>NC_067432.1:20742618-21942618 GCF_009764475.1 Pristis pectinata
GTACCGCTGAAAGAAAATGGCAATATAAGGAATAAAATCAGAAAAAATGTTCAGATACTCAAAGGATCTGGCAGTATCTGTGAAGAGAGAAAAGCAGAGTTAACATTTTAGATTTCCAGTATCTGCAGTTTCTTTGCTTTTCAACTCAACATGAGGTTTTACACTCAAAAATAATTCCTTCATTCAGCTGAAGACATATGCTGGAGGCAATCTGGAATCCCATTATTTCAAAGTCTGTATTGTTGCTTTCTCTGTAATTCTGGTCACTCAGCATTGGAAAAGGTTGCACCTGTTTATCTTGCTTTGAAAATGTTACACTCTCCTCGTCACTTCAGGGTAAAGACAACAGTGGCCTTATCTTACAACATTATTGCTGTCATACTGTGATGAGTTTCACAGTCAAACTATAGTGAGGGCATTTTAGCTTAAGAAGCATAATTTGCAAAATATACCGCAACAAAAATAGACATACGGGGGCATTTATAGGGAAAATATAGCAATCAGATCAAAAGGGTTGTAAATTAGCTAAAAGAGCAAAGAGTGGGGTTGTGGACAGGTAATTTGGATATGAAGCCATGATACCATCAATCCTGGGGCCATGTGCAATTTCCAATTCCTTCACCTTGCCATTAGTGGCTGTCCCTTCAACTTTCAGGCCCTAAACTCTGAGATTCCCCTCTCCCCAAGCCTCCTACCAATCTCTCTTCCTTCCAAGTGCTCCTTAAAACCTCTCCCTTTCACCAACCGTTGCCACACCTGCCCCAAAATTCCTCCCAGCCTTTGTTATCTCTCTAAAGAAATGCAAATTATTGCATGACTCCCATCTATTTAAACACTGTGCAGGGCATGGAAGATCACTCCATTAGTTTCCTCTTGTGCAATTTAGGGAGTCTCTTGGATCAAGCTTTCCTAAGTTATTGCTGCCTGACTCTGGCTCTTTAGTGAATAATTAATACCCAGAGGCAGAAGGGAAAAGGACACAATCTTCCTTCAGGGCATTGGGTTGTGGAACAACCAGGGGAACAAAGAGTACTTACAAACTTTTGCAGAACAATCACCAGATATAAATGGGAGGAGGGAAAATAATACACATGGAAATTTAACTGCTCCTCAGTGAAGTGAGCTCACTTGTACTTTAAGTCATTTTCAGTTTAATGTTTAAACATCCTCAAGTCTGTGTTTCTTTATCCAGCTCCAAATAACATCCCCCACACAATTACTTGAACCTTAAAGTGCCATCAACGTGTGATATGGGCAAACAAGGCAGCCACTTGTACAGACAAGAAGCCACAGTCAGAGCAGCCGATCTCTTTTTGTTTGCAAGTTGTTGGAGTATTGTTCAGGGCACTTTGCAGGACTCACCTGCTCTTCTGCGAGTGGGACCTTGCATCAAACCTCACAGGGAGGTTTTTTACTTCTATGAAAGAGGATTTCAGGAAGAAGAAAATTAGTGGTGGTGTTGATAGTGGATAGTAATAGAGGATAGTCTTGGATTAAAAATGAAGATTAATCAACTGGTAAAATGGACAGAGCAAATGAGAATGGAATTTAATCCTGATAAGTGTGTGGCAATGTATTTTAAGAGGTCTAATATGGGTAAGACATACACCATGAATGGTAGGGCCTTAGGGAGTACTGAGTAACAAATGGACCAGTTCAAGAATCCCTAAAGTGGCAGCACAGGTAGGTAAGGTGGTGAAGAAGACATATGGGATGCTGCCTTTCATTAGCTGGGGCACAGAATACAAGAGCGCAGAGGTCATGATATAACCTGAGAAAAGTTTGATTAGACCACGGTTGGAGTATTGTATGCAGGTCTGGTCACCACACTGTAGGAAGGATGTGACTGCATTGGAGATGGAACGTTTCAGTAATGAGGAGAGAGTGGATAGGCTTGGCGTGAAGGATGCTGACAGGGGATGTGATACAGAGATAGAAAATTATGAGCGGCATGGATAGGGGTGATAGTGAGAAACTTTTCCCCATAAGGAAGCCATCTCATACCGGATGGCATAGCTTTAAGGTGACGAGTAAGCAGGTCAGAGGGAATCTGGGGAAAAATGTTTTCACCCAAAGTTTGAATGCAATCTGGAACACACTACCTGAGAAGGTGGTAGAAATAGGTGGTCTCACGTCATTTAGTATCTGGACAAGCACTTGAATCACCAAGGCACCAAAGGCTACAGACCAAGTGACAGTAAATATGATTATTACAGATGGTCAAGATGGGTTGGCATGGGCATGATGGGCCGAAGGGCCTGCTTCCCTGCTTTTTGACACTATGACTCTATGGCCATCCATTCAGGCACTCCTCACGCTTGCCCGGGCCTCTGATCTCCTTAGTTGGAATTCCTCAGAGGGAGCAGGAGGTGTGCCTCATGTTGAGGTGAGTTTGAGCGAGACAAGATGGTGGGTAGGGGTGGGGATGAGGGAATCATGATGCAGATTGGGAAAAGCTCTGCTGTGATGGTTAAAGAGAATGATAGCAGAGGCTCAAGACCAGGGAATGCTCCAGGTCCTTACTGCCCTCTGCTCCCGGCCAGGAGTCTAACAAAAGAATGAAGTCCTGGTGTCTAGAACTAAAATGATTTTTGGTTTCTTTTGCCACTACTATAATTATATGTTAAATACTATAATGTGATTATATTTTGTACTCTGTCTACCTTGAATACGGTTATATTCAAGGAGAAATTTAAGTAGCATTTTAATATGTTCAGAGTAATATCAGTCAGTCTTCACAAGGATGCCACACCTCTGAAAGTTCAGTTCCCCTTCCACGCCACAATTCGCTGCCCATCTCCACCAGCCCTCCCACTGCCACTTGCACAGAGGCTCCGACACCGCTGAATGACAGGATGAAGGGAGATCAGAAGCAGCAAAAAGAGGTCAATTCTAAGGGTGGGGAGTGGCGGGGGGGGGGGGGGGAGTGAAAGAAGGGAAAGCAAGGAAGGTTCAGGAGAGATTGATGTCAGCCATGGAATTCAGGGGTTAACTTTATTCTCCAGGATGTGGCTGCAATTGTGAGTGACTTTGGCAGAAGATGGTGACACCTGGGCAACCAAATCTGACTAATGCCTGCCCTTATCAAGTCCACATTTGTTTTGTTTTGTTGGGTGTGGGCATTGTCAGCAATGCCAGCATTTATTTCCCATCCCTAATTGCCCTGAAGTGGCCAGAGGTGCTGTCCTTGTATTGAATGTGCTCCCTCAGTTACTGTTGAGAAGGGAGTTTCAGGATTCAGATGCATCGAGGATGAAGGAAAGACGATAATTTCACAGTTTTCATGCAGGTGTCAATCTCTGTTGCAATGCCAACTGCCAACATCATTAGCAATCAATGCCCAATTATTTAATATGTTCATCATGTCTTGGTGGAAGCCTTTACTAAAGCAGATTTAAGGACTCAGTCACCAGAAATTCGACACTGATATTTATCAAAAGATTGCAGCTTTTTCTGTTAATATTCAGCAGCAGATTAACATATGATTTGCATATGGCATCTGTTCTATTGCAGAGCAGATATTGAATTTTAACAGGCAAATGTAATTTTCTTGTAATCTGCTTGGACATTATTGCTTGTAAGCTGCATAAGTAAATCTTATCTACACTTTCCGCATTAGTTGCTGTTCATGTGACACATTTGACAAGTGTCTTGCATGGACTTCAATTACTAGGGTTGGCAAAGTTAAGTGGGGTGAGGCATAATTTAACATTTAGTGAACATCTATTAACTTAGAGCCTCTAAATCTCGGAGATCAATTGTCTCACTTGAGGATTGGGAAATGCACCAGTAGCTTTTGGTGTGGCAATGGGAGACCTTTGAAAATGAGGACTTATTTTTGTCATGGTAGGTTGGTAGGTTGCTAAAGCTAGAGATTGGGTATCCAAGTGCTTTACACCTGATCCATGTCATGGGATAGTGAGTAACCCTTGCACTCTCCCAGCTCCAGACTTAAAGGTAGGTCAGATGTTCAGCTGCCTACAGCTGGAGGAGTGGAGTAGCCTGGAATGGATCTCTGGAACCTGGAAGAAAACTCCTGATCCCATATCTACTGCAATGACTTGCACATCTCCCAGGCACTTCTTCCAAGGAGAACAGACCTGTTTAAATTTTACATGGCAGCAGCCATAGTCTGTGACCACCTGTAGGTTGCCACCAAGTGAACCCGAGCTTCTTAGGGCAAGTTGCCTCCTGAGAGAGAGAGATAGGTGTCCTTACCCTGGTTAAATCAGCTTCATGACTATCCAATCTCATTACTTTGCACTAAAAGAAATATGTAGCAAAATCAGAAGCCATTTATCCCATTACACCTACGCTAGCTTTCAGAAAGTTGCTGCCACACAGGGACCTCTGACCTGATATTGCCACTCCTTCCTATTCCCACCCCTACAGCACCATATTACCTTCTTCTGTTCTGTAACTCTGCCATGATCGGCACCTACACAGCCTACCTTGGACCTTTATTTCCATCTTAATTATGCTGTCCATCAGGCTTGGGGTTCCACCATCCACACACCAGCTCTATTTGGCCCTGTTCTTTAACCAGTAAGAACAACATTGGGTTATGCGGCAGATTTCACCGGTCTTGTTTTGCCACCAAGTGAACCCGAGCTTCTTAGGGCAAGCTGCTTCCTGGGAGAGAGAGATAGCTGTCTTTACCCTGGTTAAATCTGCTCCGTGACTATCCAATCTCATTACTTTGCACTAAAAGAAATATATAGCAAAATCAGAAGCCATTTATCCCATTACACCTACGCTAGCTTTCTAAAAGAGCAATTCAATTAGCCTACACCTTTCCCATAACCCTGCACATTTTCCTAGCGATACCCAATACCTTCCATCACCCATTTAGACAGGGCAAATCACAAGGCATCTGCTCAGATCTAAAATTAAATCCTGACCCAAACACGGACTTTCCGAATCTGACCCAAGCCTGAGGATATCAATTTTTTTTTGTCACCCGAGCTAAGCGTAGGCACCCAGAATCCTATCCCACCCCACTTGGGGCATGCAGTACATGGCAAGCACGCACTCCACCAGACACAATCGGACTTGTTAGAGCCCTTGCTAACATGTAGCAACATATTAATTTATGAAATAATGCATCTATATATACATTCTTGAGCATTAAAGCATTTACTTATAAAAATCCATTCTGGCGCAATCCAAACTGAACCCAATTTTCTCAAAGATGATTTAAGCCTAATCTGCCATACAACTGGGTCTCAGGGGGTTCTGGTCCACATATAACAATGTGTCACATCATAAAGGTTCTCAACCACCCACCCCCCCACCACCACCCCAACCACCTCAGTTCTTTGGCTAAATGTCTTAAATCCATCTCATCAAGTCACAGATACAGCTTATCCTTACATCTCCAATAAAAACCCAGTTTTTTATACTTCTGTTAAATTAACCCTTAGGATTCTCTTTGTGGGCTACCCCCAGGTAACAAATAGGTTCTGTTTTTACAGACATTCACAAATTGACTTTGCCCATAAGTCAAAAAATACTCAAAAATCACTCAATATGGTAACCAACCCTCCACAGTAGTGTAATGGGTGGCATCAAAAACACATAAAACTGATAAGAAAGAATAATTACTAAAAGTGGAGAGAAGAAGCTAGTTCTGCCATTTGTAGGTACAAACGTATGTACATATGTCAGACTTTTGAATTTAATGATATTATGGGAGATCATTCATATGTAGGGGTCCAAAAATTGGGCATTCATAACCCAAGGACAGCCTGTAACTCAATAACAGAAGAGTTCACTGAAAAATCACAATCAGTTAATCCATCTCAATTTGATTCTAGTCTGCTCTCCATTCTTATTGTAAATTTTCTATTGAAGTATTTAAAAACATCCAAGTAACTATCTATTTGTTAGAATCCCCTATAATGCTGGATTTATACAGTACCTTGGTGAATTCACACCTAGACTACTGTGTGCTATTCTGGCTCCCTTCCCCAAAGAAAGAATATACTTGCAACAGAAGGGATGCATCAAAGCTTCACCTAACTTATTCCTGGGAGAGCAGGATTGTTGCATGAGAGATTAATTGGCCAGGTTTGTATTCACTTGAGTTCAGAAGAATGAGAACGAATTTTGCTGAAACTTACAAACTCCTGACAGGGGTAGATAGGCTGGGTTTGGGAAAAATGTTTCCCATGGCTGGGGTGTCTAGAATGAGGGGTCACAGTCTCATGTTACAGAGCAACAGATTTAAGGACTGAGATGAGGGGTAATTTCTTCACGCAAAGGGTGGTAAACCTGTTGAATTCTCCATTACATAAGAGCTATAGAGGCCAAGTCACTGAATATATTTAAGAAGGAGATAGATTTCTTATTAGAGAAACAAAGGACTGCAGATGCTGGAACCTAGATGAAAAACACGATGATGCTGGAGGAACTCAGCAGGCCAGGCAGCAGCCGTGGAGAAAAGCAGGCGGTCAATGTTTCGAGTCAGGACCCTTCTTCAGTTAGACAAGATATCTTTATTAGTCACATGTACATCAAAACACACAGTGAAACGCATCTTTTGCATAGAGAGTTCTGGGGGCAGCCTGCAAGTGTCGCCACACTTCTGGCACCAACATAGCATGCCCACAACTTCCTAACCCGTACGTCTTTGGAATGTGGGAGGAAACCCGAGCACCCGGAGGAAACCCACGCAGACATGGGCAGAACGTACAAACTCCTTACAGACAGCAGTCGGAATTGAACCTGGGTCGCTGGCGCTGTAATAGCATTACGCTAACCTCTACACCACCATGCCTGCCCTACTGCGAAGTCTCTTCAAGGATGCCCACTTTGAAGAAGTTTTCTTCCTCTCTTCGACAGGAGCTTCGTGAGTCCCTCTCTCACTGCTCTCCCTCTGCTCTCCGGTTCCTCGTGAATCCTGAAGAAGGGTCCTGACCCGAAACGTTGACCGCCTGCTTTTCTCCATGGATGCTGCCTGGCCTGCTGAGTTCCTTCAGCATCATAGATTTCTTATTACATGTCATCAAGGGAGACCGGGAAAAAGTGGGAATATGGTATTGAACCATGATTGTATTGAAAGGTGGACTGGGATTGTAGGGCCAAATGGCCTACTACTGCTCCTATTTTCCATGTTTCTCATATGGGGTAAATCTTCTGATACAGTCTCCCAGTGGAGGGTGGCACTTCACCGGGAGAGTTTGTGCAAGGCATGCATTGGGACTTCTAACTCCCAAACTGAGTACTGCCAGTTAAAAACATATTCCAACACTATTACCATCAGAGTTCCATCAACTCATTACTGAAATAACAATATCTGTCCCATCTGCAAGCTGAGTCCTCTATCACCTTCAGACTCCAAATGAACAGATGTGCATTCATATTTTGCCTTTCATCACTCTGCGATATCTCAAACAGAACATAAGATGGGCAGTGAATCTTTGGAATTCTCTGCAGCCAACTTTTGAAGTTCAGTCTTTATGGTACTGCAGGAAATTGGCCAAGTTAACTTCATTCAGTAAAGTTCCACAAACCACAATGTAATAATGGCCAGCTGATCTATCCTAGTAATGCTGGCTGTGGGATAAATATTTACCAGGATATTGTGGAGGCCAGATCATTAGATATATATATCTATATATCTATATCTATATATAAATATATAAGGTGGAGATGGATAAATATCTGCAAGATCAAGGAATTGAGGGCTATGGGGAACAGAAAGAGGAGTTGAGGACAGTATGGATCAGTCACAATCATATTGAATGGCAGGGCACGCTTGAGCAGCCTGCTGGCCTATTCCTGCTTCTACTTCCTTCTGCTCTTGTGATGGGCCTTACACTCAACATTTGCAAGAGTCTTATCAACCTCCCCCTGCTACACCACATGGCCCTCTGATGATAGAAAATGTGGATGACTTCCTATAATTCAAGAGTCAACCCTCAAAGAACACAGACATCAACGGTGAAATTCACCACAGCCTTCAATATACCATCCTTTGGTCAATTGAAGGAGAGGGATTGAAAGATCAGGATCACAGACCTGGCCCAAAACTCACTGTCTACCAGGCAGCAGTAATCCCTGCCCTGCCTCTGAGATCCAGAAAACCTACAAACACTGGAAAGATAACACCAATGCTGTCTTCACAAAATTCACTGGCAAGATTAGCAAAAAAACACGAATGTCCTGTCCCAAGCCAACATCCCCAGCACCGAGGCCCTGGTTACACTTAGTTGGCTATGTTGGGCAGGCTGCATCGTTTGTACCTCCTCTGTCAGGGGATGAGAATACCAGACAGAGGAAAAGATTCAAGAATATTGTCAGTGCCTTCTCAAAAAGCTGTAACATCCCAACTAATGCCTGGCTCTTGACTGTCCAAAGTGTAGAAGGAGCTTTAGGGAAGCTGGGGGTCATGCATTGGGAGGACAAAGAGACCCTGTGCATGTTGCAGAAGGAGCGCATCACTTCACAAACTACCCACCACCCCATCAGCCACCTCCTGCCCTGTCTGTGGATAGTCGTATGGGTATAACATTGGCCTCATCAGCTACCTCAGAACCCACAAAACCTGAGGGCAAGCAGGTCATTCTCAACCCCAAGGGACTGCCTATGAAGAAGACATCTCAAAGTGCTTTGCAGCAACTTTTGAAGTGCAGTCATGATGGTAATGCAGAAAATGGGCCGTTATCTTCATCCAGTAAAATTCCACAAACCACTATGTAATAATGGCCAGCTGATCTATCTTAGTAATGCTGGCTGTGGGATAAATATTTATCAGGTCATTGTTCTTCTTTGAAATAATAGTCTTGGATATATTCCGTCCATCTGAGAGGGCAGACTGAAAGATGATGCCTCAAACAGTACCTTGCACTAAGCAGGCAGGCTGGATTAGGTGTCTAAAACTGTTCCTTCAATACCACTTAGTTGTCTTTATCTGATGTCCTTAAATGTTCCACTTATAGACATTTCTGCCAAAATATTGCAAAAAACAAAGAGTCAAAGAAAAACTTTGGCTGGAAGTTTTCTTGGCGAGTACACAGCAAATATTTATCAGCTTCAAATCTGGTGGTGTTTACCTTGAAGCTTTTTAGTTATAAGTAAACATTGGATTAGTTCTGGCAGATTCTTATTAGACCATATCGAAAAGGTGTACATTACAAGTGAATTATTCATGTTGGGATCAATTTGGAGATAGCTAAAGTTCAGAGATACTGAATATATAAAATGTACTGCTGTTCCTATAACGTATTATATCTTAAGGTTTTTTGTCAAGGTGAATCCCCTGCAGCATGTAAAATATGTTTCTGAATGGACCATACAACAGTTAACAACTGAAAGTTAACTATTCCAATTACACCACAGGCTACACAACTGTAGTAACAAACATATCACTAAAGAAAAAGCTTTTGTACAATTTGCACTAATCATCTTGACAAGTTTAATTTATTTATTTTTGCACTTCTTTTCCCAACTCTACAACATAGCCCTGGTTTAAGTGGAAGCAAATTAGCATTAAGTGCCATAATACACTTATATATCATTGCATTCTATTCCATGAGCTATATTCAAAGTTGTTGGCAATGATATATTGACAGTACTTCTAATTAACGAGATGATATACTTTCTAAACTATACAGTCAGAACTTCTCTTGATTGTTAACAATGACAGACATTGATTGCTTAGATTTTCAAACTGAGATGAAGGATTGTCTATCCACAAGATTGATGCTTGACACATTTTTATTTTTATTCCTGAATGCAGGTATGTTGCCAAGGCAGTGTTCCTTGCCATCATGTGTTACCCTCATTGACTGTCAACGAAATAATGTGGGATTGATGTTGTATGAGCCAGAATCTGGAGAACCAGCAGCTTCCTATCCCTGAATAACATTAACTTTTACAACAATCAAGGCATAAAATTTTACAGTACAACTGACCATTCATCCATCATGTTTCTACTAGATCGTTACAAGATATGCCCCACTCCATCCCACCTCCCTGCTTTTTCCCCAATGGTCCCCAAAGTATTGATCCAATTCACTTTTTAAGGTTACTGTTAAACCAGCTTGCTCCACCCATTCAAGCTATGCATTCCAGATCATCACAGTTGTGGAAATAAATCTCCCCATTTTATTCTTTCACCCATTACCATAACCTTACTTGCTCTGCTCCTGGAAACAACTTCCTCCTACTCATGCCCAAAAACTCTACATAAAAGTAAACACCTCTGTTAAATCCCCCCTGGCAGGAAGCGAAGTAATGGCAGTTTCTCTCGTCTCTGCACAGAACTACAGTTCCACATCTCTGGTGCCATCCTGGTAAATCTACTCCACACCTTCAACAAGGCCTTGACTTCTTTCTTAAGTACAATGCCCAGAACTGAACACCACACTCCAGCTAAGGTTTAGACATGCAGATTAAACATGAAAAGTCATGGGCTGCATGGTTGAATATTTAGGTCCACCTGTCCCTTTATAAACACAGGCTAATGACTTCTGCAGCTTGCTCTGCAATCTTCAAATCTTCTGACTCAGGACAAGAATGGAATGATCCAGCTTTGCTGACGCATAAAACAAAGATTATTTAAATATGTGAAATAAAATGTTGCAGAGTTAGGAAGATTTCTGGTAAATATGCTGTTTTCCACAGCAATAAACCTCCTCCCCATTGTTATTCTTTCATTGACTAGTGCATTCTTAACTCTGGAATAAAGCCTGAATTTGACTTTTGTGAATTTTTAAGCCTGGTGGGGTGGAGAGGAGTGGTGGAAGGATATTTATTTTGCATTTGTTCACAGAAAGATTCTCACTGTAATATTCCCGGCAAGCCAGCTGCATCTCTCAGAGTTCCCCCATATTCACGGATCATTCACGTTAATTGTGAACATTAGCCTTCTCAGCAGTGGCCCTCAGTTAAGCACTGGGAATGGAAGGAAATGGAGAACAGGTTGCATGGGTGACGTGGTGTTATGAGACAAGTTCGAGGTCTCGAAAGTAATGGACTTTGAACACAGTGTGGCAAGGAAGGATTTTATTTACAAAGACAAATGCGGGAAAAGGTAATGCGGTCAACACACACAAAGAGGCACCGGTGATAGCACGCGTGGGAAAATCGCAACGGAGTAAAATACACACACACCCACACACAACGAACAGGGCACAAACAATCAAGGAAAAGCACTATGCTACCCACCAGTCCTTGACTCAGTGCAGGCACGGTTCCACGCTCCCAGGAATCCTAACTTAAGATGCTTCTAAACCTGTCGAGGTGCACAGCTTACCAGTGGTCTCTCCAGCATTGTTGCACAATTCCTCTGGGGCAACAAAGAGACAGAACCAACACATGGAGCACTCTTTATAGTGCTGGAGGGCTGGGGGTGGCCCAGCCCAGGTAGTTCAAACAGGCCAATGACCCGGTACCAGGTACAAAGGTGTTTACCGAAGCCAATCATCAGGTGTGCCCTGAGGGGTGGGGCTGGAGCCAGGCCTTGATTGACAGCGGTGTGGCTTTCGACCAGGTGCCAGGCCATGCTGTCACGTGACAACCTCGGCCCTCCACAATACACTGGGGGGGGGGGTGGGAGACTAGCAGAGATCTGTGGATCATTTCTTCATTTCCACCTGCCTCCACATCAATCTAAAACATCTTTTTTTCTCCAGAGTAGTAGAGGGGCACCTGACAGGAGTAGCCTGCAGGATCTCAAGTGGGGCCAAGCAGAGCGACTGTCCCCTTCACTGTCCCCTTCCATTCCAGTGAGCCAAGTCATTATGACGTGCACTTAGAGTGAACTGAGATACAAGGAATTTCTGGAGATTGCAACTGTATGATGATCTGATGGAGACTGGAACAATAGAAGGCTATTCAGCCCCTCAAACTGATTCCACCAGTTAATTAAGTTAATGACCTATTCCCATGGGTTCCTCTCCCTCCATATCTTAACCCAAGAAATATTTATGTATAATATTTATCAACATAATATTTATCAACCTATCTTAAGAGCTCTAAATGACCCACCCATCTTCCAAAGCCTCATGGAGAATTGATTTCCACGTATCCGACACCCATTGAGTTGAAGATACTCCCCTATATTCCACCTGAGGGGCCAGCTGTAATTTTAAGATTATCTCTCTTCATTTTTGACTCCTTCATGAAAGAAAATGTTTCTAATCTGTCAGATCTTGGGATTCATTTCTGATTCACTCTCTGGGACAGAATGCTGTATTTTCTCAAGAATTACTGGCATTTATGTAGACTCTTTTTGAAGCAAATTATCAAAGTGGAAATGACAAAAAAAAAGTATAAACAACCCCATCAGATTACAAGCTCAATCTTCCATATGCAAGGCAGCACAGGTTGAGTTTGTGCTGGTCATCAACATCAGTCACATTCTTGAAGTCCAGTTATTAGCCTACCATGATTTTAACCTCATAAATGTTGATATTATGGCAGAAAGAATCTAAGCAAAGGTTACAACAGTGATTTATGATCATTCAAATCTAAAAAAGAGTCAGGGAATGAATATTTCTGCATTATAAGCTGTAGGGCTTCAGTGAATTCTCTGTACGAGCCAACAATAAGACATCATCACAACAAAGCCAAAACACTCACCCAAGCCACTTAGTAAATAGTTCATCTCAGCTCCAGATGTGGTCCATTTTCTCCTCAGCCATCTTCCCTTTGATCAGGCCAGATGAATAAAGGACTTGAACGTTAACCCTTCAGGTGGGAAAACAATAACACAAATTAAATTTAAAACTAGGGCCCTTGATGTTCTGCAAAGTGATGACAAGCAGTACCACTTTCCACATGAACAGCTGGAAGCTGCACTTTGTTCTCATTCATACTGGACTAACTCATCCGTGGTCAGAGCATCATTCTGATCCAATCACATCAGTTGCAAATCTGCTCCCATTGTAGAGGGATCTTGAACCAAGCACAAGCTAAGTCTAAGCACAATTTTTTCTGGCAAACTAATGTTGTGTTTATCAGCTTTTAGTTCTGGTGAATCCTCTGTGGCAAAATGCAGCACTGTTTGTTCAACAACAGACGTCATAAAAATCCTTTAACATAATAAAGCAGTGAAGCAAAACTTTATTCGAGGGCCAGACAATCTGAATCATTTATAGGGGTTCTCATGTAAAATACATTTTATTTTAATCCAACATATGCAGCCGCTGATATCTATTGTCATATAAATGAAAACACAAGGCCTGGTTTTATGAACAGCCTAATTTCTTAATGTAATTTCTAGCCTTTATCAGTGCTAGAGATTCAATAATCTTCTGGGACAACATCCAAACAGTATATGATTACTGATTTTAAAACACTTATAAATGCTTTAGAAGTAAAATTAAATTTTAATAATTAAAATGCTACCAATTTACCTCCCTCCAACCAAAGCACATACTTGTTATTAATTTACTTTAGTTTTGAGACCAGTGGACTCTGCCCCAAAACCTCCACCTTCCAATGGCTACCAAATCAAGCAAAGGAGAACTTCCCAAACTTTTGTCTGCTCTATACTCTCTACACATCAGCCTAGAACATATATTGGTTAGCACTTGCTTTTTTTCATTTACACATAGCACAGAAACTTAATCCAGAATTGATCACAATGCTAATTGTTTCTGAGTGAAATGGCACCCATCCACCAGACCATGCACTTGCACAAAATATCCACAGTGTCGGATGTTCCACCAGCATCAGTCACACCCTTGACGATGTCACAATCTGTGCAATGCTCATCAGCCCCACTGGAGCTCTTCCATCATTGTTGAACTGTTTCAGAACAACTGCAGTCTCATGCAGCACAGTGGCGCAGCTAGTAGAGCTACTGCCTCACAGCACCAGAGACTCGGGTTCAATCCTGGCCTCCACTGCTGTCTGTGAGAAGTCTTCAAGTTCTCTTTGTGACAATGAGGGTTTCCCCCACATCCCAAAGGTGTACAGGTTGGTAGGTAAATTGTTCCCAGTATGTAAGTGAATGGTAGTGTCTGAAGGGGAGCTGATGAGAATGTGGGGAGAATAGGAAATAGGATTAATGTAGGATCAGTGCAAATGGTCTGCATGGAGTCGGTGAGCTGAAGAGCGATTCTATGCTGTACGACTCCATGACTAGGTGCAGATTGCTCTATTTCATCAAACTTTAAAGGAACACCATGCTGACTTTGAGAAACCAGATCCAAAGTCCAGAGAGCGTATCAGAACAGACAGAAAGTGCTTCTTCCAGCAGTTAACTGCTGAGATACCCATTCCATGGGTATGTCAGTGGTGACACAACTAGCAACTCTCCACAACTGGCAGTGCCCATAATGACCCCGAAATGCTTAATCAGGGAGTGTTATCAACCTCAGGACAAGAGTGAACAACACGCCCATCTGCAAACAACCTATTACCAGATGTTTCAGAGACATCAAATTCTACCAAGGCCTCTCAGGGTCTGGCAGAACTGGTACTCACCCTCAACAACTTCTCTTTCAGCTCCTCCCACTTCCTCCAAAGTAAAGGTGTAGCCATGGGCACTCGCATGGGCCCCAGCTATGCCTGCCTTTTCATCGGCTACGTGGAACTACCCGTGTTCCAAGCCTACACCGGGAACGCCGCCTGACTCTTTCTCCGCAACACTGACGACTGCATTGGTGCTGTTTCCTGTACCCATGCTGAGCTCGTTAATTTCATCAAATTTGCCTCCAACTTCCACCCTGCCCTCAAACTTACTCCGTCCATCTCCAACACCTCTGTCCCCTTACTGGATCTACGAGTCGCCATCACCGGAGACAGATTAGCCACAGATATCTTTTACAAATCCACTGACACCCACAGTACCTTGACTACACCTCTTCCCAATCTGTCACTTGCAAAGATGCCATCGCCTTCTCCTAGTTCCTCTCCCTTCGCCGCATCTGTCCCCATGATGGGGCTTTCCATTCCAGGACTTCGGAGATGTCCTCCTTTTTCAGTTTCCCTTCCACCACCATCAATGCTGCCCTCACCCGCATCTCCTCCGTTTCCTGCATGTATGCCCTCACCCATCCCTCCCCAACACAATAGGGACAGGGTTCCCCTTGTCCTCACCTACCACCCCATGAGCCTCCCCATCCAACACTTCATTCTCCACTACTTCCACCACCTGCATAAGGATCCCACTACCAGGCACATTTTCCCCTCCCCCCACCTCCACTTTCCTCAGGGATAGCTCTCTCCTCGACTCCCTTGACCAATCGTCCCTCCCCACTGATCGCCCTCCCGGCACTTATCCCTGCAACCATACTAAGTGCTGCACCTGTCCCTACACCTCCTCTCTCACCACCATTCAGGGTGCTAGACAGTCCTTCCAGGTGAGGCAGCAGTTCACCTGTGAACCTGAGGGTGTCATCTATTGCATCTGGTGCTCCCGGTGCAGCCTCTACATCGGTGAGACCCGACGCAGATTGGGTGACCGCTTCGTCGAGCACCTTCGCTCCATCTTCCGCTAAAGCAAGGATCTCCCAGTAGCCACCCCCTTCAATTCCACATCCCACTCCCATACAGACACGTCTATCCACGGCCTCCTCTACTGCCACGGTGAGGCCAGACACAGGTTGGAGGAACAACACCTTATATTCTGCCTTGGTAGTCTCCAACCTAACGGCCTCAACTTCGATTTCTCTAACTTCCAGTAACCCGTCCCCTCTTCCCCCCAACTCTTTATCCCCCTTTGTTTTCCCTCATTCCTGTGGCCCCCTCACCCCTTCTCTTTCCCCTCCCCCTGCCCATCTATTCCTCAGCTCCTTCCCTTTATTCCATGGTCTACTGTCCTCTCCTAGCAGATTCCTTCTTCAGCCCTTTGTCTCTTCCACCTATCACCTCCCAGCTTCTCACATCACTTCCTTTCATCCCCTCTCCCCCACCCACCTCCCTCTCCCCTCTCACCTGCACTCGTCTATCACCTACCAGCCTGTGCTCCTCCCCCTCCCCCAACATTCTTATTCTCGCTTCTACCCTCTTCCTTGCCAGTCCTGAAGAAGGGTCCTGACCCAAAACGTTGACCACCTGCTTTTCTCCACGGATGCTGCCTGGCCTGCTGAGTTCCTCCAGCGTCACAGTGCTTTTCATATAAAGGAGGCAGTGACTGCGTGCCCCATAAGGAACTCCTGATAAAGAGACACTTCTCATAAGGATTCTGTCAAGTCATTATTCTCAATCCGGACAATGACCCACCCTGCACTCCAGTCCTTAAGAGCCATACGGTGCCCCAACAATCAGCTGTGAGAGACCAAATGCCACATTAACCCTCACATCTTCCTGTGCAGGATCTTGTGCACTGACTGTAACACAACGAGTGAATCCCTGATCCAATTACTTAAACAGCTTGTGTGCAAACCTTGTGAAGACAAGAAATTTATTGATGCTTTGTTCAAAAGAGTGAAGATGCTCACAGCTGGGGGAGATAGCAGGAGTTGCTTCCTGCCGGGATCATCCTGCGGTGGCCCAGCATGTTCTCCTCACCCCCGGCTCACAGGATCTCCCTTCTGACACGTCTGCCTTTACTCAGGACTTCCCCTCCTATAAACCTGGGAGCTCTCTCCTTACTGTCTCCCCTCCACGTTGTCTTAATATGTGCTGCTGCTGCCTGGTTGCCACAGGGAGTGCATGTTTAAGGGCTAATGTCCACCTGTGATTCGCAGTTTGTTAGAAGCTGCTTCCAATTGAACCTGATCCCATTGGAAAGCATGCAGCTCCTGGTTTAGTGCATGCCCCTGAACGTAAACCAGCCTAATATTGTTTCTTGTGTCTTTTTGGCTAATTTCATTTCTCTGATTGGACAATAGCGCTACACCCAGTGCAGATTTCACACACTAAGGGATTAAATCTAGTATCCAGGCAGTCACCTCCATGAACCCCAGAGATCTGCTCAGGTATAAAATTAAAACCCCACCCAAAATGTATCCAGTCGACAATCAATCTGAACTCAACCCAAGATCGAGTTGACCTAAACCCATTGGGAGGGGAAGATCCCATTGGGCTTGTGCTGAGAGGCTCAGCACCACTCCCCCAAAGCTTCAGTACTTACAGGTTATGTTTGTGAACTTAGTCCAGTGGTTTACCAACAGGTTGTGCTGCTGGTAAAACTGGTGTCTCACAGAGCCAGTGACCCAGGCTCAAAGCTGACCTCTAGGGTGCTGTCTGTGTGGAGTTTGCATGTTCTCTCTGTGACTGCGTCAACTTCCCCCGGGCACTCTGGTTTCCTCCCACATCCCAAAGACGTGCACTGGCCACTGTAAATTGTCCCTAGTATGTGAGTGAGTAGTGGAATCTGGGGGGGGGGGGGGGGGGGTTGGAAGCTGATGTGAATGTTGGGAGAGTAGATGACAGGGAAAATTAATGGGGAATGGGAATGCTCTGAGAGCTAACATAGACTTGATGGATCAAATAACCTCCAGGGAACAGGGAACGATTGCTTAGAAATTAGATTTAACCCTTTTTCTTAAAAGGCAAAACTCCATGTTAAACGGGTGGTTAGAATGGAAAGTTAACAATAGCTGGTTGATGGTCAACACAGACTCAATGGCTAAAGGGTTTGCTTCCATGCTCTATCTCTCTATAACTCTTTTTGTGGTCCAAGACCCTTCATCAAAACGCTGACCAAGGGTCCCAAACCTTAAGCATCAGCTGTTCAGTATTAACATAATCTCCTTCTACAGATGCTGCCTGACATGTTGAATGTTTCCATTTTGTTATTTCAGATTTCCAGCATCGCAGATTATTGATTTTAAATGGGATAGGCTCTGGAACCTCGGTAGAGTTGTTTGATCCAAGTGTATAGCATTAACAATTAACCGATGTTGAGTTTCTAAACACAAAACTGTTTCCACATCAACAACCCTATTCGTATCTGAAAATTCATCACAATTCTTTACAGGGATATGTTGAATCTCTGTAATAATTGAACTAAAAATAGTACTTCTCGCATATTGCTTTAGGTCAGCATTGTTTAACACATGTACCTGAAGCAGGTACGAAAATGCACTAAAGGCAAATGTAAACATATTGTGCAAGGTCACAGTAGTAGTTCAAAGATCAGTGCAAACAGCGTGAGTGATTACCACTGCTTTGGAGGTGAATTGGCGTCAATCATAACCAGCCCATAAACATTGAACATCAACCAATCTTAACAGAGCAAACAACCACAAATTCCTACAGACTGCTTCACTGAATGTTTGAAGTACCTATCTGACCTTGTTTTCAAGTGGTATAATATTCCACAGCTCCTTAGCAACGAACGTTAAAGTTCACTTTGAAAAAACCATCCAATGTTTATGCACACACTTCAAAAGAAGCAGTCTCTTGAATGTGAAAATGAGTTGTCTACTGGCAGAAGAAATATTATAGTTCTGTATATCCTGGTATTTTGCTCCAACCCATAGCTCAGAATCATAGCCACAGAATCATAAAGTTGTATGGCACAGAAATAGGCCCTTTGGCTGCCATATCCATGCTGCCCATCAAGTACCTATTCCAATCCCATTTACCAGCATTTGGTCTATAGCCTTCTATGCCTTGACAACTCGAATGCTCATGTGGTTACTTCTTAATTGTTGTGAGAGTACCTGCCAACACCTCCCCCTCTGGCAAAGTGTTCCAGATTCCAACCTTCCTCCCAGTGAAAATGTCCTTCCTCAGATCCCCTCTAAACCTTTCACCCTAAACCTCCAGTTTTAGACACTTTTGCTACTAGACAAAGTTTCCTACCATCTATTCTCTCTATGCCCCTCATAATTTTGTACACTTCTACCAGGTTCCCTCTTCAGCCTCCTCTGCTCCAAGGGAAACAAACCCAGCCTCGCCAGTCCCTCCTCATAACGAAGGCACTCCATCCTTGGCGACGTCCAAAATCACCTGTGTGTCACCTCTCGTATAATCACGTCCTTCCCATATTGTGCAACCACAACCGTACACAGTACTCCAGCTGTATTTTAACAAAGTTGTATATTTTCTTTCAGAATTTTGAGGGATGAATATGATAGTAAGAGAATGCAACCTATCAGACTTGTTCAATGTTTTATCAAGTTGTACATAATCTCCTGCAGAGATATTCTCCAAACAGCAATGTGTCACAATCTTATCCAAACGTGTTATGCTGTGCGTAAGCACACTGGCCGAGGTTTATCATAGCGAGGTTTATCATCTACACATCGACAAATCCTTTAGAATCAGATGCAAATAAATCAGGGGCATGAATAATACTCATTGCTAGATCTAGAGTTGATAGAGACATGGATGAGTTTCTGTAGCAGACAGGCTGACGTACATGTTGAGAGGATGATGCTCCAAGGGTTAATGTAAGTGGCCGTGGTGATGGAGAGGGTGTGAGATCAGGAGGATAAGAGTTAATGGTCAGTGTACACAGCTTGCTATGGAGACTGAAGCTGATCGCTTTGGTCCTGTCAATGTTTAGTTATTATTATATTTTCTTTTGACATAGAAGGCCATTGCTTACAGAGCAAACCCATTCCTCCACTAATTTTCCCTGCAACTGTTCATCCCCACACTCCCATTAACGCTCCCAGATTCTACCACTCACCTACACAGTAGGGAGAAATTACAGTGGCCAATTAACCTCATACCCTGCATGTTCTTAGGGTGTGTGAGGAAACTGGAGCACCCAGTTGAAACTCCCATGTGGTCTTCATCTTTCATCTACTAGGGAGAACATGCAAACTCCACACAGACAGCACCGGAGGTCAGGATTGAACCTAGGTCGCTGGAGACAGCTGCTCCACTGTGCCACCTTCTTACTTCTTTGAGAATCAAGATGTCAATGAAATATTTTCTTCCAGAGTTTTGAGGGCTGGATTTGATAGCAGGAGACTGTAACCTATCAGAGAAAATAGTAGCAAGTGTTGGATATTCAGCCATTCAAGCTGCTCCATCATTCAATACAATCGTGGCTGATTCTCTATCCTAACTGTGTATTCTGATTCTCTCCCCACACCCCTGATGCTTTTTGTGTTTAATTCGGGATGTGAGCAAACAGTCCAACAATTCAGAAGCAGTGGAGTGTAATAATGGCTTCAAAATAAAGCAGCATGTTCACATGCTAATACCCATTTAATCCTAAAGTATTATATTTACACAAACAGATCCAAAGTATGCAGCACGGTTGATTTTGCTACCTAATTTAACTGAGTGCACAGTTTTCTGTGCTTCAGGGACTTTCAGATCAGTCCCCCAAATATGCACTCCTAATGGAAATCCCCCCACTAGAGAACACTGCTTTGAGAATCCACAAGGCTGCAACAACTAATAGCCATTATCATCTGCATCAGTAATGATGCCTTCTTAAACTAAATTGGCAAACCAGTAATGTGCTGTTTGTGTGGAGTTTGCACATTCTCCCTGTGATCACATGGGTTTCCCCTGCTCTAGTTTCCTTCCACATCCCATAAAATATGTAGGTTCGTTGTTTGACTGGCCACTGTAAATTGCCCCAAAGGGAGTTAATAGGAATGTGGGGAGAATAAAATGGGGGAGGGTAGGATTAATCTAAAAATGGGTGCTTGACGGTTGGCACGGACTTGGGCTGAAGGGCCAGTTTCCACGCTGTATGACTTTATGACTACATTAAATGTAGGCAGCTAAAGTCTATAATGAGAAGTAAACTACAAGTTGAAAGCTGTTTCCCTCTATTAATTAACCTCTCAATCTTCCATTAGACCATTTTAAATAACTCTAAGGTAACCTAAAAATGCAGAAACCCAATGATCATTTCACATCAAATTATAAAAGTATTTGGCAAATGTGGAGGAATAATTTCTTAGGAAATCTCAGAAAAAGGGGACATAATATGATTAGGTAGAATTAATACAGATTTATTAAAGGGAAAGAAAAAATAAAATAGAGAATACTGAAATACTCAGCAGGTCAGGCAGCAGAAAAATAGAGTTAACTTTTTATGTCGATGACTCTTCATCTACCAAGTTCACTAAAGCAAATCAAGATAAGATGTCTTTATTATTCACATGTACATCGAAACACACAGTGAAATGCACCTTTTTTTGTGTAGAGTGTTCTGGGGGCAGCCCACAAATTGGCTGGTCATTATCCCACTGTTGTTCTGTGTGAAGTAACCACGATGCGTCTCTGCATTAGATGAATAGCTACACTTCAAAACTCCTTTACTGGAATGGAATAAATGCAAACACACAGGCCACGTTCTGGTTTTATGAAGCTCTCGATGTGGAGGACTGCAACTGTTGTGGAGGCAGCACTTCAAAGAGGGTAGACCTGCCTTGGAAGTGATGCAACACTGATTGATTTGATTGTCGTCAGGGCCAGAGGGCTGAACTGGGAGGACGGGTTACATAGATTAGACCGGTATCCCCTTGAGTACAAAAAGCTAATGAGTGATCTAATGGAGAAATTTAATTAACGTTGATAGAGATGAGAGAAACTATATCTGAATGTGAAATTATCCAGAACATGGGGCCGTAACTGAAAATCAGAGTCAGAATGATAACAGGAATCAGTCCTTCAAAAGGCAGTAGAAATCTGGAACAAAATTTTGAGAAAGGGTATCAACTGAAAATTTCAAAACCAGGGTCAGACAATCTTTACTAGGCAAGGGTTTATGGATTTAGGAGTCAGGGCAGATGGAGAGAAGATACTGCAATGTAAGGTCGTGATCTAGATGAACAGTAGAATAGGCTGTAAGCTGTAGGCTGAATGGTCGACTCCCACCTCTATGTTTCCTTGATTAAATGCGTTCTTTTTACATGGCGACACTTGCGGGCTGTCCCCAGAACACTTTACGCAAAAGATGTATTTCACTGTGTGTTTTGATGTACAGGTGACTAATAAAGATATCTTACCTTAGTTGAAAGAGGCTTTGGAAAACAACATGTGAAGCAGCAACTTCTCAGTTCAGAGTTCAAGCAGAGCCACAATGTGGTCCCGATTCCTCGGGGAAGCACAAGTTAAACAAGGAGGTCTGGTGAAGGAAATCACTGGTTACCAGCAATCTCTGGATTTCACATTCTCCTGACAAAACCCAATCCAAAAGTTAAACAATAACCTGTAGACTGACCATAATCTTCATAATAACTACCTTTTTGTATCTCTCCATTAATGCAGACTGCCACAACCAACTATTTTCTGCACACATAGATCTATATGGGTGTAATTTTGGGAGCGACAGCACAAAATTCCTCTACACAATGTGTTTTTAAGTGCTATGGTTTTACGTTAATTGTGACTTTGGTATTGGGTAGATGCAATTTAACTTAGCCTAGCTTTTACTGTGATTGTATCAGTGCCCAACGCATATGGTGCCACTTAAAGAAACTACCTAAACACCCTCTTCCAGGACATCTGTGACTCAGTTATATCTGAACATGTTTGCATACTTTAGATGACTAACCTTTCACACTCCTCTTGGATCAAACACTGCAACTGTTTTGATTAAAAAGTCCAGTTTGAAAGTTTTCTCAAAGCCTTGTAATCATAACATAAATTAATATTATATAACACAGCTCATGTTTGAAACTAAAATCGGAATCTCCCATCCAATAATTTATCCTCTTTATGCTCTGTGTATTCAGTAATAAAGTAATATAAGCTATGTGCAGTTTTTCAAACACTGTATTAAGAATCAATTTTTAACATTGAGATACTGTGATTTTTATGTTACAGAGAAAAAGAGAACATCTTTAAGAATAACAGGTTAATGCATCTAAATGGGTTTGCTGGGATATTCCAGAGTTCAGAATCAACCACAGAGGCCAGTGGGTCTGTAGTCCCAGTTGGGCTGGAATGGGTTAGGATGGCAGATTTCCTCTGCTAAAGAATATTGACAATGATCCAGGAGTTACCAGTTTTGTTTTATTCAGTTCCAGATTATTTACTTAACTGAATTCAAAGTCCAGACCTGCTGCTGTGTTGGATTTGAACTTATGCCCCTGGATAATTGCCTGGTAATTTAACTAGCATGCTACCATGCCCCTATGGGTTTCCCACCAAGTCTCCCTACAAGTCACACACCATCACGACTGGACGCTGCAATACCACTTGTTCATCATTGTTGGATCTAAATCCTGAAACTCCCTGACCAACAACACTATGAAAGCACCTTCATCAGAAGGACTGCAGTGGTTCAAGATGGCAGCTCATCCCCACCTTTGCAAGGGCAATCAGGAGTGACAATAAATGTTGGTCTTGTCAGCAACACCCACACCCCAAAACTGAACTAAAAATACGTCTTTTCAGAACAACCTTTCAGCCAATGAAGTATTTCAGAAATGTAGTCACTGTAGTCATGTAGATAATGCAGCAGCCCACTTACACAGAGCAAGAAGAGGAAGAAGGTTTAAGGCGGGAGATGGAGTCATCAGTGGGGGGTGGGAAATCCTTGCCAAAGAAGTAGGCCCGGAGACAGAGGTGACGGAAGAAGAGCTCGGCATCATAGTGGGCACGGAACTCATGAGGTATGGGCACAGGGGGAGGAAGGTAAGCCCCCTGCTAAGGACAGAACATTCTGCCTCAGAATGGTGAAGATCGGAGAGGATAGTGTAGATACGGCAGGAGCTGGAGCTGGGGTCAGGGGAGGGTAGAGTGTCAGAGGGGAGGAAGGGTTGCAGGGGTCAGGGAAAGTGGGGTGGGAGGAAGATGGGGGCTCAGAGGAGTAAAGGGGGGACAATGGACAGGGGGAGGCTTGAGAGACCAGGGGTGGGTGGAGAGCAGTGATAGAAGAAGAGGAGCAGTAGGACCCAGCGGCGGTGTGAGAGGTCTCGGCCGGGGCCAAGGATGGAGCCAGAGGCAGTGGGGGCCACAGCCTGGAGGCAGCCAGGGCCGAAGTCTGAACCGGGACCACCGATCACCCTCCCGGCACTACTGATCACCCTCCCGGCACTTATCCCTGCAACCACGCAAAGTGTTATCCCCGTGCCTACACCTCCTCCCTCACCACCATTCAGGGCCCTAGACAGTCCTTCTAGGTGAGGCAGCGGTTCACAAGTGAATCCGAAGGTGTCATTCATTGCACCTGGTGCTCCCGTTGCGGCCTCCTCTACATCGGTGAGACCCGACGCAGATTGGGTGAACGCTTCATCGAGCACCTTCACTCCATCCACCGCAACAGCCAGGACCTCCCGGTGGCCACCCACTTCAATTCCACATCCCACTCCCATACTGACATGTCAATCCGCAGCCTCCTCTACTGCCATGTTGAGGCCAGACGCAGGATGGAGGAGCAACGCCTCATACTCCACCTTGGTAGTCTGCAACCTGGCAGCATCAACATCGATTTCTCTAACTTCCAGTAACTCCTCCCCTTTCTCTTCCTCCTTCCCCCCCCTTCCTCCCCCACCTTTGTTTTCCCTCATTCCTGTGGCCCTCTCACCCCTTCTCTTTTCCCTCCCCCGTCCCCACGACCTGCCCATCACCTCCCTCTCATTCCCTACCTCCTTCCCTTTATTCCCTGCTCTACTGCCCTCTCCTACCGGATTCCTTCTTCTTCAGCCCTTTGCTTCTTCTGCCTATCACCCCCAGCTTCTGACATCACTCCCTTTCATCGCCCCTCCCCCATCCACCTCCCTTCCCCCCTCATCTGTATTCACCTATCAATTGCCAGATTGTGCCCCTCCCCCTACCTTTTTTATTCTGGCTCTGTCCTCTTCCTTTCCAGTCCTGATGAAGGGTCTCGACCTGACACAGGAGCAGGAGTAGGCCACCTGGCCCCTCAAGCCTGCCCTGCCATTCACTATGATCATGGGCTGATCTAAACTGGCCTCATCTCCTCTTCTGTTCCCCATAACCTCATCCCCCTACCTTTCAAAAATGTATCTACCTCCACCCTTAAATGTTCCGACTGAGACAGTCCCCACAGCCCTCTGGGGTAGAGATTTCTAGAGATTTACCACACTCTGCAAAAAGTTTGAACACAGATTGCCCTTATCTTGTAACCATGTCCCCTCATTCGAGACTCTCCTACTTGTGAAAACATCTCAACATCTCCCCAGTCGTGCCCCTTTGGGATCTTATATGTCTCAATAAGGTCACCTCTCATTCTTCTAAACTCTGAAGAACACAGGCCCAACCTGCTTAGCTTCTCTTGATAGGGCAATCATCTCATCACAGGAATCAGCCTGGTGAATCTTCTCTGAACTGTCCCTAATGCTACCACATCCTTTTTTCAGTAACAAGACCAAAACTGTGTGTAGTGCTCCAGGAGTGGCCTCACTAACACCCTGTACAATTGTAACAAAACTTCCTTATTTCTAAACTCCAACCCCTTTACAATAAAGGTCAGTGTGCCATTTGCTTTCTTAACAACTTGCTGCAACTGTCTAATTTTTGTGAAACATGCACTATGTGCATGTGAGGCGGGACTTGAACTGAGAACCTTCAGAGGCAAAGGTGAGTGTGCTACCCACAGAGCCACAACTGAGACTGACATCCCCACTGTTCTGTTAGTCGAGTTAAGGCAAAGGTTCTTGCAGCGTTTGTTTTCACTTCAGATCAAAAGGACAATCTGTGATTTGTACAAAGGAACATGGTTCAAATTATTGAAAGGAAAATTTGCCACTAACAACATGAGATTTTCACAGTTACTGAATAAAATGCAGACTATATTAGCTGCCACTTTCTTATATTTTAATGTACTACAATGGATGGAAATATTTTAGGACATGAGAGTGCGTCACTGTTCACAGGAACATCCAACCTGCAAGGGTATGCTGTAATAGCAAAGTTATTGTTGTCAGGTTAGTAATTGAGAGGCCTCAGTATTTCAGAAATGGGAGCTCAGATCATGGTAATTGGAACATTTAAGCTCAGTTAATTAAATAAATTCTGGAATTATTAAAGCTAGAATCAGGAAAGGTTACCATAAAATTACAGGATTATTGTAAAAACCCAACTAATTCACTGTCAAATAATTACCCAATGTGGACTATATCTGAGTCTTGACCTCTGCCTGCCCTTTGCAATATCCCTCAGTGAAGTACTACTGACTAAGAGACGCCACATAACTGTGGTTGATGTCAGCCAGGCATGGTTGAAAGAACAATTCAGAGAACCCAGCTACCAGAATCTTCTCCTGCTGTCTGTTCTGAACAAACCTTACTCTGAGAGCTTGGCCAGCTGGCAGTAAATGAGGCCCTCCCAGTAGTTAAAGGCCATAAACATTTATATGGATGAAGCTAAAATCTGAAACACTAAAACTCTGTCAAAGCTCTTTGGATACAAAACCAGGATCCAAGCAGCAGCACAATTTTTGGTTGACTGCCAACATCACAAACTGCTCCCTGGAGTCAAATACAAAGATCCCAGGTTTTAACCTCCCTCAGAAAACCACTCCAACTGTTTGAGTTAGTGACCACTTGCTATGCCAATGGAAAAGGAGAAAAAGCCAGAGGTGCCAATCAATCAGAACTCCGTGTTGTGAATTCTTGTCCTAAATGATTCTGTATTTAGTGTAAGAAGTGCACTACCTCACAAACTGTGCACCTGCCCACCCTGTCAGCTACCTCCTGCCCCATCTGCAGAAAAGCTAGTTCCCATGTTGGTTCCGTCAGCACCTCAGAACCTGCAGAGTCGGAGTGGACATCAACCTTCATCCCGAGGAACAGCCGAAGAAAAGTATAAGAGCCATTCTACACGGCTTTATGTGAGGTCATTTAAGGGTGCGGCCAGTACCTTTCCAATGGGAGCTCAAACTCTTCACGAGCGACAAGTAAATGGTGAACAGTGACACAGTTGTTCGTGCTGTCTCTGGGCTCCAATGACCTGGGTTCATTGGGCAGTTGGCACCTTATCCCTGTGACCACATGGGTTCCCCCCCCCCCAAGTGCCCCACTTTCCTCCCACATCCAAAAGGTGTGCTGGTAGGTTCTGATCACCGTAAGTTGCCTCTGTCGTAAGTTGATGGCAGGACACTCATACGGAATTAATGGGTATAGCAGAGTGAAAAGATTGCAGGGAAGCATGCAGAGGAATAGGACTGATGAAAATGCTTGGAGAGCTGACATATACCCAATGGGAAGAATGGCCTCCTTCTACACTGTGAGAAAATATGACATATAAAACAAAACATGAGCACATAGGACATGGAGGGATGAAGGGCCAGTGCTGTACAATTCTGTGACTCAATGACTCTAAATCCCATCATTACATGGACTGAATTCTTTACTCTGTCACAGTCACAAAACTAGGCTCCAATTTATCTCCCATTTTATTGCTGCTATTCACACGAATGAAAACACTAAAACAATATTTACCAAGCAAATTCCAATCACCGAGTGTGTGCAGAGATGCAGGAAGTACCAGTGAGCCAGCCTGTATAAGGTTATCCTCCCAAATTCATATCCTGCACGGATGAAAGATGAACACATAATTTCCCTTCATGGTATTAATTATCTTCAAGCATCTCCCACAATCTATAACATGATGGAGGACATCAGTCACCTCTTTGCCTTACGAGATTTGATTTCAAGAATCTCTGTGAATTTCATTTATTGTCAACACAGCCTTTCCTCTGAAGAAATGCTGAAATAGTAAATTCAATGCTGGCTGCCAGAAATTAATTAGATAAAAATATTACAGTGGAGTTGCTGAAAAAGTGATTATTTCTGCCTGATCAGTCTGAGAACACTACCTCTTCTGATGCATGGGCAGCCATGGTAGTGTAGCGGTTAGTGTAACTCTACTACAGCGTCAGCGACCCGGGTTCAATTCCAGCCACTGTCTGTTTAGGATTTTGTACCTTCTCCCCGTACCTGCGTAGGTTTCCTCTGGGAGCTCCAGTTTCTTCCCACATTCCAAAGACATACGGGTTAGGAAGTTGTGGGCATGCTACGTTGGTGCTGGAAGCGTGGAGACACTTGCGGACTGCCCCCAGAAAACTCTACACAAAAATATGCATTTCACTGTGTGTTTCAATGTACACGTGACTAATAAATATATCTTATATTATTAGCCCCTGGTGCAGTCCCTGTACGTAACCCTCCAAATCCACGTAGCTCCAGAACAATTCAGTAAAGTTTACAAAATGTCACCTTGGTTGACAATTCACTGTTACTTTGCCTGCAACCTTAGGGTCATAGAGGAATACAAGAGGGAAATAGGCCCTTCAGCCCAACGAGTCTGCACCGACCATCAAGCATCCATTTACACTAATGCTACATTAATGCCATTTTTTATTCTCCCCACATTCTTATCAACTCTCCCCAGATTCTGCCACTCACTTAGGGACGTTTATACAGTGGCCAACTAACCTACCACTCACATGTCTGTGGGTTGTGGAAAACAACTGGAGCACCCGGTGAAAACCACTGACAACATGCAAACTCCACACATTCGGCACCTGAGGTCTGGAGTTTGAACCCAGTTCTCAGCATGAGGCAGTGGCTTCACTAACGGCGCCACTGTGCCACCTTCGCTTTCCCTTGAACAGGAATGAATCAGTTAAAAGAAAATTGGGTAGCTTTAACCTACTTTAGGAGGCCAGGAGGAACCTTTGGGTTTCCCAGACCCCCAACTTCCCCCTTTCCCCCAATTCCCACCTCACCAGCAGCCACTTTAGTTCAACGTCGAGGACTATTCAACTTTCCTAACCAGGACTCCCCTTCCTTGCCAGCTGGGATCAAGTGGGAGAATGATGTCAATCATACAGGTAACAGCCAGTGGCTATCATCTCCTTCACCTCCTGTCCATAAGTCCATCACTTCCTTCGAACCAAGCCACCGTCCCCTGCCCAGTTACTTTGCCTTCAGTTAGTGAGGACCAGGAGACATGCTTCAACTTACATTGGGGATAGAGTTCAGGAAGCAAAATCAGGATTGTGTTGCGATAGAATTAACTAATAGGCTACATGCTAAGCACTGATTCAATGCAAGCTTTCAAAAGAGAGCTGGACTTGATCATATTGACATAGGGCAGAAATCATTGTCAATTGAACAAATTTTAGACACAGATGTAGGACTAGTTCAATTTTTATAAAGAGCACACACAGCCACGATGGACTTAGGAGCCTCAGATCGTGCTGTATTATTCCCTGAATGTTGACCAGACTGGATCTTCTGGGACAAAAATAATTAATGGTAAAAATGAAAGTGAGTATAATTCCTCATTTAAAGAAGACTAGAACAATGCCTTGCTTAAATTTTGGACTCAACAGTGGAACTGGACCCTCAGGATTTGTATGTTTCAAACTGCCAATTCCCAGCTTCTGAGTGATATTCACCTTTTTGATTTTGAAAGTGTTCATTGTGGTAATTTCAACACTTATGAAGCTTTACTCTCACTATCCATTAATGCTAGCTTTTCTTTGAACAGATGCTGAACTTTTTCATAAATCTAAGTCTTTAGTTCTGTGCTAGTAACAAATTTCTGCTCCTTCCATCCCGATTACATGCCCACAGAACAGCCCCATACTGCGACATCTGATCGTAAGTTCCCGCCAAGCATCGGTGATTCTGTAAGTCATCCAAGTAATCAACAGCCCTGAACTTCAAACACAAGTAGACCAGCGTTCAAGAACAATGCCTCCATTTAAAGCTTCCCTAAGCCCTGTGATAAGGTTAAGTGGACACCACTGCAGAAGTCAGCACTTGCAAGCAACCCGCACTACGTGAACAGAAGATTTTATCCATCTACTGGAGTCCAAAAAGTAAACAGAAGATGCTATCTAGACCAACTTTGCACGAATTCAGATTTTTAAAATACCAGTTCATCTGAAAAATGTGTCAATGAGTGTGTCACACCAAATGCCACAAGGGCACAAGTGCCAACATTATCAAATTAGCTTTAATGTTTGTTCAGGTTAAATAGAGTGATGAGCAATTTGAAGTTATATAGGACAACGTCTGTATAGGACAACTTCTGAACAAACAGTTAACTTCAGCAGTGCAGGGAACTGTAGTTTCCTTCATTCTTTTCAACCTTGTTGTGAAGCCTCTCATTTCCACTAAATCATAGGCTCCAGTTCTTCAAAAAAAAATTAGTTTCCTCCAACAACCTCCCACCAGCCCCACCCCATCGCCCATTCCCAGCCCATCGCCTATCCACCACTCTCAAGGAAGAGGCAGACTTGTGTCTCTTTTTCTGTCAGCCAGCATCAGGTATGAAGAGGGTCTTATCGGTAAGAGAGCTGTGAGTTCCCCTCTCTGCTATCCCAATGAAAGCTGATGTCTGTTTCCAAGGCATGACACACTCACTGTCTTCTCCCCTAAAGGGGAGATATTAATGACTACGTCCTTGTGCAGGACCTCACCCATTACTGCAATTATGTATGGTCCCAGTGAGATCGCACGCTGAATAACATGTACGGATGTGGTCTCCCTACCAAGGAAGGATACACTTGAGACAAGGGAGTAAAACAAAGATTCAACAGATTGATTCCATGGATGGTAGGTTTGACCTATGAGGAGAGATTAAACATTCGGGGCTTATACTCTCCAGCATTTAAAAGAATAAGAGGCGTGTGCATTGAAACATATTTCTTTAAAGATGTGCATCATCTCACTGAATTCATTCTCCCTATTAAGTTGTATAATGACACATCAATGCTCTTTCATCATCTTCTCATTCAAATGATTTGTCATGCAATTGCTTGAAGGGAGGGTACCATTATAAGGCCAACTATGAGGCATCTAAACCAACCCTTTACATGTGGAGACCTGACTAAATGTACAGCCCAACAAAGATACCTTGGGTGGATTAGACTGATACACAATCAAACCCTTTAATTATCTACCCAATACATCTTCCTGTTATGAAGCTAGAATGTTATTATCTCACATGTCAGAAAGCTGTCTGTTCACCCAACTGGTACAAATCCAACTCCACAACCCAACCATCAGGCTTTGTCGAAGTGCACTGCAGCCTGGTAACAAGGCTTGTTTCAATGAAAAGTGAGGAAACTGTGAAGATAAATGATTTCACTGTTTTAGTCTCTAATTGAGAAATTGAAAAATTATACGAATCATTTAATATTCCCTCTCTTGTTATCCTTGGTTCTGCTCTGGGAGAAAACAGCACTCTGTCAGGACTTTGGGCCTTTAATAAACATTTTCCTTCCTTCCTTCAACAAATGATCCAGCACACTCCAGAAATAACACAATAATGGAGAACTGGCATGAACGCCTTTCATTCCACACATTCAACACACTGAACTGTTAAAATCTGAAATTAATACTCTCTGGGGCATGGATATCATTACACTGAAGCTAAGTGAGCAAAGAACATCGGAAATGAGATGAGGAGGAGGCCATGCAGTCTTTGAACTTATCCCTTCATTCAGCAAGGTCATGACTGATTTTCTACCTCAGCACTATTTTCCTGCACTATCCCTATATCCCTTGATCTCCTTAATGATCTGGTATACATCAATCTCTGTTTTGAATTAAAATAATGACAGAGAAACAAAGGACTGCAGATGCTGGAATCTAGATGAAAAAACAAGATGGTGGAGCTCAGCAGGTCATGAAGCATCTGTGGAAAAATGCAGATGGTAACCGTTTCAGGTCAGGACCCTTCTTCAGGACTGAAGGTAGGAAAAGGGGAAGCCCTATAGGGGGGAGAAACAGAGCAGTGATAGGTGGACAAAAGCGGGGAGGCGGGGTGGGCACAAGGTGGTGATAGGCATATGCGGGTAAGAGACAGTGATAGGCAGTTGCGGGGGAGGAGGGGAGAGCAGATCCACTGGGGGATGGGTCAAAGGTATGGAGGCAGGCGGCATGGGGGGGAGGGGAGGAGACAAAAAGGAGAGAGAGAAAAGAATGGCAAGGAGAAAAAGAGAGGGCAGGAAAGGGAAGATAAGAAGAGGCGAGGTTGGGGGATAGGGGGATTGGTTCACTTAAAGTGGGAGAATTCGACGTGGGAGGATTTCCCAAGACAGAAAATGAGGTTGTTGTTCGTCTAGTTTGTGTCTGGATTCACAACTTGCAAATTCAAGAACTCACCTGATAATCAGTGGCCCATCAGCATGCAATCAGATACTAGTCTTACACTCCCAGAAGTTCTTGACTAATGCAATGTTGAAGGCTATCCCACTCTAATCAGCAAATAGTTGGACAATGATCCACGTATGTTATTGTGAAAGGATTGCTTGAGGTGGTCACTTTGGAGTCAGATATAAGGGTCAGTATCAATGAAATTGGTTTCCGCACTCAGCAGCCACTTACACCCAAATGAAAGATGATTTAAAATGTTGTAGATGTATACTTCTGTCAAGTATCCTTTATGGTCATTCATATTGTTCAACCTTACCACTCCAATCAAGGACAAAGGACGCTCCCCTCAGTTGAGTGTAAAACATCCCACGTTATTCCAAGGAAGGTCGGGAGAACGTAGCCAGTGCCCTGGCCAATGTTTATGTTTCAACCTGATCACCTGCTTATAGTCAGATCACATTTGTGGAATATTCATTTCTATAATCTAGCTACCTTTTTTTTACATTATACTAGTAACTACAGTTCAAAATCACTTCATGGTTAGCAGGGTCAAGAAAGGTGTTGTGTAAAAATGGTAGTTTTCCTTCTTTCTGCCCCCTAATTCTAAAGAAGAAAATACTAAACTTCCCCAGTGCTTTCATAGTTTAATTCATTCACTGACATAAACTACAATTTCCAGTTTCAACATGACACTACCTAACATGGCAGGACTTGGTCACTTCATAACAACATGGATTTGTACAGCTTTACATTCCATTTGTACTCTCTTGTCATGAAAAATGTGACCAAAAGATCATTAGGCTGATGTCAGTGGGGAGAGTGAAATGTCATTACCCTTTGATTGTGAACCTGCTAACCTATAGAAGTGAGGCATCACAGGGCAGATCTCCAAAGAGCAGAATGCCTCTATGCAGATAATTGAATGGCAATCTTAGTATCTCAACATCTATTGGATAGGCAAACTCAGCCTGCCAGTGACCTGTAACTCTCTGGCACTGGTATCGTCAAGGACGCCAGCTACCTGGCCATTCCCTTTTCTCTCTTCCACCTTCTAGTAAAGGATACAGGGACTTGGAAGCCCAGGTGACCAGATTCAAGAACAGCTTCGACCCCACTACTATCAGACTTCTGAACTAGTCACCTCTTTCACATTCTCCTTCATTCACTGTCCCCTCTTATCAGATTCCATCTTCTTCAGCCCTTTTTTTTATAAGATAAGATTTCTTTATTAGTCACATTGAAACGCACAGTGAAATGCATCTTTTGTGTAGGGTGTTCTGGGGGCAGCCCGCAAGTGTCGCCACGCTTTCAGTGCCAACATAGCATGCCCACAACTTCCTAACCCGTACATCATTGGAATGTGGGAAGAAACCGGAGCACCCAGAGGAAACCCACGCAGACACAGGGAGAATGTACAAACTCCTTACAGACAGCAGCCGGAATTGAACCTGGGTCTCTGGTGCTGTAATAGCGTTACGCTAACCGCAACACTTGTCACTTCCACCTATCACCTCCCAGCTTTTTACATCATTCCCACTCTCCCCCTCCCCCACCTGCCTATCATCCCCCCTCACCTGGATTCACCTATCACCCGCCAGCTCTTGCTCCACCTCCTTTCCCCCGCCTTTTTATACTGGCTCTCTCCCCTCTTTCTTTCCAGTCCTGATGAAGGGTCTCGACCCGAAACGTCAACTGTCCATTTCCCTCCACAGATGCTTCCCGACCTGCTGAGTTCCTCCAGCACTTTGTGTGTTGCCCCAGATTTCCAGCATCTGCAGTCTTCCTTGTGTCACCTCTTTCAAACCCCTCCCCGGTGGTGTTGCCTCGTTCTCGAACCCTTAAGTCTCCCACTTCCATTATTGTCACTTTGGTATTTCTTTTTGCACTACTTCAATTTACGCTCCTATACTTTGCATCATTCCACTGTTCTGCGCCTGTTGCTGTACTTATTGTTGTATTCATTTTTACCACGTATACTGTTTACCCTGTGAGCTTCACATGAGCAAGGCATTTCATTGCACCTTGGTGGATCTGACAATAAACTAATCTGAATTTGGAAGTCATCCTTCTAGCCACCCTCTTAGGAAGAGAGATTTGAGGTTCTCACTCAGAGTAACCACCCAACCCAACCAGGAGATAGTGACGGGAAAGCCATCACCATGTCAGAGCCTGCACTTCTCAGCAGGTTGCAGGCTCAGTTCTCCAGTAGTGCAGGCTGGTGATTAAGATATGAGAGCAGTTATTCACTCCTTAGAAAGGAGTGAGTAACATCAGAAGAACCATGTTGTGGCAGTTTCCTTCTCATGGCCCATTCACCTTGAACTTTCATCAGGGAAAAAACATACTGGGGAGATTCAAGCAATCTGCTGGAGGAACTGAGCAGCATCCATGGGAAGAAAAGAATTGTCGACGTTTCAGGTCAAAATCCTGCATCAGGACTCTGTAGGTTTGCAGGTCTTTGTAGGGTTTCGACCCGTAATGTCGACAGTTCCTTTCCTCCCACAGATGCTGCTCAACTTGCTGAGTTCCTCCAGCAGATTGTTTCTTGCTCCAGATTCCAGCATCTGCAGTCTCTTGTGTCTCCATACTAAGGAGATTGTTTGTTCAACCATTAGTGAAAATCGAGCATTAAAACAGACAACTGCTTCAGTATTAGTGGAAATCATTAATAGTTGGATGTGCATTTGAGCTCTCAAATTGATGTACTTCACTGATTCTGCAAGAAATGAGCAGGTAATTACACTTACATAAGTGTACCTGTTACTTAATGGAGGCCTTAACCCACTTCAAACCACACAGGGAGATTCACTGAATCAGAGTAGAACACACAAATTTTATTCTACTGCAAATGCAGTGCGTACGAGCAAGGGCGTTTATATTTTACCTGATACTTAACTCAGCACGGGAGAAGGCAATTTGACCCAGCAGCTCCCAGGGAAGCAATCCCATTAGTCCCATTTCCCCTCCTTATTTCCCGGGACCCTGCAATTTATTCACTCTCACAAACACCCATCAACTCCCCTTTTATTCTTTTTGCCATTAACCCACAATAAGGAGTAATTTATAGTGGCCAATTAATCCACATCTTTGGGATGTGGGAGGAAACGGAGCATCCGAGGGGAACCCACAGAGTGATGGAGAGTGTGAAAACTTTTCACATACAGCAGCTGAGGCGTGGATTGAACCTGCGTCCCTGGAGCTGTGAAGCAGCATCCTGCTGCCCCACTGTGCCATCTGTATTTCTACGCACATGAATAACCAAATGTTCCACAGTATCAGAGAAAAAATGCAAGCATGTAAAAGGGAAAGAAATAGTTAGAGGTGATCATTGGATGAGATGAGGTGAGAGGAGGACATGTAGATATTAGATATTTTAGATATTTATTTATTAGTCACAGGTACATCGAAACACACAGTGAAATGCATTTTTTTGCGTAGAGTGTTCTGGGGGCAGCTCGCAAGTGTTGCCATGCTTCCGGCGCCAACATAGCATGCCCACAACTTCCTAACCCGTACGTCTTTGGAATGTGGGAGGAAACCGGAGCATCCGGAGGGAAACAACGCAGACACACGGGACCAAGGTCCAATGACCAGTGCCCAAACAATTCTACACACAGGCTTGTTGAATGGACGCATGAAGCATTTGACAACTAACGTCAACTGAAAACATTTCTTGCAACAGCTGTTCATTAGAAGAATTATTCAATGCTTTGCAATCAATCACACTTGCACTTTTCTGAACCCTAACCTATAGAATTATTGACTAGGCTCAGACTAAGGAAACAGATCACAAAATATTATATATTCTGAATGTCACTGCCAAAGTGTCATCTTATTTTTATTGTCGAGGAACTAGGTTTTCGGTACTGTGAAGTTCAATTTTAACTTTGTTGTCGAGCTGGGGTGATTAGCACTATTTTTTTTACCACCAACAGCCCTGTGATTCGCACTCCATCCAGCACCAAGAAACAAGTAACAACTGGAGCCACCAAGTTGTTGACAGGGTAAAATACTCCGCAACCCATGAAAGGCTCAGGTTAAATGCACGGTAACACCAAGAGCAAGCATGTGGTCTTGGCTGAGTCAAGCACACCAACAACTAATCACCCCACCCCAGTCGACGGAGAGCTCCTGCATCAGCACAAGCCCATCAACAAGACTGAACAATGTGGTCTGGTCCCAACAAAGCCATGACTATACGCGGTCTCACTAGGTTATGGCAGTCTGAAGCTCCCACCTTTGGTTTAATTCCACAGAAACTAATTATACAGTTACAGTTACAAAAGAAGTAAAATAGCTCTGCCTATTTATTCAGTATTGGGTCAGTGTGTCAACAATGGAGAGGAGAAGTCTGTGTTCTACTCTTGATATTTTTCATTACAGAAATTCCTTCCAGTAATTCCTTACCAGAAATTAGCATGGCAACCTATCTAGTTAGCTGTTGGCTCTTCAAGGGATCCATTTGCTGTCCAGGAACCTTTGGCTTGGCTTCAAGGGCTCAGATGGTCCTACTTGCCTTGGAGGTCATGCACAGAATTTCTGGGAAAAAGAGGTTGGGGAAAGATTGAGCAGATTGGACCTGTATTCTCCAGAGCTTAGAAGGACAAAAGGTGATAAGATTCTGAGAGGCTTGACCAAGTACCTGCTGTGAAGATATTTCCCTAATTGGGGAATCTTGAAAGAGGGGGCATGGGCTAAGGGATAAAAAGAGAATTTTATCTTTCAGAAGGCTGTAAATCATTGGAATTTTTCAGACGCAGAATCATCAAGAGTACTGAAGACCGTAACAGACTTGTGCACTACAGAACAGTCAAAGGTGATAAGGATCAGGTAGGAAAATGGAGATCTGGTCAACTGCAGTCTTATTGAACAGTGGAGAACCTCACAAATGGCCATGCAGCTGATTCCTTCCTGCTCCAATTTCTTAAGTTCTTATGGTCCTCCCAATAATTGCATCCAAGATTCAAAATGAAATTCATGTGGCGATCAGGATCTTCTGGCATCCTTCACAATCTTCTATTGGATCTATGATTCTGTCATTGGATTCGGGAAGTTGGATGTGATGTTAGTGGATCCTGGTCTTTCAGTATCAATAAACAAGCATCAAGTATAAAAGCAATAACAAAATAATAACAGGTCTGATGAAGAGCCTCTGATATGAGTCGGTAATTATGTTTCTCTTTCCACAGGTGCTGCCTGACCTGCTGAGTGTTTCCAGTATTTTCAGAGGTTTTTGTTTCAGATTTTCAGAATCAGCAGATTATTTTTGTGATTTTCAGTACAGAAGCATTATTGGGATCAATTGCTAGAATAAAGAAAAACTCAAGAGAACGCCACAGAGCTGGGAAACTCTGGCCCACCTCGTTGCAGAAAAGTCTTATGATAAATGTAACTGCTCTACTGTTTCTCAGAGCGCGCAGATGTCTCCCACCTTGCCCAAAACAAAATAGTGCCATGTGAACTGTCAACGGAAGGGTCATCAACGCACTACCTGACCTATGCAGGTTATCCTCAACGAAGGGATAACAGGAGCTGCTCAGAGGAGCAGTCTTGACTCTGAGTTAGTAAGTCTTGGTTCATGGCCAATTCCAAAGACTGAAGCTTCAACACTGTCCTACTGAGGGAGTGCTGCATTGTCACACATGCTGACTTTAGGTTCAAATCAGAGACAGAAGAGAGACTGTTGATGCTGGAAATCTGGAGCAACACGCACAAATGCTGGAGGAACTCAGCAGCTCAGGCAGCATCTATGGAGGGAAATGGACAGTTGACGTTTCTGGCTGAGACACTTTATCAGGGCTGGAAAGAAAGAGGGCAGAAGCCAGAATAAAAGGGTGGGGGGAAGGGGAGGAGCACAAGCTGGCAGGTGATAGGTGAATCTGGGTGCTATCAATGCAGCCCTCACCCGCATCTCCTCCATTTCCCACACGTCTGTCTTCACCCCATCCCCCCCCACCACCTCCTCCCCATAACAGGGATAGGTTCCCCTTGTCCTCACCACGAGCCTCCGTATCCAACACACCATTCTCCACAACTTCCACCATCTCCAACAAGATCCCACCACCAGGCACATCTTCCCCTCCCCTCCCTGCTTTCTAGAGGGATTGCTCTCTCCGCGACTCCCTTGTCGACTCATGCCTCCCCACTGACCTCCCTCCAGGCTCTTATCCCTGAAACAGAGCTAAGTATTACACCTGCCCCTACATCTCCTCCCTCACCAGTCAGGGCCCCAAACAGTCCTTCCAGGTGAGGCAGCTCTTCACATATAAATCCATCGGTGTCACTTATTGCATTTGGTGCTCCTGGCGCAGCCTCCTCTACATCAGTGAGACCCGATGCAGATCAGGGGATCACTTCGTTGAGCACCTTTGCTCTGTCTGCCAGGACAGCCAGGATCTCCCAGTGACCAGCCATTTTAATTCCACTTCCCATTCCCACACTGACATGTTTGTCCACGGCCTCCTCTACTGCCAGGTTGAGGTTAAACACAGATCAGAGGAACAATACCTCATATTTCCTCTTGGTAGTCTCCAACATGACTTTTGGCACCAACATTGATTTCTCTAACTTCCAGTAACCACTCCCCGTTTCCCTCCCCCTTTTGGGTTTCCCTTATCCCTCTGGCCGTTTTACCCCTTCTCTTTCCCCTCCCCATCACCCACAGCTTCCTCCCTCTGGTTCCCCACCTCTTTCCCTTTATTCCATGGTCCACTGTCCTCTCCTGTCAGATTCCATCTTGTTTAGCCCTCTGCCTCTTCCACCTATCACCTCCCAGCTTCTCACATCGTTCCCTTTCACCCCCCCCCCCCACCTACCTACCTTCCCCCTCACCTGGATTCACCCATCACCCACCAGCTCATGCTCCTCCCCCTCCCCCTCCCTTTTATTCTGGCTTCTGCCCTCTTTATTTCCAGTCCTGATGAAGGGTCCCCACTTGAAACATTGACTGTCCATTTCCCTCCGTGGAAGCTGCCTGACCCACTGAGTTCCTCCAGCATTTTGTGTGTGTTGCTTAGGTTCAAATAAGGCAAGCTCAGGTTAAAATCCTTCTTGCTTTCCTTGAAGGGGAATCACACAATCCTCCAGTATCCTAGTGTGTATATATATTGTCCAGCCATAATAATATAACATTTATTTTGTCATTTATCTCATTGCTGTTTTGGCACTTGCTGTGTGGAGATTGGGAGCCTCAGTAGCCTAAATTGCAACAGAGACATTATGACCCAAGTGGCATGAGTGGTACCTCTCAGCAAAGGCAGATAGCCAGCTGCAGTACAACGAGCTCCACAAGGCTTTGGCTACCAGAGAACAATTAAAGGTTTCAAAGCTGTTGATGGTTTCTTTTTGGTTCTTGGGATCGAAGGGTAGTGGCAACTACTGGGACATGGACCTGTCAGATCAGCCACAATCCAATTGGATGGCAGAGCAGCTCAACGACCTTTACTAGTTCTTCCAGTGAGGCAAGGTACGATATAACTCAGTGAATTTTCTTGATAATATTTAACCTAATTTATAATAGAACAGTAAGACACAGGAACTGCCTACAATGTTGTGCCGAACTAATTCAGCTGATGACACCTAATCCCTTCTCCACATACCCATATGCCTATCTAAGTGCCTCGTAGAAGCCTCTATCGTATCGTTTAATATTGTTTGAAAGAAAGGACAATGCAGATGGAGCATAGCAAACCTAAAGGATAATACAGGAAGTGTCACATTAACTGAGGCCAAGGACTTCTTTAAACAATCTTTCTGCACACGAGTACCCTTGATCTGAACGTCAAGAAATATGGTTTGAGTCTGAATTCCTGCAAACCAATGGAGAGTCTGATGGTGTAAATGGTTTCAACCTTAAACAATATAATGGAGCTGCCTGAAATTAGTTTTACTGCCATTCCAGCTATAAATATCTACTGTATTATTTTTGCTGGGTAATAATGTGACAACCAAACTACATTCTGTTCAAGCTTCAGGGAGATTATTTCAATCAGTCCCCTGTAATCTCATTTAAGAATCTAAATGCAACTATAATCCTCCAAGGAAAATCTCATTTGTTCAGATAATTCATGCAGATGAGAATTTGCTGCTTTGCAACAACCAACAGCAGATATCACATCACACTTTGGTCAATTGGTTATTAATACCACAAACGCTGGAAGCAGAGAGAAAATAAAGTACAGGCAATTCCCAGGTTACGCAAGGGTCGTGTTCCTGAGAACTGTCCGACAGCCAATTTTTCCTTAAGTCAGAAACATCAGTAGTCTATAGCTACCAATACCGTATCCCTCTACATACACTTGTTATAATTTTTTCATTTCATTGAATAATCATGTTCACACTGCCCCTAATTAACTAATAGAATATGTACTGTATCCAGTCATTACTAAATACCATGAAACTTTTTTTTATTACTACCAACTATAAAAATGAGAGAGTTTGCATAAAGTCAGATTTCTGTAGGTCAGGTCATTCATAACCTGGGAAGCCCCTGTATCCTGTCAGTCACATAATGAGTAACATCGCATTCTTTCAAAGTTCCAAATATTTCACATTCACGAAGAAAATATATCAGATTAATTCCATAGTGCCATTTTTTCATCAGCCATCTTATACATTATGCCTCATGCTTAAAAAATGGCTTTGGCTGACAGAGGAATTATTCTACCTTAAAATGTCATTGGCAGTGACTGATATACTTAGAGGCAGGGCAGAGTGTGTATGTGTGCGAGTAGCTGGGTGGTTGCTTACACACAAGTGTGTCCATGTGAGACAGTACCTCTGTAAGAGAGATTGAGTCTGTATATGTGCACAAATCTGCATATAAGTATTTATGTGACTGGGTCGCATTAATCTATGTGTCTGTGGGTGAGTCTGTATGCAAATTTATGTATGCGTGTATGCACATGTCTGTGTCAGTGTTAGGATGTGTATGACTACATGCAAGTGTGATGGGGCCAGATTGAGGTGATGGTTAGCTGGTGATTCAGTAGAAAATGCCAGCTAGCTTTAGTGTGTACATTATCAGCATAACCAGATGTGTGTGCTTATACACTGCAGCATATAGGTATGGAACCTATTGCCTCAGACTCAGGCACATCTGACTCCCTCTCTAACCCAAGACTCATTGCTGAGTCCAAGACTATTTCATAACTTACCAGCCTTGGGCCCAGACATACCTTGCATCTGTCCCCTCCACTTTACACCAACTTTATTCATTTCAACAGGGTTGCTGGCCTTCATTAGAAGGATGGGTTTACCTTCTTGATTATTTTTCTTTGTTACAATGTTTATTCATGTAATTAATTAACAGTAATTTAATGTTCTTAAATACACTTTAAATAATTTTTTGTCATTTACGTCAATTTTGACTGTTTATAAATGGCTCTAATTATCATATTTATAAACTGTGAGACAGGCCTGTGGTGCAAGCTGTCAGAGGAAGGGGCATGGGGTCTGAGGATGCAATGAGGCCTAGTCACCACTCCCTGTGAAATCGAGGCCTCCAGCTTGTCACAGGTTAGTGTGGTCGTAGGGCAAGCACAGGGTGGGGTGGAAGCAGCAAGCTGGACCAAGCACGATTCAGCCTGATCCACATACTGTTTTGTGTGCAATGCCAATACAACTACCTCACAGCTAAGCAGTCAGGCACATCTGATTACAGGTTGCTGTGCTGAAAAGGCCTCTCCTGCAGAACACAGCACCGCACCAGCATGCCTCACAGATTCTGGTCAAAATCAATAAAAGAGTTAACAATTAGAATTCCCTTCAGTAAAAGTAATTCTTGTTCTAATGCTTCATGTAACAAACCCTTCACCTGATGTCAATCACTGCCCCATTAAACTCTAAGAAAGAAAAAAATACTTAGTTTGATTCAGCACATTCCCTGCAAGTATCTATCAATCCTAACTACAGCACAGAATGTTGGTGGGAACAGACTGACTCAGACTCCAGTAGCACAGTAGGTGTGTGTGTGTGTGTGTGTGTGTGTGTGTGTGTGTGTGTGTGTGTGTGTGTGTGTGTGTGTGTGTGTGTGTGTGTGTGTGTGTGTGTGCGCGCGCGCGTGTGTGTGTGTGTGCACGTGTGTGTGTGTGTGTGTAGAAAAAGATTGCTTCTAAAATCACTGAGGGGTGGTAACGAGTTAGGGGGAAGGGACATAACCATGTCTGACAATACCAGGCAATTGAAGTGTCCATCAACACTATATTAAGCCTGTAGAATTCAATAAAAAACACAATGGAACTGCAAGAAACGAATGGAATTAGTCTGACTGACATTCTGTCCATATGCAGCGCTCCCAAAAGAGAGACAACACTGAAATGCCTTAAAGCAGCAGGAGTAAACAGCATCCATTATGTTTAAAGCAGTGGCTTCTGCCTCTTGAAAGCAATGCAAACATAGATCTCGTGAACAATTGACTTTGAAATGTCTCGGCGAGTGAAAATGAACCTAATTTTTTTTACATGTAATAGTCAAGTCATTTGTCAGATTTATGTAAAATATGCTGGCAATTAACGGGATAATTACCCACTTGCCTTCCCAATGCATATTTGAAGTGCAAATTAAAGTAGTGGGTGTAAGAATGTAGTCACTGTTGTAAAGGAGAAAAACATGTCAATAAATGTGTCTGCAATAAAGTCCCATAAACATTAATGTGATAAATGACCAAATAATCTGCCTTAATGATGTCATCAGATCAGGGCATTGGGGGAAGCACTCTTGATATGATGTCATGGTATCTTTTATACCCATACAAAATTATAATTGCGGATTTGGTTTAACATCTCATCTGAATGAAGGGCAGCCCCAAAAGTGCAACATTCCCTCAGTACTGACCTGGTGAGTCTCTGAAGTAAACCCTAGACTTTGACCAGACTTGAGTGTACGATTCTGGAGCTATAGCTGACACCCTAACCATTCTAATGCCTAAATGGAAAAAAAAACAGAAGAAGATAGCGTGATCTAATAAAGGAATTTTGTCGCTCAAAAATATACTTTATGATGTGTGAAGAACATTAGAAAAAGGAGCAGGAGTCAAACAATTGGCCCCTCAAACTAGTTCCTCTTTTCAATAACATCATGGCTCATCTGATTGTGACCTCAACAATTTCCCAACTAAAATAAAAACAAAAAATTCCTGTGGAAAGAGAAACAGAGTTAGCAATTCAGGTGGAAAAAGGGAGCTAGTTTTAAGTTGCAGAGGATACAAGGAGTGATAGATAAGACAAAGGGAATATCTGATAGGAAGAGGCCAGGGTTACCATGAGGATCAACTCAATGAAGTCTGAAACGGTTCTCTCCACAGATGCTGCCTGACCTGCTGAGTGCTTCTAGCACTTTTCGTTTCTTTTTCAGATTTTCAGCAGCTGCAGTTTGTTTTGACTTCCACTCCCTTGCCTGTTCCCCATAACCTGTCTCCCCTATAATCCAAAGATCCATCTATTTCTACCTTGAATTTATTCAATGACTCCATCTCCACAGCTCTCTGCAGCAGATAATTCCAAAGATTCTCAACCCTCAGAGGGGAAGAATTCCATCTCACCTGCATCTGAAACTACGTGTCCTTGGTCTAGATATTCCCATGAGAGGAAACCTCCTCTCAATATCTACTGTCAAGCTCTCTCAGAATCTTACATAGTTCAATTAGTCAGGTTTCATTCTTCTAAACTCCAATGAGAAAGGACCCAACCTGTTCAACCTTCCTTCAGCCTCTTCATCCCAAGAATCAACCTAGTGCATTCTCCCTGAACTGCCTCCAATGCAATATCCTTCCTTGAGTAAGACCACCAGAACTCTAAGTACTCCAGAAGTGGTCTCACCAACAGCCTGCCCAGCTGTAGCAAGACTTCCCTATTTTTATCATCCATCCACCTTGCAATAAAGGCCAACATTCCACCTCCCTTCCTAAGTTCGAAAGTTGGCATTGATGCTTGTATACTTAACACTGCTTACGAACAGCAAGATTCAAAAGGGCCAATATGCATTAACATACCAAGCAGTAATTAAAAAGAAAAATGCAAATGTATTCAGATTTTGCTTCATTCACACATCATATTAAACTTGCAAAACCTGACACTGGTATGAAAACTCAGGATCGGCAAGATAAAGCAGGTAGATCTCACCAAGAAGACATTCTGTTGGTGATTTCTGCAGGATGGGTGGTGCTTCAAGTTTATTAATGCCAGGTATTTTGGATAGGGCGATAATAGCACGGATATAAAGCATATAAACCTATGGAAGGTGCACTGGTAGAACCCATCACAACTATGAAACTACCTTACACCAAAATATCATCGCCATGTATCTCAGGAAGAGTGTGTAAGGTATTACCCATTCTCAGGATGGAAGTGTTGCCTGTGGCGCCAGCAGTTATTGGTCAGATTAGCCTTGCATCTCTTTCTCCAACTACATAAAAATTTGATGCAATGGAGTGGCTCACCAGGTCACAAAAGGACAGTTCAGAAAGTATTCGAGCTATAAGCAGGCTGTTACAGGCAAGGACAGACTAACGAGTCTTAGTAAATGAGCAGGCTTTACACTTAAACCTGCCTTTCAGTCCAAGTTCTTTGAAATTGAATTCAAATTCTCAAATAAATGAACTCTAGTTTTCTGGATTATTAGTCCAAGACAATAAATCTCCAGTCCAGTGACATAAGCACTCCCTTAACAGGTGAACCATCTTCGATCTGAGTCAATGAAAGTCCTGGCCCAAACAGCAATGTAAGCAAAATCCTCAAGGTGAGTGAGAGTGATAAATGCAGATGTGGACTTCCAGGTACCAAAGAACTATACCTGAAGCAATCAGCCTGCAGTTCACCGCACTGGGTTAATGTCACCACTTTTTGCCATTGTCCTCAGAAGCCAGGTTGTCTTCTTTTTCTATACTGTACTAATGCTTGTGAAATACTATTCCTGTGTTCTGCATAACTCATCTGATAAACACTGGGGATGCTTGACTGAATCATTCAAGTATAACCAAATGTATTGTAATAATCACCAACACCAATATACACAGGTATGAGTGACAGTGATCCTAATTCCTCATTTTCCCTTTTTTCCTTAAATGAAGCACTATCTGCATCCATTTCCAAATGGGGCAAGTTATTGGTATAGCGTTGAAATGGGACTCCTAGACTTGCTATCTCCTTCATAGGCGTGGGGTAGTTTCAGCATTGCGTTTATTTACTAAGACTCATTAGTCTGCCCTTGCCTTTAACAGCATGCTTATAGCCCGAGTACCTTCTGAACTGTCCTTTTGTGACCTGGTGATCCACTCCATTGCATCAAACTTTTATGTAGTTGGAGAAGAAGATGCAAGGCTAATCTGACCAATAACTGCTGGCACCACAGGCAACACTTCCATCCTGAGAATGGATAATACCTTACACACTCTTCCAGTGTGCCTTCTATAGGTTTTCAGACCTTATACCCTTGTTGTTACCACTCTGCCAAAATACTTGGTGTCAACTTACCTCCCATCCTGTAGAAATCACCAACACAATCTCTTGGTGAGATCTGCCTGCTGTATCATTCTCATCTACAAATATTCAGTCTTCTGATTTTTCTGATTTCATCAGTGAAGTGGCCTTTTCTGCAACTTTGACACCCAGTCACTTCTGAAACACACTGAAAAATTAAGTTTCTTACACTAAAGATGCTAAGGGCCCACATTTTTCTGGACTCATCTGTTGGGTGATTGCTCGGTTGTGTATTAGTTATAACACCTTCAATCTCCAAGAATGTGTTATGAATAAATCTAAATAAATCTGTGTGGCTATGGAAAAAGAAGTAAAATCAAACTCTCATTTGACATTTAATAAAGTGCCACATAATTACTGTGGTAGCAAAAGCGAATCCCATGACTACAGCAGCATAGATGGAGAGAAAATTGGCCATGAGATAAAAAGCAGAGTGCCAAATGATTACTGATCACACTAGAGAGCTATGCAGTGGTGGCCTCTTGTATTGGAGTCACTGATCCTTTTCACTCATCTATGATGTGGACCTGGGTACACAGGGTGTTATTTCAAAGGCAAATAAACAGCAACAGGGGTCAGTCATAGGGCCCTTCAAACCTGCTCTGCCATCTCATGTGGTCTTGGATGGTCTTTGTTTGGTACAAAGTTGAGAAGTATAGTAAACAGTGAGGAGGACAGTCACATGCTTCAAGCAGAAAGAGATAGACTGGTAAAAGGCCAGGCACATGGCAGATGGAATTCAATGCATGTAGGTCAGAAAGAAAATATGAAGGGGCTATATAAAGGAAATGCCTTTGTTTTAAAAGATGTGTAGGGCCAGAGACATGCTGGAAATGTACATACACAAATCCCTGAAGATGGCAATATTTAATATATTATTAAAAAGACATCATTGTGTTTATATATAGCAGCACGCAGAACAAAAGAAGAAAGTTATGATAGAACTTTTGGCCTCAGCTAGACTACTGTGTCCAGTTTTGGACATCACATTTTTGGAAAGATGCCATGGCTTTGGAATAGGTGTGGAGGAGATTTACCAGAAAGATACCAGAATGAAAGGTTTCAATGATATGCAGAGAACAGAGACGCTACTTCAGAGAGAATTAAGGGGAGATAGCCAAAAGCAGAAAAACTTGAAGTCTAGAAACCTGAAACAAGAATAGAGGATTCTGTAAACAATCATTTGGTCGGGCAGTAGCTGTGGAGAGGGAAATAATCCAATAATTAGATCAGATGAAAGGTCATTGACCTGAAATGTTGACTTTTTTTTCTCCACAGTTGCTGCCTGACTTTTTGGACATTTCCAGCATTCTCTGTTTTACTTAAGAGGAGATAGGATGGATTTGTTCAAAATCATGAGGTGCTTTGACAGACTGGAGATAACTGTACAGTAAAAGCCCTGTTAGTTGGCAGTGCTAGACCAGACAGATGTCTGTTAATCAAATATGTTGGATAATCATGAATACCACTATCCAATAAATACATTATACTGTAAATAAAACCAATTACATAATCTGGACATAAAATGGACTGTCAGGAGGCAAGTCATTTGCCACAAGATTCCCAACCTCCCACCCACTTTTGTACCCACAGTGTTGTGATGTGAAGCTCAATTTCCACCCCACCCTTGTACAGCCCTAACGTTCAAGCACCATGGGTCTTAGCCATACACCTTTGGGTAAAGACCTTTTCCAACCACTTTTGTTTCTTATTTGCACTACAGATCATGTAGCATACTCTTCAAGATCTCAGCAGTGCCACCATCCCAATCACCTCCTAGGAGTAGTCGAACCAAGATAGGAGGACGTTCAGTAAACCAGGGCCTTTGTGCCCTACTGAAGTATATTTTTCAAATGCTCGAATTCTAATGAGTGTTTTGTATAGACTAAGGGTGCCAATCTACCCATCCCTAGCTTCTAATGCCAGAGAGAAGGAATTATTGTGCTGGCTTAACTGTCCTGAGAACTGTCCCTGTGAAGAACAGTTCCTTGTGGTGGAAGTTCACCAACTTGATACAGCTCTACCACAAAACTACTTCTTCCAGTAACAGCTTTCTTCACAAACAACACTCCCAGGGGCAATTTGTATCTAGTGTGTCTCCATCCAAATCCCTCCTTTTGTCTTCCTCCACATTACCATATAAGGGAGGAATACCCACTGCAGTGCCCAGCATGATAAACACTGCTGTCAAAAATGTAGGGTAAAGTCCTTCACAAATAGCAAAAACTGTTAAACAGTGGCACAAAATCCAAAGCTCACAACAATTATTATACTTAATGCATTATAATTATAATCTGTTGCTTCTGTAGAGACAGAGACCTCCTCTCCCAGGACAGTTCTCTTTTTAAGGGCCCGGTATCGGGAGATGTTTGAGCAAACAGCATATCCCTTGCAAGGAAACTGGCTAGGTAGAGCTATGAAAATTTCAACATTATTAGTATTACTTTGCATGGTAAAATATAGACAAGTCTAAATGACCAAAATGAAAGGTGATACACAATGGAATTGGAGTTGATGAGAGATGAATTACATCTCAATTTTTTGGCCTCAGTCTCTCACTCCAAGCTGTTGGCACTGAGTATAAGGAATAAATAACATCACCAAAACTACCTTTGCTACGTTTTTATCGCATTTCGATGTCACTTTTTTCCCCATTTTAAATTGCTTTAATCTACATATATGCATAAAGATGGATTAGCAGTTGGAATAAGTGTTCAAAGCAGCCATAAATCAGTGAGACCAAGCACAGATTGGACAACTGCCTTGCTGAGCACCTGTGCTCTGAATGCAATGGCCGTCTTGAGCTTTCGGTTACAAGCCATTTCAACTCCCCTCCACAGTACCACACCGACCTGTCTGCCTTTGGCCTCCTCCACTGCCATGATGAGGCCAAATACAAACCAGAGGAAAAGCACCTCAGATTCCACCTGGGCAGTCTACACCCCAACAGCATGAACACTGAATTCTCCAGTTTCAAGAAACCCACACCTCCTCTGTCCCCTTCTCTCTCTGCCTGATTCACCCAGATCCTCTCGCACAGCCCCTTCTTTCCAACCCCATGCCCCCAGCCCCCCCCCGTTACCTAGTTTTTCCCCTCCCCCACCTGGTTCCATTTGCCTATCACCCACACACTTGACCCACTCAGTCCCCTATCCCCCACTGTACCCATCTGCCCACCATCCCTCCTTTTTCTGGTTCCACTCATCGACTTTCTTCTCAGATTCCATTATCTGCAGCCCATTTGTTGTCTCCACTAATCACCTCCTCAGCCTCTGTCACTATCTCCAACCTTCCCTCCCTAACCTGGCTCCATCTGTCCATCAACACCCCCCCCTCCGCCCCCACCTGGATCCACCCATCACTTGCCAGCTCCTGCCTCACCCCTTCCCCTCACCTCTTTAATACTGACTATCTCCCCTTTACAGTCTCAGTCTTGATGCAGGGGCTCGACCCGAAACGTCGACAATTCCTTTGCTTCCACAGATGCTGCCTGACCTGCTGAGTTCCTCCATCTGCTTGTTTTTGCTCTGGATCCCAGCATCTGCAGTCTCCACTTTAAAAACAGCCATACTGCCCCACCAACTGTCAAATTAATGCACACTAAATAGAACTCCATTGTTTACTATTCAGAGGGCACAGAACAAACCCATCCCTGTCTCAGCTCTCAACGGAGAGATGGCAGGATGTCCAGTATATATTTTAAACATTTCCAAATGTTCCTAACTTTCTTAAAATTTAATACGCTCTTGTTCTAGCTTCCACCTCCCCTGGCAATTCCCATTCCCTCCCTCACAATGAGTGTATGAGAAGAGGCAGAGAGAGATTTTCACATTAAGAAAACAAGAATCTGTAACCATGGTTTCAGTCAAAACACCCCTTCAGCAACAATTTGTTAAATCCCATCCATACCCATCAAATTATATGTGTTGTGCAAGGCGGTCTTTCTGGGCATCTCACCCTCTAAAAGGCTTGTGCCTTTCGACACATACATTGCTGTAATTAGCACAGACAGCAACTTCCCTTCTGGGTCTTGATGGCATGAAACTGTAAGTGTAATATTGAATATTTTTAATTTGCAGTATTTGCAGCTCATAAATATATGGCAATTTGGAAGGCAAAGCTGAAGAGGCGGTTGGGATATGCATGTATTTCTACAAACGGTTGTTGTTTTTCTTGTTTCACTTGCTAACACTCCTATGATGCTTCATGCAATGCTTAAGGTGCCATCCAAATGCAAGTTGTTGATTAAAGAGGTGGGAGATGCAGATCTAAGGTGCTATGGCGCCACCACTGGTGGAAATTATAACTGCAGCACAAGTTTACACATTATAACGTGAACTAAAGAACTATAGAATGGAAAAAATAACACTGAAATGTAATAAAAATGGCAAAGGTAGTCTTGTTTTTTCTTGATACTGAAATTTGCATATAATACCAAAATGGTCAAACAGTCCCACAAGTCTGTGCCGACCATCAAGCACCCACATGCATTAAACCGATTTTATTCTCCCCACATACCCATCAACTCCACTCAGATTCTACCACTCACCTACACAGCAGGGACAATTTACAGCAGCCAACTAACTGCCAACCCACGTCTTTGGGATTGAGTTATAGTCATAGAGAGATACAGCACGAAAACAGACCCTTCAACTCACAGAGTCTGTGCCAACCATCAAACACCCATTTACACTGATCCTACATTAATCCCATTCCTTATTCTCCCCACGTCCTCAACAACTCCCCTCAGTTTCTACCACTCACCTATATACTAGGGACAATTTATAGTGGCTAATTAACCCATCAACCCGCTCACCTTTAAGATGTGGAATGAAGCAGACCACCCAGAGGAAACCCACATAGTCGTGGGGAGAATGTGAAAATTCCACACAGACGCCACCCGAAGTCAGCATTGAACCTGGGTCTCTGGGTGACCTGGCAGCTTTACTTGCTGAGTCACCGTCCCACCCAATTGACAGGAATATATGAGCATAAGAAACAGATGCAGGACTAGCTTATGTAGTTCCTCAAGCATTATAAAGATTTAAAACTCTCCAGGTAATGGAAGTTCTCATCTCAGGCCTAAGTGGCTGATTCCCTGGATCTAGATTCTCAATTCTGAGGAAACATCTACCCTGTTAATCCTTTTCAAAATCTAATATCACGATAGCTCCTCTCGTTCCTCTGAACTCCAGACAATATGGGCCAATCTTGCTCCATCTTTCTTCATAGGCAGCTACTTCATCAAATAGTCAATCCATGTTCCACTGCCTCCAAGGTAAGTGTATTGGAGGCAAGGAACCAGGACCTAATCCCTTGTTGGAGATTTAAGAGATCGCAGATGTGGGAATATGGAACAACAAACAAAATGCGGGACCAACAAACAAGATGTCATAATGAAGGGTCTTGACCTGAAACGCTGGTTGTCCATTTCCCTCCACAGATGCTGCCTGACCCACTGAGTTCCTCCAGCATCCTGTTTGTTGCTCCTAGTCCCTTGTTATCTGACTACCTGCAATGAGTTCAGGTCAGGTGGGCTTTGAAAAAGAAATCTAAGGCTGTGGGTTCAGGTAGTGCTTGGATTTGATGTAGTTGATGCAAGTTCAGATTGGTGATGATGGGCGTGGGGATGTATGGGTGGATTCAGATTCATTGGACCAGGTTCAGATTGACAATGGGCTCGAATTGGCTATGCTGGGGAGGGTTTAGATATGCTGTGTTTAGATTGGGTGCAGGGTCAGATTGGCTGCAGTTGGGAAGGGTATGGACTGGCCGTGGTTAGACTGGGTTTAAATTGGCCATGACTTGAGGCAGGTTTAGGGTGGATTCGGATTGGCTGTGGTTAAGGAGGGATTTGGATTGACCACGATTACAGCAGGTTCCCACAAGCCACTGTTGGGGAGGGGATGATTTAGTTTTCCGTGAATGGAGATGTAATTTGGATTGATTATCCTTGGGGGGGGGAGGGGGGGGATGTGGGTGGGAGTTACAGTGATTCAGCTGGGCCGTGGTGGGGGGAGGTGATTCATATTGTTTGTGGCTGGGAGGCGGGGAGTGGGGAGTGATTTGGATTGGCTGTGGAGAGGGGCTGTTCAGGTGTGGTTTTAATTTTGTACCCAAATAGATCTCAAAAATATATTCATTGTTACGTACAGAAGGTAAAATTGCACAAAATACCCTTGACGTGGCCTCTTCAAAGCCGTATGCAATTTCCATAATCTTATATTCCAGCCACATAACAACAATGTACCTTCCTGGGTGCTTGCTGAGCCTGCATATTCACTTCTGGTATCTAATGAAGCAGCTCACTCTGACCCTTACATCCATTTCTTCCGCAGTGACACCAGCGATTACCCGGGTCTTCAGAGATCCCGGATTTCAGCCCTCCATGTCGGTCGATGTCAACAGTGGCACAGCCTCTGTCCTTGCACAGCTCCGGTGGATCCTCGTGGAATCCAGTGGAGAAACACCATTGTCTCACTCCTCCCCACTCCCTGCTGAGAATTCTGCCCACTAGTTCCACGGCATGAATTAGAAGGTGCACAAGCCTGTCCTTTTGGAAAGAGAGGGAGAGAAACAAATCTAAATTCTCCAGAGAAAGCCGCCATTCATTACAAAGCTGTTAGTAATAAAGCTAATAAAATGCAGGAAGCCCAGAGGCCTCATTCTATTGAACGGGAGATATTGGTTCCCAGAAGGCAGATGAATAGTTATGATTTTATTATTTAATTCAGTTAGTTTTAATTATTTTAATTCCTTTTCAATGTGTAGCTGTGTTTCGTAGGTTTTTCAATGTGACAAGTTTTTCTAATGTTATTTTTAAAACAGTATTTTTATTGTTGTATTCCAAGTCTTCCTGCATGTCAGTGGAAGTCAGTGTAGCCCACAAACATTCAAAGGCCCCAACTGCACTGACAGCTTTGACAGGCCGTGAGTTTGGATGAGGGGTGAGCCATTGTGTGAGTGCAGCCCTCTGCCTGTGCTGAGACAAGCCTCTGCTGGGCCACACTGAAGGTATTGATGACTCCCTTCAGGGGACAGCACTGGGGGTAACAGTGCAACAAACAGCCTGGTACCTGGGCAGATGACCAGTGATTCTGGGGCAGTAGAAGACCTCCACCATTCTGTTTTTCTATTCTTCCCAGCAGAGTGAGTAATTTCATATCTTCCCTCAATCACCTATGGGATCACCTGCCCACTGTGCCACAGCAGTGCAGAGAGAAGTGCTGCTGCCGTACAGCTCCACTGACCCAGGTTCAATCCTGACCTCCGATGCTGTTCGTGTTAGGATTTGGGTTTCCTCCAGGTGCTCCAGTTTCCTCCCACATCCCAAAGACGGTGGGTTGGTAGGTTAACTGGCCTCTGTAAATATTCCATTGTGTGGAGGTGAATGCAGTGGTAGTGGTAGAATTTGGGGAAAGTCAAGGGAATAAAGTGGGATTTGGGTAAGATTAGTATGGATGGGCGCTTGATGGTCAGTGCAGACTTGGTGGGCCGAAGGGCTCGTTTCCTTGCTCCTTGACTCCATGATACAGCTGCAATGGGCGTTACTTGGCAATGATCAACAAGCACGCTGGTGTCCCAACAGAGTCCAGCAAACTGACCCTGGGGCAACCTCCCTGCCACTCAATGATCATCGACACACAGGCAGATGTCACGTGTTTTGTAGGCTGATGTATGCTGATCGTTACAGTGCAGCCAAGCAGCTCCTCAGAACAGGGAGCTGGGAGTCATGGGAAAATTAGCCAAGCTGACCTTAGACTAGTGTAAGAGTTAGGTCAGACATTCAGCCTGAGCTCATTGGCAGTGATACTAAGGCAAAAGTAGGTGCTAGTGACCACAATGCAGGTCCATCGATTAGTAATTTAATATTTAACATAAATGTTGGTCCAGAGAAAAAGTAACAATAGAGAGGCAGATTGCATGGAGTCTTGGTTTCCCACACCCACCTCATCTGAAGGGTTGCATTCAAAACTTTCCCAAACTCATTATCCTTTGAGGTGACAAATGGTGTCCCTCCCATCCCATTCAATTGGTGGAACTGAGAGAAGTTTCTGCACCGTCACAGCAGGGGTATAATTACCTCCTCACCACCCCCCCCCCCCCCAATCAGCAAGTCGGAGCAGCGATAACTCCTCCCTGATGGTCAGAAGGGAATGGCCTTGACAGCAGCCAGCGAGGACCATAGCCAGTGAAGGCCTACTCTCTGAGGGCTCCAACTAAGAAGGAGAAGCCTGCACCTGCACCACCCAGGGCAACAGACCAACCTTCATGAAGAGCAGAGAACCCTAGACTCTGGGAGCCCAGTGAAGACACCTGTGACCAACCCCAAGCATAACAGATAGTGTTTGGGACTCAGACAAATAGTTAGTATTGCATGATTAACTGTGTGTGTGTGTGTGTGTGTGTGTGTGTGTGTGTGTGTGTGTGTGTGTGTGTGTGTGTGTGTGTGTGTGTGTGTGTGTGTGTGTGTGTATGTGTGTGTGTGTATGTGTGTGTGTGTGTGAGAGAGAGTGAGAGAGAAAGAGAGAGAGAGAGTATGTGAATAAACTGTGTTTGGACTGGGTTTTACTTGTGTCCTTTTGTTTGCCTTGAAAGTATAAATCACCTGGGTAAAACACCTTAATTGATATTGGTTGAAGTGCTCAGAAAGCATAGGAGCAACAACAGTATAAAAGCCAGAACAGCCAACCCCAAATTAGAAGTTCAATCTGAGATCCAAATTCCTCTTTATCAAAGTATGTGGGGATAAGAATTCACCGGCATGAATCAAAACATTGAATTGATTGGATCTTGAAAACTGAAATAACGTAGAATGGGCCAAATAGCTGACAAATTCAAACCCGTTCCCTCGGATTTAATGGTATAAAGGACAGCTATGGTATTTGTGCTTTAAATACATCCTGTCTCTAATCCTCACTTTTTGTATTCTTTGTATGTGCTCTTCAGATGCATCTAATTATATCCGACACATTCTTGCGGATTGTGGATGCACTGTGTAATGAATTGATCTGTATTATTAACGGTATGCAAGACAAGATTTTCTCTGTACCTCGGTACAAGTGACAATAATAAACCAATACCAATTTGCACATTACCATGAGTCACTGCAGAAATGAAAATGCATTGTCAATACCGTAGTCAAGTCGACCTCCTAGTACTAACACTTCGAAACTAACCAGGCAGTCTTCCAACCTTAAATTCTTTTTGTCTTTTTGCATTAATGAGATAAAACAAAGCATGCTCAATTACCTGCCTTGCTGTTTTCAATCTGACAGCAGAGGGCTTTCCTGCTGTGGATATCTGTGATTTCCAAATGACAGGCTCCCTTGAGACATGAAAAGATTAAGCTTGAAGTGTTACGATAATCCTACAGGAATGTTCCGATAATCTGACTATTCGAAAATCCCAATCGTTCAGCATCTAGCAACTGGGCACTGATTCCCACGCTCTAACACATCAGGACCCTGGTTTTCATATTCCCACTGGGGACCTGATTCCCACACTCCCTTTAACACACTGGGACCCCAGTTCCTGGCATCCCTATAACATACCGGTGTCCAGGGCTCTCTGTAATACTGGGGCCTTGGTTCCAGGGCTCCACTGCACTTTCCCTGCAGCTGTGACACTTTATTCTGCATTCTGTATTGTTTTACCTTGTACTACTTCAATGCACTGTTTAATGAATTGATCTGTATGAACAGTATGCAAGACAAGTTTTTCACTGTACCTCCGTGCAAGTGACAATAATAAACCAATTCCAATTCCCTTTAACACAGTGGGATCCCAGTTCCCATATTTCCTTTAAACTCACTGATCCCAAGTTTCCACACTCCCTGTAAACTCACCTGGTTCTATTTCCCATGTTCCCTTGAAACTTACTGGGGCCTTGTTTCTAGGTTCACTGGAAAACTTATTTTTCTACTGTGTAACATCTTAAAAGAACAGGAATTAAAAGTGCATTGGAGCATAAGAACATCCAATAGTCTAGAAAATCTGCTGGTCCAGTATCACCAAAGTCCCGAGTGTGCTGGATTAATGGAGTTTTACAGTAGTGTGGAGATCTACAGTAGTGTGTTGTCAAACAATGTTCCAATTGGTTACAACCTGTGGCCAACTAACATAGTGGGTGTTTTTGAATACAATGATAAATGCTTTTTTTCTTTGAACTGACATTAATCAAATGTAAAGAAGGTGAAATGGTAACATCTCTCTGAACAGACTGAGGGAAATAATCAAATTAAACAATTATTTTTGCTATTTGTATTAGTCCCAGCACCTGACTTGGGCAGCAGAGTGCCAGAGCAATTTGTGCTGCGGCCGAGCAGCTCCAGTGACTTGGATTCAATCCTGACCTTGGCTGCTGACTGTTTGGAGTTTATATGCCCCCCCCCGTAACCACATGGGTTTCCTCCAAATCCTCAAGGTGTGTGGAGACACAAGAGACTGCAGATGTTGGAACCTGGAGCAAAACACACTACAGGAGGAACTCAGCGGGTCAGGCAGCATCTGTGGAGGCAGAGGGATAGTCGATGTTTTGGGTTGAGACCCTGTGTGAGTCCCTTTGCCTCCACAGATGCCGCTTGACCCACTGAGTTCCTCCAGCGGCTTGTTTTTTGCTCAAGGTGTGTGGGTTGGTAGATTAATTGGCCGTTGCAAATTGCCCCTAGCATAGGTGAGTGGTGGGAGAATTGCGGGGAGTTAAAACAGGCTCACGAGGGAGAAATGGTTACAGGGGAGTGAGTGAGAGAATGGAAATGCCCATGGAAATGGAGATCCAGCATGGACTAGATGGGCCGAAGGACCTCTTCCCCTGCAGTAAGGAAATAGGAAAATAATATGAAATAACTTTACCAAATTGTCTGGCTCTGCTTTTAGAAATGGAATGCTGCACAGTGTTGGACAAGCTTTGTAAATGATTTACAGTGTAGGACGTGTAACAAATATGAAATCGTGTTAAAATAATCTGTAAGAGCGTGAACATAATTGAAAGTCTCAGCCAAGGTGTAATGAATTGATTACGGAAGGTAATATAACAGCTAATGTTTGTGGCTCAGTGTGGGAGTGGATGAGGCTGCCTTGTAAATAGCTTTCTGGTAATTGACCTATCCCTAGCAACTAATATTTCCGCCACCCCCACTACAATTCTTAAGAGATATACAAGACAGAGGCCAAATAAAGAGCCCTGAGATGCAAGATTCTGTAGCAAAAAAAATTAATTTTAGAATGCTATCACATTGTGGTTTCAGTGGGATCTCCCAATTTTTTTGGCATTTATACCCTGGATATGTAAGCCTATTGCAATAAACTTGAACTTGAACTTGTTTTGCTTAATACATCATGAAGAAATGAAGCTGTTCAGAAACATTTAACCTTGTTTCATTTTAGTTAGGTAAATTAATACAAACAGAAGCAATACAATTGTAAATAGGATTCATTCATATAAACATTCAACCACAATAAACTTCTGCAGTGCAGATTTCTATTAAGGGTTTTATATAGATGAAGCAAAAAAACAAACTGCTGGAGGAACTCAGCAGGTCAGACAGCGTCTGTGGAGGGAAATGGACAGTCGATATTTTGGGTCAAAACCCTTCATTGTCAGTCCAGATGAAGGGTCTCAACCTGAAATGTCGATGTTTATTTCCCTCCACAGACGCTGCCTGACCCGCTGAGCTCCTCCAGCAGTTTGTTTTTTGCTCCAGATTCCAGCATCTGCAGTCTCTTTCACCTCCATTTTCATACACATGGGCTGGATGGTGTGATTTCACCCACAAGTGGAAACAGACACTCACAAGTCAGGAGTGGCCTTGGAGCGAGTACCCCTTGCCCTTCCAATCCCACTACTCACCACCCTTTCCCACTGTAAACATAGACCTCCCAAAACAAAGCAGGTATGGGACTGACTCACAGTTCCCCATCTTCTGCAATGTTGAGAAAAAACAGCATCGAGGGCATAGGATCAGCTTTGGCATTGAATGAGCAGTCAGAAGGGCAGTGATCACTGGGGAACTCCAGCAAACTGGAAATGGGGAGGGCGAGCTCTTCTAATTACTGCCGTCGGGGAGGAGGTACAGGAGCCTGGAGACCCACACTCAACATTTCAGGAACAGCTTCTTCCCCTCCGCCATCAGATTTCTAAACGGTCCATGAACCCATGAACACTACCTCATTATTCTTCTTTTGCACTATTTTATTTTTTTGGTAACTTATAGTAATTTTTATGTCTTGCACTGTACTGCTGCCGCAAAACAACAAGTTTCAAGACATACGTCAGTGATAATAAACCTGATTCTGATTCAATGCTAGTTTGTTAAACACCAATCACCCAGCCCCTTTATAAAGTTGATATGATTTTACTATAGATGAATTAAAAAGAATCATTAAAAGTAACCCATTATCATTTTATGGTGATCATCTCCCTCAGTGATTCCCAACCAACCCCATGCCAACTCTCCCACCCCCACCAGTGCCCCACCCCCAACAGAAGTCCCACCCCTCCATTCACCTCTAACACCAAGCCCCCCAACTCCCAACACATAAGCCCTCACCCTTCCATTCAACTCTACCACCAAGTGAACCCCCCACTCCAAAACACACAAGCCCCAGTGCGAAGTCCCTCAAATGCAAGAGCACCACACTTCCTGGCAAGGCCTTAACTGTTGGGGGGGGGTCGGGGAGCACAGTGGGTTAGACGTCCCACCCTGTAACCTCCACATGCTACCAGATGGTCACTCACTCTCCTATATCACACCCTTCCCACTTTCCTGCCTAGTTTCATATCTGTGGTTAATTCAGAATCTAAATCTCCAACTAATTCATTAATACACATTGTGAAGATCCAAGGGCCTGTCGTGTTTCCTGTGGCATCCCGTGATGAGTCTGCCCATCTGAAGATGACCTGTTTATTCTTTCTCTCAATCTTATATCCTTTGCTCATGTGTTATCCCAACCCTGGGAGATATTTTTTCTAAATGTCTTTTGAAAATTCAGACACATCTCATCCTCTTCATTACCTGATATTAACATCCTCAGAAAAACTAATGGATTTATCTAATACTATTTTCCTTTTGTAAAACCATGCCGACTCTGTCTAATCATGTACCATTTTCTCAGTGCCTTTTGTACCAGATCATTACTAACTGAACCCATGCTGGCTCTCAGAACGTTCTCGTCAGTCCCATTCTCCGCTAATTGCCTGTAACCTCTTTTCTGTCACATACTCATCAACTCCACCCTGACTCTCTTACCACCCAACCGACACTAGGAATAATTTACAGGAGCCAATTAACCTACCTGCACATCCTTGAGATATGGAAGGAAACTGAAGCACCTGGGGTCACAGGGAGGAATTGCAAACTTCACACAGACAGCACTGGAAGTCGGGAATGTACCCAAGTCGCTGGAGCTATGGAGTAACAGAACTAACTACCGCACAATTGTTCCCCCTCCCCCCCACCCCCTTTTAAAGGAGGTTACAACCCACCAAGTCTATGCCTGCTTTCCACACCAGGCAGCACCTGAAGTGTTACCTCTGTTTCTTCCTTCACAGATGCTGTCTGACCTGCTGAGTATTTCCAGCACTTCTTATACTTACTTCAGACTTCCAGCATCTACAATTTTTTGGGGGATTTTCAAGTGCTGTTCTTTTCCTGTTTTCTCTCTCCCTCCTTTCATCAATAGTGATGTTATACTTGCCACCTTCCAGTCTGCTGGAACTCTTCCAGAATCTAGGGAGCTTTGGAAGATCACCACCAGTGCCTCAACTATCTCTCCATCCAGTTTCTATAGAACCTTGCAATGATCCCCCCCAAAAGACCAAATATTTCAGGGTTGAAGTGCCTGTTTGATCATCTTCCTTTATTTGAAATGCTGGGGAGTTAATTTTAATTCACAGTCCAACTAATAATGCAGCTGTCTACATCAAGCCCTGATGACAGAGGCTGATTTGAATTCCTTTTACAAATGCTCCTATTTCTTATGTGCTTATGTTCTCATATCAATGCATTCATTAATTGTGTAGGTGGATGTTCAAAGGATAACGATGCTGGTGAATGGAACATTCAATCTCCTTCTACATTACAGGCAGCCCTGTGTAATGGCCGTTTGGGTTATGGAAATTCACAATTCACTACCCAAAAATTTGAGATACAGGATAAAATTCCCTCTCGTGGAATTTATGTGAAGAAAAGTAAATAAATAATGTTCTTCTAACTTGCATTTCTGGCACAGATGACACAGCTTTGCATTTCAGAAAATCACGACACAAGCCATTTTCTAAAAACACAACCCCCCGCATTACCACCATAACATGGGGATCACCTGTACTCAACTGTTACTGGATTAAATACAGCTAGACTGTACGGATGTATAGTTTCCCAGTCTATATTATTCCCCTAACTCCCTCCGCTCTTCTGCCTCCTGAAGGTAGAGCAGAACTAATCTATGACTTCATTAATGAAAATAACCCTGAGCCTTACTGAAATATAAATTCTGTTCAGAATTAATCATTAATTCTGTTTCTCTTTCCACAAATACAGCCTTACCTACTGACGGTTTCCACCATTTTCTGTTTTAATTTCGGATTACCAGCTTCTGAAGACTTTTAATTTTCAGGTACTTACTGAATTATGTTAATAAGGTAAAACATAACATGATGGATAAATGGAACACAAGCTCCAGCATAGAGCCGATAAGTTGAACAGCAGAAATCTCCACCATGATGTCATTCTAATAGAAATATCTTGAACATCGGCATTTTGGAAAAAAACTGTTGGTAAGCAAGAGCCCTTGAACGAAGGCTCTCTTGGATCTACACTTTCATCCCTCTCACTCATACTAAGCTGCTTTTCAAGTTCAAATTTCACAGTTAACAGGCTCTGTTACAGGGATTAACTTGCCGTGGTAAAGGCTTGATCTCCTGCTGTCAGTGCAAGATAATAATCACAATCAACGAACACTGCAACTTACAGTGCAAGCTCTGTGACTCTGCAGCTCTCAATCAACAAAGTATCAGCACTGTCTGCCCTTCTTCAAAGCAACATCCTCTGGGCTTCTCAATGGTGCTACTTCTGAATCATGTCATATTATCAGAGCAGAAAGAAAATGAGACGGCAATTAATGATTGCTCAAATTAAGATCCGCATTTAAGGTTACAAGGTCATTGTAATACAGTGAAGTACACAGTCATATTGGCGCTCTTTACAGATGAGGCATTATCTGCCCAATATCCAATTATGTCATTGCTATTTATCTGCAAGAAGCTACAAATAATCTAATCCCTTCATAACTTCACTTCAAAACCCTTCCACAATTCTTAGAGACTTTTATTTGGGAGATGTACATTCCATTCATATGGAAGAATGAATTAAATATAAATCATGTTAATCTGAACTGAATTTGATCTCTCAATGTTATACACTGCGCTGTCTCTCCATACAGTACATGCATTAGATGATACAGCTGATGACTCAAGATGTGTGCAGTTCTGGATATAACAAGAGAGTCAGGCTGCCGAGCAGCCTGTTTAGATAAACGTGGACATATTTCAAACTTGACACAATAACAAATGCTGCATTCTGTTTTCCGTTTTACTACCTCGGTGTACTTGTGTATGACGTACCTGGATGGCACACAAACTAAAGCTTTTCACTGTATCCCAGTACATGTGACAATAATAAACCATTATACCAAACTATTTCTTTCCAGTATTCTTTCTTAATTTTATCAACCCAAAATCAAGTCAGCCATCAGTACATTTGATCCTTACATTATAAGGCACCCATCAAACCATAGTTGATACTAATGAGTGACATAATATAAAGATACTGAGCCACCTGCATTGCTCAAGGTTGTTGGATCATCAGGACATGGACACACAATGGACTTCAGGTTTAATCCCCAGAACCAGGTTCAAGACCTTCAAGAACTGAGGAGACATCAAAAGCCACACTCTGCCAAGATTTGAGCAGGATTGCAAGCAGTTTCTGCAATAAGTTTTAGCCACAACATAGCTGGCAACACACTCACCTGTCAGAACATTTTAGGTTCAAGCCCCAGTCTAGACACCTGAACACATTAATCGAGGGTGTAGCACTGAGAGGAACCCCAGGCTGTTCCAGGAACTCTAGCTTTGATGAGGTCAAACTGAGACCCTATATGCCATTTCAGGCAGGCGTTAAAGATGCCATGGCGCTATTTTACTAAAGGTGAGGGGAGTTCTCATAGAGGACAAACCAACATTTCTCCCATGGTCAACACTGCTCAACTAGATAGCTACTTGTGAGGTTTTGTGCAAAGTGGCTGCTACATTAAGTCTTCTTCTTAGGCAGGGCTGACTTGCTTCCACTCTGGTTTTGTGGGTTCTGAAGTGGTTGGTGAGACCAACATGGGAACCACAGACTTCCATAGGTGGAGCAGGAGGTGGTTGACAGGGTGTGTGGATAGCTTTCAAGGTGAAAAGCTCCATCTGCCGGTGAGACAGGCACCCGTGTGACCCTATGTGCTCCCGATGCATGGCATCAAGGTTCTCCCTACTGACCCAAATGCTGCTTTTCTACTTTGAGCAGACATGGACCAGAGGTTCCCAAAGGTTAGTGAGTTTTTTTTGAAGGAGATTTTGAGCACATCTTTGAATTTTTTGCTCTGAATGCCTAGTAATCTCTTCCCACGGAAGAGCTTAGAGTCGAGCATGTCATTGGCTGTGAAAGCCTGAGGCAATGAACAGTGGTTAATCAATGCACCATCTTTCTTTGCCTACTTTTATTACTACTATTGATGCTACAACTTAGAACACAACTGTGAGAAAGGATGATGGAAACAGATTCCACAGTAACTTACTGAAGAAAATTGGATAACTAGTTGAAAAAGGGAAACTTTTGTGGGTATTAGGAAGGAATACAAGATTGGGACTAATTAGAAAGCTCTTCTGAATTGCTGGCATAAGCACAATGGAGCAATGGTCAGCTTCTACAGTCTTTCAGGCATGTCTACATTTCTACAGTGGTTTAAGGCATGTGATGCATCTGAATTACCTTCTGTCTGTCAAGGTGACAGTTTCTTCTACAATATGATTCAATATGAGCCAGACAGTTCCCAGTACCTAACAAAGTGAGCAGGCATTAACTTGGATAGCAGTTCCTTCACTCAGTCATCAGTGGGATTTCCCAATATGGATGCAGGAATGTCAGTGTGGGGATTGGGGTGCGATGTCAATGAAGTAATGGCTACTACAGCTTCCAACGGGGAGTAGTTCCCAGAAGGTAGTCAGTATTATCAGACAGAAGAATCTGGGTTGATTTTCTCTTTATCTAGCCCAAGAGCTCTGGACCATATTTCCTTTTTTTTTACGAAGTCATGGAAGAGTAGTTAGTTTTCTTAAATCCTGCTACACTAGAGTAAAATCTATGGCTCGTGTTAAACTGCACTGAAAACATCACTTCCTCCCCAGGGAGGGGTCTCTGGCCATATTTTGTCCTCTCATGAGAGGAAATTATGTGCTATCTTCCTAATACATAGAGTGAACAGCCCACCACCCACTGAAATCATTCACTGATTTTCACCTCTTCCTCATTTCCACTAAAACTGCTGTTCACTTTATTCTCCCCAACTCAACCGCTACCACCCCCCCCCCCCACCCCCACCCCCACCCTCCTCTCCCTTTCCCTTCTCTCTCTGTTCATTTCTAATATTGGTATTCCAAGAGTTTCAGAGGCCAATGTCCTTCAGGCACCAAGTGTAGACCTGCCTTGCTCTCCTGAGAATGCACCCGATATGGAGGTGGGACAACATCTAACAAAGCATCTGACTAAAATATCCCCCACAGCTCTGCACACCCTCAGCACAGCGCACTAACATGTTGAAAGAACATGTCAATGTTTCAGACCAATAACTAGCTCAAACAAAAGGTCCGTAACCCGAAATGCTAGCTCTGCTCCTCTCTCCACAGATCCTGCCTTACCAGTGGTTTTGCTTCAGATTTCTACCAAATATAGAACATTTCTTTCCACACCAACCTACACTAATCCTATTTTATTCTCCCCACATGCCAATCAATTCTCCCCAGATTCTACCATATTAGGAGCAATTTATAGCAGCCAATTAACCTACTGACCCACACGTCTTTAGGATGTCAGAGGACCAGAGCACGCAGGAGAAACCCCTGTGGTCACAGGGAGAATGTACAAACACCACACTGACAGCACCAGAGATCAGGACTGGAACGAGTCATTGGAGCTGTGAGGCAGCAGCTCCACCAGCTGAGCCACAGAGACCATTTGAGGGGAATAACATTATACGTTTATAAAAAATATGAAGAAACATTTCCTGCACAAAATTTGCAGTTGCATTGCATTTCAAACAATTCCCAGCCAATCTATATATTCATGACGATGCTATGAAAATAAAAGTAGACATCAGAGTTGTTAATTTTCCACCTCCAGACAAGAAGGCCCCTTCAGGCAACTCTGGCTGTCTGTTTCAACTCAGCTCACCTTCGCCCTGCACAACCCTGAGTCATCATCTGATCGCAGAAATTCATAGACATCATCATCCACTTACACACCATTCCGACTTAAATCATTCTCAATATATGTACGGACACACAAATTAGGAACAGGTTTAGGACAACCCCTCGAACCTGCTCTGACATTCAGTAAGATCATGGCTGATCTGACTGTAGTCTCAACTTCACATTCCCATCTAGCCCCATAACCTTTTACCCCCTTACTTATCAATAAGTTCGCTACTTCTTCCTTAAGAATATTCAAAGACTCTGCTTCCATCACCCATTAAGGAGGTGAGTTCCAAAGATCCTCAACCATCTGAGAGAAATCATTTTGCCCACCTCCTGCTGTGGAGTCACAGCAGTTAGTACTATGGCCTCACAGCTCCCAAGACCCAAGTCCAATCCTTACCTTGGGCACTGTCTGTGCAGATTTTGGACCCTCTCCATGTGACAGTGAGGCCTTCCTCTGGGTGCTCTGGTTGGTAGGTTAATTACCTGTTGTAAATTACCCCTAGTGAAGGTGGCAGGGGAGTTGATGGACATGTGAGAGATAAAAGGTTACAGGGAAATAACCAGGGAATAGGATTGATAGGATAGCTTTAAGAGCCAGTATAGACTTAATCAGCTACATGGCCTCCTTTTACATCATCAGTCAATAGGATAAAAATATGAAATGGTCATCCCTTTACTTTTAAACAGTGACCCCCTAGTTCCAGAATCTCCCAGAAGAAGAAATATCCACCCCGTCAACACCACGCAGGAACTTATATGTTTCAATCATAGTGCTCTCACTCTTCTCAGCTCCAGCAAATACAACCTATCCCATTAAATCTTTCCTCATTGGGTAACCCACCTACTTCAGTCAAGTAAACTTTCTCTGAGCCGCTTCCAACGCATTTAGATCCTTCCTTAAATAAGGAGACCAGTACTGTGCAGCGTGTCATACTGCATTCTGTTGAATTGTAAGCATTTGATGGTCATCCTCTGATGTGTAACCCACCTTTAAAAATCCTTTATAAATCAGACAGCATCGTTGAAATGAATCCCTTCATTCTCATTCCCTGTCTGTGGGCCAGTGAGTCTCACCTGAATCAGAAGACTCGAGTCCTGCTCCAGAGATATGAGGGTGCCAGCCTCTGCCATGTATTAAGAGGTGATGCTGGGGTCCTGTCTTAAGAAATTTTGAACAGATTGCCCTCACAGATGAGTATAAAAGATCGCATGGCATAATTTCTAAGACAATCAAAGGATTTTTCCCCGCTATCCCTTCTGATATTTGCCCCACAAGCAGTTAATTATTAAGCATTTTCGAAGCAGGGAAAGATATTTTTGAACAAGTCGAGGGTTAAGGAATCAATCAAAATAGCTACAATATTATCAGTTGATGGGGGTCTTGGAAGACTCCTGGTTTCTTATATATAACAGTTAGCCAGTCATGATCATTTTGCGTTTTGGAGAACCTTGTTATGCATTTACAGTGTCTACATTTTAAAAGTATTCTATAAAATGCTATCTAATTGTCATAGAGTCAGAGTCATACAGCACAGAAATAAGCCCATCAGCCTACCATTTCCATGCCAATCATTGTACTTATCTAATACTAGTCCCACTTACCCACATTTGGTCCATAGCATTTTGTGCCTTGACGGTTCAAGTGCTGTTCTAGATGTTCTTAAATGTTGTGAGCATACCTGCCTCTACCACTTCCTCAATGTATTCCAGGCTCCTACTACTCTCTCTGTGTGAAATAATTCCCTGTCAGAGCTCCTCCAAACCTTCTATCTCACACCTTATACCAATGCCTTCTTGTCTTAGACAAGCCCACCATGGGAAAAAGATTTTTACTATCTACCCTATCTATCCCCCTCATAATTTTGTATACCTCGACCAAGTCACCCCCTAGCCTCCTAAGCACCAGGGTCAACAAATCCAGCCTAACCAATCTCTCCTTACAACTGAAGTGCTCCAATCCAGGCAATACCCTGGTCAATCTCCTCTGCATCCTCTCCAGCACAAAATCATCTTTCAACTCTTTAACATTATCAGAAGCTAATGCTCTAAAATGTAATTTCTTTTGTAGTTTTATCCAGCTCATTGGTGCATTCATCAGTCCTAACCACGCCAAGCAATAATTATACAACATTTGGAAAAATAATGCATTCAGGATGTATTGGCCTGCGTTCTAGACCTTGTCAACTGCGGTGTCATTTGGTGAATCATCATGCCCCTATGCACCAGTTGGTCTGACTAGAATAACATTGTTTTGAGAGGAAACTTGTACAATTGAAAATGACATCCAAAATTAAAGCCACAGGCTCATCTCACTGGATCTGCAACTCCCAGAGAAGACTGCATAACGAGGATGGGTGAGGACGGGTGTTCTCACCACCCTGGACATGCCCTCTTCACATTACTACCATTAGGGAGGAGGTACAGGAGCCTGAAGACCCACACTCATCGTTTCAGAAATGGCTTCTTCCCCTCCGCCATCAGATTTCTGAATGGTCCGTGAACCCATGAACACCACCTCGTTATTCCTCTTTTGCACTATTTATTTATTTTTGTAACTTATAGTTTTTGCACTGTACTGCTGCCACAAGATGACAAATTTCAGGACGTATGTCAGTGATAATAAACCTGATTCTGATTATCAGTTCTGCAACTCAGGGAGAAAAGCACATGACTGACAATCCAGAGAAATACTGAGTGAGTGCTGCATTCTCTGAGTTTTACCTTTTGGATGAGATGCTAAACTGAGGACCTGTCTGTTGCTCCCTGACAAGGATTCTGTGGCATTATTCTGAAGGACACTGGAGTTCTCTGACCAATGTTTATCCCAACCAACACCGAACGACAGATGATCTGCTCAATATCTCATTGCTGTTTGTGGGAGATAACTGTTAGCAAATTGGCTGCCACGTTTCTATCATTAAACAATGACTTGATTTCAAAATAAAAATGACGTGTGTTCTAAAGTTCTTTGGGTCACCCTGAGCTTATGAAAGATGCACAAAAAAATGCAAGCTTTTCTTCCTATGGTCTTTCTGTAGCTTTGCTGATACCATCCAGCTGCATTCAGGTTAGATGGATATAATTATGTTCAGTTTGAATCTAATCCCTGCTATTTTGAACCTTTTTGGATCAAACTCATCTGATTTTTATTCCCTGCACATATGGGACAACAATGTCCATTTGATGGAGATGATTGTCCCCAAACTTCCAGCTGTGGAAAGTACACTCTCCCATCTGCTTTATTAATGAACTGTAGCAAAAAAAAACAGAATCAAATTACCTCTCTGCAAGATAGAGAGCAAAATAACTTCACAGGCATAAACACCCAAAAGGAGTATTAAAAGGTGGTGCACACATGGGTAGGCGATCAGGCTTTCTTGTGTAATTGCTGTTTTAATTCACTCCTAATTACTTTATCTTCACAATATAGAGCTTCATAATCAAACCACAATGAAAGTCAAGCTGTCCTTTGTAACTTGTAACTTTGTCTGATTTATAAAGAAAGACATTGATATAATGCCTTTCACAACTTCAAAACACTTTGCAACCAAAGAAGCTACTAAAACAAGACAAATATAGATGCACTGAAACACCCTAGATCATGATCAGATCATTTCATTTAAGGTCATATTGGCTGAGAGATAAATAAAACCCTGGCCGTCCTGGAGAGCTCATCTGTGCCTTATTAAGGTAGTACCATAGGATAACTTGTACCCATCAGTGAGGACAAATAGGTTTTAAAACTAACACATTCTCAGTACTGTACTGAAGCATCAGCCTGGATGATGCACATGTGTCTCTAGGGTGGAGCTCGAAGCATCACCTTCTGATGCAGAAGTGCTAGCCACTGAATCACAGCTGGGAGCAGCCTAGCCGATGTCTAGGAAGAATGAAATGTGCTTGGATGTTGTTTCACGCTGCTGGCTCTACTCGTACAGAAGGCAGATTAAAAATGGAATAAGCTGTAACACACATGCCGGCTAATTATGCAATAATTGTACAATCGAGTCTAACTGCTGACTTTTCTCAACGGGCGGGGATCACCGGCCTGCATATTCTCTTTGTACAGAGGGTGTTATTGGATGGAAGGTTTGCTGTGATATTAACAGATGAATTTGTTTTGTCCGTTTCAACACTGCTACCAAACTTTAGTGAGTGTGGTCAATGAAATAGTGTTCCGAGGATTTTGATACAGGATTGTACATAACCCACACAACATCCTTTTCATGACCACACATTTACCTCAGTTTATTTTGGCACAAAAATAGACAATATTTTCCCCGGGCTTCCCCCTCACCTTTCATAAGGACCTGACTGCTGAAGGTATTTTCTTTGGACTTTAACCATTCATTCTGCCTCCAACAACAAAAGGAAATTAACTCAGTACTTTAAGGAGTGAGCTCGATGGGTTCACCATTCCCTCGTTGTTGCGCTAGATCTCTGGAACTTAATGGGGCTTGATGCGACATTGCTCTGTACTAACAGCACACATATTCCATCCATCATGGGTTGGTTAAGTACTTCCAGATCCAGGCACAGACCTGAGTAGCAGTGGGGTTCAAATTAGTGGCTGGGATGCAGCACAATGAAGAAATGAAATTTAAAGGGATGGATGCTATCAAATCAATTGGTCGGGTGTGTTATGGAGAAAGGGGAAGGTTGACACAACCATTTCACTTCTTCAGGAAAGGCATCTCAACTATCAGCAGCCTTCAATCACCACACCTCCCAGGAGAAAAATCAAAGGGCATTAAAAACAGTTCACTTCAAACATCTTTCTTATCAGGGATGTAGGACCTGTTTGCATGCTGTATGACTCTATGAACTCTACGAACAAAATTAGCAATATATAATCTACGAACAATATTAAAGGACTATTTGGCCTGTCAGGGCAGTTGAAGATAAACTATGGCAAACTGTGCTTCATTTGATCTGATTAAATATGTGAATAGACTAAGTCATTGATTCAAAAATCAGAAATTCATCATTGCACTAAAGGGTAATGAGAGCACCAGAAGTACAACAGACCAGAGCTTGCAATCCTGACACAATCAAATTTAAATGTAAAGAGGGTACAGTTGACTCTCTCATCTCACTAAACCTCCAGCTCCATCCCAAGCCCACCCCAAATAATTGGCCCTAACAAAATACTATGCTGACCATCCATTCAATTATCTTTTTTTTAACTAAAGGCTGGTGTTCCTTTGAGAGTAGAACATTTTTGTCCAGCCCTCTGGGGATCAGTACTTTTGGAGCTAATTTTGTTCGTAGAGTTCATAGAGTCATACAGCATGCAAACAGGTCCTACAGCTCACCAAGACCCTGCCAACCATCAAGGACCCACTTACACGAATGCTATGCTAATCCTTTTCTCCCCATATTCCCCTTAACTTCCCAGCCCCTTCCCACCCCAACATCGTGTTCCCAGGGACTTGATACTCTGTCCCTTATTTTTCATGATATATAGTAATGACACAGACTTTGATGTAGGAGGCATGATAAAGAGGACTGCATATGATACAAAAACAAAGTGTGATCAACAATGAGGAGGAAAGCATTGGACTGCAGAAAAATATAGATGGGCAGTTGGGGAAAAGTGGCAAATAGAATTTAATGCAGACAAATGCACGATTATACATTTGGGGAGATGTAACATGACAAGGGAATACATAACAAATGGGAAGCTATTGAATCATGTGGAGATCAAAGAGACCTTGAAGTGAATGTCCACATGAAACAGGACAAGTTGATAAGTTGGTTTTAAAAAATTTATGGGTGTTTATGGGATAATTAGCCAAGGCATAGAATAGAAGAGCAGATGAGGCCTGGGCCAGATGAGCCATGATCAGATTGAATGGCGGGCAGGCTCAAGGGGCCGAGTGACCTCCTCCTGCTCCTATTTTCTTAGGTTCTTGTTCCCTTAACTTCTCCTCTCTGCAGTAATTCATTCACCTCTTTCCCCATCCACAGGCTTCAGTGTGGTTCCCGACATACTCCCCACAACCAGTCCATTGCTTTAAGTCCCCTCCAGTGAGGAACAGCCTCTTTTCGCTTTTCTATAACTATTCTTCATTTCTTCCCAACAGTAAAATGGGACAAAAATCCGTGAACAAAGTGACCCCATAGTCCAGGAATAATTAACATGGCAAACCTGACCTCACGATGCAATCCACTGGCACACAATTGAAGGAATGGTGGGAGGATGTGCTCCTCTGTACCTTCCACAGTCCACAGCTCACCAAGTTCATACACACAAAACATAGGTCGAAAAGATTCATTGTTGAAGTTCCAATCTGCCTGCATTCAAGTTTAAGCAGCACCGAGCTCTAGTGCAAAAGGAAAAAGGAACATGAAGTTGCTGAGTACTTCAGCAATCTTGTCTCCTCCAACCTTGTCTACTGCTTTCAGTGCTCCCGATGTGGCCTCCTCTACATCGGCGAGACCAAGGGCAGACTTAGCGACTGTTTCACAGAGCACCTACGCTCAGTCCGCAATGGCCATCCCGAGCTCCCAGTTACAGACTATTTCAACTCCCCTTCCCATTCCCACACTGACCTGTCCATCCTTGGCCTCCTCTACTGCCAGGATGAAGCCCAACGCAAACTGGAGGAGCAACACCTTATATTCCGCCTGGGTAGTCTACAACCCAATGGCATGAATATTGAGTTTTCCGATTTTATGTAAACCACTCCCCCATTTTCTTTTTGTTTCCTCTCTCCCCCCTTCCCCCCCCCCCCTTCTGATCCTACGGTCCTGTCTTTTTTTTTATCCCCCTTCCCACCTCCCCAGCCCCCCTTCACTCATCTTTGTCCCCTCCTGGCTCCATCCACCCACTTCACACCCCCCACCCCCAGACCCCCATCTGGTTCCAACTGTCGTTCACCTCTCCCTTCTTCTCTAATGGCTCCCATTCTCGCCTCCGCTACTTATCCAAATCCAGCTCTGGTAGTGCTTTGTGTTCCTGCTTATCTCCCTCCTGCAGCCATCTCCCACCTTCACATTCCCCTCTCCCGACCTTGCTCCAGCTGTTGTTTTTTTCATTTTCCATTTTCCGCTCTCTCTTTGTCTGCCTCCATCTCTCATTCACCTGCCACAGTCTTCCTCCCCTCTCCTGCACTGGCTACCTGTCATCTTATACCTCTCCTTAGTCCACCTATCGCCTTGTAATCCTTTCTTGCCGCTCCCCCCCCCCCCCCCCTCTCTTTGCCGGCCATCTCCGCTCTCCACTCTCAGTCCTGATGCAGGGTTTCAACCCGAAACGTTGACAATTTCTTTCCTTTCACAGATGTTGTCCGACCCGCTGAGTTCCTTCAGCAGATTGTATGTTGCACAAGTCAAGTGATGTGCTGCCACATTACAATGGGTGACGTTATCACCTACTGCGGAATGCCAACACGTTTAATGTGATCTGTCCCTTTAAAGTGCAGAATTTCAATTCCGTTAAGCAAAACTAGCCTGAGGTTAGGCAGTGTTTAATCACAAACAGAGTTTGCAAACAGAGATATATTTGCAAAAATAAAACTGCAGGATAAGTAAAACAGAACAAAATATTAGCAGAAAACACTGGAGACACCCTGGTCAGGCAGCATCTGTGGAAAGCAAAACAGTTAATGTTTCAGGCCAGGGACCTTTCATCAGAATCGGGAAAGAAAGAAAAACCAAGTTAGTTTTCAGTAGCAGAGAAAGTTGGAGGTGGCATGAATTGAACAAAGGGAATATCTCTTTTGGAATGAGTTAAAATAGCTTCTTTGTCTCTGTAATGTGTTGTAAATGGCGAGGCTGTGGGACATGCCCAGCAGGCCAGAGTGTACACTAATCATGTCCCACAAGCTTACCACACATTACACAAAAAAGCTCAATGTGCCAGTAAATGGTTCCTCATAATCATGTAGAAGAAAAACACTGGAGGAATTCAGCAGGCCAGGCAGCATCCGTGGAGAAAAGCAGGCAGCCAACATTTCAGGTCAGGACCCTTCTTCAGGATTGAAGATAGGAAAAGGGGAAGCCTTTCTTCCTCATAATCATGTCTCTCTTCATAATCGTGTACACTGCTATCAGGTCCCCACTCAGCCTTCTCCGCTCCATTGAAAAGAAACCCAGCCTATCCAATCTCTCCTGATAAATGAGACACTCCATCCCAGGCAACATCCCAATGAATCTCCTCTGCATTGTCTCCAGAGCAATCACATCCATTCTATACTGTGATGACCAAAACTGCACACAATATTCCAGATGTGGCCTCACCAATGTTTTAAAAAGCCGCACCATTACCTCCCTGCTCTTAAATTCTGTGCCTGGCTAATGAAGGCTAGTATGCTTTCTTTACCACCTTACTTTCATGGATCACTGGATTTGCACACCAAGAGGTCCTGCTGTTCTTCAATGGGCCCTGTATGTCCTACCCTTATTTGACCTCCCAAATGCATCACTTTGCACTTTTAAGGACTAAATTCATTCTGCCATTGCTCTGCCCAACTTACCAACTGATCAATATCTTTATGTAGCTCAGGACTATTCTCCTCAATATACAAAGTCCCACCATTTTTTTGTGTTATCTGCAAACTTACTCATCATACCTCCTACATTAACATCTAAGTTGTCAACATACATAACAGTACGTACATAATGTATATAACGAACAGTACATATATAATGTATATAACAAACAGAATCCCATTTGGACTCACTCTATCAGATATGTTCTTTGTTCAATCCATCCTTCCCCAAACCTCTTGGCTACTTCCACCATTGTAAGTATCTACATGAAGCGCTGCCTCAAGAAGGCAACATCCATCAAAGATCCCCACCACCTGGACCATGCCATCTTCTCGCAGCTACCATCAGGCAGGAGGTACAGAAGCTTGAAGTCCCACACCACCAGGTTCAAGAACAGCTACTTCCCTTCAACCATTCAGTGCATACAGATGACAATAAACTCGACTTTGACTACCGAAAATTTTGTTTTCTTTTCTTTCTTTCCCAGTTCTGATGAAGGGTCTCTGAACAGAAACACTTAACTATTTTTCTTTCTACAGATGCTGCCTGACCTGATGAGTGTTTCCCTCATTTTATGCTCTTATTTCAGATTTCCAGCATCTGCAGTTTTTTTAATTTTTCTGAACAAAATATTTGCCTTTTTTTCAATATACTTCTGAAACTCTGATGTGGAATCTTTGACAAGTAATGCATGCTACCAGCTCATGATGTGACCCATTGCAGTGAGAGGTTGCACAGCTATGAAGTGGTCCTGGGCTGCATGTGGGAGAGAGGCCCACATTTTGAGTCCATGGCAGCAGGAAGTAGTCTGTAAGAACATAGAACACTACAGCACTGTACAGGCCCTTCGGCCCACGATGTTGTGCTGACATTTTACCCTGCTCTAAGATTTATCTAACCCTTCCCTCCCACATAGCCCCCTATTTTTCTATCATTCATGTGTCTATCTAAGAGTCTCTTAAATGTCTCTAATGTATCTGCCCCCACAACCTCTGCAGGCAGTGCGTTCCACGCACCCACCACTCTCTGTGTAAAAAACTTACCCCTGACATCCTCCTTACACCTTCCTCCAATCACCTTAAAATTATGCCCCCTCGTGTTAGCCATTGTTGACCTGGGAAAAAGTCTCTGACTGACCACTCAATCTATGCTTCTTATCATCTTGTACACCTCTATCAAGTCACTTCTCATCCTCCTTCTCTCCGAAGAAAAAAGCCCCAGTTCACTCAACCTATCCTCATAAGACATGCTCTCCAATCCAGGCAACATCCTGGTAAATCTCCTCTGCACCCTCCCTAAAACTTCCACATCCTTCCTATAATGAGGTGAGTAGAACTGAACACAATACTCCCAGTGTGGTCTAACCAGAGTTCTAAAGAGCTGCAACATCACCTCACGGCTCTTGAACTCAATACCCCGACTGATGAAGGCCAACACTCCATACGCCTTCTTAACAACCCTATCGACCTGCACGGCAAGCTTGAGGGATCTATGGACATGGACCCCAAGATCCCTCTATTCCTCCACACTGCCAAGAGTCCTGCCATTAACCTTGTATTCTGCCTTCAAATTCAATCTCCCAAAGTGTATCACTTCACACTTTTCTGGGTTGAACTCCATCTGCCACTTCTCAGCCCAGCTCTGCATTCTATCAATGTCCTGTTGTAATCTACAGCAACCTTCTACACTATCCACAACACCACCAACCTTTGTATTATCAGCAAACTTACTAACCCACCCGTCCACATCCTCATCTAAGTCATTTATAAAAATCACAAAGAGCAGGGGTCCCAGGACAGAGGTGAAGAAAACTAGGCTTTATTATGTGCTTATGAAGACTTTAAAAAAAGCTTAAATACATGTAATGCATTTCATTATAGCAAACCTCCCTCAGAATGTTTTGTTTTCAATATCTACTCAGTTCCTCAAAACTATATAATGATATTTCAGGACTGTGTGGGGTTGGTTGGATTAAGTAAATAGTTTTCTCCTAACTGCCATTTCCATAGTTAACAGTGGAGATGAAGAGCTATCATCTGGTGAAATAAAAATAAAAAATTAGAATTTGTCTGGCTTGTTTCCATTGTAAAGAGGAGGATTTAGGAGCAAGACTGGAGGATTTGCTCTTCGAGTCTGTTTCAACCATGGCTGCTCGGTAACATTCATCCACAGTAGCCACTTGTCCTTGACCTAACAAACAATTATCAATCCCAGTCTTGAAATCTCAATATCCAGCCTTCTGGGAAGAGAACTCCAAACTTCTTTTACCCTTTGTGTGTCAAAGTGCTTGTTGACTAAATGGCCAGCTTACAAGTAAGATGATGTTCCTAGTTCTTGATTCTTACACAACCAAAAGGCTTTTTTCCTGTATCTACACAAATGGCTCTCTTTAACATCATGCCTTAATTTTCTGTCCTTATGAGTATGTGAATTAAGTTTAGCTGAGTCTTAACTACCCTCCCAAGTGGCAAATTAGCAAGACACATAGGTAAGGAGTAAGTGGGGATGGACAACTGAAGGATGTGAGCATTCCCAGCAATGTTCACATCCCTCAACTGATATAAACAACTGGGTCCCTGCATCACCCTGGTGTCTGTGCTCCCTCCTATCCAGCACCATCCACCTCTGGCTCCCCCACCAAACCCTCACTCCATGCCCAATGAAATGTGGTGCCCAACACTGAACACAATACAGCAGAAAGGGTTTGACCAAGATTCTGTGCAATTCAAGTATCACTACCCTTTATAATTGGAAATGGTAGGCAAAACAAAAACACAAGGCACATTGTCCATACTTTTCTTTCCATGATTATTAGGAAAAGCACTGTTAGAACTGCAGAAGCAGGTTGCTCACCCAGCCTCTTACTGCAATTGGTAAACAGGGATCAAAATAGATCTTTCATATTCATAAAAATATAACTTTCACCTTATTTCTTTCTATTGTTGGCAGATTACAATAAATTTTAGCTTGTGACCAAATTTCGAAGATAATTTTGCTTTCTATGATAATCTCTGCAGCTCTACATACTACAGATTTGGATAATTCCACTAGTCTAATACATTATACAATACTATGGATTGAATAAAGTGCTAAGATAGAGGAACAATCAGTACGAAATTAGTAAATATTGAAGAGTAGTCGGGGGAGGAGTGGAAACAATTAAAGGCAAGAAGATTGAAAGTAATGAAATACAGACACTGCAAGATATATCATGGGGAGAGACAAAATGACTTTGAGATTAAGCAAGAAGGATTGAGAAAAAAATAAGACATTGAAGGCAATCCTCAAAAAATGTTGTCAAGGAGAATCAATAATGGAATGTATTAAAGAGGGAGGCTAGAAAGGGAATAATTCAGGGGAATAGCACAGTTGGAAATGGCAAAATAAATAGATGCAGAAGAAAGCGAAGATTCAACGGCACTGGAATTGGGGAAATCACAGCAGTATTACAAAATTAATGTGAAATACTGGCATAAATATTACTGGTATTTTAGGGAAGAGATTAATAAAAAATATTCTCAGCATTCTTGTGATAATAAAGATAACAGTGATTGTTAAAGAAACAGATTAAACTGCATGTGAATGGAAATTAGTTTAAATATGTGATTAATAATTAAATCACTGATTTTGTGGTATGTACAGAAGTTCTTTCAGCAGATCCTGAAACAACGAATATCACTTCTCCTCCATCTACACCTCTCCCGTGAACGGAGGCTGCTTGTCTTTGAATTCCTGAGTTTCATTCACAAAGGCTCTATTGTTACTTCCTGACTGAAGTTCATGGACCCAGAACCGAGCTGAGAGAGGCATGAGTGGCAAATAAAGGAAATGGAGGGAGAGCTGTACACCAGGTGATCATTGAGGGATTCATAGGTGGAAATCAAGCTCACAGTTCTGCCAAGGCCCCTTGCACAGAGACCTGGATTAACCAGCAGGTAATGTATAAACCTGAAATACAGAAATGAATTTCAGTACCTACCATTTTCAAGGCTGTTCTGCCAAGCATAACTCAAGAACAAACTCTGAAAAGAGGAGACAGCTACTGGCAAGTATAACACGGAGACTGGCAAAGTAGCACAGCAGACAGAGGAGCTGCCTCACAGCAACCCAGCTTCAATCCTGACCTCCGGTGCTGCCTGTGTGGAGTTTGCACCTTCTCCTTCAAACACAGGTTTCTTCCAGGTGCTCTGGTTTCCTCCCACATCCCAAAGATGTGCAGGTTGGCAGGTTAATTGGCCACTGTAAATTGCCCCTACTGTGTAGGTGAGCAGTAGAATCTGGGGGAGTTGATCAGAATGTGGGAAGAATAGATTACAGGGAAAATTAGTAAAAGAGTAGTATTGTTCTGAGAGCCTGCATAGACTCAGTGGCCTTGCATGGCCTCCTAAGTTGTATGGAAATATGGAAACAAGAATACATACTTATGTAACAATGATGACTTGGAATTATTTAGTGCCTTTAACACAGCAAAATGTCCCAGAGCCCTTCACAGGAATGTTAATGAACAAAAATGATGCTGAGTTACATACATGGATAGTTGGACAAGAAACCAAAAGCTTTGTCAAAGATACAGGATTTAAGGAGCATCCCACAGGACTGGCCCAGGGAATTCGACTGCTTAGATCCTCTGGATCTGAAGGCATGGAGAGGAGAAACAAGCTGAGGATGCACAAGATATCCAGATCGGAGGAGCCCAAAATTCCTGGAGGACTGCAGGAATGGAGGAGTTTACAGAGGGGCAAGAATTTGAAATTTGTAAACAATCTGAATCCCTGTCATAAAAATTTCCGGTCACCACATTTCAATAACATTTTTTTGTTGGGACATAGGAACGTAGGTTAGCAGTTCCCAATAATGGAAACACTGATCTCCAGCAAGCAGCATTGTGGAGCAAATGGCTCAAACCTGCCACCACACTGATCGGCCTTACCAACACAGCCGATCAAACTTGTAGTGGCAGAACTTCCACGGGGGCGTAGCTCGCAGGGATCAGCACCAACCTTACTATTGTTGTCACAACACACGAAGCGCTGGAGGAACTCAGTGGGTCAGGCAGCATCTATGGAGGGAAATGGACAGTCAGAATGTTTCGTGTCGAGACCCTTCATCTGGACTTGCTCTGTGCAGAAAGGTGTGCGCTCCCAAGCATAGGTTCAGATGAAGAGTCTTGACCCGAAACATCGACTGTCCGTTTCCCTCCACAGACGCTGCTCAACGCACTGAGTTCCTCCAGCGCTTTATGTGTTGCTCCAGATTCCAGCATCTGCAGTCTCTTGTATCTCCATTTTACTAGAGTTGCCCACTATTTTAGAGAGCAAAACAAACACTACTAAAACACTGCCTTTCTCTGGAATCTTCATTATGGCACCCACGAGAATCATTTTACTCAGTGTCATGACCTTGGCCCCCACTCAAAGTAATGAAACCAGGAGCATCTGGTCTCGGCAGACCACACCTTCAATAGAGAGTGCCACCCTCCAGTAGAGAGTGCCCATCCTTAAATGGGGAGCGGTCACCCTTCAAAGGAAGTGTCCAGCCCTCACTGGAGAGCTCCAGAAGAGGGAGTGCTATGATAGTGGACACCTGCCCTTTGATAGGGAGCTCCCACCTTTTGAAAGAAGCTGTCCAGAGTTCCACAGCCAGCACCCGCCCTTTGATTGAGAGCATTTGACCTTCAATCAGGAGCCCCCACTCTTCAGTAAGGGATCCCACTCTTTGCTCATCCTTCAATATACTGTGTCCACCCTGCGCTTGGGAGCGCACACCTTTCCACACAGAGCAAAAATCAACAAACTGCATTCCTGGTCATCTGAAATAAAAACAGAAAATACTTAAACACTCAGTAAGAGAGACAGAGTTAAAGATTCAGATCAATGACCACTCATCATAACTGGGTAAGTGAGAAAAGAATTTGAGAGTCTGGGGTGGTAGAGTCTGTGGGTAGTTGATGAGAACGTGGGGGAGAACAGGTTACAGGGAAAACTAATGGGCAGGGCAGGCATGGTAGTGTAAGACTATTACAGTGCCAGCGACCCGGGTTCAATTCCCACGCCTGTCTGTAAGGAGTTTGTACGTTCTCCCTGTGTCTGCGTGGGTATCCTCCAGGTGCTCTGGTTTCCTCCCACATTCCAAAGGCGTACGGGTTAGGAAGTTGTGGGCATGCTATGTTGCCATCAGAAGCATGGCGACACTTGCGGGCTGCCCCAGAATACTGTATGCAAAAGGTGCATTTCACTATGTGTTTCGATGTACATGTGACTAATAAAGATATCTTATCTCATCTTATCTTAATGGAGAATGGGATTGCTCTGTGAGCCAGCAGGAACTCTATGGGTTGAAATGGCCTCCTTCTATGGAATAGGGTGTCACGGTGGCGCAGCTAGTAGAGCCTCTGCCTCACTTCAATCCTGACCTCGCGTCCTGTCTGTGTGGAGTTTGCACATTCTCCCTGCATCCACGTGGGTTTCCTCCGGGTGCTCCGGTTTCCTCCCATATCCCAAAAACATGCTGGTTGGGAGGTTGACTGGCCACTATAAATTGTCCCTGGTGTGTAGATGAGGGGTAGACTCTGGGGGGAAGTTGATGAGATTAGTGTAGGATAGTGTAAATGAGTGGTTGATGATCAGCAAGGACTCAGTGGACCGAAGGGCCTGTTTCAGTGTTGTATCTCTCAGTGACTGTATAGAAGATGGTATAACCTTCACTACTTGACATTCTGCATTTTACTGTTTTACTTTCTTTCTGTATCCAGCAGTTTCTTGACTGAAATAATAATGTCCAACTCAACACAGCTTTGTCACATCTGTAATGTTCTAAGTACTTTGCACAAAAATTCCTGCATGACTGATGCAGCCAGAAGCAGCAACTTGGCTGAACAGCTGTATAGCCTTGTTAACCATTAACTTCCTTTGCTCCACATTCTCCCCGGAGTCAATAGTAATGGGACTCCGTTGAAATTGGACGATATTGTAGCAACGAAAACTGATTTATTGTCCAAGCAATTCTGACACAATGGATTTCCATGCAGCTCTCCAGACAGAGATGGAGGTTTGCATTTACGTAGTGCCTTTCATGACTTCAGGGCGCCTCGATGCCTTTGCAATGAATAAAAGACTTCTGAAATGTATTCACAGTTACAATGCAGCAATTGCAGCAACCAATTTGTACACAGCAAGTGCTAAAGTAAACAACCACAACACACCACCTATGTTTGGGATGTTGTTAGAGGTATAAATATTAGCCTCAACACCAGAGGCAGCTCCCCTGCTGTTCTTTGAAAGAGTGCGATGTGAGGGGGGTGGTGGGGAGGCAGGAGCCCAGTTTAATGTTTCATCCAAAAGCCTTTGACGGTGCAGCTCTCCATCACTGCTATTCTCGGTGTTGCACTGGTACCTTCAGGAAGAGGTGAGCAGAACAGAACAGGATAATGCTGTCAAAACGTAGCCGCTCAGCGCAGCCACTAAGCAGCCTCCACTTTTGAGCCTGACACCTCGAAATGGGTTCTTTAGCAAAGACTCAGGTGGTCAGCTGAAGGGCTGAGGTGCCAAGGTTGCGGTTTGATGCTTGGATCTTATTATGGCACCCTCCCCCCACCCTGCCGAAAGCTTGGTAATGAGGCTGGCACAGAATCAGGACTGCCAGCACTTGTCTGCATCATGAACCCTGATCCACAACACATCCTGCAGCCTTAGTACCATGGTTTCCTTGCACCAGGAGAACAACATTAGCATGGTGACAAGCACTGCTTATTTTGCCCCATTTTGATTCCAATATTGAATGTGGAGATAGTGGTTTTCTTGATTAAGACAAGATATCTTTATTAGTCACAAGTACATCAAAACACACAGTGAAATGCATCTTTTGCGTAGAGTGTTCTGGGGGCAGCCTGCAAGTTTTGCCATTTTTCCGTCGCCAACATTGCATGCTCACAACTTCCTAACCTGCACGTCTTTGGAATGTGGGAAGAAACCAGAGCACGTGGAGGAAACCCACGCAGTCACGGGGAGAATGTACAAATTCCCTACAAACAGCGGCCGGAATTGAACCTGGGTCTCTGGTGCTGTAATAGCGTTACGCTAACCGCTATACTACCATGCCTGCCCTTAGGAATAGTAAAGGGAAAAAATAACTGGTGGGAGTTGTCTACTGGCCATCAAATAATAACATTACAGTAGCACAGGCAATAAACCAAGAAATAGATGTAACAGAGAGATATAGATAGGTTAAGTGAGTGGGCAAGGGTCTGGCAGATGGAGTGCAATGTTGGTAAATGCAAGGTCATTCACTTCAGAAGGAAAAATAGAAGATCCGATTATTATTTAAATGGCGAAAGATTGCAGCATGCTGTTGTGCAGAGGGACTCAGGAATGCTTGCGTACGAATCACAAAAGGTTGGTTTGCTGCAGCTGTACAGGGTACTGGTGAGGCCGCAGCTACTGCGTGCAGTTCTGCTTTCCTTACTTGAGGAAAGATATACTGATCTGCCTAGGTCCAAATTCCATCCCGTTTTGTTTTGGATTACAGCTGACATGCATTTGAAAAGCAAAGGCAGAATTACACATTTAATTGACAAAGCTGGTACACCAACGCAGACAAAATGGAAGAAAGGATCTGGATTTATATGGGATACTTCACAACCTCAGATGTCCCAAGAGCTTCCACAACCAATCAAGTGCAGTCACTCTTGTACTGTTGAAAATGCAAGTCAATTTATACTCAGTGAGCAGGTAACTGATCAGCATCGCCATTGAGAAATAAAACAGAGCCTTGCTTAAAGCCAAAGCAAAGTCCAGAACTACTAAAGAGCATTAGCCTTGATTTTGTGCTCCAGATTAAGCCCGTGGATTGCTGGCCAACAAGCCACCACAGGGAATTAGCTGCTAAGACAGACAAGATGAAGGATACAGAAAGACATTCAATTAATGTATTACTGTAAGTAGCTACTTACATTTGAAAGTGAAAGATTCCAGTGTATGTATTAAGGAGGATCGCATCTCATCAGAGTCTCGGGAGAGTTTTTTTTAGAATTTTCTGTTTCCTTAGAAAATCACTCTCACGCTATTTGACCTTCCTGTGAAACGGGCAGGGTGAGAAACTACTCCCAGCCAATCTCATTCTACTCCTTAGCCAGCTGCCAGCAAGTAAGCAATGGGGTTCTAGGGTGATAGGAACTTGGATTTTCCTATGTTCCCATGAGGAATGTCACTCTCCCCAGGGAACACTACCATCAAGCAAACGCTCATTGCTGAGTCTGCATCCTTCCTTTTTGAGTCATAGAGTAATACAGCACAGAAATGGGCCCTTCAGCCTAACTTGTCCATGCCAACCAAGATGCCCAACCAAGCTAGTCCCATTTGCCAGTATTTGGCCCATATCCCTCTAATCCTTTCCTATCCATGTACCTGTCCAAATGTCTTTTAAATGCTGTTATTGTACCTGCCTCAACCACCTCCTCTGCCAGCTCGATCCACATACTCATCACCTTCTGTGTGAAGAAGTTGCACCTCAGGTCCCTTTTAAATCTTTTGCCTCTCACTTTAAACCTGTGCTCTCTACTGGTTGGTTCCCTTTCCCTGGGTAAAAAGACTGTGTGCATTCACACTATCTGTGCCCCTCATGATTTTATGCACCTCTATAAGGTCACCCCTCAGTCTCCTACATTCCAAAGTCCCAGCCTACAACTCAGGCCCTCCAGTCCTGGCAGCATTCTCGTAAATAAGGAGTGATTTTGGAATGCGTAGGGGTGAGGGTGTGCATTAAGGTCTCTACAGAGAGCTCACAGCTAGGTACCCCTCATTTTAACTCCAGGGGCTTGTTTAAGTCCCCTGTCCAAAATTGGCAGATCGGGTGACAAGGCCAAGTGGGAGAGGGCAGGAAATCAGGTCATATGTCCCAACCCCATCTCCAGCACCAACTCCAGTGTGGGAGACTCAAAATCAAACGCACTTTATAATTGACATCCTATTCCTGCTGAAATCTACGAGAAAGATACCCAGCAGCACCTTGTAACGTGCTCTGATCCTTGAGCAACCAAAGAACTAACAGTCTGATATTATTTTATTGATGGATGAGCTTTGATCTATTAGCAATTAAACTGGGCAGAGTTGGTGGAGGTAAATTGCTGACAGCCTATCTAAGGCAGGTCTGAAAGAAGGCTGTAAGCAGTTTTCCTTTCCTATTGTTTGGGCTGGGGAGAAATGAATTTTCCATTAACCTGCCGTGTTTGGAGCTGCCACTGAGATCTATGCAGAAAAGAATCAGGAATACACTTATACTGGGTCAAGTAAAACCAAAATAACTAATTTAATCCATTCCTGTTGCAGCAATTGTATAAATCAGTTGTTAAAATCAGAAAAGAACGAACACAAAAACAAAACATGTTCAGCACATTCCAAAGTGATTAATAGCTAATAAAGCATTTTTCGAAGTGTGGCCACTATCATAATGGTGGGAAGTCACGCAGGCACAGCAAGCTCCCACGAACAACAATGTGACAAAGAACAGGTGTTCTGTTTTTGCTGATGCTGTTTGAAGAATAAATGCTGGTTAAGTTACCAGGGTTAACACCAAATTGCCATCGGCTCTTTTACATTCATCTAAAAATGGTAGAGAAGGCCTTAAATTTAACACTGCATTCAAAACTGGGCCCCTCACACTGTGTAGCCCTCACTCAGCACTGCACTGAAGCATCTGTCCAGATTACATACACAAGACTCCAGAACATGGCTTACATCCTCAGGCTTAAATCTGAGGCGAGAGTACTCTCCACTAAGCTGCATCTGTCAACTTAAATACCTTGCCCACATATGTTAACAGTTACATAATGAATAGAATGATCAGAGCAAAGGTAATCCATTAAAATCGAAGATCGTGTGTCTTCCCATAACATCTGGGACTTGTTTCACAGAGTGTAGCTGCTACTGTACTCACTGAGGGAAAAAAAACATAACAAAAGATTTCTGCTCCTAATTAAAGTTAATACCCAAGGAGAGTGGAAAGTTGAGAATTTTTTCTTTTGTCACCAGCTGTGTGAGAGTATGACTAGCTTAGGGCGGCACAGTGGTGCAGCTGGTAAAGCTGCTGCCTCACAGCTTCAGCTGTTGGATTCAATCCTGACCTCCGGCACTGTCTGTGTGGAGTTTGCACGTCCTTCCTGTGACTGTGTGGGTTCCTTCCAGGTGCTTCTGTTCCCTCCCACATCCCAAAGGCGTGCGGGTTGGTAAGTTAATTGTCTCCTGTAAATTGCTTCCAGTGTCCAGTTGAGTGGTAGAATCTGGGGGGAGTTGATAAGAATGTGGGAAGAATAAAATGGGTTAAGGTAGGGTTATTGTAAAAACGGGCGTCTGATGGTCAAAGTGGCCTCGGTGGGCCGAAGGGCCTGTGCTCTGTTTATTTATGATTCTAGAGTTGGCCATGTTATCCTCATCTACTCTCACACAGTCAAGTCGGTGAGCATTTTTGCTCACAGAAGTGTTTTCTTGCTTCATTCCACATGACTGACCCCAATCTAGCAGCTTCTCCAGGTCACAGTTAGAATTCACAAGACTGTACAACACAACTGTTCTTCTGCCAACTCACTTCACTCAAACCAGTGACCACATGATCATTTAAAAAATCCATACAAGTGACAACTATCACTTATCTCAGCCCGTGCTATTCTGTAATGCAGTAAAACTCTGTTAATCCAACACACCCGGGGCTTTTTGATGCCGGACTAGCAGATTTTCTGAATACTCCAACGCACTTTCAAATAACTTTTTTTTAGGTGTTACACAGAATAATAAATTATACAATGAATCTAGTAAGTGGAGTGCAGGAAACAGAACCAGGTGAGTTTAAAGGGAGTGTGGGAACCAGGGCCCTGCTGAGTTCAAAGGGAGTGTGGGAACCAGGGCCCTGCTGAGTTCAAAGGGAGTGTGGGAACCAGGGCCCTGGTGAGTTGAATGGAAGCATGGGAACCAAGATTCCCAGTATATGAGAGGGAGTGTGGGAATCAGGGCCCAGCATATGAGAGGGAGTGTGGGAACCAGGGGCCCCAGTATATGGAAGGGAGTGTGGGAATCAGGGCCCAAGTATATGAGAGAGACTGTGGGAATCAGGGCCCAGTATATGTGGGAACCAGGGTCCCAGTATATGAGAAGGAGTGTGGGAATCAGGGCCCCAGTATATGAGAGGGAGTGTGGGAACCAGGGCCCCAGTATATGAGAGGGGGTGTGAGAATCAGGGCCCAGTACATGAGAGGGAGTGTGGGAATCAGGGCCCCAGTATATGAGAGGGAGTGTGGGAACCAGGGGCTCAGTATATGAGAGGGAGTGGGAATCAGGGGCCCAGTATATGAGAGGGAGTGTGGGAACCAGGGGCTCAGTATATGAGAGGGAGTGGGAATCAGAGGCCCAGTATATGAGAGGGAGTGTGGGAACCAGGGGCCCCAGTATATGAGAGGGAGTGTGGGAACCAGGGGCCCCAGTATATGAGAGGGAGTGTGGGAATCAGGGCCCCAGTAAACCAGCTACTGAAGCATCAGGATTTCTGAATGGTCAGATGGCAGATTATTGAAGTTTTACAGTACTATGATTGAAACACTGTTAATGTTTTATGTTATTTGCTCAAAAAAAATTCCTTTAGGTTAGTCAAACATGACTTACTATCCAATCACTCTGTGCCTTTCTAGGATTTATTTTGCCTCTAATTATTGTCTTCAGTAATTCTCTTACTGTTGACATAAGACTTTCAGGGACTTAATCCTTTCCTTTCCTCCCCTTCCCCCTCCTTTTTTGGAACAGAGCTGTGATCTTTCCCTCTAGTCTTCTGGCAAAGTTCCCATGTCAAAGGAATAGAGAAACAAGACTGTTACTTCACCACTGCCTTCTTGCTAACCTCTTTCAGAGACTGTGCTCAGATTTAGTCTTCACTATATAATGTGATCAATGCCTTAATTCTCATAACTGGTGACATCTAGCAATGTGACCTGACAATGATTAATATTAAACAGACTAAATACTAGGCAATAATAATGCATTGATGTATTCCCTACTTTTTATTCCTTATTTCATCTGACAAGCATTCATACTTGGATTTGTAAATAACAATAAGTAGTATCTTGATTTCATCTTCTACCACATCTTAAGTAAAGTTTCATCAAGTATATAGTGGTTTATGTTGATATTATTTGATTTATTTTAAGTTAGCATTATTTCAAACAACTGAATATTCTAAAATCCATAAATGGAACATTCTTAACAGGGTAGAACTGTGCAAAAATGACTGTGCTACTAAGCAAAGGCTTGATTATGGATGTATTTCTTAATGTTTGTGTGTGTCAAATTAGAGTTATTGCCACACTGAGTGCACGGTATATGTGGAAGATAAAAAGACTTGGATTTCTTTACTGCGTTCATAACCTGAGACTGCCCTCACATTCTTCACAGCCAATGAAGTAGCCATCATTTTAATGTAGGAAAAGTTGCTGCCAATGGGCAGAGTGAAAGGTCCCACAAACAGCAGTGTGATCTGTTTTAGGGGCAGTTTCTACTCCAGGCATCTGACTCCCCTGCTGGATGACAAGAAACTGCTGCCCACTTGACACAAATATTCCCGAATCCTTGCCATGTAGGTCGATCCAAATGCTTCAAGTACTGACTGGCACCAAAACACAGCAAATAGTTTCTGCCAAGCTTGAATGTCATAATCCTCCCATACTCAACACACTCTGCAAGATTTTCAGTGACTGGGTCCACATTAGCCCAGGAGCCGAGCCCCGTGGAGATTGTTGGGAGTGGACCCCTTCCCTCAAAGGGGAGGGACATTGAGTGGTCGAGTGTGCATGTGTGCCCCCTAATGGCCAGCTCAAGAACAGCAAAGAGACTGCAGAAGCAGCCTCCCGAATGACACAGGCTGATTGATAGCTGGCAGTTCCAGGGAGAACCACTGACCAGCAGCTCAGCATGTCTTGGATTTCCGCACACATGCAATCAGAGGCAGAACTCCGAGGCGAGCCGGAGGTCAAGCTCTGGTGCATCTGACTGTGCGACCCCATGGGGAAAGACAAATACAGATAAGTGCTTGACTTAATACTTTTATTCTAAATCGTATTTTACTCTCTTTCACTTTTTAATTTTAATGTTTTAGAATTATTTAAACCTTTTTAAATAGTGTTTATACGTCTCTATCAGAGATGTTTAAAAACTGCTAGAAGGTCTTTGGCAGGGGGAGGGCTGTCAGAGTGTTTTGAAGCTGTGGTCTCGGTGGCACTGTGCCCAAGATCAACTCGTCAGTCGGAGCCTGTTCCATCTCACTGGACCCCTCTCAGGTGCACAGAATCTGCTGCTCGGGCCCTCCATAAGTGGAAAATATCTCGGTCTGGTCAACAGGTTTGATCCAATGTGACAGGTCCCAGTACATTCAAAGTACAATGAGGTGCCTTGAAAGACCTGCTGATTTACTAAAGGAATAAAAGAGCCTGACCACCTGCTCTTGACATTTATGTACTCAGAGATGATATCACCGCATAAAATATCTGCACGTCTGAGATAAATAGGGATTATAATTGAATTTTTAGATTTCTTAAAAATTCATTTTTGGAATCTGGAGGTTAGTTGGCAAGGGCAGTATTTATTTCCCATCCCTAGTTGCCTGAGAAGATGCCAGTGTGCTGCCTTCTGAAACTGCTGCAACTCTTCTGGTGAAGGTGCTATTAGGTTAGGTGTTCCAGGACCCAGATACAGCAACAATAAAGGACCGCTGATACAGTTCCAAATCAGGGTGGTGTGCAATGTACCTGCTACCCTTGTTCCCCATGGCGATAGAGGTGACGGGTTTAGAAGATGCTGTCGGAATATCCTGGCTGAGTAACTGCAGTGTATTTTATAGATGGTACACACTGCAACCAATGTGAGCCAGTGGAAAGGAGAATGAATATTTAGGGTTGATGGGATGTCAAATCAAGCGGGCTGCTTTGTCCTGGATGGTGTTGAGTTTCTTGAGAGTTGCAGCCACCTCATTCATCCAGGTGAGTAGGGAGTATACCATCACACTTCTGACTTGTGCCTTGCAGATGGTGGAAAGGCTTTGAGTCATTAGGCAAGTTACTTGCCACAGTATATTCAGTCTCTGACCTGCTTTTGGTGCCATGGTATTTATGTGACTGGACAAGTTGAGTTTCTGGTCAATGAAAATGTTGGGGGACTAAGCATTGGGGGAAAATGTAAGGTGTTCAAGATGATAAGAGGTATAGATCGAGTGGTCAGTCAGAGACTTTTTCCCCAGTGCAACAATGGCGAACATGAGCGGACATAATTTTAAGGTGATTGGAAGAAGGTATAAGGGGGATGTCAGGGGTAAGTTTTTTTTTCCCCCACAGAGAGTGGTGGGCGCATGGAACGCACTGCCTGCAGAGGTTGTGGGGGCAGATACATTAGGGACATTTAAAAGACTCTTAGATAGGCACATGAATGATAGAAAAATAGGGGGCTATGTGGGAGGGAAGGGTTAGATAGATCTTAGAGCAGGATAAAATGTCAGCACAACATTGTGGGCCGAAGGGCCTGTACTGTGCTGTAAGTTCTATGTAAGCAGTGATAATGCCAAGTTCACTTGCAGAGGATGTTAGGGAAATAAGTAGTTATGGAGTTGCAGGAAAATGTCATGGGGGGGGGGGGGGTGGTTGGTGGGAGGGGGAAGAACCATGTGGCCTCTCCTAATTCTTCTGCTTTTCATTACATGGAAGCAAATTAATTTACACTGCACTGACTTTAATCAATTTTCACTTGTTCCCCCCTAACTCCCTCCCAGTCCTCCTTTAAAGCACAAGGTCATTTAAGAGCTGAAAATACATGACAGGATCTTCAAAAATAAGATTACTTATGCTTGAAACATAAGCAGTACTTTGGTTAAACCCCAGCTGGGATACTGTATTCTGTTGAGTATGCACCTCAGGAAGCACATCTGAGCTTTGAGTAATACCTGGGTTTAGCAAACTGAATTGCTTAACCAAGTTGCATGATTTGGTTAAGATAGCAGGCTTCCTTCCACTAAGAATATTTGACAGGTCTATTTGTTGACTCCATACCATGTTAAATGACCTAGCAAACTACTCAGTGTATCAAAACCACAACACCTTCTCCTCACGGACAGCAGCAGCTTATAAAGGTGCTTGCCACCAGCTTCTCAAGGGTAATTAGAGAAGGACAATAAATGCCAGGCTTGCCAACAAAACCCGCACTTTATAAATGGCTTCAAAAAATTGAGTCAATAATTCAGGACTGGTAATAGAAAATTAATTAACTGGTTTATTACTTTCAAAGACAAAATTTATTGTCATACGCACAAGTACACATGCACAGGTGCAATGAAAAACTTACTTGCAGCAGCATTACAGGCACATAGCATCAGATAAGCAGCATTCACAAGAAAAACAAACAAATTGTACACAACTTTTACAAGAACATGATTAGAACAACAAATCTATTTTAGTGCAAAGTGATTTTATAATGTTGCTAAACTGGAGTGATCAAAGAAGTAAGCCAACTTTGTTTGGCTAACATGCAACTTCAGTTTTACACTGTAAATGACTGGGTGGTCTGTGAAGAAACCCAGCAAGTTATTATCAATTCCATTCATGTTCGGTAATGTATAAAAAAACCAAGCTGACCAATCAGGGAAGGCCAAAAGGTGTAAATTGTGCCCAATGAGAAAGCAAAAAAGTGACCTCTTCTCTGAATTTTCTCTGTAAATAGTAGCCCACCGTTTAAAAATAAGAAATAAATAGGAGCAGGAATTGGTTCTGAGACCATCGACCCTGTTTCTGTCTTGCTTGGCTGCTGGCTGATGCACTACTTTGACTTCACTTTCAACCAGTCCCTGTATTCCCCTTTAGTCTAAAATCTATAGCTGTCAGCCTCACAGGTACTCAAGTGACTGAGTATTACCACAACTCCCGGGTGAAGAAATTTCTCTCTGGCTTCAATTTCTGACCATTAATTGGGAGACAGTGTCCTCCAGTCCCTCCCATTCCAGACAGAGGGAAGAGTGTCTCAGTAGCTACCCTGCCAATCCCTTTGAGTCTTTTTGCTTCAGTGAAATAAGCTCTCATCCACGTACGTTCCAGTGTGTATAGTTCCATCCTTATTAATCTCTCTTTATAGGAAATATAAATTTTAAAAAATCCTTTACACTTTTGAAAACTATGTATGGTCAGACACAGTTTCCAGTGACACTGACTGAAGTATGTACACTTTACATAAGGTTGACCAATGTCTGGTCTCACTCAGTGCCTTGCTGTACACTGGGTACCTTGCTTTATGCTCAATGGGTTCCCAGGAACAATGGAACCAACACTGAAGGGATCATTGTACATAGACAGATGTGTTACTGACAGTGTTGCTGGAACCTGATGTGAACCCTAGCCCCCCCCCCCCGCCCCTGTGTGAGAATCCCAGTCCTCTGCTGGTACTTTTTTTTAATATAAATGTTTATTAGCTAAAAGCACTACAAAAGGACAACTAGTGTTAAAATACTACAACTAATACAGAAAAAAGAAAAACAAACTATGCATCTACAAAACTACAGCAATAATGCCAACTAACACGCGCTAAATGCACACGCAACACAGCAGAGAAGAATCGCATTCTCACTGTCCACGACACACGCGATCCCAAGGGGCCTACCGATCGCGAAACTCAACCAGGGTGCCTGCGGAGACCACGCATTCCTTCTCCAAGGACACCCACACGCAGACGTAAGCCTGGAAGACGGGCAGGCAGGCGGACTGGCCAGAACCCTTGGCCGCCCACCACCTGGACCCGTGGATGGCCAGCTTGGCCAGGCCCAGGAGAAGACCCACCAGGAGATACCCCGCGCGATCCGACCCACCACCTCCCCCCCCCCCCCCACCCCACTGGTACTCCCGCAGTGATGAATGCCCCACGGCTCGGTGTGGGGGCTGGTGGTGACAAGGCCAGGGTGAGTGGTGCAGTTGCTCGGGGCTGAGATGCAAGGCTTAGGCTGCACTCTGGCCGGCACAGCAAGAGGGAACCATTGCTGAGGACCAAGAGTACCCTCTCCCTAAGTTGACAGACCACCCAAGGCCTACTGTCTCGCTCGTCACCTCCTGTCTTTGTTTGACTGCAAAGCTCTGCGAGACCCAGAGATTTCTCAATGGTAACAAGGGCAAAGGCCAATAGACATCATTGTGAATGAAGGTTTTAATAATGTTATTAATTCCATTATTTTGTACTTAAAACATGCTTTAATTATAAAATAAGATCAAATTTTGCTATCAGGTCCCTCCCTCTCTCCACTCCATAGGCATAATACCTCTAGTGATGTGGCTTCACATTGCTCAGGGTTCAGTGGTAATGCAGATCCAACTGCAGCCACAATTTTCTTGTCCCACTGATGCTTGAGCACTTTTAAACAGCTATGGAGCCTTCTGTGTTTCAGGGTTTACATGGGAGAGCTGGTCAGAAACAATGAGACTGACTCCAAATAGCACTGACTTCCTGGCTCTCTTTACGTTAAATGCCAGTAAACTGAAGATTTTGCTCCATATTGATTGAATATCATGGCTCCAGAGATGCCAAAGTGAGTGGTTGACCCCAATGACAGGTCCCTGTGATACAGCCTGTATTAGAGATAGTTTTATGCAGTTCGAGCTGCATCACGTGTAACTGGGGAGTGGTGTCAAGCCAGGTAAACTGACTGATTTCTTGCTGAATTTATAACTTTATGAAGAAAGTTAATGATTCTAAAAGCAATTCAAATTCACTGACCTGGAGCAAAGTGCAGTGGCAGGACGGTTCATCACCAGGGTAGGGACTACTTTAACAGATTTACTGGTTCCATCTTCTCTCATGACATAGAAGGAAACTATTTGGCCCATCATGTCTAAGCCAGCTCACAGCGCAATATATTGGTATTGGTTTACTATTGTCACTTGTACTGAGGTACAGTGAAAAACTTGTCTTGCATACCAATTGTACAGGTCAATTCATTACACAGTGCAGTTACACTGAGTTAGTACAGAGTGCCCCCTACTAAATTTCCCTGCAACTTATTCTCCCTGCATTCCCAACAATTCTACCTGCACCTACACCAGGAGCAATTTAGAGGCCAACTAACCTAAAAATTTGCACATCTTTGGGATGAGGATGGAAGCGAGGGCACCTAGAGGAAACGTACACGGTCACAGGGAGAATATGCCAACTCCACACAGACAGCACTGGAGGTCAGGATTGAATGGGGTCGCTGGAGCTGTGAGGCAGCAGCTCTGCTAGCTGTGCCGCTGTGCTGTAGTCATGGAGGGCTGACTGGAATAGCTGTGGCCAACAGGTACTATCAACATAGGAGTGGGACCAGGACATACAGCTCAGCTAGGGAGTGAGACCAATGTCGATTTATACCTCAATCTAGTTTACCAACTTTAACTAATATTCCCCAAAAACCTGACTAACAGAAGTCTAGTAATAAAAAAAACAGAAATTGCTGGAAATGCTCAATCAGACAGCATCTACGAAGGGAGAAACAGAGTTAATGTTTCACATGCTTCTTGTGTAGCCAAAGGCTTACTAACACAATGTGTCAGCCACTAAGCTATCAGATCATAGCTTGCGACTATGGGATCTGAACTCCTGATCTTGAAATTGCCAGTCTGGGCCCATAACCACTAGGCTTTTACCTCCTACAATCAGAGGGAGTCAAAAACCTTGGACTCAGATTATACACTCATTATTCGAGCTATTACTGTTCACATGAGCACTAACAGATATATTTATTCTCCATTAAGACAAGTGTTAGAAATTAGCCTCAGTGTAAACCAGTGTCAAACTTCAGAAATAAAGTAAACACATCTTATAATCACCCCCACAGCAGCCGTAAGGAATATGTTCTTCCGTTAAACAAGTCACACCAATGCCTGACCTTAACAAGGCACATTCCTCATCATAATGCTTCAAGCAATCGGGTTGGAAGTTGCCCAGCCACATCTGCACTGTGTACAAGCTGTTTACATCCAAGCTTCATCCCGCAATGTGATTACAATTTGTTCTGACTTTGCTGATTTTTTATTTATTCATGGGATGGGGGCAAGTCCAACATTTATTAACTACCTCTCACTGCCCCTGAGCAGGAGCTGGTTCCTCGAACCATTCCAGTCCATTCTGCTTTACAGTGAAACTTGATTTTTATTTCTGAGTAAAGAAAGAGCTTACACTTACTTTGCACTTTTCACGATAGCAGGACATCCCAAAGTGTTTTACTGTCAATGGAGAATTTATGCTGTATATAAAACAATTACAGCTAACTAGCATGTAATAAGCTTGCACAAGCAACGTTGAGCAGATAATCCTGCTGAATTGTTAATTCGATGATGAATCTTGACCTGATACTGGGTGAACCAATGCTCTCATTCAACTAATGCCATGGAATATTTTAATTTCACCTGACAATGCAGCAGCACTGTACTCCTATGCTGCAGTCAGCCTAGGTTCTGTGCTTGGGTCTCTGAATGGCACGTGACAACACAAGGAGCTGAGTAAAATAATGGTGCATAAGCCATAAAATTCATTAGATTTCACAATGGTTCAATGCTTCTAAGAATGTGTTTCAGAGGCAGAGTACAATGCACTGAGTACAATACCTAGCACCTAGACCACGGCTAAGTTTCTAAGCACCCACAGCTTACTTTCAATTAGCTATCCATAGGTTTAGCGGTCACTGAAATTAAATGATGTAACTTTTATAATTAGGACTTCCCATTAGAGATGGCAGCATTCAAAACTATAGCACCTAAAACATGTGCACAGTTTAATGTACAGTTGATAATACTAGTATTTCCTGTATCAATTAGAGAAGGAACACGAGAAGTGTCCAGATATACCATTTTTATCTATCATGTTATGCATCCTAACAAGGCATCATCATGGCACAACAGAAGACGACTGTGTTTTATGATTATAGATTCCAGCCCCATGCCAGGACTTCAACATACAATCTCAGTGGAGTGCTGCATAGTGGAAGATGGCAACTTTTGGAACGTAAGAAATAGAGACGAAAACAGGGAGCAAATATAAAGTTGCTGGAAGAACTCATGCAGAATCTTCACCCGAAACGTCGAGCGTCCCTTTGCATCCACAGATGCTGCTTGACCCACTACGTTCTTCCAGCAGTTTGTTTTTTACTCCAGATTCCTGCATCTGCAGTCTCTTGTGTCTCCAGAGACAGGAATAGGCCTTTCATCCCATCATGTCTGCTCAGCCATTCAACAAGATCAAGGCTGATCCTTTACTTCACTTCCCTAAAATAACATCAACTGCAAAACTAGACTGAGCACTTCCAGTCACTATGTAGGTCAGCGTGCTTTCCTTATTCCCAGCAGCAGTGTAAGTGTGCTTAAATAGCACGTTTGCTCTCGAATTTAGCTTGGGCATGTTCATGCAACAGGTGCCTCAGTGATGTACTTTGTTACTGTAGGCACTGTGGCCTGCTTGTCCACTCAGGGTAGGCTGGGGACCACAAGGCAGGAAGCAGGGACATGCCCATCTACTGCTAGATGGCCTTAGTGATACCATAGCTTATCAGGACAACAGACGAACGATGTATTTCCAGGTTCGGCTTTCCCAGAGCTGCCATCTCAGAGATATGTAAATGCTGCTGAATGACCTTTGGCCATCCTGGACAGCTCTCTCCAAGGAGGTCAAGGTCACTCTCACTCTCAACTTTCTTATGGCAGGATCATTCTGAGCAGCTGCAACAGATCTCTGCAATGCATCCCAAGTTGTTGCCCACCAGAGGGGTTATCAGGCACCATGCTCACAGAGAAATGATTTCATCTACTTCGATTTCAGTGAAGAACAGATGGGATCTAAGGAGCTGGGATTTGCCAACATCACTTCCCACAAGCAGAACATCACTGAATGCACTTGCGTCTATTAGGGCTCCTCTTTATAAACCAGACCTTTTGACCTGTCAGTCAACTGGTTGTGAATCATAATCAGGCGCATTTTGTTTTAACCACAGCAGAGGAGGGAGACATTGCCTTTATGGATTCAAAGGCACTCCCTGATAAGGAGTCCCCAATGCAAACTCTGATGGCTGCAAATAACAAAATATCTGCGATTAGGTCTTAGCACTTCTTTCTGAATGTAAACCACCCTAAAGCTTTTTCATGTCTCTTTAACCAATTTTGAGGGGCACTCAATGTGGCACTAGTGTTGTACACAAAGCTTCTGAGAGAAATAGGTGAAATCCAGGTTCTTGGCATGTGCTTTTCACAAGTATCATATGTTGAACTGTTATTCTGAAAATGAAAGATGATTATACCAGTAAGACAATTGTAAAATGCATCACGGTGCAGAGAAGCTGATTGCTTCTACATTTATGTTGCCTGTTCCTTATTACCCTTCTCTCTTCAGGGAAACATTGGAGAACTGCAGAGTGCTTCATGGTCATGCAGCATAAAACAGGACCTTTAGCCCATTGAGCCCAATCTGACCAGACTTTGGACGTGAGGGGAAACCCACATAGCCAACAGGGAGAACGTATAAACTCCACACAAACAGCACCAGACGTCAGGATTAAACCCAGGTAGCTGGAGCCATCAGGCAGCTGGTTTACCTACAGGGTCACTGTCCAACTATATTCTCTCCACATCCATCCTGTCAAAAAGTGACAAGATCTTATATGTTTCAATAAGTCACCTTTCTGAACTCCAACAGATACAAGCCTGGTCTGTCCTACTTTCCTTATAAGGAAAGCTGTCATTCCAGATATTAGTTTAATAAATCCTATCTGAATTGCTTCCAATGTATTAACTTTCTTCCTTAAATAAGGAAACCAATCAAGTTCTCCTGCTGTAGTCTCACCAATGCCCAATATAACTGAAGGATACTTCTGCATTCAATTCTACTTGCAATAAACAACAATTCTGTTAGGCTTTCCAATGAATTGCTGTACCTACAATATGAACCTTTTGCAAATCATGCACTGGGACACCCAGATCCCTCTATATCACAAACCATATACATAATATAATTCTTCCTTATATTTCCTGTCAAAATGGACAATTTCACCTTTTCCCACATTATATACCATCTGCAGATCTTTGGCCATTTTTTGAACCCATCTACATCCTTCAAGTTAAACGTATTGTCACGGTCATACATACCCAGGTATAAATGCCATGAAAATTAGCTTTACGCAGCACCAGCACAGTACAGTACAAAGATGACAGACATAAATTACATAAACTTAAATTAACATAAATTAACATAAATTTCACACAAATTACACGACAAACAAAAATAACATAACAACACTAGTGCAAGTTGAGGGAAATATTGTCTGAGGTAGAATTAGGGTTTTTCAGGTCAGTTCAAGAACCTGATGGCAGTGGGGCAGAAGCTGTTGTTGAACCTTGAGGTGTGGGTCTTCAGGCTCCTGTACCTCCTGCCTGATGGCAGCATCAAAAATAGGCATGGCCTGGATGGTGGGAGTCCTTAATGATGGATATCGCCTTCCTGAGACATCGTCTCTTGTAGATGTCCTCGGTGGTGGGAGCTGTAGCCTTCTTATGTTCTCTTCAAAACTCAGTTCCCTACTTCCCTTTGTGTCATCAGAAAATTTAGCAAACATACTTGACACCACAATACCATTTTACAAAATCTCTCCAGCATCCTCTCAAAGGTCTTGACATTCTTCCAAAAGGGAATGCCCAGAGTTGTACACTCAATGGCTAAATTAACAGGATTGGAAAGCATCGCTGCTGCTGTGTTCCTGACTTTTAACCCACGTTGCAATGTTCAAGCCAAGATTGGACTGACATTTTGCTGTTTGCCATCTTGGTTGGGTAAAATTAGTCACTATTTGCAGTGACCTTTGCCAATATTAAACTCTGTTTACTTAAGACTCAATGATGTTGACAGTACTCATCCTCAATATTTGTACTAATGTAAAAATTCTCATTGTTTTCAAGGTAATGAATGAAACTAAACCAAGTATACACAGCCAGCTAATGAAAATTACTTGTTTACATGTCTGATATTTAACTTCAGTCTAATTCATGTAGAAATTACTGACAAGGATCTGAAGGTGATTAATTCTGATCTAAGGTGATCATTTGAAATCTGCCCTAATCCTATGCACACCACTATTTGCTAACTTGTTTTTTCTGAGGTGGCTGGGTTGGAAAGGGATGGGGTGACTGGTAGTGGGGAAAGAAAAATACAAAGTTTCATTCAGGTCTGAAGATCTGTTACCATAATGCATCAGGTTAACATCTGTGTTGGCCAAGACGTGATTGTGTTAAATTACAAAATTAGGTCCAGTTTAGCAGATTCTTTACGTCCTGTTCCTCCTCCACATTTAATGAATAGGCTCGTTACTCTCAAGTGCTGCACATTTTGTCCAGCCCTCTACATTCCTGGAAAAGAAGGGAGCAGAGAATTTGAAACAAAGACTTTTGTATAGTGCAAACCACATGACTGCTGATGAAAGAGGCCTATGCAAGAGGAAATTTAATGAGACCAGATCCAGTAAACTCCCCCGTGTGTGATGGCTTATCAGTTTGAAAATGGAAGAATTAATGAGGAAGAATGAGTGTATTGTTTTAAATCACCAGGTTAAGAGTCTGCGTACTTCCTCTGCAGGCATCAAATGCTGTCAGGTCAGGTATGGCTCAGCCAGAAGCAGTGTCAACATTCCTGTGTTATTCCCTCACAATTTGTCTCAACCCAATCTCAGAAGGAAACCCTGACTGCACCTCACACAACATTGTACCATTCCGTAGAGTGGCAGCTTGTGGCCTTGCTGAGTAAGACTGCCAATAAGTAGTAATCACTGGGATGTATTTATAATGCATTTAACTGAGGAATACAAGAACAAGAGGTTTCATCCCCAAAGGTCCGTGATGGATTCCAAACATAGGTCTTAAGGGTAGAAATTACAGCGGTTGTTAGTTAGCATTATTGCTGTAGTTATGTAGTTTACATAGTTTTTCTTCTACTTTCTGTGTTAGTTGTAGTATTTTGACACTGGATGTCCTTTTGTAGTGCTTTTAGCAAATAAACATTTGTATTATTTAAAAAAAGGGTGGAAATGAGGTTTCCAATTCACTATTCACCAGGACTTCACTTTTAAACTATAATAATAAGAATAATAACAATAACATTAATGAACATTTAAATTACAGAGGTATGACCACTCTCACTGGAATGGGATCATGACTAACAACAATGTTCTTCAGTAAATTTTTCCCAAGTGCCACAATCTTGGAGGGATTTCCTTGCAGGAGACTCCGACAGATTCCCCAAGTTGTTGCCAGATGGAATGATGGCTCTTGGGTCCATGCTGAGAAATCCCCAAAGCAACCCTTGAATTTCTCATTTGCTTCCCTCATCCACAGCAATCAGGCATTGATGCCATGACAAAAAAGACTAGGGGTTCACCAAACACAAAGTGCACTGCACACTGAAGCAGAGAGCCTGAAGGCACATCCCGATGTGAAAGGCTCATGACAGTCTTTGTGAATGAACATCTGAAAAAGAAACCAACCTGACAAGATCAGGTACAACACTGGTTTTACACCCCACCCAATTTTACTTTCCTTTATCAAAACAGTGATAACTCATGGGGCATGAAACCATGTTAACAGGATCCCGTGGATATTTTGCCCTGCGGGTTAAGACAAAATTAATCTTTGTGAATCTGATGTACTCCTGTAAAGCACATCAACACTGGTCATATTGCTTTCACATTGTACTGTAAGTAAAATTAATATATCTAATAAGGCTAGAAACAGGCTGTGCTTACTTTAAGACATTAGATTCTGTGCTGAGCTCAAGTTTAAATACACAGGCGCACACACACACACACACACACACACACACACACACACACACACACACACACAGAGGGAGGCGCCAGCACATTTCTTTCTCAGCCATGCTGCTGTTGCACTCCAGTTTTCCTTGTTCTTGCATCTTGAAATTCTACTGTTTTCCTCCCTTGATCTCTTTCACTAATTTCCCCACTTTTAAAACTCTTATCAGTGATAATTAAGATATGCAATACATTTCCAAGTCATGATATCATGCGCCTTGGAGCAGAAGCTGCAGGCAGCGGCCTTTTCATCAGCAGTGCTCATGGGGCTGGAAGGTACTGTCGAAGAACCCTTGGCAGATTGCCACAGTGCAACTTGAGATAATGCACACTGCGGCCTAGATGTGCCAATGACGGATGGCGTGAAATTTTAAATCGGTGTTAGGCTGCCAACCAAGTAGAGGGCTTTGTGCTGGAGTGTTTTGAGCCACTTGAGCATTGTTTGAATCCAGGGAAGCAGAGAGTATTCCATCACATGACTGACATATACTTTGAAAATTGTGGAAAGACAGGGGAATCGGGGGACGAGTCACTTGGCTCGGCCGCTCTACAACTTCAGTGGGTGGGCACAGTGAAGTTTCTCGTCAATGGTGACTACCCGGATGTTAATATTTGACAATGTTAATGCAATTGACTATCAAGAATTGGTTGTAAAATTCTTTTTTTGGGAATGGCCAGTTCCTGGGAGTGCAAATGTTATTTACCATTTAGCAGCCCAAGCATGAATGTAGTTCAGGTTTTGCTACCTGTGAGCATGGCCTACTGGCACGTGGGTGTGGATAAGTGGGCACAGACTGATTCTCAGAAAATGCAAGTGGAACAGAACACTGCAGTCTTCAACAAAACCACCTGCAGTGTTTGCTCCTGATTCCTCTAATTTTACTAGCGCTCTTTGACGCCACATTGGTCACTCCCACCCCACTTCAGTAACATGCCTCCTTCTGGAGCTGAGTGACACTGGCAGAAGCCAAAGTCAGCACCAGCAGGCAGGTGACTGATGAGAAACTGCTCCCTGATAGTACTGTGGACTAGACCTTCCGTCACATTGTGGATAATTGGATAGTAAGTAAATGGGATGACGATGGGCCTGACTGGGTTTGTCCCGGTTTTGTAGACAGGATTCACCTGGACAATATTCCACTTTGTCAGATAGTGTTGCAGCTGTCTAGAAACAGCTCAATAATCCTGTTCACAAACAGCAGGGCAAATCAAATCTGGCCAATTATCATCCAAGCAGTCTATTTTCAATCATCAGCAAAGTGAAGGAAGTTGTCAATAACAGTACTATCAAGCTGCATTTACTCACCAATAACCCGGTTACTATCGCAGATTGGGTATTGCCAGGGCTACTTGACCTCTGGGCCTTGGTCCAAACAGAGATGAATTCAAGAGGCGAGGTGAGAGCGATTGCCTTAACATCAAGGCAGCATATGACTGGGTGTGGTAGCGAGGAGCCCTGGTAAAACTTAAGTCAATGAGAAAATACCCCAATGGTTGGAGTTATTCATCACACAAAAGAATGTGGTTGTTTGAGGTACATTATCACAGCCCCAGGACAGCACTGCAAGAGTTCCTCATGGCAGTGTCTTAGGCACAACAATATTCAGTTACTTCATCAATGACATTATTTAAGGTCAGAAGTGAGAATGTTTACTGATGATTGCACAATGTTCAATTCCATTTGCAACTCCTCAGCAAATGAAGCAGCCCACGCTTGCATTCAGCAGGACCCACGTAATGTTCAGGCATAGGCTGGTAAGTGGCAAGAAATATTTGGGCCACTAAAGTGCCAGGCAGTGACAAGAGAGAGTCTAACCACTGCTGGTATTCAATAGCATTGCCACTGCCAGATCACTACCACCAATATCATGAGAACACCACTCACCAGAAACTCAACCAGACCAACCACATAGATATTGTGGCTACAAAAGCAGGTTAGGGGCAGGATATTCTACAGCGAGCATCTCACCTCCTGACACCCCAAAGCTTTCCACCATCTACAAAATACAAGTCAAGTGTTGGATAAAATACTCTCCCTTTGTCTGGATGAATGCAGCTCCAAACACATTCAAAACCATCTAGGAGAAAAGAGCCCACTTGACTGGCACCCCTTCAACCATTCTAAACATTCAATGCACAGTGCACAGTTGAATGAATGTTTATTGTGCATTGAATAACCACCAGTGCACAGTGAATACAGTGTGTCCCATCTACAAAATCTACTGCAGTTACTTGCCCAGCTACTCTAGAGCATAGAACATTACAGCACAGTACAGGCCCTTCGGCCCACAATGTTGTGCTGACATTTTATCCTGCTCTAAGATCTATCTAACCCTTCCCTCCCACATAACCCCCTATTTTTCTATCATTCATATGTCTATCTAAGAGTCTCTTAAATGTCTCTAATGTATCTGCCCCCACAACCTCTGCAGGCAGTGCGTTCCACGTACCCACCACTCTGTGCAAAAAAACTTACCTCTGACATCCCCCATATACCTTCCTCCAATCACCTTAAAATTATGCCCCTTCGTGTTAGCTATTTTCGCCCTGGGAAAAAGTCTCTGACTCAATCTATGTCTCTTATCATCTTGTACACCTCTATCAAGTCACCTCCCATCCTCCTTCTCTCTAAAGAGAAAAGCCCTAGCTCACTCAACCTATCGTCATAAGACGTGCTCTCCAATCCAGGCAGCATCCTGATAAATCTCCTCTGCACCCTCCCTAAAGCTTCCACATCCTTCCTATGAGATGACCAGAACTGAACACAAGAGTGTGGTCTAACCAGAGTTTTATAGAGCTGCAACATTACCTGGCAGCTCGGAAACTCAATACCCCGACTAATGAAGGCCAAGACACCATACGCCTTCTTAACAACCCTATTGACCTGCTCGGCAACCTTGAGGCAACGTGGGCCCCAAGATTCCTCTGTTCCTCCACAAACTACTCTGTCCAAACTATCCCATCCTGTTACCTCTACCACCATGAAGAACAAAGGCAATAAGTGCATGGGCATACTGCCACCTGCAGGTTCCCCTCAGAGTCATACACCATTGGGATTTGGAAGTATTACTCCTTCCTTCCTTGTCATTAACTCCTGGAACTCCTTATCCAACACCACTGTGGAGTAGCTGATCAAGATGACCAAGAAGGCATCTCACCACTACCTTCTCAAGGGTAATTAGGGATCATCAATAAATGTTGGCCTTACCAATGATTCCTGTATCCCAAAAAATGAGTAAGTGAAAATAAAGCTATACACGACCAAGTGCTTTTGAAGCTGACACATACAATGTGGCTGTAACACAGTCACAGAGCTACCGAACCTCTGAACCTTGGTGCAAACAGAGTCTAATGGCCTGACTTCAGAATCTGTCTGATCAGTGAAGCAGCAAATTGGCAACAAGCTGGCATAAATAAGCTGATGCAAATCTCCAACCTCATTTGCCACAGCATGTAAATTCACAGTTGATGTTTCTGCCTCATGAACTCAACCTTTGCAGTCCCAAGTCTGACTCTTACTAAACGCCTGAGCAGTTCTGAGCACCAGACTTTGACAGTCCATATAAAGCTGTTTGTATGCCAAGTCAGAAACCAATATTGGGTCCATCAGAAGAATGATAAAATATTCAGCAAAAAGGTTATCACAACTTGGAAGAACTGAACTCCAAAAGCACAGTCAGAGGTTGCAATCTTTTCTGATCCCACTCTCACAATACATTAATTATTAAGTACATGCAGCAAACACCATTGACATAAAAGGTGAGCAAATTAATAAAGCTATTAAAAAAGTGTACAGGATATAGGATAAGTAGAGGCAGAGAATTAAAGAGCAAGGATAAACCTTAATAAATCAGCCTCTATTGAAGCTTTACAGCCCATTCTAGGAAGGATATCAAGATTTTGGAAAGAGTAGAGTGAAAGTTTATTGGAATTTCATGGAATATACATTATAGCAACAGGCAGACTGAAATGTAACAGTTTCCTCCTCCACAGATACTGCCTCACCTATTATGTATTTCTAGCATTTTCTGTTTTTACTTCAGATTTCCAGCATCTGCAGTATCTTGCATCACTACAGAAACAAGCGATTCCGGACAACTGTCCCACGCCAAAGTTTATGCTCATTGTGCACCCCTCCCACTTCTCCATCGCTGGAAGTGTAATTTACTATATCATTCTCCCTCTTGTATTTATCCCATTTCTCCTTCAGATGGAACTCACAGTGACAGGGAAAAATTGCAGTTTAATTTCCTGCAAAAGTTCACATCAAATTACGAAAACACACAAGCCAAGCTCTGCCTTCACAATCGGTCGACTCAAGGCCAATTTCTAATCATAATATTTACTCCTGCTTAATCTTTATAGAGACCATTTCCACAATCCTTTTAAAGAATGCTAATGCTACACACACAAACAAAAAAAAATCAGAGTCTACATTCATTGAATTGTTGAAAATTTATCGCACGGAAGTCATTCAGCTTATCTCGACTGTGCCAGTCAATGAGGAGCTAGCCAGCTTGAAATAAAAATGGATCATGTTGAAAACACTCAGCAAGTCAAGCAGAATCTGCGGAAAGAGAATCAGTTAACATTTCAGGTCAAAAACCCTTTGTCAAAACTGGGAAAGAAAGGAAGCAAGTTAGTTAGTCTTAAGCTGCGGAGAGGTTTGGGTAGAACAATGGGAATATCTCTGATAGCAAAAAGAACCAAACTGCTGGAAGAAATCAACTCAACTCCAGATTCCAGCAGTTTATCTTTTGCTCTAGATTCCAACATCTGCGGTCTCTTGTGCCTCAATATCTCTGACGGTGCAATGTCAGGTCTGTCATGGTGGCTCCAATCTTTATGGAACTGCCTGGTTAAGAGAGAGACCAAAGTCAGAGCGAGAGAGAGGGAATGTCAGCGCAAGAGAAAACAGCAGGAATGTTAAAGCAGTGAAATGCAGGTCACAGAATTCTGGAAATACCCAGCAGATCAGGCAATGTCTGCGATGGGAGAAGACTGAGTGAATGTCACAGCAAAACCGACCAGCTCCAAAACAAACAGGGAAAGCAATTGGTCTAATATTGCTGAATTCAATATTGAGTTGCAAAGGCTGTAACATGCCAGATGGAATACAAGGAACTGTTTCTCAGGATTCTCTGCAACTTCAAACTAATTTTTCATAAAACCTATTTCCTTACTCACTTTCCCTGTTCTGATGAAGGGTTTTGACTAGAAACATTAACTCTTGTTTCTCTTTCCACAGATGCTGCCTGACCTGCTGAATATTTTCAGCATTTTCTGTTTTAGTTTCAGTTTTCCTGCACCTGCATTCTTTTGGGGATTCTCAACTACCCAGCTTGATCCCACCTCCCAGCCCTGCAGGTCACAGCTCTTCAAGTACACCTTCAAGTACCATTTAAATGTTATGATGTCTGGCTCTACCACCCTTTCAGGCAGTGAGTTCCAGGACCCTACCAGTCTCTGGATGAAAAAATCTTCCTCATCTCCCCTCTAAATCCATGTCCCCTGGTTTTTGACCCCTCTACTAAGGAAAAATAGTTCCTTCAAATATTATCTAGATCCCTCAAAGTTTTTTGCACCCCTGTTAAGTCTCCCCTCAGCCTCCTCTATTCCAAAGAAAACAACCCTAGCTTATACCAGTCTGCTAACATCCTTGTAGACTTCCTCTGCATGCTCTCCAGTGCAATCACATCGTTCCAGTAACGTGGTAACCTGAACTGCGTGCAATACTCAAGCTGTGGCCTAACTAGTGTTGCATAGAGTTCTAGTTTAACCTCCCTGCTATTATATTCTATGCCTCAGATAGTTAAGGAAAGCCTCCCATATGCCTTTTTAACCATCTTATTGCCCTGTCCTGCTAATCTTAAGGGTCTGTGGACATATATTCCAAGGTCCTTTTATTCCTCCACAACCTTCAATATCGTCCCGCCTTATGGACTGCTGCAAGTGCATTACTAGTTCCATTTGCCACTCATCAAAAGCTGAAGAAGATTGAAGTCACGATTCAAAGCAGGTTATCACTATGCAGGTCATATCATTCAGATGCCCAACACCAGAACACGAAGCAGACCAGCTACCACAAGCTGTGCAATGTGAAGAGACTACCAGAAGACAGAGCAATAGATTCAACGATATGTGCAAAGCCTGTTTAAAAAAAAGTGCAGCAACCCCACTGACTCTTGGAAAGCCCTGGGGAGAAGGAGCATTTAGGATGGTATTGATTGATGTGCATCAGGAGCACACAGGCATCCCATGTGAGGAGCAGCCCACCTCACAAACTACCTACCACTAACCCTGTCAGGCACCTTCTGTGCCACTTGCAGAAAAGACTGCAGTTCTCACACTGGCCTCTTCAGAACCCATAGAACCTGAGTAGAAGCAAGTCATCCTCGATCCTGAGGGACTGCACTGCCTACAAGGAAGAAAACCAACAGAATTAGTTCAGGGTTACGATAGACACAATAGAAATGGTGTGGGGGGGGGGGGGGGAAGAGGGAGGGAAGAAATCCACCTCTGGTTTCTGGGGCTAAATACTTCATCAAGTTTCTTCAACTCACACATTTGGTTCCACCGAGTTCATTGAAGGTACAACCAGGAGACTACATACTCACACACATATAATGCTTGCAACCAAAGACAAGTATATATTACATTGCAGCAAAATACCCACAGAACACATTTTGTCCTTCTGTTCCATGCTGGTGTTTGTGTTCCACATTAGCTTTTTCCATCATTTAGTCTAACCAAAACACAGTCTTGGCAACAGTAATTGCAATAATTACAGATTGAACTCTGATACGCACACTCGTAATCATACCCTTGGTGTTCATTACAACTGCAGAGACGCTGAATCCACGGTGATTCCCTTTATCCCTTGGTGACAGTGCTCACCTGTAGTGTGGAAACGTTAAACCAAAAGGTTGTGGGAAAATAACAGTTAATGAAACAAGTATTCCTCTTTCTCACAGGCACACAAAGACAGACTGGTCAGGAGGCAGAGAGGAAATGGAGTGAAGAGGAATGCAAAGGCTGAAAAAACGAAGCAGATGGGAAACAATTGGCTCTCAAAAGGAAAGAATAACTGGAATTTTGCACAGTTGACCACAACCATCTGTTGTCTTAGGCACACTATTAACGTAAGTAAGTGAAGTAGTTAGGTCAACTACACTGACTGCAGAGCTCTGTCCAAGAAATTTCCAGGGGCCGTCTTAAGTAGACATGCTCAGAGCAGTACAGGACCATCAGGAGAAACAGAAGCAGCATTGCATTTTCTGCTAATATCAAGGTTGAACCTTGAGCGAGGACTTTGGTGAGACCACTGCACAGGTTCTCTTCTCCAAGCTTCAAGCAAGGTCAAACACTACAGCATGAGTCTTCACTGAAAGCTCATGGTATCATTAAAGAGGATAAGCTACTGTTGTAGATGAAAGGCTTGCTACCATGCTTTCTCCCATGGTTTACTGATAAACTGGGACACAGTGCATTCAGGATTGTTAATGGAATCTATATACTCAGTTTTGGGACGTCTGTTTCCCAGTTTTCTGCTAATACACAATGTCAAATTTTCTCATTGAAAGGATAAATTGGCAGCAGCTGAATTTGACTTTGACAGGTCTTAACTTTGTTCAACAGAAACCTAAATTAATCTTAATGCAAAGTTGTTTAGTTTTATTCAGACACAGAATAATGGCCTTAATGGCCTTCAGAAAATACAACTAACAAATCTCTTGTAGAGCCTTAAGATAATCCTATCAGAACACACAGCTCATGTACTCTAATGGATACCAAACATTCTCTGGGCTTGTAAATTCATTCTCACTCAGAATTAGCATTTATATAGCACCTCAGCAGCACTGCATAGCCAACAAGATATTTTGCAAATATCACTACTGTTGCTACGCAGACACTTCACCATCCAATGAGTCTACAGCAAGCTTCCAGATAACAACAGGAGAAATGCCGGTTAATCTGTCCTTGGGGTTCCATATTTCCTTACAACACAGAAGGAGGCTATTTAGCCCATCTAGTTTATGCCAATTCTCAGAGCATTCCCATTCCACCACTAATTTTCCCTAGGATGTGGGAGGAAACCAGAGCACTTGGAAGGAATGCTTGTGGTCAGTGGGAGACCACGCAAACTCCACACAGACAATGCTGGAGGTCAGGACTGAACCCCGGTTGCTGGAGATGTGAGGTAGCAGCTCTACTAGCTGTGCCACTGTGTCACCCATGTTGATCTGGAGGGAATGTTGGTCAACTCACCAAGCCTCTGAATATCACAAAAGATGATAATTTGCCAGTAATGCATTATTTTGCTAGTCCCCAACACTACAAACCTACTGCCCCTCCACCATTAGGGCACTGTGGCTGTAATGTGTATGATCTGCACGCATTACCAGTACAGACTGTGGCATATACTACAGGAACACACTGAGCCATCCTCAGCAATAAATTCCAAACCTGTGACCTCCATCACACAAAAGAAACAGGTGTGAGGGAACAATATTAGCTTTCCTTCTAAATCATGTACTGATCCTCGATCATACATTTCCACCTTGACTTGGACATATGTCTGCATTGCTTCATCATACCAAGTCAAATGCTTGGAACTCCCAACTTCTGGCATTGTGGGACCATGGATCAGGAACTAGATCCACTGCTACTCCTCAGGGGCACCTAGAGATGGGCAATAAATGCTAAGTTTGCAAGCAAACGCCACATCCTATAATTGGCTTTTTACTAAAAATGTCCCCCAGCAATGTGTAAAGTGTCAGTCTTCCAATTAGGAATTCCTTCACATGCCATGAATTAGCTAATGAGATAGTTATATATAGCTACAAGCAAATTGGCATTTAAATAGAATACAACAGGATATTGCTAATCTTGCATTATGTAGGGATCATTGAAAGGTCATATCAATGTATAGGTTGGTCTCACAAATAGGCCACAATACATATGCAGATTGGGAAAATCCATTAAAAGTTTGGTGCAACATGAAGTTACATTAAGGAGGAAAGTTATCCTGAGCAAACTTTCATTAACATAATCAGTCTAAACAGCATTTATGACCAAGTGATAGAACTATGACGTACCTGCTTCACAAACTGACAGGCCCTGAGCTACAATGCACTTCTGATTCTTGACACAAGGTTCACTTATATTTCAAAGGAACCAAAGATTGATTCACTCTTGAGCTCACTGCAGACTTGGGAAGCCAATTGATACCGACCTTTCCAAACCTCAGCTTACTTTGAGCTTTGTAGAATAGCATTGAAGCACATGTCCTGACTAGGATAAGGAGCAGCTACATCCTACCAGAGCAGAATGGTGTCATGCAGAAAGTTTTGTGTTGCTCAGTAGACGACATGAATCATTTTCCATTTTAAATCCCTCTTGGCTTTGCTGCCTCTGATGGTATAAGACCATCCATTCTTTGTATGTCCAGCCATGACTGCAGATCCACAGCTTCTATTGCTGGTGTGCGATGTCTCCATTTGGGTCTCTTAGGTCACGTGGATTGATCTACAATCTCTAGAAGCTTCAATCTCTTTGAAGCTACAAATAAAATGGTTAAATGGAAATTCCAGTTCAGACAGGAGTTCATGTCTCAAGGTACAATTATAAGCTGCTGTTATATTGTGTGTATCATTCAAAATAGGCCATTCAACAGCTAGCCTACAGTGGTGCTAATACTCTGCACGGACTCGTTCTCTTCTTCATCATCCAACCCCATCAGTAGAAATTCCATTTCTTTCCCCAATAAGTCAAGCCCATCACACCATTCCACATGGAAAAACAACCCTCATTCCTATGAAAATGAAAAACAAGATGATGCTGGAGGAGCTCAGTGGTCAGGCAGCATCCGTGGAGAAAAGCAGACGATTAACGTTTCGGGTCATGACTCTTCTTCAGGACTGAAGATAGGAAAAAGGGGAAGCCCAATATATAGGAGGGAAAAGCAGTTTCCAGCTGAAAATGCTTCTACTGTACCTTCCATTGGACTTATTAGAACTACTTTACACTTATGATCTCCGGTTTGAGTCCCTCACATGGAAACATTTTCCCTACATCTCCACATTCAACACTAAGTAACTCCATTGGGTCGCTCTTCAGCATCCTCCCTGAGACAACATATCAGAATGGGTCTGAAAAACTAGTTCAGCATTTCCTGAATGATCCTTTTATCATTTTTGTGGATTTTTTCTGCAGCTTCTCCAGTGCCTCTATATCCTTTTAATAATAAGGGGATTAGAGTTCTGAATGATAGGTCTATGATTCAGAGCCTAACCAAGGTACAAAGTAAATTTAACATTATGCCTTCCCTCCTTCAGGATTGAAATACCAGTGTTGGGTTTGGTCTTTTTCTGCCCTGCATTGTATCCTTGAACCCCCACCTCCTCCACTTCATACCCAATAGTATGTGGCCTCCTTATCCTTCCTACCAAAATTCAGTATTCACCACTTATCCAAGTTGAAATCATTTGCCAGTGTTACATTTATTCTGCAACTTTATTAAAATCTTCCTGTATTCTGTCACATTCTTTCTCTGCCTAACTACCCTTTCCAATTTGTTGTTGTCCACAAATACTAAAGGCGTACTCTCAGTACTCTGACCACTGTGAAACACCACATCCCACCTTCTGCCAGCTTGAGTACTTATCTGTGAGCCGCTGTGTTGCACCCAGCTACCAATCCCAATACCACATCCTCTGGCTTTGGCCTGGAATCTATTGTGCAGTACTTTAGTGAAGGTCATTTGAAAATATAAACATACATCATCCTCTTCTACTCTTTCAGTTACTTCTAATAATTCAATGAGGTTGATCCAGCAAGATCTTCCCTTTTGAAATCTGTGCTACCTTTTCTTATATTATTAGTTTGTCAACATTTTACCATTATATGTTTCATGAAAACTGCCAGTATTCCTCTACCTGTGTACCGTGTCTATAGTTCCCTGGATTTACACAATCTGCCTAATTTAATATAGGAGTCACTTCTGCTATCCACGATAATGATACATTATATTTATGCAGTGGTACCCGATGCCTTTTTCAGGATGTGTGGAAACAATCCACCTGGATTAAAAGATTTGATCTTTCCAGGAGTGATTAGTTTACCAATTATCTCCTCCATTTTTATATTAAAATTGTCTAGAATTTCATTTCCGGTTGGTAGAGTTACATGTAGAGCTGCTGCCTCACAGTGCCAGTGACCTGGGTTCAATTCTGACCTCTGGTGCTGTCAGCGTGGAACTTGCATGTTCTCCCTGTGACCACCTGGGTTTCCTCTAAGTACTCTGGTCCCTCCCACATCCCAAAGATTTGTGGCTCAGTAGGTTAATTAGCCAGTTTACATTGCCCCTGGTGCATTGGTAAGTGGTAGAATCTGGGGGGGGAGGGTGGGGGGTGGGATTGATAAGTACACAGAATGTATGGGTCACAGTGGAAAACAGTGAGGGAATGGGATTGCTGTGTGCGTGCGCCGGCATTGACTCAATGAACCAAAAATTACCACTTTCAATGTTGTGCGGAAAGATGGAAATATGGAAATGTGCTATTAGTGTGTTAAGGATTCCCACATGACTCACATCGTGACAGGTACTATCAGTTGCTGGACTGATTACCGCCTTCCCATCCTGTTACTTTATCAATCTAGCCAGAGAACACCAGCATCAACAGAAACATTGAAACTAGAAGGTCAATGTCAAAGCTCTTGAGGGCCCCCACAAAAAGTAGCTCTTCTTGGACAGTGCCTCAGAAAACCTATTGACTCCCAGCCAACTGAAGTCCACCGTATTTGGCAACTGTGAAGAAATTCTGGAACCAAGAAGGGTTTGAGAAGAATGACCAGAATTGAATTAACTGCAAATGTAAGGTAGTTTTGGATTGAAAGCTCCACCATACCTCAAGGGAAAAGAGGTACCTACACTCTACAGGTACCTGAAGGCTGAAGTCTAGCAATAGACTCCTGTGACCTAAAGAACAGGAGGAGGAGAGAACATGAGGTTCAGCAGGAGGTCCAGCAACTCACAGTTGGCACTGAGTTCTTCAGCGACGTCAAGGACTTTTATCTGTGGCCCAAACACCCAAGGATCTACCCCACCGATCAACCCGCTGAAAAGAATATTTCAAAGACCTCCACAATTGTGACTCTGTCCTTGATGAGAGTGTCCCAACACCATCTCAAGGCAGCCAAAATGATCCAGCCTCATTGTCATATGTGATTGACCAGAAGCTGAAAAGGCCATATTCCTAATAGGAAAATAACAAGGTTTGAGAAGCAGATGGCATCTGGACTGAAGTTCTAAAACTTGGTGAAGACGAACTTTGGTCACAAATCTACAACCTAAATCGCCCATGTCTAGGAAGTGGAGGACTTGCCAACAGGCCTCAGAGATAACGCAATCACGCTTACCTTCAAGAAAGGAGACAAATCTGAATGTGGTAACTCCAGAGGGATCTCATTGATTTCTGCCACATGGAAGATCATTACCAGCGTCCTCCTCAACCACTCCTCCTGGTGCTAGCAGAGCTGCTCTCCAAATCTCAGTGTGGACTCCATCCACAAAGAGGACATGATCTTCATCATACAGCAACTCCAAGAGAAATGCAGAGAGCGGCAGCAGGCATGGCCATTTTCAACTTTACCAAAGCCTTTGGCTCAAGAGAGAATGTAAAACACCCCGCTCAAATTTGGCTTTCTGCTGAAATTCATCTCCACCTTACAGTTGCTTCATGATAGTATGCCAGCTATGATCCTAAACAATAGGTCCATGACAGAGTCAATCTCAGTGCATTCCAGCATTTCTGCTTTTATTTCAGATTTCAAGCATTTGCAGTCTTTTTGGTAACTGTTTTTATAACTTTATCTCTTCTGAGGTTACACCCATCCTATTAGCCTTCCTGGCAAATACTTATGCAAAGTAATTGTTAATATTTCAACATTTCACTGTCATTATCTTTGAGTTTATCCTATGCATTTTTAGTGGGACCATGATAATTTTTCAATTATGCATCTGCAGAATAATTTACTAATTTGTTTAATATTCCTTGATAACCTTTCTTTCCCTTTTTTTAAAAGCTTCTTCAGTTATTCATATTCTTCTGTTCCCTTCCCTTTATGGTAATGTACATAGCGCATGGTTTTTATCTTCTCTTTCCATTTTTCATCATTATTCATCCTTGCTGTTTATTAGTTACTTCGTGCTTCAGCAGAACATACTTCTCGGTGTATTGATTAATATTTTAAATATTTTCCACTACTGATCTATCGTTTGTTATTGTTTTTTTGATTAAGTTTACTTAGCCCGTTTCCATCCTTTCAAAATTAACTTATTTTCAAACCAATTATAATACATCAAATGCAGAAAATAATATTGAACCAATAGACTGAATTGGGAAATTTTGACTCTGTAAACACCCCAAACCAGTGAATTGTCACAACTCTTCAACAAGAATGCTTCAATTTCTTTTTTTTTAAACATTTCAGAATTTATATAGGCCATTTATAGGCAACTAAAATTGTTCAAAATTGGGCACAATTCATCCCTTTCACAATTTCAAAGGATAATTAGTTTTGAGAGTCCTCAAAGAGCTCCCCATTGCCCATAAAATGTGTTCTTAAATGACCCCAATGATCGTGCCCCACTTTTTATGTGGAAAAGAATTTCTTGAGATCTGCCCTTACTGACTTTCTAATAGTTTCAATATGACTCCTTGACCTTCTCCAGCAACTTAACCGAAAGTGGTTTTACAGTTTTATCTTTTTCATGCTACATCTTTTGACCTCCAGAATCATTTCTCCCAAAGCTATCAACAAACTCTAGTCTTTTGTGTTAAACTCTGACCTTGACATAATGGATCTGTCTTGCTGCTCTTCCCTGTGTTGGCTCCAGTGCTAAAACACCTTTCTGAAGCTTTTGGAGACAAGATCTGTACACTGGGCTCAATACACTGTCTGACGTGTTTAATCTAGATTTCTTCCAGTTTACATTATGCAGCCTTTAACTTTATTGTACAACAGTTTACTGACTTTACTGATTGCTGCTCTACTTTATTTTGGGCATGATAAACACTTTGTTTTAATTTCCAAACTTTTTGTAACTGCACATTTCTATTTCCATCTGGTTTAACCAATCTATGGGCATGTGCCTGTACTGCATGTTGGGCAGGCTGTCTCTGGAATCAAAACATGTTAAAGGCAGCCACTGATTCTGCCCATTGAAAGAACAATTTAATTAATCACATGACTCAACTCTAACCCACACTCATGTGACTATTCTTCCTTCAAGTATTTACCCAATCTCCTATGGAAGGCAACTATAGAATCTCTATCCACTGTCCTACAAAGCATTCTCTTTCAAATCTAAAACACTCGATGCATGTGCCTCCTGTGGCTCTGGTTCATTTGCCAGGTTAGGTATTCTTTCTATCCTCAATTGAAGTTCTCTTGTATATCACTTTGAGGTCTTACATCATTGCCCTTTTAAAAGTTCAGTTTAGGGTACCTTGACGTTTGCTTTTACCTGGAAGTGGCATTACTTCCCTTCTGAGGAGGGTAATCTGGCCTCACTCTGATGACAGGTCATTGACCCAAAACATTAACTCTTTCTCTCCAACAGATGCTGCCTTGCAGCACAGGGTAGCATCACAGTGCAGTTAGTAGGAGCTGCTGCCTCACAGCTCCAGTGACCCGGGTTCAATCTTGGTGCCTGTGTGGATTTTGTTTGTTCTCCATGTGACCACGTGAGTTTCCTCCAAATGGTCAGGTTTCCTCTCACATGCAAAAAAGACACAGGCTAATTTGCCGCTGTAAATTACCCCTGGTGTGTAGCTGTAGGCAGTGGTGGTGGTAGAGTCTGGGAAAATTGATGGGAATGTAGGGAAATATAAAAATAAGAATTAAATGGGATTACTGTGAATGGGTGTTTGATTATTGACACACACACATGCAACAGACCAAAGGGCTTGCTTCTGTGCTATGTAACTCTATGACCTGCTGAATATTTCCAATAATATGTTTCAATTTCAACAAGTTAACTCCGCATCACTAGCGCAACGGGTCAGAAACCAATCATGCTTTACCTTCTCAGTTTCTGAATGACTTGAATATTCACAATTTAAGCTGGTTGAGGGCGAATCATACACAGTATTATTGTCTTTCCACAAATACTCTTTTCCTGGGGGTGTACAAGTTGCTCAGAGCAGGGTTTAACAAAAAGACGACATCTATGGCATTACAGTATAGTACTGGGGGAAAGCTACACTGTCAGATTAACTGTCCTTTAGATGAGTCAATAAACCAAGGCCAGATTCATCCTCACTGATGGATGCAAAAGAGCAAAACCATTCTCCCTCATCATTACTTAACCCACAAGTAGCATCACTAAAACTATCTGGCCATTATTCTATGACTGTTTGTGGAAACTTGCGAAGTGGCTGCCAGATTTCCTATGTTAGAGATTTTCAAAGTATTTCATTGCCTGTAAAGTCCAGAGTCATGAAAGGAACTATCAATCCAAGCTTGTCTCTCAGCACTATTACCACAAACATTTCCACATTATTTTCCTACTAAATTAATTCAGTTATTCATTTCAGTTCTCAAATATCTAATGATAGGAAACTTTTTAAGAATTCACTAACTGCATTCATTTCCCGATGCACTGAGGCTCATGATTTTGGTCACTTCAGTGTGAAAAAATAAAGCACCAGCTTTAAAAACTAAAGAGTAAATGACCTTACAACAATAACTGGTAACAAAACTATGTTCAGATATCTTGTCCCATACTCATTACAATCATGATCATTAAGATTAAAAGCTAAAGCTCACAAAGCAAACAGCCATAATGACCCTGGTCACTGCTCAGATATCTTATCTGTCAGGGAAGGAGTGGGGACATCGTAATTTGTCTTATCGCTCTACTGGAGACTATTGGGCAAGGCTCCTGTCCAGGATTTCTGTATGATGGCTCCTACTGGACAGGAAGCCAGGATTAGGGTTGGCCTACGGATTCCTTTGCTCTGGATCGTAAATGGAGTTGTATGCCATAGGAATCTGTACGTAGGGGAGATAAGATGATTGAGTAAATGAAGAGAAAATTATAAATTTAAAAACACCCTTAACTTTTGAATGTTATAGCTTATTCAATTTATCCTCATTGAAACTTGCTGTTTAAAGCTATTAGAGCAAGTGGTGAATCCCACTCATTTCCAGATTTTCTATCATAGTGCAATTTATTGTTCAAATTTCACAATAACATCAAAAGGAGCAAAGGCCTGGATCCAAATGGATCTCGAGACCACTTAAAGTCTTCTCCTCTTAGCCAGTATTTCCATCCTTCCTCCTCTTCGATTCTCCTGTAACCACTTACACCTCCTTGACCCACCTTTTGTTCCTTTACTTGTCCCATGATCACCCCTATTTGCCTTGCTCCAAATTTCCTTTCATAATTTAATAGCTTCTCCCCTTGTTATTATCACATAACTTCTATTTTATTCTTTACCTCTCTGACACCCACCCTCTCTCCTACTCTCCACTACCAACTTTTCTTTCGCTCTGTATTTACTCTCAGCTATTGGAGAAGATCTCCAATCTTCTACTTCTGAACAAAGGTTAGCAGCCTGAAACATTAAATCTACCTCTCTCTTCATAAATGCTGCCTGGTTTGCAGACTATTTCCAGAATTTCCTGACTTTATTCCAGGCATCCGCAGTATTTTGCTTTTTACTTAAGTAGGTGAAGCAATTCTTGCAGTAGATGATCATGAGCCCAACTCCAAAAGACAATGCATAGAATCCTAATATTACACTCTAAACTTTGGTGATGCTGGACTAGCAAATTTCCGGTCTGTTGGATATTATTCTTTACTAATTCCCCAACACACTTCTAACTTTTTGTTAGGATGTCACACAATATTGTAATAAATCCTCCGTTGAACTCGGCAAGCTTCAGGTGTGCCTGGGAACTGTGACCTCTGGGAGTCTCAAGGGAGTATGGAAACTGGTGAGTCTCGGAGCCACACGGAATCCAGTGAGTTTCGGGGGAGCATGGGAAACACTTCCTGGTGAGCCAGATGCCGAACCATCAGGATTTCCGAATGGTCGGACAGCAGATTATTATGAGTTTTACTGTATAATAACATGGCATTCACTGAGCTCTAATGCACATTTCTGAAGCATTATAACTGGCTCTGTTTTATCTAATTCACACTGACAACACTCTTGTCAGATTTGAATTCAACTATCAAAAAAGAGACTTAAACCAGCAAAAGAGTAACTAGAAAATATTATGTGGCATAAAATGTAAGAATCATTGAGAAAAACTCTTGTCAACAATCTAAATCAGTTTGATTTATATTATCGGACTGGAACTTGAAGAAAATCGAATTAAAATGTAAATGTATTTCAACGGATCTAGTATTTCCAGCTTTACTAAAATATCTTACTTGTACTTATTAACTAAGCTAGCTGCATAAAGATTGCTGTGCTCACATGACACCCTAAGCCCACGAGAACTAACTGTCCATCAAACGTCAAAGATCAACACCCACAGTAAGTAGGAATATTCATTCAACATTAATGCTTCTGGTCAAAGACACATATAAGAAGGGGGGGTGGGGGAAAGAGGAGGGAGGGACAAAAAAGGAACAAGAAAGAACAGGGAGAAATCAAAAGGTGTTTGACAAGGTGTCACATAATAAGCTCGTCAGCAAGATTGAAGGCCACGGAATATAAAGGACTGCAGCAGCACAAGTGCGAGGAAACAATAAATTGTGGTAAACAACTCGCTTTTAGTAAGAGGGTAATTATACCTTTCCCACTAGTGCTAGAACTGCTACTTTTCTTAATCTAGATGCATGCAGTTCTAGTCAGCAGACTATAGGAAAAGATATGATAGCACTCGAGAAGGTGTAGAGGAGATTCACCTGAATGTTGTCTGGGATAGATCGTTTGTTATGAGTAGAGATTGGAGAGGCTAGGTCTGTTTTCCCTAGAGCAAAGGAGATCAAGAAAGGACATGATTGAGGTATGTAAAATTATGAGAGGTATAGATTGCAGGAAACTATTCCTCATATCAGAAGTGAATAAAATTAGAGGATATATGGTAAAGGGACCCGAGGGGGGACCTTTTTCACCCAGAGAGTAGTGAGTGCCTGGAACACACTGCTGGAGGAAGTGGTGGAAGCAGGGTTGCTGACAGCATTTAAGAAGTGTCCAGGTGAGCACTTGAATCACCGAAGCAAGTGGTGGAAGATGGGATTAGCATGGATGGGTGCCCAGTGGTTGGCGTGGATGTGGTGTGCTGAATGATCTGTTTCCATGCTGTATGACTCAATGACTCTATATGCAGGCACGGTAATGTAGCGGTTAGTGTAACCCTTTACAGTGCCAGCGACCCGGGTTCAAATCCGACCACTGCCTGTAAGGAGTTTGTACGTTCTCCCCGTGTCTGCATGAGTTTCCTCCTCGTGCTCCAGTTTCCTCCCATATTCCAAAGACGTACAGGTTAGGAAGTTGTGGGCATGCTATGTTGGCGCTGGAAACGTGGCGACACTTGTGGGCTGCCCTCAGAACATTACACAAAAGGATGTATTTCACTGTGTGTTTCGATGTACAGTACATGTGACTAATAAAGATATCTTATCTTAATGACTGGGTGAACTGGGCACAATTTGCAGTCTAAACAAAACTTGAAAATGAATTGCCAGGAAAATACAGTAGTAGATATAGAACCATACAGTACAATACAGGCCCTATGGCCCACCATGTTGTGCCAAGCTATGAACCACACCTAAGGCTATCTAACCCCTTCCTCCCACATATCCCTCTATTTTAGATTCCTCCATATGCTTATCTAACAATCTCTTGAACTTGACCAATGTACCTGCCTCCACCACTACCCCAGGCAGCGCATTCCATGCCCCAATCACTCCCTGGGTGAAAAACCTCCCCCTCATATCTCCCTTGAACTTCCCACCCATTACCTTAAAGCCACACCCTCTTGTATTGAGCACTGGTGCCCTGGGAAAGAGGCGCTGGCTGTCCACTCTATCTATTCCTCTTAATATTTTGTATACCTCTATCAAGTCTCCCCTCATTCTCCTTCTCTCCAAAGAGTAAAGCCCTAGCTCCCTTAGTCTCTCCTCATAATCCATACTCTCTAATCCAGGCAGCATCCTGGTAAAGCTCCTCTGCACCCTTTCCAACACTCCCACATCCTTCCAATAATGAGGCAACCAGAACTGGACACAGTACTCCAAGTGTGGTCTAACCAGAGTTTTGCAGAGCTGCATCATTACCTCGCGGCTCTTAAACTCAATCACGCAATTTATGAATGCTAACATCCCATAAGCTTTCTTAACTACCCTATCCACCTGTGAGGCAACTTTCAGGGATCTGTGGATATGAACCCCCAGATCCCTCTGCTCCTCTACACTACCCAGAATCCTGCCATTAACCTTGTACTCCGCCTTGGAGTTTGTCCTTCCAAGGTGTACCACCACACACTTCTCCGGATTGAACTCCACCTGCCACTTCTCAGCCTAGATCTGCATCCTATCAAGATCCCTCTGTAAGCTTCAACAGTCCTCCACACTATCCACAACACTACCGACTTTTGTGTCATCTGCAAACTTGCTAACCCCCCCTTCCACCCCCTCATCCAAGTCATTAATAAATATCATGAAAAGTAGAGGTCCCAGAACCGATCCTTGTGAGACACCACTAGTCACAGCCCTCCAATCTGAATGCACTCCCTCCACCACAACCCTCTGCTTTCTACAGGCAAGCCAATTCTGAATCCATATGGCCAAGCCTCCCTGGATCCCATACCCTCTGACTTTTTGAAGAAGACAACATGTGGAACCTTGTCAAACGCCTTACTAAAATCCATGTAGACCACATCTACTGCACTACACTCATCAATCTTCCTGATCACCTCCTCAAAGAACCCTATCAGGCTTGCGAGACATGATCTTCCCTTCACAAAGCCATGCTGGCTGTCCCTAATCAGTCCATGATTCTCTAAATGCTCATAGATCCTATCTATGAGCATTTATCTATCAAGAATCCTTTCCAACAGCTTGCCCACCACAGATGTAAGGCTCAATGGTCTGTAATTCCCTGGACTATCCCTACTACCATTTTTTGAATAAGGGAACAGCATTTGCCACCCTCCAATCCTCCGGTACCATTCCCGTGGACAACAAGGACTCAAAGATCCTAGCCAACAGTTCAGCAATCTCCTCCCTCGCCTAGCAGCCTGGGGAATATTCCATCAGGCCCCAGGGACTTATCTGTCCTAATAGATGAATTTAATGTAGAACCTAGAGGGCATAATTCTAAAAGAGAAACAGGGGGATCCAACGGAATATGTGCAGAATTCATTAAAAGTAGCAGAAAATTAAGAAAAACAGACTGGATCCTGGACTTTATAAATGGATGCACAGAGTCCAAAATCAAAGAAAGTCATGGTGAACTTTTACAAAATAATGGTTTAGTCATAACTGGAGCATTGTGCCTACATGTGGCTTCACACTTTGAGAAAGACGTGAAAGTGTTAGAGAGGGTGCAAAAAGGATTTACTGAAATAATTTCAGGGATGAGGGTCTTTTGTTATGTGGATAGACTGGAGAAGTTTTTTTTTAAAATAAGCAAGTGAGGGGATCTGATGGAGGTATTCAAAATCATGAAGGGTATATATAGATAGGTAGAGAGAGAGATCCCATTGGCAGAGGTCAAGAATTAGAGGACATGGAATGAAGGTAGCTGGCAAAAAAAAATTTATGCTTGAGTGGTTAACATACAAGATGTACTGCTGGGAAAGGGGTAGCGAGTTCAGTCATGGCATTCAAAGGGGGACTGGATAAGTATTTGAAAGGTAATAATTTGAATGACTATGGGGACAGGGCGAGGAAACAAGACTTGCCGGATTACTCTTGCATCAGCCTGGCACAACTTCGATGGACTGAATGGCCTCTTTCCCTACTCCACCCTTTCTCATCACAGCATCAATATATCACAAAATTCTTTTCAACCAATGAAATGAATTTAAGCAAAGAGTTTAATGACAGCCCTCCCCAACCTACACCCCAGCCCGTGGCTCTCAGTGAAAGGAATTCATGTTTTACTTTCTTTACCTGGAGCTGAAAAGAATGCCCAGATATCAACAACCAGCAACAAAGCAACTAAACAAATATTGAAGTCCAAAATAGAACTAACTTTCTGAATTTTCTATGTTGTGACATGAGATATTCACTGTGGCAAATTAAATGGGCCACAACAATGAGCATTTATCTGATAGCTTTAACGTGGTAGACAATTCCAAGGAACTGCAAAGAAGCATTATTGAAGAAAAACTGACAGTGAGCCACAGAATCAGATTTATTATGACTGACATATACCATGAAATTTGTTGTTTTGAGGCAGCAGTACAGTGCAAGACATAAAAATGACTAAGTTACAAAATATATAAATAGTGCAAAAGAGGAATAACGAGGTAGTGTTCATGGACGGTTCAAAAATCTGATGGCGGAGGGGAAGAAGCTGTTCCTAAAATGTTGAGTGTGAGTCTTCAGGCTCCTGTACCTCCTCCCTGATGGTAGTAATGCAAAGAGGGCATGTCCCAAATGGTGAGGATCCTTAATGATGGATGCCACGTTCCGAGGCACCGCCTCTTGAAGATGTCCTCAATGGCGGGGAGGGTTGTGCCCATGATGGAGCTGGCCGAGTCTACAACCCTCTGCAGCCTCATTCGATCCTATGCATTGGAGCCTCCATACCAGGCAGTGATGCAACCAGTCAGAATGCTCTCCACCATAATTGAGGAGTTGGTGAAATAAGGCTGGGTGTCATTGTCAGACATGTGAAAACTACCACTGGGGCAGAAATTGCCACCAGCATAAATGCACTTGCACTCACCACTGACCCACGGAAGAGAGACAGCTGTAGCTTTTGTGGACACCCTATTGTTAATTTGTTGGCAAGGCATCAATCCTAAATGGCGAAGCCTTTCATATTACCAGGACATTGCATGATGCCAGATCATCATGTGAGCAGGGCAGAACAAGTTCAGACATCTGTAAAAAAGTTTTGAAATCTGGCTGAACCACACCATCAGGTCTGGCCAGCTGTCAAAGGTGTCAAGAATTCTGAATGTTTCTAAACATCCCAGCATATTGAAACATTCAAGAACTATTAAAAATTAAATAAGCAATTATAAAACATTAAAACTTAAAAGATTGTTTTTAAAAAAAATCATTTACAGAGACTTCCAAATAATTAAGAACATTAAAGCATACTTGATTAATTCAAAACTCTAAGTTACCTTAAGTATGTCCTTTTCCCTTGTAGGTGCACCTCTGAATTCCAATGCATGGACTCAGTGAACCTCAGGAGGCCTAACCTGGTGCAGAGGCATTCCCAAGCACATGTGCTGGAAAGTTCAGAAATTTAATACCTCCCCTCTGGAATCAATCTGGAGGCCAATGCTGAGTGCAGTCAAGGAACTGCCTGTGAAACTTGGCCAGTAGGTTCAGAACTTACATGATCCTACACATGTACCAAACTTGCTGACACTAGCAAAGGGAGATCACCACAGTCCAGTGGGGGTAATATAGCTATGGAGCAGAGTGAACTGAATAGAATCATTTACATAAGAAAGCAATCAAATCTTTTAATATATTTTAAGAAACCTAACAGACTTATTATGACAAGGTAGCACAGAAGCACTGCAGATAGTGCAGGCATGTCACAACTCCAGTGACCGGGGTTCAATTCTGATCTCCGATGCTGTCTGCGTGGAGCTTCCACGTTCTTTCTGTTAACGTGCGAGATTCCCCGTGGGTGCTCCAGTTTCCTCCACATCCCAAAGACTTGGTGGTTGGTAGGTTCATTCGTTACTGTAAATTACCCCTAGTGTTGGTGGGTAGCAAGAGAATCTGAGGGAGTTAATGGGGATGGGAGAGAGAATAGGTTACAGGGAGGTAAATGGGGATTGGGATTGCTCTGTGATCTGGCATAGCCTCAGTGGGCCAAATGGCTTTTTTTTTACATATATGAAAAGAAAACAAACAAAAAATATGACATAGGCGACAATTCAGCCCACCGAGTACATGCCGACTGCCAACAGGCCAATATGAGACAAGATTAAATATTGTCTCTTCTAATTCACCTGTAACCTTAAACCTACTCTGTCCCACATGACCATCAGCCTCCCCTTCTGATTCATTCATAACTTTGTGTGTCCATTAGAGACCTTGTTTGGAGTTTCATTCCTTTCCATAATTCCTTTCTGACTAAGTGACAGCCAAAAAAATCTAACACAGAAGTGAAAATTCTTTCCCAAAGCCCTTCATTAAATAGTTACTTTGCAGGCAATCATCTGTGGCTTAAATTCTCCTGGATTTCAATGACTGACAGGAGCTTCCCCAGTTTACTCGAATTCTCATCTCTCATGAGTAATGAAAGGATAATAATTATTACAGAAAACTTTCATCTGTAGGTTCAACTGTAATACTTCTGTATATTTTTGTGTTACGTCTTGATATGCCATTAATTATTCAGCCCTTTTTAAAAAAAACTGAATATACTGTGCAATTTAAGTTGATGTGAAATATAGGTACAAACACTTCAATGCTTTGACTGCAATTTTATTGATCTAATTCTAACCATGCTGTAAATTTCCAATTTCTGAAGAAACGTTTACATTTATATAACATGGCCTCCAGCATTCCTACATGAAGGAATTCTGTGTAATGTAGTCAGTGTTAGAATTATAGCAAAATTGTTGGCAGCACAATCCCATAGGCTCCATGGACTGATCAATACTTCCATTTTGTATAACATCCTAAAGACCATTTTTGTTTTAAATAAAATATAAAGATTGACCACTTCACCAGGGAGAATTCTTACTCGTCATTTTCTACATTTCCCTGAATGGGGATACTGAACCTCAATTTAATGGCTCAACTGAAAGGCGGCACCTTCAACAGTGCTGATCTCCATCAGGACGGCATAGGAGTGTCAGACTGGATTGAAAACTGAACTTACGACTTTCCAACTATAGAGTTATACAGCACGGAAACAGGCCCTTCGGCCCAACTGGTCCATGCTGACCAAGTTGTCTAACTGACCTAGTCTGCATTTAATTCACATCCACTGAACCTTTCCCATCCACGTACCTGTCTAAACTTCTTAAATATTCTAAGTCCACCTATTTCTACCACTTCCTCTGGCAACTCGTTCCGTGTACTCACCACCTTCTGTGCGAGAAAGATTCCCCTCAGGTCCCTTTAAAATCTTTCCCCTCTCACCTTAAACCTATGCCCTCTAATTTTAGACTCTCCTACCCTGGGAAAAAGACTATGCCCCTCATGATTTTATAAATATCACCCTTTATACTCCAGGGAAAAAATTCCCAGCCTACCCTTATAACTAAAGTCCTCCAGTACCGGTAACATCCATGAATCCTTTCTGCACTCTTTCCAATGAAGATGAGGTAATCATATCAAAACCAGTCTACTGTGAGGGTGATGGGTGCTACCAAGTCATCCAAAAGCGGCCCTGGAAAGATGTCAGCCATCGTCATTGTTCTATGGATCTTGACTGAGTTGGCATGTATCGCTACACTGATTAGACCAGAATGGGTTGTAGGAAGCAGAACACAACATTGGAACAGAAAATCAAACTATCATTTTGGAACTGGTCACACTCAGTTTTAATTTGAACTCCATTAAGTTTCTAAATTTGACACTCTAAAAGGGGATGGTGTTGGTGCCTTAATTATAGGCCCAGGAACGATGGGGATTAGAAGCTCATCCTGGTCACACGCATGAAGTGCGATATAATGGTGCATGTATGTTGCATGCAAAACTGAAATTGAGGGAAAATTTGTAACTCAGACCTCATATTCTAAAGGGGTAAGGTGCTGAGGGCAGGTATCAGAAGGTTCATTCCACTCTCACTGTTTTGTCCCCCAAGTTTCCCATTCCTGTTAAAATCAGGACTTCACTGATAACAACACTTTTTTTGTTGGCTGGTCTCAACTGTGGACACTCAACCCTGGAACTAATCTGAAGCAAAACTGCAATGTGCAGCAACTGGCTACATCTATCCAGCAGTTCTCGACTGATAAACTGGAATTCTCACGGGCTTCACTCATACCTTATTGCCCTTAAAGAGCTGATTATTTTCTTACAGCAGAGAAGCAATTAGAATATTGCTTATACAATGACACGACAACCCATTCAGGAAAAGGCAGTGAGCTTCCAAACTGCAGAAGATGTCTGTTAGGATATCGTTCCAGCCAGCAATGAATGATCAATCCTCTTCCATGGATTTAAATGCAATGGCCCCATCACAGCCATGCAATTAAACGTAGAACAGAGTACTCATAGTACATTTAGTTGGCTTTTTGAGCTACGGGGCGCACGTGGCACAGTTAATAGAGCCACTACCTTACAGTGCCAGAGACCCAGGTTCAATCCTGACTTCTGGTGCTGTCTGCACTTTCTACCTGTAACTCTGTAGGTTTCTTCCAGGTGCTCTGGTTTCCTCCCACACCCCAAAGTCACAAGGGTTGTGAGGTTAACTGGGCACTGTAAATTGCCCCTCCGGTGTGGGTAAGTGGTGGAATCTGGAGGGAGTTGATGAGAATATGGGTAGAATAAGAAGTGGGATTACTGTAAATGGGTGGTTGATGATCGGCACGGATTCAGTGGGCCAAAGGGTGACTTCCACACCATATTTCTCTATGACTCAAAGGTTACGGAGAACAGTCAGGAGAGTGGGCTTGGGGCCGACAGTCAGATCTGACATGATTTTATTGAACTGGGGAGCAAACTTGAAGTAGTGTGTGACTATTCCAGCTCTTCTTTCTTATACACCAAGATGTTTAAGAGTGAGGGTAAAATGGTTTTCACCTTACACCATTGCTAAATCAGTACAACGTAAATCTGGGCAAAACTCAGTTGTGGAAGAGACCAGCCATCCCTCACTCCCACCTCCTCCACCAAAAGTGGAACCTCACTCTGGTGTCATCTTGAACCCTGACTCTGAATGTCTACTGTTCCTTGTAATGAAACCAAAAAAAAAAAATCACACTTGCAATGTAAAACCACTGAACGTCAAAACTTTGGAGACAGATATCAGGATACTGGGGAGATTGATCAGAGCACGGGATTTGGTTGTGACGAGAAACTAGAGACAGTCGGATTGTCCCTCAGAGCGATTTAGGAAAAATTATTAAAGGTTTTTAGAGTAAATAAAGAGAAACTGACGCCACCAGCAGGATTTAAAATCATTGGCAATATGAATCAGAACAATTTGAAAAATAAAACTGCATATTATGGTGCACAAAAGGCTACTGAACCCGGATTCAGTAATAATCTCCAGGATTTGGATGTGCAAGTTGAGGAATTACTTCATGTTCAAAACTGAAGTTTCTCTCAAAGGGACTTATGTTGGAGATTTCACCAACATTTATTGCTCTCCAAACCCAACCCCCACACGCCAGAGAGTGGGGTCTGGTGTCCACAACAATCACATATGGACTGTGAATAAAAACTAGCTTATCATTTTTGTTCCCCCCCCCCCACCAGATTTGTTTCTTGTTCCAACTGTAACTTTAAGATGCAGAGACTCTGAAGTTGTGAACAAAGAATGTGCAGCATTACTTGAGCGGAAGTTTTAATCCATGATTTTAAACAGTTACCAAGACTGACAGGGTACTAAGGATTAAGTATTCACATGTTTTTCCCCATGGAATAGTTTCAGGATCACAGTGTTTGGATATCATTGCATACTTATGGAACAACCAATTAAACACAGCAATCAGCATTACCAAAATGCAAACTCTTTGGTGGATTATGGTATGTTGTAAATCTTCAACAGGAAGGAGACAGCGAGATGGACGTCACCACATGCATTTCCAAGGTAAAACCTGTGAAACAGTGGAGAGTTCCACTGGACCCAATTTAAGAGGCAGTCACTCCCATCCTCCCTACACACCACAGAGCACCAGGTTTCAGATGTTTACAATGAAGGAGAAGCAAAATGCTTCCCACACAGTGAGAACAAAAAACAAGGCTTCCAAAGCTGTGCCAAGATGGTGTGACCTAACCTCCCATCAGCTGGTTTACCAAGAGCCAAGGATGGCCAAGGATAGTAAGCAGCCAGAGGATGTAAAAATTGAGCAAGAGATGAACTATTCTTATTTAAAATTTTAAAAAAGTAAACCTTATCTTTAAGCAACATATAACAAATGAAATGAAAACAGAAAATGCTGGCAGGCAGCATTTGTGGAAAGAGAAACAGTTAACTTTTCAGGTCGATGACCTTTTGTCAGCATTTCAAGTTTTTATTTTAGATTACCAACATCTGCAGTTTTTTTATTTTCATTTAACAATTGAAATCTCACAGCTTTACAATAAAAGGATTTGCGTTTATAGAATGCCTTTCACAACCGCAGCCGCTTAACAAACAAATGAAGAGCTGCAGAAGTATTGTAAACTGTGGTAAATGCAACCGCCACTCTACACTCAGCAAGATCCCACAACAGCATTTGTTGATCCATTTTGGATGTCTGACGAGTGATTGATACTGATCAGAATCTTATGGAGGGACCCAGGGCTCTCCCTCCAGTGGTACCACAGATCTTCCACCGGGCAACACCTCCGACACAAGAGCACCCCCTCATTACTGCACCAGCCAAAATCTTGTGCTCAAATCTCTGGATTGGGGACCAAACCCTCTCACTTCAACCTCAGACGTGAAAGTGATCCTCAATGAGACCAAGGGGGAAGGTCTATCTCTACTGTAAATAAATCATGGTGTTGGACAACTGAGAGACCAGCGAAGCTGTCCAGTAAAGATTAATAACGTGATTTTCAATGTTTGCAGGTCTCGGCAAATGTGGAGGTGGGTAAAAGAATGACAGCACACAGTCTATTGCCGTAGGATGCTGGAGCTCAATAATGAATGTGGTTTCATTGTATGATGCCAGAAGATCTGAAATCTGTCTCTGATACAACCTTAATGTCTAAGGAATATTTTACCCATTCCTGTCCGCATTTAAGTCAAGCCCTGTCGATCCACAGCTTTGTGGTTCCTTTGAACGCAAGTAATTGTTTTCATGCTAGATCATAAATGTCGAGTTTGCAACTGGGTGCAGTTGGGGAGAGAGCGGTGCAATGGTTTCAAGAACAATGAACACGAACTACGTTCTCGGTCAACAGCAAAAAAAAACTCTCTTAAAATAAAATTAAGCCATGATTGCTTCTCGGGGAAACGGGGACAGGCATTGGGCGTGTTTCAACCCAGTAACCTGCTTTCATCCTGTCACGTTTGCAAATGTATTTAAGTCGGGTTTTTTTTTGGGGGGGGGGGTTGGTGGCACCAGAATTCTCCAAGGAAATATCTGTGCAAATAAAACAAGGAGTGTAAATGAAGAACAAAGTTTGCAATCTTTCTTTTGCATACCTTTCGGGTCTTGGAGGAGCGACGCTACCCTCTTTTTTTTCAGCAGCTGGATGCTGAAGTGTTCTTGCTTTTTTCCTTTGCACCGGCCCAAGTTCGTTGCAAACTGTCGATCCTGGCTTAGAAATCAACCTACAACATGACAATAGTGATGGGACGAGGCAGCGAGCCACGGGATGCAAACCAGGCGCACTGGCCCACCGAGTGTCAGCCTTCCTGAGCTCGTCTGTCTGAACCCATCTCCCACCACCCCTCCCTCCCCAGTAAACCACAAGAACGGGGCTGGAGCTCCTCCTGGCGTCCAGAGCTGGTCACACGCTCTCCAGCTGACTTGTGAAATTCTCGCCAGGTTAACGGGACTGTTCTAAACCTGGTCCCCTTTATTACCCGCCCATCACCCGCCTCTGGTCCCCTTTATTCCATGGTCTACTGTCCTCTCCTATCGGATTCCTTCTTCTTCAGCCCCCTGCCTCTTCCACCTATCACCTCCCAGCTTCTCACATCATTTCCCTTTCATCCTCCTTCCCCACCTCCATTCCCCCTCTCCCCTGGACTCACTTATTACCTGCCTGCGTGTGCTCCTCCCTCCTACCCCTACCTTTTTATTCTGGCTTCTGCCCTCTTCCTTTCCACTCCTGATGAAGGGTGTCAGCCCGAAACGTCGACTGTTTATTTCCCTCCATTGATGCTGCCTGACCTGCTGAGTTCCTCCAGCACTTTGTGTGTGTTGCTCCAGATTCCAATGCCTCTTGTTCCTCGGTTCTAAATCTGCCAGGTTGACCACATTTTCTGAACCAGAATCTGGAGTCACACTGGGTAGGAGCGTGGCAAAAAAAAGTCTGGGTGGGAAAAGATAGCCAAAGTTTTTAGCAGCCTGTATTTTAACTGTTGCACATTAGACTACAAATGCAAAACAAATGTGCACTTGATTACTGTAGAAATGATGCAGTGAGATGGATGTGTTTATAAGTACTGCAGCTTAGGATTCACCGGCACCAGTGACGCTGAGCAATGTCCTGCCCAGCAGTGACTGCAACATAGGACTGATCCTGTGACTCACCTTCATGATCATCACCTTCTTGGGTGTATATGCATGTACCAATTGATCAATGTGAACCTTCTGTCATTCATCATCATTGTATGGTGCCTGAACTTCTACAGACTCCCCACTACTCCACCCTGACAATTCTCCAGGGCCTGAAGCATCCAAAGTAAACAGTGGAAGTCAGATCCCTCACATCAATACCAGCAGCAACTTCCAGAAATAAAGACCTGCAGATGCTGGAATCTAGATGAAAAACTACGCAGCAACTTCTCCCGGGCAGATCTCTGCCATCCTCAATGATTCTGGATTCCAAATGGACAAATTCAGGATGGATAAATACGAACTGTCAGATATACATTGTGTTCCTGTAATACGCTGAGTATCTCACCCAGCACCTCCAAGTTTTCCTGTCCACTCTCTGTGGCAATGAGTGTACAAATCCTCCCCTGCCAGCTGGGAATGGGGCCCTGCAGCAGCCGGCAAATCCATCCCCATCCATCCTGCCAGTCTCTCAAATGCTTATTCATATACACGGGATGTCTATAAGTCAGGTGTTCATAACCAAGGAGCATGAATATATATGAGACTGCAAGCTGAAGAAGGACATATTAGTCAGATGCCTATCAGCCTGTTTATGAAGATAGGTCTTAAAGAGGATGTTAAAGGAGCATAGGTATGGGTAAAGGGGCAGAGAACCTTAAGGTAGGGGATTCCAGAGTTGAGGTAGGGTTCCAATGGTGAGCCAAAATTGGGCCACATTTGGTTCTAGTTGCCATGCTATAGGAAGGATGTGGATGTTTTGGAGAGTGTGCAGAAGAGGCTTACCAGGATGTTGCCTGAATTGGAGTGTATTCGCTATAAGGAGAGGATGAACAAACCTGGATTGTTTTCTCTGGAGCGTCAGAGGCTGAGGAGCGACCTGACAGAAGTATATAAAATTATGAGGGATATAGGGTAAATAGAGACTTTTTCCCTTGGTGGAAATGTCAAATGCAAGAGGACATAGGTTATGGTGAGAGGGGGAAAGTTTAATGGAGATGTGCGGGGTAAGTTTTTTACTTAGAGAGTGGTAGGTGCCTGGAATAAGTTGCCAGCGGAGGTGGTAGAAGCAGATAAGACAGCAATGTTTAAGAGGCATTTAGACAGACACATGGACAGTCCAGGAATGGAAGGATATGGTCCATGTGCAGGCAGATAGAATTAGTTTAGATTGGCATGATGGTCAGCACAGACATGGTGGGTCAAAGGGCCTGTTCCTGTGCTGAATTGTTCTATGTTTTATGCTGCTATCAAAGCAGCCTCATCAATTCTATTTCCCCACTTATTTCCTGGCAACCCATTCTCTGCTGCCTCACAACTCCAGGGACCCAAGTCCAATCCTGATCTCCAATGCCGTCTGCATGGAGTCTGCCTGTTCCTGTTACTGTGTGGGTTTCTCCCAGATACTCCAGTTTCCTCCCACGTTCTAAAGGCATGCTGGCTGGTAGGTTGATGTGCGACTGTAAACCACCCCTCACATAGGTGGATGGCAGGAGAATCAGAAAAGATGGGCATGTGAGAGAGAATAAGTGGAGTCAGCAGCTGAACAACACACAGTGCTGCTAAAGTTGGGTTGTATTAGGTAATTTGTAACTGATGCAGTGCAGACCTAGATGTGTCTGTCCTTTTAACAAAAGAAATAACAGCATCAGGCAGAAAACGTGACATCCAGCCACGTTTTCCAGTCTGGCCTACCCTTCAGTGATCACTCTAAAATTTTTCTTAAAATTTAAAGTTAAATTTTATTTACAGCGTGGTAACAGGCCCTTCCGGCCCAACGAGTCTGCGCCGCCCATTTTAACCCCATATTAACCTACCCGTACATCTTTAGAATGTGGGAGGAAACCGGAGCACCCGGAGGAAACCCAGGCAGACATGGGAGAACGTACAAACTCCTTACAGACAGCAACAGAAATCGAACCCCGATCGCTAGTGCTGTAATAGCATCACACTAACCGCTACGCTACCGTGCAGTTGTTTAACAGACAGCAGAGTACCTGACATACAGAGCAGGAAGTTTAAAATCTTAGTAAGTGGATATCCGATGCCTGTCAGTCGGCAATAAATGTGAGCCCTTCAAGGCTGGGATAGAGTAAGTAATTTGTATTTCTGTAATGTGGAAGGTCCCATTGGGTTCATTTTCCTGTTGGGTGATATTGAGTAATAGGATAATGCTAAGGGAATTGTACAATTACATGATGGGATTTGACTTAGTTGCTGATTGTGATAGACCTGAGAGTTTCATAAGCCATCTTTGGGTGTCAGCATTGGTTCAAACTTACATTCTTGCCTTTGAACCCCCAACTCCAGTTTCTAGAGGATATGATTTGGGTCAATGTTTCAATACAGTACTGAGGGAGTGCTGACTATATTAGGCAGCATTTCCTAACTGAGGTGTGAAACCACAGCTCTTCTGCCTTGCAAGTTATCCAACAGCATCAATTGTACAAGAGCAGGAGGTGTCCTCCTGGTCTACTTTATTACAGATGGATGACTGATATAGACAGAGAAATCAAGTTACCTGAAGTTGTAAAATTCAACATTGAGTTCAGGAGGCCACAACATGCCCAGACAGAAGATGAGGTGCTGTTACTCAAGCTTGCATTGGGCATCATTGAACGGTACAGGAGGCCACAGGCCAATAGGTCAGAGTGGGATTCGGATGGAGAATTAAAGTGCCAGGCAACGGGGAACTCAGGGTCGCCTCTGCGGACTGAATTCAGATGTTCTGCAAAGCAATCATCTGACCTGCATTTGGTTTCTCCAATATAGAGGACACGACATTGTGAACATCGAATAGGTACACAGGTACAGTACATAGGTACAATGCACAGGTGCAAGGCCATAATGAAGTAAATTGTGAGGTCAAGAGTCCATCTTATCGTACTGGGGGACAATTCAATAGTCTTATAAGCTGACCTTGAGCCTGGTGGTACATGCTTTCAGGCTTTTGCATCTTCTGCCTGATGGGAGGGGGGAGAAGAGAGAATGTCCAGGCTGGGAGGGGTCTATGATTATGTTGGCTGCTTTACCGAGGCAGTGAGAAGTGTAGACAGAGTCCATGGAGGGGAGGCTATTGTTTTCCCTTTGGGTTTAGCTGTTCAAAGCAGTAAGAGGTCAAGTCGTAGGGACCATCAAGGTTGTAGGTTCAACTCAACTGTGCTGAGTTGGCTTACATGAACAGTTTGATGGTAGGAACAGAAATGAGGTGAACTTCCTCACAGCTGCTTTTACTTCACCATCTTAGGTTTTCCAGAATGCCAGTGCAACCACTACTCATGCACATAACTGTGTTTTATGGGTGGGCATAAAGATGGGTGTTATTGGTCATCCTGGACTCAGTGGGCCAATGGGCCTGTTTCTGTGCTGTATCTCACTATGACTGTATGCCTACAATTCAGGAAGTAGGTCATTAGCTGTAAACCTTTGGGATTTCTCGAGACTGTGAAAGGCTCAATTAGCATGCAAGCTCTTCCTTTCCATGGTCTCCAATGCACTTTTGGCAAATTTATTCCAATGAAACAGAAGCAACATCAGGGAAGTTCTCATCCTCTGATTTCTGATCCTTATCGTTATAGGAAGTCTGCATGGATGGACTCTGAGGGGAAACAGAATCAAGCTTGGTTGCAATGTTCAGACTATCAAAATGGCTATTAACATCTACTGTCTATCCTTACATATGACAAATGGAAATTGGGGATGTCACCTGGGATTGTCAGTCACCAATCTCATTCTGTGCAATGTAACTCAACGCCATACTAGTCTGGAACTCATTTCCAGAAGTCTGTGGACCCTGGTTTACATGAAGCTTTCCAGACTGAAACTGGTTGATTTTTGTTAAGGAAATGAAAGAATATAGATTAAAGATAGATAAAGATCCAACTGAATTGGGAAGGGCCAGGAAGAGCCCAAGGGGCTGAATGGTCTGTTTATGCACCCATTTGTGCAAAATTATGATGTGTAATGTCTGAATATGGAGGAGGAGGAGAAAACTACCAGCCAGAGATACCAGAGATTACTGCCCAATTCCCGAAGCTAATCATGTAAAATTCAAGCCTTTTTAAAATATTTATTAATTTTCAGGGTGTAGCTAGAAATGCCAGCATTTATTACCCATCCCTAATTGACCTTGACTTGGTGGAGATGCTCCGCCACCTTGAATCACTGTAGTCTTTCTGATGAAGCTTTGCTCACAGTATTGTTGGGGAGGGAGTTCCAGGACTTGGACAATCGATGACGAGGGACAGGTGATACATGGTGTTCAGTCTGGAGGGGAACCTGCAGGGGGTGGTGTTCCCATGTACCTGAAGTCTTTGTCCTTGATTGTAGATATTGCAGGTTGGGGAGGTGATATTGTCTATTGAGTAATGGCAGGGCATTCTGCACTGTCACTGTGCACTGGCAGTGAAGGACAGAATGTTTACCGTGGTGGGGTGGGCTGCTTTCTCCTGGGGGGGTGGTCATGTTTTGTGAGGGTTGTTGAAGTTGCATTCATCCAGGTAAGTGGAGAGTATTCCATCACACCCCTGATTTGTGCCTTGTTGATGCTGGAAAGGCTTTGGGTGGCAAGAGGTGAGTCCCTTGCTGCAGGATACCCAGCCTCTAACTTTCTGTTATAGCCACAGCATTTATGTGGCTGGTCCTGTTGTGTTTCTGGTCACTGGTGACCCCCAGGACATTGATGATTGGGAACTCAGTGATGGTAATGCCTTACAATGTCAAGGATAGGTGGTTGGACACAGTTTTCTTGGTTGTGGTTATTGTCTGACACCAATATTATTTGAAACATTTCAGTCCATGTCTAAATGTTGTCCAATCTTGCTGAATCAAGACATGGGCTGCTTCATTTGCTGACGAGATGTAAATGGAATTGAACATTGTGAACTCATCTGCCAATATCCTCCTTCTGACCTTATGACGGAAGTAAGTCACTGATGGAAGCAATTGAAGGTGGTTGGGTGTGGGGCATTGCCCTGAGGATCTCCTTCAGTGATGTCCTGGGGCTGGGATGATTGCATTCAATCATAACCCCTTGTGTGCACTATGACTACGACCATTGGAGTGTTTTCCTCTTGATGACCATTGACGTTGGTTTCACTGGGGCTTGTTGATGTCAAGGGCAGTCACCCTCACTTCATCTCTGTAACACCTCAGCTCTTTGGTCCTTTTACCTTTTACCCTTTTCCTTCATCTTCTTTAAGCTGTTCAGAATCCATGAGATTCCTGCATACAGTCCAGAAGCTGCAGCTAGTATTCGTTCAGGACTATACAATTATGGATAAAGTCATGAAGTATAGTTTCACCTTTACCTTACTGCTTTTTGAGCTGGGATTACGGAAAGCTTGAAAATCACATAAAAGCTGGAAATAAAGGAACATGTCAGGATTATTATTTGTTTGCAAATAATCTGCAAAGAGTAAGTTAAAATTCTGCAGTTTGAAAAAAAAAGAAAATAAGAAGGTTGGGTGACTGAAATATTACATTGAGGTTCTGACCGATGACAGGGGTATTTGTGTGATGGCTGCTTTTTACAGGTGTTGTTCTGATCAGTTCTTAACATACTTCTTGCAGCCAGTTTGACAGAAGAGAGAGGAACTAGTTGAGCTCTTTTGACAAAGTATTGGTATTGGTATTGGTTATTATTGTCACTTGTACCGAGGTACAGTGAAAAACTTGTCTTACAAACCGATCGTACAGGTCAATTCATTACACAGTGCAGTTACATTGAGTTAGTGCAGAGTGCATTGACTTAGTACAGGTAAAAACAATAACAGTACAGAGTAAAGTGTCACAGCTACAGAGAAAGTGCAGTGCAATAAGGTGCAAGGTCACAACAAGGTAGATCGTGAGGTCATAGTCCATCTCATTGTGTAAGGGAACCGTTCTTATCACAGTGGGGCAGAAGCTGTCCTTAAGTCTGGTGGTACGTACCCTCAGGCTCCTGTGTCTTCTACCTGATGGAAGAGGAGAGAAGAGAGAATGTCCCAGGTGGGTGGGGTCTTTGATTATGCTGGCTGCTACACCAAGACAACGAGAGGTAAAGACAGAGTCCAAGGAGGGGAGGCTGGTGTCCGTGATGTGCTGGGTTGTGTCCACAACTCTCTTTAGCTTCTTGCGGTCTTGGGCAGAGCAGTTGCTGTACCAAGCCGTGATACTCCAGATAGGATGCTTTCTATGGTGCATCAGTAAAAGTTGGTGAGAGTCAAAGCGGACAAACCAAATTTCTTTAGCCTCCTGAGGAAGTAGAGGCGCTGGTGAGCTTTCTTGGCCATGGCATCTACGTGATTTGACCAGGACAGGCTGTTGGTGATGTTCATTCCCAGGAACTTGAAGCTGTCAACCCTCTCGACTTCAGCACCATTGATGTAGACAGGTGCATGTACACCGCCCCCTTTCCTGAAGTCAATGACCAGCTCTTTAGTTTTGTTGACATTGAGGGAAAGGTTGTTGTCATGACACCATTCCACTAAGCTCTCTATCTCCTTCCTGTACTCCGACTCATCGCTGTTTGAGATATGACCTACAACCATGGTATCATCTGCAAACTTGTAGATGGAGTTAGAGCAGAATCTGGCCACACAATCGTGAGTGTATAGGGAGTTGAGTAGAGGGCTGACGACGCAGCCTTGTGGGGCACCAGTATTGAGAATAATCGTGCCGGAGGTATTGCTGCCTATCCTCACTAATTGCGGTCTGTTTGTTAGAAAGTCAAGGATCCAGTTACAGAGGGAGGTGTTGAGTCCTAGGCCTCGGAGTTTGGTGACAAGCTGCTTGGAATTATTGTATTGAAGGCAGAGCTGTAGTCAATAAACAATAATCTAACGTATGTGTCTTTACTGTCCAGATGCTCCAGAGCTGAGTGTAGGGCCAGGGAGACGGCATCCACTGTAGACCTGTTTCGCCAAAAGGCAAATTGCAATGGGTCCAGGTTGTCTGGTAGGCTGGAGTTGATGTGTGCCATGACCAACCTCTCAAAGCACTTCATTGATGGTGGATGTCAGAGCCACTGGTTGGTAGTCATTGAGGCATGTTACCTTGCTTTTCTTTGTTACCGGGATGATAGTGGTCTTCTTAAAACAGGAGGGGACCTGAGATTGAAGTAGGGAGAGGTTGAATATGTCCACAAATACTTCTGCCAGCTGATCAGCACAAGGTCTGAGCACGCAGCCCGGGACACCATCTGAGCCAGGTGCTTTCCTCATGTTCACTCTCCGGAAGACTGATCTTACGTCCTCCACTGTGATCAGAGGTTCAGCTGCTTTGGTGACTGTAAATGTGCAATAATTCAGCACCCTTGAGACTTTGGTGGTACCAGACCAGCAGCTTTTCTGGACAATTGGACGTTACTCCTATTACTATCCTGACACGCTTTTATTTCAATTCTTTTTACATGTTACACTGCAGTATAATAAATTTTCCAGTGGACCCAGTGAGTTTAAAGGGAGATGGACATATACAAACACTCCGGACCCCAACTCCAGCCTCAAACCTATCCACGTTCCTGACCCCTGGTGCTCCAGACCTCAACCCCAGCTCTAGCCACACACTTCACTTGGACTCTCCACTTGGACTCTGGACCCTGACTCACATTCAGAGCATCAGGACATCCAAACAGTCAGATGCTGGATTATCAGAGTTTTAATGTTGTTTAAATATTAAAATTTTAATCCAGGACATTTTATTTTGCTGTATCTTATTTGATCTTACTGATACTTCATCTGGCTCTGCTTATCTGAATAGTCAGTAAAAATCAATGCTATTTTACAACTGATGAGAAAAATATTGTAAAAAACCCAGTGAGCACTGGAAATATGTGTTTAGTTAGCCAGCACCTTTCAATATTGTTTTTCATCACACAGACTCTAGGAGCTGCTTTATATTTTCAACATTTTTCCATTTTTTTTTAAAATGGTATACATTTGTCAGGAGAGGAATGAGGCTTTTCCTGTTCAATCCACATTGGCAGAGAAATTCCAATTACTTGAAATACATTGTCTTGCTCCAACATCTTGTCCTTGTTTCCATAACAACACCAGGCACAATGTCAAATGTGATGGGTTCCCCGCCACAATTTAGATGCAAAAAGCAGAATGATAGTAAATAGAAATTTTATTCCAGAACTTCACACTATCTGGTTGGCGTGTCAGGTTGAATACTTAGAATGGTTCAAATGGATTTGGTAGTTTTATGTTTAAAATTCTCATTCTCTTGGTTAAATCCTTGCCTGTTCCTCCCTGTCTCTGTAATTTACTACAATCTTATGAATTCTCTTATTCCTATGACAATTGCCTCCTGTGCAGCACCACCCCTCCCCCATGTTCCCTCCCCCCTCCCCAGCACAAGCAGCCAGACCTCCCAGGCCCACCGCTTTGGGTTCCCCCTCTTCCCTTTCCATGACACTCCTTAAAACCCATTGCCTCCCAAAATTCCTTCTGTTGGCTCAGTGTGCATTATTCAGTCATTGACCATGTGCCATCTTCCTACACTGCAGTCTCTCAGCCGCCACAGTGGTGCAGTTCACAGAGCCACTGCCTCGCAGCGCCGGAGATCCGGGTTTGATCCTGACCTCGGGTGCTGTCTGCGTGGGGTTTGCACGTTCATCCCGTGACAACGTGTTTCCTCCGGGTGCTATGGTTTCCTCCCGCATCCCAAAGACGCGCAGCTTGGGAGGTTTGCTTTAAATTGCCTCTGGTGTATAGGTGGGTGGTAGAATATGGGGGAGTTGATGGGAACGTGGGGAAAATAAAAAATTGGATTAGTGTAAATGGGTGCTTGATGGTCAGCATGGAATTGATGGACCGAAGGGCCTGATTCCATGCTGTATCTCTCTCTCTATGACTGTAATGCCTGATAGTCCAGCACCCTTGGGACTTTGGTGGTGCCAGACCAGCAGGTCTTCTGGACAATTGGATGTAACTCCTATTACTACCCTGACGCATAGAACAGTACAGCACAGAACAGGGCCTTCGGCCCACAATGTTGCGCCAACATAGTTATTCCCTCCTACCTACAGGATGCCCATATCCCTCCATCTTCCTCTCATTCATGTGCCCATCCAAGCCCCTCTTAAAAGCCCCCAATGAATTTGCCTCCACCACCTCATCAGGCAACGCATTCCAGGCATCCAACACTCTCTGAGTAAAAACCTTACCCCTCACGTCTCTTCTGAACCTACCCCCTCTCACCTTAAGTGCATGCCCTTTGGTATTGGATCACTCAATAATGGGAGAAAGATATTGCTTGTCCACCCTATCTATGCCCCTCATAATTTTATACACTTCCAACAGATCACCCCTCAGCCTCCACCGCTCCAGAGAAAAGAGCCCAAGTTTGTCCAGCCTCTCCTGACACACTTTTATTTCACTTCTTTTTACATGTTACACTGCAGAATAATAACTTTTCCAGTGGACTCGGTGAGTTTACAGTTTTGTTGTCATTATTTTATCGGACTGCACATACATTTTGGTGAAACCATTGTATGTTTTGATAACACACTTCTAAGGTCACTTGTAACAGGACAAAGCAAAGTCTTTACGCAGTAAACCACCAGCAATTCAGCAGACAGTGCAAACTGTATCCTAGTTAGACAACCGGAAGATCCATGAGGGATTGAGGATTCACCCACACTGTCAAGGAGTCAGCAGGTAGCAGGTGTCAGGGACTTTTTCCTTTTGAACCTGCAGAGGGAGACTTTGAAAGGCAAATTTCTGTCACACTGGTGGGCCTTTCTTTAAAGCATTAGTATTGGAGAGATTGTTTATCCAATGATGTTTTGCAATTGGCTGTAAGTTGGCAAACAAGATATTGTAATATTTAATCTATTGTTAAGCCATCCTGTGTGACAAGTTCTGGTCGACAGATAGAAGACACCTGGAGTTTGGGAGAGGTTACTGTCGTGGTGAACAAGATGCGCCTCTTTTAAGCTGCGCCCTGCCTCTGTGCCATATATCTCCCCCACAATCCTTGCACATTCTGCTTGCCATTCTGGGACAGAGTTCATTACCTCTACTAGACAACCATGTTATGCACAAAACTCCACAAGGGACCCGTTAATATTCTTTGTATTGGCTGAGGAAAGAACGCAGGCCGGGACTTCTTGCTGCCTTTACTTGAACTATGCTGGTCCTTTTGTTTTAACTAAAATGCTCATTGAAAGGGGGCAAATGGAACTGGGCAATTGCACATTGGGCATCGGAGTGTTCCCTGACTGGTAGATCACGGCCAGAGCCAAAATAATGGTTCTCTTATTGAGACCGCAACACCCCAACTCCTACCCCACCAATGCCACATCTCAACCACTGGACCATGGTGATAATTTAACCCACACCAATCAACCACAATGACATTGTCAACGCCCTGTAGGAAAGGGCATTGTCCAGAGAGTCAATCCCGTTGTGCTGGGGCATATTTCCACTCAGAGGTCCAAAGCTCTGTGTCTACTCCGGTTTCCTGTATCTTGAAGAGCATCTGGGGAATCAAGGGATGCAGGGAGAAGATTAAAAAGTGAAGATATGAGATCTGTCTTATGAGGATAGGTTGAGCGAGCTAGGGCTTTTCCCTTTAGAGGTGACTTGATAGAGGTGTACAAGATGATAAGAGGCATAGATTGAGTGGATATTCAGAGACTTTTTCCAAGTGTGACAATGGCTAACGTGAGGGGACATAATTTTAAGGTGATTGGAGGAAGGTATAAGGGGGATGTCAGGGTTAAGTTTTTTGCACAGAGAGTGGCGGGTGCGTGGAACACACTGCCGGCAGAGGTTGTGGGGGCAGATACATTGGGGATATTTAAGAGACTCTTAGATAGACACATGAATGATAGAAAAATAGGGGGCTATGTGGGAGGGAAGGGTTAGATACATCTTAGAGCAGGATAAAATGTCGGCACAACATTGTGGGCCAAAGGGCCTGTACTGTGCTGTAGCATTCTATGTTCTATGTTTAAGATGATGGAACAGTCTGCTCTGGTCTGCTCCATTTCCTATTTTGTATGTTCATAATACCCATCAGTAAAGGCAAAGGTGGCCTCGCCTTTAATACCTCATCCAAAGGAAGCATTTACAGCAATCCCTCCATTTGACTGGATAAAATGCTTGATTCCTGGAATTGTGGAGCCCTCAAATTCCCAGCTTTGAGGTCAGAGGCTAAGCCAAGACCTGGCTCACTCGTACACACAGGAACAGACGAGGAGATTCATTCTGTCCACTTCTTTAAAGCCTCTCACAGTAAGTTGAACCTGTGCTCCCATGTCCTGGTATATTTGAGGTAGTGTTTAGGAGGTACCATCTGTTGTCTGTCCCAGGACACCAGTGTTCATCCAAAACTCTGCTGCCACTGTCAGAACTCATGCACGCCTTGCTTAACTGTCAGCCCTGTTCCCATTCACCTACATCGGCTCCAGGGCAGTAGTGCATTAATTTTAAATTCCAAAGCCTTTCCTCACCTAACTCCATAACCTCCTTTTGTCCGAGAACCCTCCGATATCTTTGCACACTTCCAATTCTCACCTTTTCTGATCTCCAATTGTCACCATTTCACTGCCACCCAGTTCCCTCAGGAATCCCCTAATTAACAGTGGGGGAGGGTGATGGATGGAACAAAGGGAATTTTTCTGCTAGGCTGGAATAATGCGGCAGTTAAAATAGGATTATGCTTCTTTATCTGTGTTGCTAATATTGTATAATCTGTGTAATGTTGTTTAGTCTAATCACACAGTAAAAAAGGATGGCAGGCAAAAATAGAAGAGTGAGTCATCTAAAATTGGAGATTTCAGTATTGTGTCCTGTAGGCTGCAATGTATCCAGACGGAAGAAGATGTGTTCCTTGAGCTTGTGTTGGGCCTCATAATAACAGAATAGAGCACTGTTCACTTTGTTGTTTGGTGTTTTGCATTAATCAAATACTCTGACCATTAAGTCAAGTACCTTGTGAAGCTGTTAAAAATCCATCACTGCCCCCCATCTCTACCTCCTCCAGACATATCAGCTGCGATTAGCAATCTGCGATAGTGTGCCTTGGAGTGTATCTATTCTTCTTCTGCTACTCCTGTCCTTCCAGTGGTTTGAGAAGCCTTGGTGAATTACTGCGGTGCACTTTGTAGATGGTCTACAGTCATGGTCCATCATTAGTGGAGAGAGTAGATGTTTTGGGTGGAGAATTGTTCTGTCTGTTCTCCTTTGTTCTGTCTGTCTCAAGTACTGAGACTCCAGTGCGGTACTGAGGAGTGCCACATTGTGGGAAGAGCTCTCTTTTGAATGAGACATTAAACTAAGGTCCCATCTGCTTTTTCAAGTGGCACTATTTCAATTAGAAGGGGAGTTCTCCCAGTATCTTAACTAATATGGTCCCTCAATCAATGCCACTAAAACTGATTGTGTAGCTCTGATCATGCCGCCATTTGCTGCAAATTAATTGGTTGCTTTTACTCACATTAGATCAGTGATTACAGTTCAGAAGTATTCCTTTACGGAATTCTCTGCCAGGGCCAACTGAAAGTTTCAAAACTAAGATTAGTAGATTTTTTCTCAGTAAAGGTTAAAAGGAATATGGAATAAGATACCGATTAGCTGTAATCAAATTGAACGTTGACATTGGCTCATGAGGGTAAACAGTATCCCTCTGTTTCTGTGCTGAGGCTAAAGCAGGGTTCTGCAGTAAGCCCCAGGGATGTGAAGTGGACTTACCTTGTCATTCCTGGTCACATCACTAAATTTTTTTTTGCTCTTCTGCAGTTCAGTCCCATGGACAATAATGAAAGTCTAATAAAGGTGAAAGAAAGCTGAACCTTCTCTCTGCTTGCAGTGCAATTTAGTGAAGCGGAACTTGGAGCATCATCAGTGACATCTAGTGTTGGGAGGCCAATCACCAAGGAATTGTGCAGAAAACAATAGAGCCACTGTGGCAACATGTCTTGTGCACCTGAGTCCTCATTATTCACGAGGGATAAGGACATAAATTTCCCATGTATAACCAAAAAATGGGGATACCATTAAAGCTCAAATGACATATCCGTGGAGGGACGGATGCTGTAGAATCGTTTCAATGTAAGTTTCAGCTTATATGTTTCAACTTATCAAAACAGGCTGAAACATGGAAGCACTCCAGGTCCCCGCTCTAGACACACACTTGGGCCACACTCCAGATCCCTGGTGTTCCCAACCCCGATCTCAACTCCATAAAATGGTGCCACACTCCTGACCCCGGCTCCGATTGTACATCCAGTCCACACTCCCGGGTCCCCCTGACTCCAACCCCAGCTCCAGCTGCTCTCCACCAATAGATATTTCAGTACTTGCCAGCACGTCATCAAACGGTCCATCTCATGGCAAACAAGATTTGCTGTAGGAGGAACACACAATGATTATCAACATTCCCAGTAATACATGGCCAGCCTTGTAAGTATGCAGATCCACAGACAGTAAATCAGTGGATAATGAGGACTCAGTGTAATTCAATCACAAACACTGTTTATTCAACATTATGGGTTATAGAAAATCAATTTCTTTTTCCAGAACTAAATGTAAGAGTTTTGTATGCAAAATTAAAGCACATGGGAATGGGAGTAATATTCCGGCATGGATAGAAAATTGGAAACAGGATGGGAATAAATGGTTCTTTCTCAGGTGGTAATGGGATACTACAGGGATCAGAGTTTGGACCTCAGTTATTCACAAGATGCAGATCCTCCCTGGGTTACAAGTGCCCAGCTTACGGACACCCCATACACTGGTAGGATGGATGGGGATGGATTTGGCAGCCGCTGCAGGGCTGCAGGCACCTTCGGCTGGGTCGACCTAAGCAGAACTGAGCAGACTCACTCACCGAGTCAGTGAGGCCAGCTGGCGGCCACTCTTCCTGCGACCGCTGGCTCTCCCGTCACCACTGTTTCTGTGATCCTGTCCCACACACTGTTTCTGTTCATTTCCAACTTCTAAATAGTTCAGGTTACAAACTGTTCTCAGGAACAGAACCCTGTTGCAACTGGGGACTCCCTATTTATTCATGATTTGAGTGAAGTAACCAAATGTAATGTTACTAAGCTTGCCCATGACACAAACTTGAGTGGGATTGTGAGTTGTGAGGAGAATGCAAAGAGGCTTCAGGCAATCCAGACAAGTGAGTGGGCAAATTCAGCAGTATAATGTAGATAAATGTACAGTTTTCCACTTTGGTAGAAAAACAGAAAGGCAGAGTATTATCTAAATGGTGATAGATTGGGCAATGGAGATGTACAGGGACTTGAGTGTCTTCACACACCAGTCACTGGAAGCAAGAAGTTAAGAAGGCAAGAGGTGTGTCGGCCTTCAATGCCTCCTACTCCAGCTCCTATTTTTCCATGTTTCTATGCTTTTGAGCTGTTTTCCATCACTACAGAAGTTCCACCACACACAAGTCACCCTTGGATCGTGATGTAAATCCTACACTGGGGCGCATGAGACAATATTTTTTTCCCTGGGGAACTTGGACAACATCATCATGTGACTGACCATCACTGCACAACTGGACGATTTGTGACTCCTGATTAGTTATCCAGTTATCCCAGGAGGGAAAGCCAACAATTGTGATGAGCTGAGTAAATCTGAACATTCACTTTTCATGAAAAGCAGTGGTTTGTCACAGCACAGCCCATTCTCTCCTCTTTTATTTGCCACCTGTGGCACAACAAACAAAATAATGGCAGGATCATTAAAGTACAGGATGGATGAGTGGGTGAATAGGTGAGTGAATCATTCAGTGGATAAATGGATTTGAATGGGTGAGTGTGCGGGTGAGTATGTGTGTGGGAAAAATGGGAGTGAAAATGGGTGAATAGATATGTGGGTGATTGGGTGTGAGGATGGGCAGGTAAATGGGTGTGGGGCTGAATGGGTGCATGCATAGGTGTGTGGATGAGCAATTGGATTGGTGAGTGAATGGGTGTGAGGGTATATAGGTGAATGGAGGTGAGGTTGTATGGGTGTGAGATTGTGTACCTGTGAGCAGATGAATTGGTGAATGAATAGGTGGATTAATGGGTCAGTGAGTGGATGAATGAGTGGTAGGTATGCAGGAGAGGGATTACGTGTGTGGCTGGGCGATTGGGTCAGTGGGTGAATGAGTGTGAGGTTGTGGGGGTGAATTGGTGGGTTAATGGTTTAGAATGTGGGTGAATATGTGTGTGGGGGATGGTAAATAGGTGGGTGGTTGAGTAAGTGGGCCAGTGGGTTTCTTTGTGGTTGAGTGGGTGATTTATACCAAGACAAGTCCTAAAGCTTTCATAACTCAGAAAGTCCCAGAGCCTCTTTGAATCTGAGTCACTGCCGGACTGCAAGAAACTAGAATGCAGCCGATTCGCGCACAAACAAAAAATAAGCACACAATCTATTTTTGCTGTTTGTTGAGAGAAAAGTAATTGCCAAAGCACTGAGGAAAACCCCCCAGCTGTTCTGCAGATAGTGCTGTGGGATTTTTCCAGCCTCTTGAGAGAGTCGGGGCCTCAGTTAACCATCTCACCTGCAAGCTAGCACCGCTAACAGTACTGCACTCAAAACCCCGCCGTGGGTTATGTGCTCAACCCTCCATTATGACTTCTGACAATGAGGTAGGAGTTCCTCCCACTGAGCCAAAGCTAACTCGTGTCAGCTTCCAGTCTGCATAACTTTTGTTTGTCAGTTATATTCCTGCACAATCCTTACAGGAAGGAGATTAGCCGACCTTGCTCCATTTTAATATTACATTGTTCTCATATATGATGTTTTCTGTGGTCAGTTTCCTGTGTTCATTCATAATTACAGCATCCTTCTCTTGCTATTGTTTGCCTCTGAGGTGACAGCTTCACTCATTTTTCTTTCTCATAATGACATACTATCTTTGTAGCTATAGCAACCAATCTCTCATAACCACTGACTGAAAATATGAAATCAACCACTATGTTGATGTTATAGAGCGCACAATATTATTTCCACTGCAATTGCCTTTCTTCAAACAATCAATTCTGCACTTATTTTGTTTAAATAAAGAAATCTAGACATTTATTTAAAAGCATCCTGAATGATCGTAGGGCATCCCAAAGCCCATCACATTTAATAAAGTAGTTTCTGGAGTGCAGTCACTGTTATATGGTGTACAGCAAGTTCACACAAGCAGCTGTGTGGTATTATTGAATTAATTGACTTTAATGAAATAAGCAGAGGAATAAATATTGTTCAGAACATGTGGAAACATGCCCCTGCAGTGTTACGTCTCCCTGAGAGAGATGAGGTCAAGGTTCAAGGTACCTTTCAAAAGGAGCACTCCTGACAATGCAGCACTCCATCAATCTCACATTAAAGTGTCAGCATAAGTTTTGAAGTAGTGCTTCAATCCTCAACTTTCTGACTCAATTGCAAATGCTTCCATGGGAGCCCTCGCCAGGGCTTTCTCGCTTTCCCTTCAGCGCTGATGATCATTGCCGCTGCCTCTCATCATCCTCAGATAGGCAGGCCCTGTTTGTGGTAAATTGGTAGGTCAGTTTATTATTGTCACAGTCTCCAAGGTACAGTGAAAAACTTGTCTTGAGTACTGTCCATGCAGATCATTTCATTACAACAGTGCATTGAGGTAATACAAGGTAAAACAATAACAGGAGTGCAGGATAAGGTGTTATAGTTACACAGAAAGTGCAGTGCAGGTAAAGAATAAGGTGTAAGGCCATAACAAGGTAGATTGTGAGGTCAAAAGTGCATCTAATTGTACTAGGAGACCATTCAATAGTCTTATAACAGTGAGATAGAAGCTGTCCTTGAGCCTGGTGGTACGTGCTTTCAGGCTTTTGTACCTTCCTCCCGATGGGACGGGGGAGAAGTGAGAAAGTCCAGGGTGGGTGTAACTCACGCACTTATGAGTGAACTTATACAGCCCACTGTGGCCATGCCCACCATCAAGTGCATATCTATATCAATCCCATTTACCAGCACTTGGTCCGTAGCATGGAACAACATAGAACAGTACAGCACAGGAACAGGCCCTTCGGCCCACAATGTCTGCGCTGAACATGATACTGAATTAAACTAAATCTCTCATGCCTGCACATGATCCATATCCCTCTATTCCCTGCATATTCATGTGTCTATCTAACAGCCTTTTAAATACCACTATCGTATCTGCCTCCACAACTACCCCCAGCAGCCCATTCCAGGCACCTACCGTTCTCTGTGCAAAATACTTGCGCTGCACATTTCCTTCAAGCTTTCCCCCTCTCACCCTTAACTGCATGTTCTCTATTACTTGACATTTCTGCCTGGAAAGAGGATTCTGACTGTCCACCCTATCTATTTCTCTCATAATTCGATAAACTTCTATCAGGTCTCCCCTCAGCTTCCAACACTCCAGAGGAAACAATCCAAGTTTGTCTAACCTCTCCTCATAGCTCATACCCTCTAATCCAGGCAGTATCCTGTAAACCCCTTGTGCACCCTTTCCAAAGCCTCCACATCCATCTGTAATGAGGCGACTGGAACTGCACACAATACTTCAAGCGCAGCCTATCCAAAGCTTTATACAGCTGCAATATGACTTCCTAACTCTGATACTCAATGCCCCATCCAATGAACAAAGGCATCCCATATGCCTTCTTTACTACCCTGTATACTTGTGTGGCCACTTTCAGTGAGCTATGCACTTGGACCCCAAGATCCCTCTGTACATCAAAGCTGTTAAAGGTCCTGCCATTAACTGTATATTTTCCCCTTACACTAGACAATCCAAAGTGCAACACCTCACACTTGTAGCCTTCTATGCTTTGGCAATTCAAGTGCTTATCTAGTTACTTCTTCAATGTTGTGAGGATATCTGCTGTTGTATCTGTTGTATCAGGAAGTAGGTCACAAGAGCAGGAACACGAAGGCAGTGAATTGAGGTTTCCTTTGATGAGGAACTACGTTTAGCACCTCTATATCCACGTCCTCAACCACAGAACTGGATGTGACACTTGCCTTTGCATGAACAACAGGGTAGTTACATTCATGAATCTTTAGGCTACACCGGTTGATAGGGTGGTAAAGAAGGCATATGGCGTGCTTGCCTTCATTACTCGAGGAATTGAGTTCAAGAGTCGGGAAGTTATGTTTGCAGCTTTATAAAACTTTAGTTAGGCTGTATCTGGTGTATTGCATTCAATTCTGGCCGTCCCATTACAAGAAGGATGTGAAAGCTTTGGAGAGGGTGCAGAAGAGGGCTACCACGATGCTGCCTGGGTTAGAGGGCATGTGCTATAAGGAAAGGTTGGACAAAATTGGGTTGTTCTCTCTGGACTGGTGGAGGCTGAGGGGAGATCTGATAGAGATTTATAAGATTATGAGAGGCATAGACAGAGTAGACAGCCCGTATCTTTTTCCCGGGGTTGAAATGTCTAAGACAAGAGGGCATGCATTTAAAATGAGAGGGGGTAAGTTCAGAGGAGATGTGCGAGGCAAGTTTTTTACATGGAGAGTGGTAGTTGCCTGGAATGCACTGCCAGGGTGGTGGTGGAGGCAAACACAACAGAGACATTCAAGAGGCTCTTAGATAGGCAGATGAATGTGCAGGAAATGGAGAGATATGGACATTGAGTAGGCAGAAGGGATTAGTTTAGTTGGGCATTTGATTACTAATTTATTTAGTTCGATACAACATCGTGGGCTGAAGGGCCTGTTCTTGTGCAGTCTGTTCTATGTTCTTATTGGGAAGAATCTTCCTATTGGGAGAGTCATGAGCAAGGGGATGTAATTACAAAATAAAGGTCTGGACAATTAAATTGGAGGTGCATAAAAATTTCTTCTCTCGGGGGGTAGTAAGGCTCTGGAATATTCTGCCCAAGGGTGATGGAGGCCGGATCATTTAAGGAGGAGATAGATAAATAATTGAAAGATCAAGGGTTCTGGGGAACTGGTACAGAAGAGGAGATGAGGCCAGCATAGATTAGCCATGATCGTATCAAATGGTAGGGGTTATGGAGAGAAGACAAGAGAGAAATCATCCCATCTCATGATCAGAATGAGGTAGAAGAATCCCATACTTTGGTCCACTGGAGGTTGTATACAGAATCAAATTAGAAATATAAAGTAAGCATGACAGACAAAGTAAACAACTGTCCCAGTGCCAATTGTTGCTTGTCAAAAAGAATCCAAAGTTCTACCATCCTTGCCTAACAAAGTGTTTCTTAGTCAATAAAAAGGCTTTTGTATTAATTGGAATATAAAGGTATGTAAGTTGTGGTGAACTATAAGATCTCTGGTTAGACCACAACCATCAGCAGTTCTGACCACCATACTTTAGCAGGGAACTGAGAATAGCTTCACCAGAGTACCAGAGTGATACCTGGATTCCAAGGGTTAAATTATGGGAGAAGTTGCACAAACCGGAGTTCCTTGGAATTTAGAAAATTGAGGGGATAAGTCTCAAGTGACATTTTTGAGGCAATGGGGAAATCACTCCTGCTAGTTCTGGAGTTTAGAAGTCAGAAACATTTCAGGAGTCTTCAGGATACTTCAGGACATTTAAGAAACATGTCTGCACATTGAGGGTGGGAGATGAGTGAAACCCTCTGCTGCAAACAGCAATGAATGCTGAGTCACCTGTAAAGTTTAAGTCTGAGATTGATGGGTGTCTGTTAACCAAACGTATAAAGAAGAATATATTGAGTTAGGTCACAGAGCAACCATGATCTCATCACATTGCAGCACAGACTGAAGGAGCTAAGGTGTGTTCAGAGTTACTTAAGTAGTGATGCCTACCATTTTCAGGCATTCCAATACATGAAGAAAATTGCTCTGCTTGGGCTGAGGCTTAGCCTAGAGAATCAGAGAGGGAAAGGGCCATCGGTCAGGGGCCCAAAGGTTCAGCTATCAGGGAATTGGGACCTGGGAGGTGAATGGGATGGAGTGGAATTAATTGGAAAATCAGGGCCTGGGGTAGCTTTAGGGAGGGGCCACTGGGGAGCATAGAACATTACAGCACGGTACAGGCCCTTCGGCCCACAATGTTGTGCTGACATTTTATCCTGTTCTAAGATCGATCTAACCCTTCCCTCCCACATAGCCCCCCATTTCTCTATCATTCATGTGTCTATCTAGGAGTCTCTTAAATGTCCCCAATGTATCTGCCCCCACAACCTCTGCCGGCAGTGCGTTCCACGCACCCACCACTCTCTGTGTAAAAAACTTACCCTGACATCCCCCCTTATACCTTCCTCCAATCACCTTAAAATTATGTCCCCTCATGTTAGCCATTGTCGCACTGGGAAAAAGTCTCTGACTGTCCACTCAATCTATGCCTCTTATCATCTTGTACACCTCTATCAAGTCACTTCTCATCCTCCTTCTCTCTAAAGAGAAAAGCCCTAGTTCACTCAACCTATCCTCATAAGACATGGTCTCCAATCCAGGCAACATCCTGGTAAATCTCCCCTGCACCCTCTCTGAAGCTTCCACATCCTTCCTATAATGAGGTGAGCAGAACAGAACGCAATACTCCAAGTGTGGTCTAACCAGAGTTCTATAGAGCTTCAACATCACCTCATGGCTCTTGAACTCAATACCCCGACTGATGAAGGCCAACACTCCATACGCCTTCTTTACAACCCTATCGATCTGCGCAGCAACCTTGAGGGATCTATGGACGTGGACCCCAAGATCCCTCTGTTCCTCCACACTGCCCAGAGTCCTGCCATTAACCTTGTATTCTGCCTTCAAGTTCGATCTCCCGAAGTGTATCACTTCACACTTATCCAGGTTGAACTCCATCTGCCACTTCTCAGCCCAGCTCTGCATTCTATCAATATCCTGTTGTAACTTACAGCAACCTTCTACACTATCCACAACACCACTAACCCTTGTATCATCAGCAAACTTACTAACCCGCCCTTCCACATCCTCATCCAAGTCATTTATAAAAATCACAAAGAGCAGGGGTCCCAGAACAGATCCCTGTGGAATACCACTGGTCACTGACCTCCAGGCAGAATACGCTCCATCTACCACCACCCTCTGTCTTCTATGGGCAAACCAATTCTGAATCTGCACAGCCAAGTTTCCCTGGATCCCATGCCTCCTGACTTTCTGAATAAGCCTTCCATGAGGAACCTTATCAAATGCCTTACTAAAATCCATGTACACCACATCCACTGCTCTACCTTCATCAACGTGCTTTGTCACATCCTCAAAGAATTCAGTCAGGCTTGTGAGGCACGGCCTGCCCCTCACAAAGCCATGCTGACTGTCCCTAATCAGCCTATGCTTCTCTAAATGCCCATAAATTCTGTATCTAAGAATCTTCTCCAGTAATCTGCCCACCACTGAAGTAAGACTCACTGGTCTGTAATTCCCAGGGTTATCCCTACTCCCTTTCTTAAACAAAGAAACAACATTTGCCACCCTCTAATCATCTGACACTACTCCCGTGGCCAGTGAGAATGCAAAGATCGTCGCCAAAGCTGCAGCGATCTCTTCCCTTTCTTCCCATAATAAGCTTGGATATATCCCATCCGGCCCCGGTGACTTATCTATCCTAATGTTTTACAAAAGTTCCAGCACATCTTCTTTCCTCACGTCGACATGCCCTAGCATATCAGCCTGTCATATGCCATCCTCACAAACATCAAGGTCTCTCTCTCTGGTGAATACTGAAGCAAAGTATTCATTAAGGACCTCCCCTACCTCTTCCGACTCCAGGCACATATTTCCTCTTTTATCCTTGACCGGTCCTACCCATACTCTAGTCATCCTCTTATTCTTCACATATGTATAGAATGCCTTGGGGTTTTCCTTGATCCTACTCACCAAGGACTTCTCATGCCCCCTTCTAGCTCTCCTAAGTCCATTCTTAAGCTCCCTCCTGGCTACCTTGTAACTCTCCAGAGCCCTGTCTGATCCATACTTTCTAAACAGGCAAACTTCTTTCTTCCTCTTGACAAGATATTCTACATCTCGTGTCAACCACAGTTCCTTCACTCTACCATCCTTACCCTGCCTCAATGGAACAAACCTATCCAGAGCCCCATGCAAGTATTCCTAAAACAACCTCCACATTTCCGCTGTGCACTTCCCCAAGAACGTCTGTTCCCAATTTATGCTCCCAAGTTCCTTCCTAATAGCATCATAATTCTCCCTCCCCCAGTTAAATACTTTCCCATATCATCTGCTCCTATCCCTCTCCAAGGCTATGGTAAAGGTCAAGGAGCCAAAAGAGCCAAAATGCTCTCCCACCGAGAGATCTGAAACCTGATCAGGCTCATTGCCCAGTACCAGGTCCAGTACAGCCCCTCCTCCAGTCGGCCTGTCCACATACTGTGTCAGGAATCCTTCCTGTACACACCTAACAAACTCTGTCCCATCTATCCCTTTTACACTAAGGAGGTGCCAAAAAATATTAGGGAAGTTGAAATCACTCATGACAACAATCCTGTTATTTTTGCACCTCTCCAAAATCTGCCTCCCGATCTGCTCCTCAGCACCTCTGCTACTACTGGGGGGTCTGTAGAATACTCCCAATAGAGTGATCACTCCTTTCCTGTTTCTGACTTCCACCCACACTGACTCAGTGGACGATTCCTCCAGGACGTCCTCCCTTTCTACAGCAGCTCAGGGGTAGTCAGGGGATGGTAATGGGGGAGATTAGTGGCTGGAGAAGGGATTGAAGATGTTTGCTCTTCAGAACAACAACAGGATGCAGGTCAAGCGACATCTGTGAGGGGAAAGGAATTGTCAACATTTCGGGTCAAAGCCCTGTTTCAGGACTGATGTAAGGTTTTGACCCGAAACATTGGCAATTCCTTTCCCTTCACAGGTGCTGCTCAACCCACTGAGCTCCTCCAGCAGATTGTTTGCTGCTCCAGATTCCAGCATCTGCAGTCCCTTATGGCTCCTTAGAACAATATGGTCTAAGCTCACAGTTCATGCTCCACATGAAGAGTGTTAAATGGAGAGTGATGTCACCTGACAAACACCTGACCTGGAAATCAGGTCCAATGCACAAGCATGGCTTGTAGCAGCAAGTGTCCCATTGTATTGCCTGAATGACACAAAATGACCCAGAAATGGTCACTACCTTGCTTCATCCCAGGGTTTCAGTTGCATAGCACTAACATAAACGATATGCACAATCAAATTCCTAGGCCACTGTGATCTGTGAGACAAGAGTAAGAGAAGAAAGGTGTAATAAGCAAAACAGACTAATAAAAATGATTACTTTTGTCAAAACCAAAAGTAGTGGGAAAATGTCATTATAAGAGGAAAAAGCAGTCAAATCAACACAGAAAGTGCGATGGAAATAATATGTTGGATGCAGGAGAAAATAAGTTTAATGAACAACAAAATGATACAGAAAGAAGCACAGAAAGCAACTCAGATGAAACTACTACTGGGAAATAAGGAACCTCCAACAGAGGATCAAAAGTGCAGAAGGAACTGAAAGATACCAAAAATGAAGTATAGGAACAGAAAGAGAGAAGTCATGCAATGAAACCAGATCATCATCTATAGACCTAGGGCTCAACAGAAAGGATTCTCTAATACATCGTCCAGATATGGTCATTTGGGGTGGTTCTGTTCCTGAGCTGGTAAGCCCCTGATTGTGAGCTCATATATTGCCAGAATTTAAGTTCTGTTTAAAAAAAAGTTTAGCAAAAAAAATGTGCGATCAGCAAAAGTAACCATGGAGCTGTAGAATTGTCAGTAAACTAGTTCACTAATCTATCTTCTCTGAGCAATTAATGTTAGGCAGAAAAATCCTGCCTTGCCAATGTCATCCACATTTTGTAAGTGAATATTTGAAAATGGCCTAATGTCTTGTTAAACGAAGTAACAACAGGATGGAATTCAGAAGCAAAAAACAAGCTGCTGGAGGAACTCAGCAGGTCAGGCAGCATCTGTAGAGGGAAATGGATGGTCAACATTTCGGGTCGGGGCCCTCCATCTGGACTGAATTCAACTATTTGTGTTTAATCTAAGGGATATAGGAGATGGTGTGAATCTTGTACAAATAATAGTTAAGCTACTTTTTAAATCTGCTACTTACTTGAACTTTTTAATCACATGATTTAAGCACTGGCCTAGCATTCACTAATATTCTGCAGGATTACACATAGCACAAAAACAGGCCATTTGGCCCATCCCATCCATGTTGTTATTTATGATTTGCTCAAGCTTCCTCCTACTTTTCCTCATCAAAATCTCTCAGCACAGCCCACTTATCCCCTTCACCCTCAGACACTTGTCCAGCCTCACCTTAAGTATATCCATAGTACTCACTTCAACCACCTCCACATTGCTCTGTGAAGCAGCTCCTAAAGTCCACACACATACAGTTAACAGCAATACGGAAGTTGTTGCCAATGATCTTCCACTGATGAAGCCTTTACAGATGAATCAATCACTTGTCATGATATTTTCCACACTATTCTCATTATGAAAGCTTGGAAGCCATTAAGCCTTGTTAAAAATGTATAACTGAGCTTTTCATAAAGTCAAAATAACTACAGAACAACCTCTCCGGTCCTGAGTTAATATTTTTATGTATGCGTGCCTAGAAGATGGATTTCATGATGCTGTATTTTTTTACAGTGTTCTGCAAATGAAAATTAATGTGATACAGACTAAATCACATCTGTGACCATTTCCAGGTTAAACCATTTTTAGAAGCTTGCTGTTGTGAGTCACCCTAAGTGGTTTCTGAGTGAGAGGTAGATGGGATTAAGTGATCATCTTTTTGGAGAATTGCGGGCAGATCCAGGCAGACCCATTCCTGCTCTTCCCCACTCCTGACCTTTGGAGCATTTGCGATATCCCTCTATTCTGGCACATTCCTGATCTCCCTGTTCCCAACCTTCGGCCTGTTCCCAATCCCCCTCATTCCTGATCCCAGGTGCGTTCCCAATCTCCCCCACCCCTGACTTCAGATGCATTCCTGATCTCTCTTCCAATAATCCTTAAGTGCAATCCAGATCTTTCCTTTCCTTAGTTGTATTCCCAATCTCCCTTCCACTACCAACCTTGGGTGCATTCCCCATCCCATCTGGGATCTGTGCCTTGCAGTCCATGGTCCACACCATCTAAGGCTGAGGTTAAGCTCCAGTGGTTCCCCTTACACCCTCCCATGCATACTCTGATCCAGTATGTGGCTGAGTTTCCAAGAGAAAAGGACTGGGTGGCATTTTCCAAGCATGGAATTGTGCAATGCCCAGTTGGTTGTCACTAAAGCAATGACCATGATAGTTGTTGTACCACCCTGCTAATTCCATTTCAGTGTGGCCTTTGAGATGTGCTGGAATTTCCTGTTGGTGGAGCCTAATGCCCTCAGGATAAGGATTTGAAATTTCCTGGTTCTACCTATCAGAATTTTTCAATCAGATTGAAAGGTCACTCAATGCACCAACATCATTGTTGATGGACAGTACAGTTCCCTGTATATCTTTCTGAACAGTTTCTTCAAGGTCCATGGGCAGGGTTCACATCATGTTTCCTGTTGTCTAGGGTTTACACGCCTCCCTAGTGCATGTATTCCAAGGAAGCACATTGACAGGAATTAGTGTCTTAGTCATGGAATTTAATCTAGTGGAATAAATGATAAAGATATCTTGGATTTTCCTCTTCCGTACTTGTCATTCTTCTCCACTTATAAACAATTTTCCCTTGGTTTATTTACAAGCAATCTTGTGGTTTTGATGCACGTCACTATCTGATCCATTCTGAATTCTTCTCCTTGATATGTTTCCTTCTTCTGAGCTCAGTGTGTCTGAGTTCTTTCCTCCTCATGATGTTGCCTTTTGCTCATTTTACAACACAGTACAATCTCATTCTTGACTGTTATAGTCAGTTCATCCTCAAAGCCATCACTTTGTTGTTTGTTTGAACCTAGTTTCCTCTTACAGTTTGATTAATATTTCAGATTTATGATGGACATCTTCAATTGAAGGGACAGTTTGCTGATAAATATCTTTCTTTGAACAGGAAAGCAAAACTATCAGACTTAAAATATAAAAAGGGAGGGAAGGAAAAGGACATTTCCTCCCCAGGTTACTTTTCAAACTCTGTTAGACAATCAGGAGAAAACAAAGTTTGGATAATCCCAAAATCAATTGCCTTTTCAGGAAGAGTGTTCCAAATTTTCATGACCCTTTACTATGAAGAATTGTTTCCAGTCTTTGCTCCTAAATGGCCTCACGTAATTTTAACATGATGTCACTTTGATTTGGACTTCGGACCAAAGACAGTCATTTCTTCATATCTGTGTGGCACATAGTATATAATTCAGTTAGATAAGATATCTTTATTAGTTACATGTACATCGAAACACACAGTGAAATGCATCTTTTGCGTAGAGTGTTCTGGGGGCAGACCGCAAGTGTCGCCATGATTCCGGCGCAACATAGCATGCCCACAACTTCCTAACCCGTACATCTCTGGAATGTGGGAGGAAACCAGAGCACCTGGAGGAAACCCACGCAGGTATGGGGAGAAGGTACAAAATCCATACAGACAGTGGCCGGAATTGAACCCGGGTCGCTGGCGCTGTAATAGCATTATACTAACTGTTACACTGCAGCCAAGCCCAATCCATTCCTCACCGGAAGTACCCATACATTCAAACACACAGACAAGTGTACAGCTCACACATACACACATGCACAAACATGCAAATAAACACAAACCCACAAGCAAGTAAACTAACAGCAACACATATCCACAATTCCCTCACAAAACTACATACACTTAAACATGCGGACATAGAGATGTTCACACATACATATGTACAGATACACAAATAGACTTGTGTACAAGTACACAAACAAACATGTCTGTACACCAACAAATAGATGTGCGTGTGCGCACACACACACACACACACACACACACACACACAAATTAAGACATAAAACCTGCATATGCAGAGGCAGAAATACACATTTATGCCTACAGATTGAAATACACACTTCCAATAACTACTTCTGAATAGTGAAACAAAGTAATTTCTTTCAGAGGAGAGAGTTTCACTTTAGTTCACACTTGAGTCATTTAAACTTCAAGTTTAGAAATAGGTTGCAGTGCTTTCCAGTTTCCATTGAAACTAAGCTTGCGATTAGTGAATAGAATTATTGACCAAAGACACATTTATTGTTTGTGAAGCACTTAATTCTCACAGATGGAACTTTACAGTGTTCCTTAACATGATACTCAGTTTTGTTAAACTACAGACAATTGTCATAATATTCAAGTTGCTTAATAGCCCTAATGTCATCAGGATATGTCTGAAATATGAGCATTCTTTGGACCTTCAATATGGACAGCACATGCTTCAGCCTTGCTTCAGTTTTTCTTTCTTATGATAAGCACTCTTCCTGAGGTAGGATCAGGCTGCAGCTGGAGCACAGACAGCAAGGGCAAGATAGAGGAGATACAAATTGTGAAGGAGCAGAGAGAGATAGATGCAAGGCAATACATAGACTGTCACACAGACAGAGAGAGACAGACTAAATATGATCAACTGTCAGATAAGACACAAAAGAGATGCAGAAACAGAGCAAGAGAAAAAAAATCAAATCTCATATTCCCTTTGCCATCTGAAAGTGGTTATCATTGTGAAGAATCATTCATTAAATTATTTTCTACTATGCAATCACACCCAGGGAATTTTCCATTCAGTAATCAGAACTAACCTTGGTCTAATAATAAGAAATAAATGGTGTCTGAATATAAATAGGCATTTGTCTTTGCACAGGATAATAAGAAATTGTAGGCAAAGGGAAAGAAAGGATCAGAAGTGCTCTCTGATAATAAAATAAAGTCATTGATGATAGAAACTCCTGTTAATTTAGTATCAAAAGACTACAAATCAATAAGTCATATTGTTTATGGAAAGGATTGGAAAGGTTTTGAATGTGCTTCCCAATATGAAGTGAGCCTGGAACAATGAATGTATAATAATTTTACCACTGAGACAGGGTTAATAAAAAATTGCTGATTGTTAAGTAATGTCAGAGGAGCTCAAACGAAATTTAAGAGAATGCCTCTTGCTTCACACCCAGAACTGCTTCATCTGACAAAAATGGCTGAAGAGCTTAACAAAAAATGTCTAAAGATAACTCACCTATATATATATTAGCTTTACACCATTCTTGTTTCAGTTAAGCGTTGTCATTAGGCAGGAAATACAAAACATATTAAATGTATTGGCCTAAGATTCCTCTGTACAATGTCAGAAAAAACAAAAATCACATTAAGCAATTTTTTCCACACATTTTTGGGAGAGTTACCACCATGGAAACATCAAAAATAGGAGCAGGAGTAGGCCATTTGAGCCTGGCCCACCATTAAACATAGTCATAGCTGATCCTCTATCTCAATGCCACATTCCTCCTGTCTCCCCTTGCCCCTTGATGCCCTTTGTGTCTAGGAATCTACCTACCTCCCTCTTAAGTATATTCAGTGTCTCAGCGTCCATCTCCTGTGGTAGAGAACTCCACAGGTTCACCACTCTCTGGGCACTGAAATTTCTCCTCATCCCTGTTCTAAAAACATTACTCTGTTTCCTGACATTGTGACCCCTTGTTCTAAACCCCACAGCCCTGGGAAACTTCCTCCCCACACCCAGTCTGTCTTGCCTGTCAGAATTTTGCATGCTTCAATGAGGAACCTCCTCATTCTCCTAAACTCTAGTGAATGTGGGTTTAGTTGACCCAACGTCTTCTCACACAACAGCCCTGTCATCCCTGGAATCAGTTCAGTGAATCTTCACTGCCCTCCTTCAATGGCAAGTACTGTATATCCATTCTCAGGTAAGGAGACCAAAACTGCACACAGTACTCACTAAGGCCCTGTAAATTTTCACTAAGACATCCTTGTTCCTGAACATAAAATGTCTTGCAAAGAATACCAACCTGACTGGTGCATCATGGTCTGGTAGAGCAATCTGAATGCACAAGAATGTAAGAAGCTGCAGAGAGTAGTGGGCTCAGCCCAATACATTATGGGCACATCCCTCCCCACCATCGGTAGTATCTACATGAGACGCTGCCTCAAGAAGGCAACATCTATCATCAAAGCTCCCCACCATCCAGGCCATGTCATCTTCTCACAGCTACCATCAGGCAGGAGGTACAGAAGTCAAAGTCCCACACGACCAGGTTTAAGAACAGCTACTTCCCTTCAACCATTCGGTTCTTGAACCAGCCAGCACAACCCTAATCACTACAGTTTAACAACACTATGACTACTTTGATTACTTTGCACTAGAATGGACTTTGTTTTTGTTTGGCTCTAATTGTGTTCTTACTTATAAAAATTGTGTATAATTTATGTTTAACTTATGTTTTTCTTGTGAATGCTGCTTATCTGATGCTATGTGCCTGTGATGCTGCTGCAAGTAAGTTTTTCATTGCATCTGTGCATACATGTACTCATGCAATATGACAATAAAATCAACTTTGACTTTGAACATACCATTTGCCTTCTTAACTGCTTGCTACGCCTGCATTTTTACTTTCATTTAGTTACTTTTTTGGATCTTTTGTTTCAAGACTTTCTTGTAACCTTGCACTGTTTCTCCAGCATACAATTCACCCAGATTACGCCAACAGTAATGGAACACCCAGAATTTGTCTTCACTAAGCTTTTCAACTGGATTTAAAGCACTTACTAGAGGACAAGGCAAGTTTCTACTACAGCTGTAGGTAAGGTCTTCACAGCTTTTTGCAGTTCAAACCTCAAGTAAGCTAACCTAAACTGAGATCCCAGGTACCACACCAGCAAGTTGTTACAGTAGGCTCTCCTTCAAAATTTAACAGCTAGCAAGGTTCAAAGAAGTCTGACACATTGTCATCTGATGAGAAGTGAGCGACAACAGGAGAAAGACATCTGATTAAAGAAGTGGCATTTAACACCTTCCCCACCCTGATTTCATAGGAAGCCACTCTACTACTGACACTTTCTTGTAGGAGTCATGTTTTCACAGATTAGCCTTTCATAAGGCAGTCCTCATTTACAACTGCAACCTCTGTAAATTCAAGAACACATTCACACAGGTGCCTGCACTGCACTCAATGTCACTGTCACTCTCAGAAACCTTGCCTCAGACTATCTCATCTGATACATACTCATTCCCACACTGCTGAAGTCAAAAAGTGCTCAATGGTCATTGCAGAGAACTTCTGATCTTTGGTTAATGTGACTTCACCATTCAGTGCTGGAGGAGCATTTGACTGTGTTCCCCAAAGTGCAGATGTACACAGAAAGCACTCATACCCTCATGTAACTCCCTGGAAACCACCTTTCTAGCAAGACCTTTGCACAAAGAGAATGCCTCCAGCAAGCATCATTCCTCAGCAGGCTGTGCAGATTCCTCTGCCCCCCACCCCCCCAAGAAGTGTGCTGTTTGGACTGTGGTGTGATTCTTTAAAAGCTTGAAGTCAGAGTTGTGAGGATATGTGCTAGCAATGCAAGAAAATTGACTAATTATGCCCCCTGTACCTGAAACAGGTGAGCAAGAGAAAGCCTGATAACACAATTTTCAAAGGAGACAAATGAATATCATGACCTTTATGGAAGTTTCCTGACCAGCATAAAGGCAGTTATAGTAATGTTTTTCCTCAGCAATAGTGCTGATGAATTTCTAGGCCAATGCTTATAGCGAATTGAATGTTACATTATCCTTTCATCTCTGGGGTCTTTGTTTTGATTTAACTTAGACCAGGTCTTTGCATTTATTAGCTACTCAAAATGTGTTTGGTCTGTCTCAGCCTAGCATCCAGTGTGAAACTATCCCTGATTTGACTCTCTTTAACTTTGTTGTCCTGTATTCACTAATTCTATGTCGCAAAATATTGTTGGATTTTAGAACATTTCCCTGAGACTCCCATTCTTCAGTTACTATTCTGAACTTGCATTCAGTTGCATGTGTTAATGTTAGCTGTAGCTTGTCAGGTAAGACTCTTATCTCAGAGTCAGAAGATAGTGAATTCAAGCCACACTTCTGAAACTGGAATACACAATCCAGACTGATGAGTCAGTGCAGTAATGAAGGAATATTTATTGCTTTATGATACGATAAGGCACATATCATGGAAAGAATAAAATAGGATTTGTGTAAAATAGGTGCTTGATGCTTGACGTGGACTTGCTGAACCATAGGGCTTATTTCAATGCTGTATGACTCTATGACTCCACTGGCAATCTGTCACCTCAAATGGGATTCCATGCAATAATTTTAAAGGGTAGCCTTTACTCCACTCTGGGAACCAATGATTTATGTATTCTGAAAAAGTAAACTTGCTTAGCTTTTCCAAAGTGAGAGAATATTTAATACCTGGTGTGCAAGAAGATATAAAGCAAAAAACAAAGGTGGCTTGCCTTGTATAAAACCTTTCCCAGTCTAGGAGGTCTCGAAGCACTTTACAGACAATGAAGAATTTTTTGAAGTGTGGTCACTGTTGTAATGATGTAAAGACTAATTTTGCTAGTTGACAGCAAAGTAATGTCAGTTGTATGGGTCGCCATTTTGAAATAAAATAGTAAAACCTGACAAGTTAACATAATCCTTCTCAGGCTGTGTGCTGAAGTACACTGTGCGGTTTGGGCAGGCACTTTTTTAATGACAGACACAATGTTCCTCATTTAACACACTGCTTAGTGAGTACCGGATGCTGGCATGCCAGACACCATACTCCTGAACCAGGCACTCTACTTGGAGCTCTACCATAGAGTCATCGAGAGATACAGCAAAGGAACAGGTCCTTTGGTCCACTGAGTCTGCACCAATCATCAAACATCCATTTACACTATTTCTATTTTATTCTCCCCCATTTCTCATCAACTACCACAACCTATCCCTGATTCTACCCAATAGGGGCAATTTACAGTGGCCAAATAACCTACCAACCCACACATCTTTGAGATGTGGGAGGAAACTGGGGCACCTGAAGGAAACACACGCAGTTACAGGGCAAATGTGTAAACTCCACACAGACAGCATCAGAGGTCAGGATCGAACCCAGATCACCAAAGCAGTGAGGCAGCAGCTCTACAGGCTGCACCACTGTGCCACCCAGTCACATTAAAGCTCTGCTAAACCTCTGGTTTGGCACAGTTGATGTATTCTGTACATTTCTAGCTATTCTACTTTGGGAAGGTTGTCCATGCCTTAGAAAGTGAACAGAGAAATGATTCTGGGATGACACAAAAGGTAAGAGAGTTCTGTAATCTGGAGATAGTGAAGAAGCTGGGGTTGTTCCTCATAGAGGAGAGAAAGTTAAGAGATGACAAAATGTTTAACATTATGAAGAGTTTTGATGGAGAAAGTGGGGAGAAACTGCCTCCTCTGGCAAATAAGTTGGTTACCACAGGGCATAATTTTAAACCTAATTACCAAAAAGAAACTGAATAGGAATTGAGGAGATTTTTTTTCACTCAGAGGATTTTTAAAACTTGGAACACACTCTCTGAAGGAGCAATAGTACCAGATTCCAGAGGATCTTCCAAAAAGCAATTGGACATGTATTTGGAAAGGTTTAAGTTTTTCGAATGATTATGAAAAGGCTAGGGTGGGTGATTTGACTAAAATATCTAGTTCCTTCAAAGAGACAAAGGAACACATTTCCATGAATAACACTCCTCTGTATTTAGAATTCCATTATTTGGGGCTAGCCGAAAGATATTTCAGCCTTCCAACACATTTCTAAAAGCTTCATGTACATCAACTGGACCACATAGTTATTTGTAAACATAACGGTGTTTGGAAGCAAGCAGATGATATGCTTCAAATCAGCACAATGGTACCAAGGGTATATCTAAATATGTATAAAGTACATGGCTGATCTATCATGTCATTGAACTTCAATGATTAGCTCAGGTGTAAATAACCAGATATGAGGGCTGAACCCATGGTCCTGTGCCTCCACCAGAAAGCTTCACCCACAGGAAAGAACGTCTCAGAAACTGAGCAGCCAAATGCTTGTGAGGCTACAATGAGTTTCTGGTGAATAGCACTATCTGTCAGAAACACAGAATCATGAGGTTTGTCCAGTGCTATGTTGAGCTTATGCCTAATACCTGCTACCATGAGCTTTAATGTCTGATTCATCATTACAGACTGTAGAATTCTCATTTCAATCTGGACTCCGATCAGTGCACTGGAAATGTGGGTGGGGGTGGGTAAGTGTCAGTGATCAGGATCTGGAAATTTAGGTCTGGCGTTAGTTGTATATTGTAGATCAATACTGATATGTTAAAGATTTATGAAGTCCAGCTGCAGTTCCTAAAATTTGCTTTAACTCCATGGCTGTGATTTAGTATTAGCTAATGAAGAAGATCATAGTTAAAAACTCAAAGGTTGGAGAGAAAACCTTCTTTGTTCCTTGCTGTGTATCTCTGGGATAATTTGTCTGATCAAATCTTCCCAGTGAGTCCCATTTGTAGTCCAGAACTGTGACTTTCTACTGGTCACGTGGTTGGCAAATACAGTAGAATCTTCAGGAAATGATTGGGAAGGCCTAAAACAAAAATCCTGAATCAATATCAGGACAGGGGGAGGAGAAGGACCAGCCGAGAAGCTCCAAGAATTCTATCCTATTGTGTTAGGTTAGAACATGACTAACCAACTTCCCAGCTAAGTAGCAGAGATTTACGGATCTGCAGATTTATAATACAAAGATGATGGCTTTTATTACAAGCTTCATTTGTTCTCATTAGGCCAGGATCACACAGTGAGCCTCAGTTCCATGAACTGACCTTCTACTGATCTTGTTGCAACCAGAACCACATCACTGCTGCTGAGTATAATAAAGAGCTCCTCGAAATGATTACCTTTAGCTTCCTTTTGCTTGAATGTCACTGGTGTGCACCTGTAATTTTGCACTTAGATTAGAGCACATCCATGCTTTAGCTTAAAATACATTGAGTCAATGAATTGTTCAGAGAAGATGACAAGAGCTTTCAGTAAGTTCATGTTTACTTACGCATGTGGTGAATAGATATGAGTCAAATGACCAACACTACCTTTAATTTGTAATGACATCACTTCAAATTCACCAAGTCAACTGGGAGGGAAAGGGCATTGAAAGTGTACCTGAGACTTTCTTCAAAAGGAGAGCTTTACTGTAGGATTATTTTAACTCCCACGCCAAATAATTTGGAAGAGGCCAAAGCGGATTTCCTGGACAGAAATTAATTTTTAAAATAACAGTTCACTTCACTGCTTCAAAGCTCCTGTTTCAAAGATTTTCTGTTCAAATTTCAAGCTTGGTTAATTACATAGACCTGGAAATTCTTCTGCAACTGCAAGCTGTGTAAAACAGGCAGTGCTCAACAAACTAAAGAAAACTTTTTCATGGACCCACAGGTGTAAAATTATATTGAGCTCAAGTTCCAAAAATTATAGAATCAGCCGCTGACATTAAATGTGGTTACAGAGCAGTCAGAGAGCTGGGTCTGGGTGACAAATGGGTGTGCGGTAATGGAAGAGAGACTCCCAGGTGAATTAAGCCATCAGTCAGGATAGGGAAAAGGCAGGAATGGAAATTGGGACCATAATGGTCAAGAAGTAGCAGGGGCCACAATCTATTGGGAAAGTTGGATTATAATTAGTTAGGGGGATGGCAGAGTCAGATTCATACATCATAGAGTCAGAGAGTCATACAGCACTGAAAGAGGCCCCTCAGCTCACCATGTCTCCGCTGACCATCAAATATGTCTTGGCAATTCAACCACTCATCCAGATGATGCTTAAGTGTTGCAAGAGTACCTAAGGCTGTGTATTCTATTCTCCAGCCACCCTCTGGGTGAAAACAAAAATCTTCTTCAGATCTCCTCTAAACTTCTTTCTCCTCCCCTTAAATTTATGCCCCCTGGTTTTAGATGTATCTGTAATGGGGAAAGTTTCCTATTAGCTAATCAATCTTTGCATCTCATAACTTTGTAAACCTCTAACGGGTCCTTCCTTGGCCTCCTCTGCTCCCGTCTCTCCTCACAACTGAAATATTCCACCCAGTTGTAACTGAGTTGAGAGAGAAATGGATCACCCCTGGGTTAACCCCAGGGGTGTTGAGCCTGAGGAGGACCAGCTATGAGGGATAATTATTATGTTAAAGTGGGTCAACCATGCCATCAGGGACTCCACGGAATGGGATATGCTCAATCAGATCCCCATTAACTCACAACAGAGCAGACCTCACACCTAGGCTATCATTCATTTTATTCATTCTTGAGATTCAGGTATTGCTGGCAAGGTCAGCATTTGTTGGCCATCCCTGATTGCCCTTGAGAAGGTGATGGTGAGCTGCCTTCTTGATCTGCTGCAGTCCTTGTGGTGAAGGTGCATCCGCAATGCTATTTGGTGAGGGGGCTTCAGAAGTTAAACCCAGCAAGATATTTCCAAGTCAGCATGGTATGGGACTTGGAGGGGAACGGCTAGGTCTGATGTTCCCATGTTTCTGTTGCCCTTGTCTTCCTTGGAGATAGAGGTCACAGATTTGGAAGGTGCTGTCTGTGCAGCAACACAGTGGCACACATGGTAGAGTCACTGCCTCACTGCACCAGAGACCCAGGTTCAATCCTGACCTTGGGTGCTGTCTGTGTGGAGTTTGTACGTTCTCCCTGTGACCACCTGGGTTTCCTCTGAGTGCTATGGTTTCCTTGCACAACCCAAAGGCGTGCAGGTTGGTGGGTTAATTGATCCCTTGTGTGCAGGTGAGTGGTAAAATCTGGGGAGAGTTGATGAGAATGTGGGCAGAATAAAAAAATTGGATTAATGTAGGACTAATATAAGTGGGTGGTCGATAGTCGGCATGGACGATGAGCTTAAGGGCCTGTTTCCTTGCTATACCTCTCTATGACTTCAGCCTGGGCAAGTAACTGCAAGGCATTTTACAGATGAAATGTAATATAGTCATGGTGCATGAGTGGTGAAGGGAATTAATGTTTAGGGTGGTTGATTGGGTTCGAAAAAGGTAATAGGGATAGGCCAGGGAATTATAGACTGGTGAGTCTCACGTCTGTGGTGGGTAAGCTGTTAGAAAGGATTCTAAGGGATAGGATTTATGAACACCTTGAGAATCATGGACTGATTAGGGACAGCCAGCATGGCTTTGTGAAGGGAAGATCTTGCCTCACAAGCCTGATAGAGTTCTTTGAGGAGGTGACCAGGAAGATTGATGAGGGCAGTGTGGTGGATGTGGTTTACATGGATTTTAGTAAGGCGTTTGATAAGGTTCCTCATGGTAGGCTTCTTCAGAAGGTCAGAGGCCAAGGGATTCGAGGAAGCTTGGCTGTGTGGATTAGGAATTGGCTTGCATGTAGAAAGCAGAGGGTTGTGGTGGAAGGAGTGCCCTCGGATTGGAAGGCAGTGACTAGTGGTGTCCCGCAGGGATCAGTTCTGGGACCTCTACTTTTTGTGATATTTATAGATGACTTAGATGAGGGGGTGGAGGGCTGGGTTAGTAAGTTTGCGGACGACACTAAGATAGGCGGTGTTGTGGATAGTGTGGAGGGCTGTCGGAGCTTACAGAGGGATATTGATAGGATGCAGAGCTGGGCTGACAAGTGGCAGATGGAGTTCAATCCGGAGAAGTGTGAGGTGGTACACTTTGGAAGGACAAACTCCAGGGCAGAGTACAGGGTAAACGGCAAGGTACTTGGCAGTGTGGAGGAGAAGAGGGATCTGGGGGTTCATATTCACAGTTCATTGAATGTTGCCTCACAGGTGGAAAGAGCAGTTAAGAAGGCCAATGGGATGTTGGCTTTCATAAGTCGCAGGATTGAGTTTAAGAGCCGCGAGGTTATGATGCAGCTTTACAAAACTCTAGTTAGGCCACACTTAGAGTACTGTGTTCAGTTCTGGTCGCCTCATTATAGGAAGGATGTGGAGGCATTGGAGAGGATGCAGAGGAGATTTACCAGGATGCTGCCTGGATTGGAGAGTATTGAATATGAGGAGAGGCTTAAGGTGCTAGGGCTTTATTCACTGGAAAGGAGGAGGATGAGAGGAGACATGATAGAGGTATATAAAATATTGAGAGGAATAGATAGAGTAGACAGTCAGCGCCTCCTTCCCAGGGCACCAATGCTCAAGACGAGAGGTCATGGCTTTAAGGTTATGGGTGGGAGGTTCAGGGGAGATGTCAGAGGGAGGTTTTTCACCCAAAGAGTGGTTGGTGCATGGAATGCACTGCCTGGGGTGGTGGTGGAGGCAGATACATTGAACAGGTTCAAAAGCTTGTTGGATAGGCATATGGAGGGATATGCGGGAGGAAGGGGTTAGGTAGTGTGAGGGTGATCTGATGGATGGCACGACACGGTGGGCCGAAGGGTCTGTTTTGTGCTGTATGGTTCTATGGTTCAATCAAGCAGGCTGCTTTGATTTCGACGGTGTTGAGCTTTGAGAAAGTTGTTAGTGAAGCACTCATTCAACCAAGTGGAGTGTATCCCATTGTCTCTTGACCTATGCCTTATAGATGTGATGTCAGAAGGTAAGTCAGTTACTATAGTATATCCAGGCTCTGAACTGATCTTATAGTCATAGTGTTTATGTGGCTGGTCCAATTGAGTTTCTGGTCAATGTTGACCCTCAGGATACTGATGGTGGGGGATTCAGTGATGTTAATGCCATTGAATAATGAGAGTAGGTTGTCAGACTCTCCCTTGTTGAAGGTGGTCATTGCCTGGCACTTTTGTAAAACAAATCTTTCTTGCCACGTAGCAGCCGATATCTGAACATTCTCTAGGTCTTGCCTCACACAGGCATAGACTGCTTCATTTGCTGAGGAGTTACAAATGGAATTGACCTTTGTGTGATCATTAGTGAATATCCTTACTTCTGATCTTAAGATAGCAGGAAGATCATGGATGAAGCAGTTGAAGATGATTGAGCCTTGGACACTACCCTGAGGAACTCCTGCAATAAAATCCTGCACCTGGGATGATTGACCTGTAGCAACCACAATCACCTCCCCTTGTGCAAGGTATGACTCCAACCAAGGAGCTTTTCTCTTTGATGCCCATTGATTTTAGTTTTTACCTGGGCTCCTTGATCTCACACTCAGTCAAATGCTGCCTTGATGTCAAGAACAATCAGACTCAGCTCACCTCCGGAAGTCGGTTTCTTGTTCCATGTTTGGACCAAGGCTGTGATGAAACTTGGAGCCAACTGGTCCTGGCAAGCTCAGACCAGGCTTTGATGAGTAGGTATTGGTGGGTAAGTGCTGCTTGACAGCACTGGCGATGGTAGCTTCCATCAGTCTGCTGATGATTGAGAGTAAGCTATTGGACAGTTGGCAGCTGGATTGGATTTGTCCTGCTTTTTGTGAACAAGATATACCTGGGCTATTTTCGATGTTTTTGGGTAGGTGCCCGTGTTGGAACAACTTATTGGCACAGCACATTCTGGAGCACAGATCTTCAGTATTACAGCTGAGATGTTGCCTGGTCCAGTAATCTTTGTATGCTCCAATGCTCTCAGTCATTTCTTGATATCACATGGAAGAAATCAAGTTGGTTGGAGACTGGCTTCTGTGATAGAGTCACAGAACCATAGAGTTGTACAGCATAGAAACAAGCCCTTCAGCCCATCACATGTATGCTGACTATCATGCCTGTCAACACTAATCCCCCTTGCCTGCATTAATTCAATATCCCTCTATGTTCTCCTCATTAAAGTAACTGTCAAGATGCCTCTTAAGTGTCGTTACTGTTCCTGCCTCCACCACCTCCTCTGACAGTTCATTGCAGATACTAATTACTCTCTGTGTACCCCTCAGATTTCCTTTAAACCTCCTCCTTCTCACCTTAAATCCATGCCTTCTAATATTTGACACCCCTACCCCCTACCATAGAAAACAGGCTCTGTCTATCTACCCGATCTATGCCTCTTATAATGTTATGTACCTCTATCATGTCACCTCTCATCCTCCTTTGCTTCAGGGGAACAGACCCAGCCTACCCAATCTCTCTTTATAATTCAAGCCATTCAATCCAGACAACATCCTTGTGAATTTTTTCCTCACCCTCTCTAGCTTACCACATCTTTCCTGTAGTGTGCTGACCAGAATTGCACACAATACTCCAAATGCAGCCTAACCAACATTTTGTACAACTGTAATGTGACGCCTTGACTCTTGTAATGGTGCAGATCTCAGGAGGAAGCTGGGATAAATGATCTATTCGGCATGTGGTAACTTTGAATGAGCCACATGGAAACCAGAGCTACAGATATAACAGGTCTTTATTCAGCACAACAAGCAGACAAGAGGTGGGAGACATGCTGGGAGAATCACTTGGTAAAATCTCCTGGGAGAATCTCTCTGAGCTCAAAGCACATTGAGTTTTTATGCTCTTTAAGCATAGAGATAACAGCAGGTGACTAAATACAGTTTCAATAGTTGTACTTCAGTGTAGAAAAATGAATCAGTAGAATTACATATTTATGATGGGAGCACATCTTATGAGACCAACTCTGAATATTTAACCACTGTTGTTGGAAATCCTAACACACAACACAGCTTTCTTTTACCACTGTCTTGTGAGGGGTGGCTCTCTGGACACACAAAAAATCTCAATATTGATTGACAAATATGACCATGACCATGTGTTAAATGGTAACCTTCCCTGTCTCATCCTGGGGATTTCAATGTAGTCTGATTAACACAGCCATTTATCTATTGTGTTACAACAGGGCAAAGCTCAAGATATCCCATGCCTAATGGCTGTTTTCAGTGCCCTCACAATATTGATGGATGTCACATTATTTAACAAAGTATCTTTATGCAAATGTCTGTTAAGCAATTGCCTTGTCACTTGCAAAAGCATACCTATTGAGTTGCCTCCTGCTGTGACCTGGTAGCCTGCTCTCTTTGTAGACACTGTGTTTGTATATGCAGCTGTCTTTAATTTCAAGACCAATTACTACTTAAGATAGTTTGAAAACAGGGTCTCATTTGTGTTAATGGCTATTACCCCATAACTCCTACTGCTTGTCCAAAACATGGCACTTTGGCCGCAAATGGTTCAGTCTTTTCCTTGGCACTCACATGCCCGGCCTTGCCATTGTTGAGGATAAGAATGTTTTTGGAGCCTCCTGCACCCATTAGCTGTTTTATTGTCCATCATCATTCGTAATTAAATATTTGAAGGACTGCAGAATTTTGATCTGATCTGTTGAGAGGTTGTTTGATTTGGTCTCTAGTGTGTTGTTGAGCAGCCATGCAGTCCTACATTGCAGCTTCACTAGTTTGGCACCTCACCACTCTTAGATATGCCTGGTGCTGCTCCCAACATGACCACTGCACTCCTCATTGAACCGGGGTTGATAGTGTTGGTAGAGTGAAGGATATGTTGGACCATGATGTTACAGGCTGTGGTGGTGCTGCTGCTACTGATGGCCCACAGCCCCTAATGGATTGAAAATCACATAAGTAGCGTCTAGCGATACTATGTACGCCTCAGAATGTCGCTGTATATGTCAGGGCATCTGTCGGATGTGTGGAGGACCTGGAAGATCTATTAGACACAGGACATTCTAAGCCTTGAACCATTGTAACACACAGGGGAACTCAACAGATAAATGGCCGTGTTAACCAGACTACATTGAAACCCCCAGGATGAGATCAGGGAAGGTTGCCACTTGACACATGAGCTTCTTCGATTTTCTTTAATGAGCATTTTTTAATAGAATTTCAATGATAACATGAGTGTTGTGCTAAGCAGTGGAATTTCCAGGCCAGAGAGTTTAGAGCAATGAATGAGGCCACTCAGCTCAACTTGTCTATGCCAATTTTATGCTCCACGTGGCTCTCCTCTTTTGACAGAGTCCTGTCAGCATAACCATCTTATTCCTTTATTCCTTAGGAACTAATCTGGCTTCTCCATAAAGCACCCATGTTATTCTCCTCAACTACAACATAGTGGAGTAGCTTGACAGTCTAACCACTACCTGGGTTAAAGACATTTTATTAAAGCCCCCTGAATAATTCATTTCTGTCAAATATGCCTTCTTCACAAGTATTTTAAGAGCAGAAATAAAATTTTCTATAAAAGATGTTGCTTTTTATTAAGCACAAGTAATTTAGGAAGCTCTAGTACAGCCAGTAAACAAGTTATCTACTTCTCCATCTCTGATACTTCCATCTATTGATGGGCCCTCTTCTATAAAGCATGTTAGCTGGAAGATAACACAGAGTTTCATCTTTGCATATTAACATTCATTTAATCTTTTGCTTTTTCGATGTGGTTGTCTTACTTTGATGATCTGCAATTTTAATTCTGTTTCTCTCTCCTCAGGTTCTGCCTGACCTGCTGAGTGTTTCCATCATTTTTATATTTATATCTGATTTTCAGAATCCACAGTACTTTGCTTTTGTAGTTTTTCAACTGGCCGTTTCCTGTTCCATTTTCATTGGTTGAAAAAGGTTCCCTTTCTTTTCTTGCCATTTTCAGTCAAAGGTTATCTTGACATGTGTGTCATTTATTGTCATTTCCAACTCTATTGTGTTTTCCCTCTTCTCACTTGTATAAAATGGGCACCAGCTGCCCTGAAGGAGGAAGAACGTACAGAGTACACAATCATCGCTTCTATTGTCTGTTTAAGATTCTGGCTCATTCCTGAAGGTATTTTTGTTTGCAGTATTTTTGTATCAGCTTTTCCATTTACTCTGTAACATTTCTGTAGGGCCATCATCTTTCCTCACCACATTTTAGATAGGATATACGTGATTCCCATTGGGAATTTCTTGTTATTTTGGGAGAGGAGCAATTGATGGATGCCCACCAAAGAGGCCCCAAAGGACAAAAGCCCTGACATTACTGTATCAACAAGAGGAACAGCAGAAGCCTGGATTGAATGCTGAGGGAAAGCCATTTCCAGCTGAAGGAGCAATCTGGCCCCTCTCAGATAGATCTTCTCATGGCTTCCAAATCTCTTCATTACTGTCCTATCAAGACATACTAAACAGTTCGAAGTTTCGAAGAACGCTGGGTGAACCTATTGAGACGTATAAGATCCTGAGGGGGTATGTGAAAGTAGATGTTGAGATGTTTCCATTAGAGGGAGAGTCTTGAATGAGGGGACACAGTTTCAAGATAAGGAACGGGACGTTTAAAATGGAGGTATATAGAAATTTCCTTTTAGCCAGGTGGTGAATCTCTGAAGTTCTCGGTTGAGGAACTGAAGTATTTAAAGTGGAGGGAGATAATTTTTTGAAGGATCAGGCAAGTGAGGCCTATGGGAACTGGCATAGGGGAAGAGTTGAGACCAACATAGATCAGATCTAATCACATTGAATGGCAGGGCAGGCGTGAAGGAACAGCTGGGTTACTTGTGCTCCTATTTTTTTGTGTTCCTGTGTGCAGTAACGATCTTCCTGCTCTCCCTTTAAATATACCATCATCTTCATATCCTCATCAAGATGAGAATATGGCTTTCTGATAAAGGTTTGCAGGAATAGTGACTCCAAAGTTACAAAGGTCATAATCCCAGCTGTTATTTTGCTGATGGTATCATCCAGAGAATGCAGGGTTAACGGGAGGGCACTTCCTTAATGAAGGGCAGTAAAGCACATCAGGGGAATTACAGAAACACCACAGATGAATCATCATTAACTTCGAGATCATGGTTACATACCTCGATTCTATGAGCAGATGTACATAATATAACTGTATTTCACCAGGCAGATTTTTCTAAACATTCATTGCCTCCTGCAATGAGACCTGTGTCTCATTATTGCCAAAGTCAAAGTCGAGTTTATTGTCACCTGCACAAGTACATGTAAGCACAGGTGCAATAAAAAACTTACTTGCAGCAGCATCACAGGCACATAGCATCAGAGACACAACATTCACATGAAAAACATAAATTAACCATAAATTATGCAAAATTATACAAGAAAGAACACAATCAGAACAAAAAAATATGTCAATTGTAGTGCAAAGTGGTTGCAGTGGTCATAGTGAAGCCAACACTTCATTGCCTGCTGTAGCCAAAGTTGCTGTAGAATTAAACTTCTTTGCCTTTGGCCCATTCAGGATCACAGAAGGCAATATCAATAACATCAATCAGTCCATTCTTGCACCATGACGGTGATCCACGCCATGTTGTGCTGATAGAAAAATTATCATTATGCTTCCAGTTGTAAGTGCAGACACAGGATAGGTTTAGGTGTTTGTATAGATTCTAAGATTGTGCAGGCTCCTAGAGGTGAACCCACTGAAAGGGAGAAATGCAAAAGAGATACTTCAGGGAAGGCGGACTTCCACTTTGAGATGAAGATTGTTCACATTGAATTAGGAAAATCTGCTAATTGGTAAAATTACAGATCAAAGAAAGATGTTTAAAAAAATAAGTTCTGTAATACAACACCAGATTCTCTAATCTCCAAAAAGAGCCACTGATCACCAAGTGAGAAGGAACAACATAGAAATAAAAGGAGAAGTAGACAGGAAGGCAGAATGTATCACAAATCCTGGTTAGTTTAAATTCAAAAGAGAATGTGAAGATATGTTGAATAACTTGCATCAGTATTTGCAGTGGAGGAAGAGGATAACTTGCTGGACATGCCAAGGGAAATAATAAGGAAATAAAATCAGAAACACTGAAAACAATCAGCAGGTCAGGCGGCATCTGTGGAAAGAGAAATGGTTAATGTTTCAGGTTGAAGACCTTTGTCTGAACTCGGAAAGAGAGAAAACAAGTTTTATGTTACAGAGAGGGTGAGTAAAGAACGGATAGGACAAAGGAAAACCACTAAGGGTGAACAAGGCAAAAGAAATAAATGGAAATCTATTGGAGAGAGTTAGATGAGGGTTGGTATATGAAGATTAATTTGACTTCCTGCCAATATCATATGCCCATCCCACCATGTGGCCAAACATTTTCCTGATGTATTCAGATTTCTTACTAGATTAGGGGGCACCTGTAGTCTGTAAGGTAGAAGGATGCCAGTCCGTCTTACTCTAGGAAGTTGAATACATAACCATGCTGACTCTGGTTCTACGTTTCTGCACATGCCAACTTCTGAATGAGACTATAAATTAAGGTGCCATCTGCACTCTCAGGTAAATATCCCATGGCATTATTTAAAAAAGAACAATAGAATTCTCCCCATTGTCCTGGCTGTCATTCACCCCTCAACCAGCACGACTGATACAGATTATTTTGTCACTATCATATTGCTGTTTGTGGGATTTTGCTATGTACACGTTGGAGTGAATCATAGAGTCAAACAGAACAGAAACAGGCCCTTCAGCCCACCATATCCATGCTAACCATCATCCTATCTGTACTAATCCTATTTACCAGCACTTGGTCGTACTATTGCCTTGGAGATTCAAGTGCTTGTCCAGATGCTGATTAAATGTTGTGAGAGTGCCTGCCTCCACCACCTCCTCAGGCAGTGCATTGCAGATTACAACTGTCCTCTGGGTGAAAAGATTCTTCCTCAGATCCCCTCTGAAACGTTTGCTCCTCACCTTAAACCTCTGCCGCCTGGTATTAGATACCTTTGCCATTGGGAGAAGTTTCTTACTATTTATCCTATCTATACCTCTCATAATTTTGTACACCTCCGTTGGGTTTCATTTCCTATATTACAGCAGTGCCAATATTTTGAACGTATTATATCATTGATAACATGCTTTTAGACTTCCAGAGGTTGTGGAAAATGCTATACAAATACAAGTTCTTTATCCTTTCCAGTTACTGCTATTTAATGCCATGTTACAAGGCCAAAATTAACAGAGAAATGCAGATCAGAAACCAATGTTGTTGTTCCACCTTCCAACGTTCTGAACGTTGCTCTAGTTTATTGTTTTTCAAATGCATCTCAAGAGACCAGGTGCATAATGTTATGTTTGCTGAGTAACTGATTATATTCATGGAAGTCATAAAAACTCAGGACATTGGGGAAAACACAAGAAAAATAGTGAGGAAATTTAAGCTAAATAAGAATGTGAGAGGTGGCGAACAGAGGAGGAAGGAATGAAGGAAAAGTCAAAAGATAATAGAACTGAGATGAAACCTTCCCCTAAAAGAGGTGAAAATATCAGCAGATGGACTGTAAAGCGAGCCAGCATTGGGCAAAAGAAAGGGATAATCCTTTCCGGCCCCAATTACTTATCTTAGATTTCTTTAAAAACCGAAATATAATTGGCATCACATTCGTCACATGGGGATAGAAAAGGAAACATATTAAAGATAATTTCTTGTGGTCAGAAATCTAAAGAGCTCTGTCTTTTAGAACATAGAACACTACAGCACAGTTCAGGACCTTTGGCCCACAATGCTGTGCCAAAATTTTATCCCGCTCTAAGATCTATCTATCCCTTCCCTCCCACATCGCCCCCTATTTTTCTATCATTCATGTCATTTTTGGTTACTCTGTCACTGGATTCAATGGTCCTCAGGTTAGAGAATTCCAAAGATTCACAAACTTCTGTGTGAACAATTAATTTCTAATCACAGCCCTAAAAGGCTGTCTCTTTGAGAAAATGACGCTGAGATCTGGACTTGCTAGTCAGGAGCTGCTGGGAAAGTCAGGAGGTGCTGTCCTTCACCATCTAACCTGTCAAGTCCTCTAAACATTTTATACGTTTCAAAATAATCTCATTTTTCTAAACTCCAGAGCACATAGGACCATTCAACTTATTTAAAACTGCAATGTTGTAGCTGGATAAATGTGAAATATGATGTCTAACAAATAGGTATACTACAAGGTAAATTCATTGTCCATGGTAAATGCATGATGAATGCTCAACATGTTGTGTCAAGCTTTCCAACATTAATTGCAACTCAAACATTTCATTTTAAATTAATTCAAAGTTAATTTAACCAAATATTACTAGCAAACTATACAACATTAGCAATACATTACATAGAAAAAGAAGTTTAATTTTAACTGCCCCATCATTTCACCCAATAAGAAAAATAATCTTTGTTCCACCCATTGCTCTCCCCCACCTTCACTGCCACATACAGTAACTTGTTTCTCTCTTTCCCAGTTCCAAAGAAGGGTTCTGGACCTGAAATGTTAACTGTTTCTCTTTCCACAGATGCTGCCTGACCTGATGAGTTTTTCCAGTATTTTCTGTTTTTATTTCAGATTTCTAGCATCTGTTTTTTTTTTCATTTTCAAATACTAGCAGAGCGAAGGACAAATTTAATTCATTTGAGTTATTCAAGGCATAAAGATTTAAAATGACATGCACTGGTTATGATGTCTTTTTAATTGGAATCTTTAATGGTTTTCTGAATACCCAGATCGATTTCATAACTCATTTTCTCATAATGTGGAAAATTTGACAGAGCTGAATCTATTGCCATACTCATCAATATGAGAAGGTGATGCTGATCTTTTCTTTGAATTTCTGTAGTACTATTATTTCTTCTATAATGATAAGAGAATTCAGGGATATTGTCCAGTGGTGACAAAGGAACAGCTGTGCACGGAGAAGTTAGGATGGCATGCAAATCAGGGATGATTCTGAATTCTTGATGGTAAAGGTTACGGATGAGCAAGGTGCTATCAGAACATGCTTGGTGATTTGCTGTAGTACATCCTCCAGCTGTTACGTTTGGCAGTTGGAGTGTCTCCAGAGGAATCAAGATACTAGTGTGTCAAACAAGCACACTACTGTATCCCAGATGGTGTCAAGGTTTTTAAGTGATATTGCATCTGCACTTCTTGGCAAGTGGTGACTATCCCAACACACTCCTGACTTGATCCTTGTGGATGGGTTGTATTGGGAGCTCATGACATAAGCTGTTCATTGTAGCCTCTGTCTGGGTTTTGTAGCCGAAGTTGTGATATCTCTAATCCAGTCGGTAGTGAATGGTCATCCCCAAGAAACTGATGTGGCTTGGTTTAACATCTCATATAAAAGACGGCATCTCCAACAGCGCAGTACTCCCTCTGTTCTACACAGGATTGTCAGTCGCACTCCAGAGAATGTATTCAAACCTCTGGAGAGTTACTTGAATCTATGATTCTTCAAGCTCAAAGGCAAACATGCTAGCAGCTGAGACACATCTGATGATGGATTATAGGTATCTGGGACTGGGAAGGGATAGTGGTATGTAATTGTCAGTAGCACAATCTATATTGGGAACATGCTTGTATACTAGGTATTCTTAAAATAATACTACTGTAATTACATTTACTGTACATATCTATTTCTTCATGATATAATCTATTGTACAAAATAGTTAGCTTCCCTATGTTTATCAGTTTCCACGCATGGAAACAAATGATGCCAAAACAGCTGTTTCAGATCGAATTTTTCAATCCACAAGTAAAGATAGATCCATATTTAATGGAACATTCATTAGTTTTTAAATCATTCTTGAAGTTTGGCAGCCTTCAAATGTACAATATCATTTATGAAATTCTTTCCTTTACTATTTTGATATCTGTTAAATATATCTTGAAAGAACTTTATGCAAGGTCATTGAGTGTACCTTATGGTATCCCACATAATTTCAAGACAGCTATTTGTACCAACAATTACAATTTAGTTAAAGCTAGTGAAGAGAGAAATAAAAGGCTATGGCATTGGTGCCATTATGATTTGTCACATTGCTATTGTTTTGACAGAATACCAATAATACAAAGTAAATCGCAGGTCTTTGATTTTTCATTTGGGGAAGACTTGCAGAAATTAATTTGTGAGACTTATAACTACAGAATATAAGATAAACTCTGCTATCCAGAAGCACAGGGGCTGTCTTATGTTACTCCAACCATGCATTTTTTTCCATCATGAATTCTTATATCCTTATTTGTAATGGAATCTGCTAATGTTAACAATGCAATATTTCCCCCACCTACCACTAATAGATGTACTGAGGGACGGTATAATTACAATGTGATCATGGGCAGCTTTTATCGTAGTCAAGAACATAGTAATTTATAAGTGAAATATAAAAATGAGGTTAGACTTACAAGTTGAGAATAAGAATTGAATTATATCTGCACCCATTGGTAAAATAACCGCTGAACTTTAACCTCATTCCACATTAAAATTAAAATTGGCTCAAACTCTCCATGCACAATAAAAATAATATCTGGAAGTTTCCATAAGTATTTCTGGAAATACAGCAAAAATAATCATCTATCACAAGTTCTTTGATTGTGAGAAAATAGTTGTAGAATGATACAGAATTTCAGCACAAGGAATTTCTTTATCTTTCAAAGAATGGTGATAGAATTCTTTTTATTCTCTCTCTCGCTCTCTCTCACACAGCATTTCCTTACAGATAAATTCCTTTATGCTCCAGAAAATGGTGACTGCATACTGCATTTTATTGTCTTTCTGTCTCTCTGATAGCATTTTCTCACAAAGAATTTCCTTTATGTTCTAGAGAATGACGATAGGTTGCATTTCATTGTTTCTCTCTCCATTTCTCAATACTACTGACAAAGATTTTTCTCACAAAGAAATTCCCTTATGCTCTAGAAAATGATGACAGACTGTACTTCATTATCTCTTTTTTCTCTTTGTGATAGCACACGCTTTCACGAAGAAATGCATATATGCTCTAGAGAATTGTGATAGAATTGTTTTTACACCCTCTCTCCTTATCTCTCGCCATCTGCCTTTTCCTTCTCTCCATGAATGTCTCCCAGTCTCTCTCTTTCTCTTTACAGATCCCTCTATTTATAGTGTGTATGTTTAACCTTTGGACCAACATTTCAATACTGAGGACTGAGAAAGAGTTCTTTCAACTACCAACAAACTAAATCAAACAGTTTGTGTGCATGGCTGAAAACACAGATTTGGCTTCAACCAAGACTTTGTGTGGCTACTCCGATCTTTTTTTTCAATTTCAAAAATATTACTTTATTCCTAAAATTTTTAGAAAAATATATAAAGTAAATTCTCAGTAAACATCATATCATTTCATATATATTACATCTGCATTAGAACAATTTTCCTTTACATATATCCCATGAACAAATTGTGCAAGAGGTTTTCTTTTAGCTCAGGTTCCAGCACCCTCAGTATGCAGTGGCAAATGCATCCACTACAACAGCTGCATCAAGGTTCACTGTGTTCCTCAACATGTAGTCTTGGATGATGGAATGTATAGGTCTACAACATTGCGAACTGCTCCTTACACTGAAACACCAGCAGGTTTCGGGCAGACTAGAGGGCATCTTTCACCAAGTTGTTAATCTTCTGTCAGCAATTGCCTCAGAGTAAGTGCCTGTTTGTTACACAACTGTTTGGAAGAACCCCAACAAACACTACAATCTTATTCTGGACCTTTTTGGCAGACATGAATTCCAGAAATAGGTAGTTGACTGTCTCATCCCCATCACTGTCATCAGGGCAATGTGCACTAGTGCTGATACTCCGGGTGTACATGAATGATCTGACACTGAGGGGTCTTCTCACCACCATCCAGGTAAGGTCTTGGCACTTGCTTAAACGTTTTGGTGATGAGCCATTCTGCCAGATGACCTTGACAGTCTGCAGTGGGGAATCATTCAGCCTAATCCACTTTTCCCATATGACCTTGAAACCATTCCTTGTAAACCATTGGCTGATTGACTTGTGTTCTTCTTTCTGTGATGGAAAGCTAAAAGGAACTTTTCAGTGCCATATGGCCAGAGCCATGCTTTGCAATACCAGAGACAGACAGAACTACAGCACACAGTAACACTTGGTGTTTGCATGCTCAGGATCACTGCAAAACTTGATGTAACCACACACAAAGGGAGACATTAGGGCAAAGGCCACATTGGGTACATTTCTCATTTTCTCTGGAGATTTCTATATCATGTCTCTGTGGATAGAATCTATTTTCAATCTCCATATAAACTGGAAAATAGCTCAGGTGACTGCTGCAATGTAGATGCAGCATATCTGCTACACATGCATCACACACTAACACAAGGAGCATCTTGCTCCTGGTGACTGAGTTCCTTCCTGCAGTCAAGAGGGATGCCATTGGCACAATCCCAGTTTTTGCCTCACCTTGGCTACATGGTCTATCCAGTTCTTGGTGCATACCCTACCTCTTCAAATCCACATTCCTGACACCTTCAGGTAACTGGACCTGATAACGAAGAGGGCTGTTGGACCAGTTTCCAAGATATACAGCCCCAATTCTACTGTGAATAACTCTGGTCTCCAAGGCTATTTTGACTGTATCACAAATGCTCATCAATCCAAAGACCAACCATGGATCCAAGCAGAAACAGAGATGCCATCCATGTACAAGGGGGTTTTATCATGAATGCCTCTACTGCCTGGGATCATCACTCCTCATGACCACAAGCTAACTGATGGATTCAGCAAAAGATTGGTACAACACACAAACAAGACAGAGCAGAGAGGGCAACCAAGCCTAATTCCTGTTTTTACCATGGTGCTTTCTGTTTCCTACCCATTGATCAGGACTGCTTTACTGATGTCTGTGTAGAGCAGTTACATCCAATTGGACTTCTGATTAAGAAAGTGTCCATCCCACAAAGCTGCCAGTAATCTTTCTGCCAGGGTTCAGTACAGGTCAGACCTGGGTGAAATATCAGCTGGAGAGCAGAAATGATGATGACCTTGGACTTGAGGTGGTCATACTAATGGGCTTGATAATGCCCATACAGTGCCAGCAAAATAAAATAGCTGCCAGCTTGACCAATGAGTATTAGAGAGAAGTATGCTGTACATGATATTCGGCATTTTGTATGCTTCACATTAAGAGTTAGAGAAAAGTAATGGAAGTGGAAACCGTTTACTCGAAGAAATTGACAGACAAAAGATAGGAACAGAAGAAAACCCTGATAATAAGTAAAAAGTCAATAGGTTAGTTAGAATGGAAAAAAAGGGAGGGAATTAGCAAAAAAAAGGTCAAGGCCAGTGCAAATTGCTGGGAGTGGGGGAAGTAAACAAAACAAGTCAGTTTAGAAAAGTATAAACAAAAGTCAAGACCGGAAGTAATGGGAGAATGGGAAAATAGGTTGCTGGGGAAGTTTCAACAAAAAATAAACTACGTTTAAGTAAACAAAATCCAGAAGGGATAAAGCTGAAGTTGGCAATTGTGACAAGCTAAAAAGAGGGAGAGTGGATAGGGGGCCAGGGCAGGGGGAGACCAGTGAAAAGGAGGAGGGCTGACAAAGTCAAAGCCTGAGACATGGCACTAAGAACCTGAATTGAAGAACATGGATAAAAATAGAGACCATGGAGGGCTGCTGGCTAGCAGCTACTATACAACATTTTAAATCAAGTAACTTATTTTATTACGATATATCAAGCAATGTGATTAGGAAGTATTTCAGCATATTAATAGATGCATCATTTATTTTTGATTAGTTTTCGTAATGTACATGATCTCTGCCACAATAATTTAATTTTGTGTCATGAAATATGGAAATGAGAATACGGATGAAGGAGAAGGTGCATAAGAAATTCACCAAAATGCTTCCAGAGCCTTGGAACTTTGGTTGTGTGGATACACTGGAGAGATGGAGATTTTCTTTCGGAACAGAGAAGATTACAAGGATATTTGATAAAGTTATCTGAAATTGTGAAGGATATGGACAGAGCAGATAGAGAGAAACTGTACCAATTGGAACATAGAATGAAGGTGAGTGGCAAAAGAACCAAAACAGGCATGAAGAAATTGTTTATTACACAGTGAGTGGTTAGACTCTGGAAAGCACTGACAGGGGCAGTAGTGGAGGCAGAATCAATTGTGACATTAAAGCTGAAAATTATCTTAAAGTAAAAATTTTACCGAGCTCTGGAAGAGGGCAGGGGAGTGGAACCAACTGGATTACTCTTGCTATAGTCAGTACAGACTTAATGGGTCAAATAGTCTCCTTCCATTCTGTAACCATTCTGTGATTTGCAGCTGTTACAATTTTGGTTTAAGTATTAATTGGATCAACAGTTTTTGCCACCCTCATCAATGTTATTTGCTACCATTACATTAAATTGTTTGTTCTTTGACTAATTAATGGTTTTCTACAACTTACACAAGAGTGAAAATCTTACATTTCATTGAATTTATTTCCTCACGGGTTACTGAATCCTTATGTGCTGATGTTATCTGATAGAAATCTCAAATTAGTTCCATTATAAAGTGAACCGCCTTCAAGGACAGCAATGTGTGGCAACACATATATAACATATATATTAATCCTATGAATAAATACATCAAAACAATCACAGTTTTTCCAATATATAATTATTTATACTATTTACCCAATATGCATATATATTTAGATATAAGTATAAACATTTATATTAACTACCCAATAGATTGCATGACGTCACCTAGAGGTTGGTATCTGGACCACTGATATTTTTATCTATGTTAGCATTAATACAGAATACAACATAAAATACATAAAACAATACACAAGCTTGAAAGCCTAGACAACCAGACACAGCTTCTTCCCCACTGCTATCAACCTTCTGAACCAATCGCCTCTTTCACACCCCCTTTCTGGTGGTGCCGCCACGTTCTCAAACCTTTAAGTTTACCTCTTCCGTTATTGTCACTTTAGCATTTCTTTTTGCACTACTATACTTTGCACCTTTCCGTTGTTTGTATTTATTGTTGTATTTATTATAAATACGTGCACTGTTTACTCTGTGAGCTTCACATCAGCAAGGAATGTAATTGCACCCTGGTGTATATGACAATAATCTGAATCTGAACACCGTGGTGAGAATAAAATGTAATCGGTGTACAATTAGTTTAAATAGGTGCTTGGTCAGTGCCAACTCAGTGGGCCAAAGGGCATGTTTCCATGACTCTATATTTTCAAAATTTGCACGTGATTGAAAGTTCAGAAATGTGCAATAACAATGAGAAAGACAGCAGGAAGATTCCAGAAAGGCAGACGTACTGGGTCAATGAGACAGACACATAACATTGCAGTGCAGAGTGTGAGAAATGATGCATTTGGAAGGAAAATGAGATGACTTAATATAAGTTAAATGGTGCAGGGTAACAAGTGAGGATGGGGATTAACGTATTACAAATCTTTGGCCAGGGCACCAACTTGATGTAAGTGTCCCGGAATTATAAAAAGAGGTATGAAGTGCAAAAACAAGGCAATAACGGTAAACCTTTATGAACTGGTTAGATCTCAGTTGGAGTATGGTAGAAAATTTTGGGCACTCTACTTTCTAGTACTTTCTAGCTACGGGGTACATTTTTCAGAATATTACCAGGCATGAAGATAAACCATAATGCGAAGAGACCATTGAACCTGGGACTGTTTCTTCACAAAGAGGGCGATGAGGAGATTTAATAGACTTCCTTAAAATAATGCCGTGTTGACAGAGTAGATAGGGTTAAACTATTTTCACTCGGTCGGTAATCAGAGCTCGCGGAAGCTAATGTCCAAAAACAAAATACAGGAAGATGACAAGAAATAGTTTTACTCAAGTAAATTGTAATGCACAGCCTAAATAGTGGGGAAGTCGATGCATACTCTAAAAAAGTAAAATGTAAAGGAGGAAAGTGCATGGGAGTGAAAGGCAAAGAGCTGTGCTGTATGATTTTGCACGATATAAACTTGTAGAGTGCTTGTCCGATGAATATTTATGCATCTCATCCCTTAGGCTATAAATGGTTAGCGGACCCTCAGCACTTATCGCCCCAACCAGACAGCAACATCCGCAGTGCAAGCTTCCCCGTCAATCTAACTTTACTCCAGTTAAAACCCCCGCCCCCGCCGCGAGGTGATTGGCAGCCGACGTCATCACAGCCGCGTCGCCTCCCGGCCAGCGCCCTCGCGATTGGCTGCGAGTCGGTGCCACTCACGGCCGTCAGGTTGGGTTGTCTCTCCGGCTGGGCTCATCGACGGTCGGTGTGTGACGGGGCGGGGGAAGCGGGTGATCGGTCGCCGCCGTCTCCCGTCTGTCAGTTACGGGCCCCGGGCTGTCATGCCGGCGGCCGAGGAGGATACGCGGTCGGCTGACCGGCGTCGCCGCCTCCTCCTCCTTCTCAGTTAGAGGCCTGGGCGACGCCCGGGCGGAGCTGAATTAGCAGGGGAGCGGGCGGGCGGGCCGCGGGCGGCGAGGCCTCGGGGGGGGGGGGCACGGCTGTTGAGGTGCCGAGCGAACGGTTGGCAGGAGCCGCCCGGGGGTGGGGGGGAGGCAGCCCCGGTTTGGGCCCACGGGCTGGGGGGTCGCCCGCTTGGGTGTCTTTATCCCTCCAACGTCCCCCTCCCCTTCCTTCCGGCCGGTGCTGTGGATCTTTTAACCATTCATATTTAAAGCAACGACAACGGGCTGTCTGCCGCTGCTCCTCCGCCTTCATTGACCCAGGTTAGTACTGTGAGCTGGTCTCTTCCCCCCCCTCCCCCCCCCCCGTGTTTGGTTGGTGAGCAGCGGGGGGGGGGGGGGGCTTTAACTTGGGGGGCAGCTCCCTCCCCCTTCTCCTGTTCAACATGTCTTTCACTTCCACATTCCCTCATGCCTTGAATAGAGAGTAAATGGCGTCTCTACTGAGCAGACAGAGAGGCGAGAGCTCATCCCAGCACAGGCAGGGCTGCTGGTTTCAAGGGACTAGGGGCTGGAGCGGGGGGGAAAGAAAGAGGCAACTTCTGGAAACACGGTAAATGCTGAATCAAATGATACATGAGGGGCAAATGTGTGTGAGAAGAGGGTGCTTTCCTCTTTTAATGAAGTGTTTGCATGTTTTATTGTCACAATTAATTTCTTTGTTAGCTGCGTTCAGTTATGGCAGTATCTGTGGTTATTCTTGAAGCAACCTGAATTTTTTTTTGAGATAGAGGTTTTTATCTTCAACATCTCTCCTTTCAGCTTTCTTTTGTGTGCACTGTCTGCATTCTCCTTTCAAAGCTTCTCTTTCATTCACTCCCTTTCTGCAGTTCTCTCTCTTTTGTTCCCATTCTCTTTTCTCTCCCTCTCTCTCTATTCAGGCTTTTTTTATTTTTGAATCATTTTGAGATGGGGGAAGTGCTCAAAAACTACAAAAACAGCTTTCCTGCTTTCATACAAAGCAGATGGTACCGAAAGGGAGATCTTGAGTAAACTATTTGCAAGTGCACTGGCTGTAATGTGAATGTTAGACTACAGTACCTGTTGACGTGATGATCTTTGGGTTGATTTAATGGTTGTCTTTTTAATTCCAGTAACAATACACATGCAATTTTTTTAAAATTCGGAAACTTGGTCCCCAATTGAATCAACCCAAGGCTAATTGTCTTTAAATTTTAGGAAGGAGCCAAGCCATGTAATTTAAATGTCAGGACCACTGTGATGGGATTACTTTTGAATGTGATTGGTATCTCCTTTTCGTATTGAGTCTGGTTGCTTAAATTCAGGAAGTTATTTAGAGCTGAAATGCTTTTTATAAAAATAAGCCGCGGGTGAGAGAATTGGTTGGAACTTGAGAAAAAGACAGCTCTAATGTCTCCATCTATTGCAGTCTGAAGGAAAAATGCATAAAGTGGGTGTAGGACTGATTCGGGGGGGGAAAAGTAGTTTAGAAGAAATTACAATTTTTTTCTCTCTTTTGAATAGAAGTAACATCCTTAATCTTTATTTATTAAAGAGTCTGAACTGTTTAAATCCTACCTGGTGCTACTGTTTTTCATAGGTGAATGAAAACTTACACAAAGGTGCAAGGTAATTCTGTTAGTTAAAGTAATAATTTTATTCATTAATGTAACAACACTACTCAAATTTTACTTAACATGAGGGATACCGATCTGTCAAGATTTGAATAAAGTTAGTTGGAGGTGGATGATGTAGAGCTAAGTAACCATTCTGATTATTCATGTTTATTATTACCTTGAATTGTTATTTCTGTGAAGCATCTAGGGGTGTTTGTTACATTGACACTATACATAACATAAAATTATATTTATGGTAAAGCTAAGTTGTTGTATGTAAACTTTAAGTATTCAGAAGATGGGTATTTGGTACTAATTTGATATTGCCTTTTAATTTGAAATAATCTTTATTTCAGAATCGTTAATGGCTTGCCTTATTCTGTCTTTCTAATCTACTGCAGCTCTAATGCACTGCAATCTTGGCACTCTAGTTCATACCCTTTTGCACCCCTATTTTTCATTGATTTACTATTGGTGTGGTGAAAGTCTCAAGCTCGAATAGTCTCCCTAAACATTTCCCATTTATAACATGTCTCTTTAAGACCCTTAAAACCTATTAGGCTTTTGACATCTCTCCTAATATTGCCTAAATACTGTAGATGCTGGAACTCTGAAATTCAAAAAAACTAGGAATATATGGAAAAGGTCAGGCAGCACCTTTGGCAAGAGAAACTGAATGCTTTGGGTCAGTGATCTTTCATGAATAATCTTGGAAGTCATTGATCTGAAATGTTACCATTGTTGCTCTCTCCATAGCTGCTTTTTGACCTATTAAATATTTATATTTTACTTCTATTATTGCCTTGTTCTGTAGTTTTAAATTTGTTTTGGGTCTTGAGGATAAAAGCAGAAATTACTCAGCAGTTCAAACAGCATCTGTGGAGAGGGAAAGGGACATTGACATTTTATCAGAATGAGTAAAATTGAGGAATTGTTTAAAAGTGCAGAGATGGAGGGAGTGGAGAAGACAAAGGAATGTCTTTGGGTGAAAGTGGAAAATGAATGATATAAATGTTAGTGGTGCTGGCTGAGAGAATGTGCTAAAGCCTTGTTAATCATAGTTGATCGGTCTTCTGTTTTTATTTCATTTTTTTGCATCTGTATTTCTTGCTTCAGCCGATATGGGATATTTTACTATGCTAAAGCCATCGTGTGAATGGAAATTGTTGTCAGTGTTGCCTTTATTGATAAATACATCAAACAGTAACACAAGTATGCTATTATGAATGAATCATACTGGGAAAGTAAGATATACTTGCAAATTGAAGATTGAAATCAAGTATCAATTCTCTTTAATTGTTTAATACTTCCTTACAATATGTGTATTGGTTTTGGACTTTGCCGGTGATAATTTTTTTTGAAAGATTTGCTTCAAAATTGGAGCTGGTCTTGACTCTGATTTAAGTGCCTTGTGTGCCATTGTCTGTCACTCAGATGCTGTGAAACCTATCAAGGCATCCCCAATCAAGTGGTTCCACACTATCCTTTGCAATCAGAATGCAGTATTGCTCAAGAGTATGATCAAATAAATAATGGATGATTGTCTGTACTTGCTAGTGATGGCAGGACAAGTGAGTAAGCTGAAGGATGAGATTGCAGATCTATTCATCAATTGGCTGGCTAGCTGTTCTCAGGACAGTTGTACTGATGGGGCCTTGCTCATTTGTCAGTCTTTGCTACTACTTGAACCACTTCCTTGTTTTTCTCTGGACTTCCCATCTTTCATCAATCATAGCACATCTACGGCAGTTTGTGCCCAGTTTTGCCATTCATGCTTCCCCATCACTTCAACTACCCTTTTGCATATGGATATATTCAAAGACTCTGCACTTTTTAAGGGTAAAACACTCCCTCTTTTGATTCTTGAGGTACTTTCATATCTTCTCCCAACTGCAGCAAAGCAACAGGCAATCTTCATATAAATATGCAACCCTGCAGCTCTGAAGGAGGTTGGGTTTCATTTAACTTGCATAATAAAATGCTGATCGTTACAATTTATTTTGTTTGGAAATCATCTGTTAATTATTACTATATAAACTATTAATATAATTGTTTAATCACTACAAGATAAACAGGGATCATTGTCAACATTCATTGTGCTCTTGCAATGCGACATTTATTCTTGATTCTTGACCTCCCTAAGGTGCTGATGATGGACCACTTTTGTGCTGAAAGCTGGTGTTGTTTTCATTTCTTTCGTGATGGTAGAAGTTGTAGTATTGACCAATTGTATGGAAGAAGGTTAGAGTATTAATCTTTGAGAATGTGAAGATGATTTATAAATTCCCCTTTTTGTTTGATATCTGAGCACCCAGATTGCCAAACAAACTGACTTCTTATCAAATACAATTGTATTAAGGCAGATTTTTCCCAAGCCCATACTGTCATTTTGTTTTGGTAAAACAGGAATAAGCAAAGACTGATGCTTAATTTGAAAATAAACTTGTGAATGGTTGTTTCATATTTAAACCTAAATGAGTCAAATAATGGATTTAGTGCTGAAGAAAATACTTTATAATACTGAAATGTACATCTCTAGGCTATTCGTATTGTAACTAGAAATTACAGATCAGTGCTAAGGTATTTTGAAATTTTTCATTGTGGTTATTAATAATCCATGTTTGCTTTTTATTTTTTCTGGTAACTTATAATTGTCTCATCTCAGAGGCTCTGTAGCTACATTATCTAGAAAGAAATGCTTTAGGTATTCCAAATGTGTTCATGCTCACTTTTTAGTTTTGTTTTCTGATGTGATCTTTCATTTTTGGAAGATTCCCAAGGTAACAATTTTTTTAAATCCTTCAAATTGAATGCGCCACCATTGCTTGAATTGGGTAGATTGTAGAGCGGATCTAGAGTCGTAATGTAAACACAAATCAAGGTCTCCTTATTGCTAAGCAACCAATGTGGTTAAAATCTTCAATGGCTAGCACTTTGGGCTTGATGTATCATTTTTGAAAATGAGTGTGAAAAATATTAGTTATCAGATGTGATTGTACTTTGTTAATATAAAAAAGTGTTTCCCTATATGTGTGTGTATAGAGTAGATCATGTGGAAATGCCATGTACTTTAGATAGCTAATTGGTAAAATCCATGTGCTAAGTAAATTGGGCTGGTGGCTGCCTGCAAGTCATTGGTTGGGTACACAAGCAGAAATGAAATTTGCACATTTTTTGCTTTGCAAAAAAAGTGAAGGGAGGACTTGAAAGAGAATGAATAATACTGAAAAGTGTTCCAAATTTCTTCCTTTTAACTTTTAAAATAAACGTGTATGAGAATAACCATTGCCTAGACCAAAACATGTCAGCAGGGATTTGAAGCTATATTGATATTTCTATGTTTGGAATATGCTAATATTAAAGCTTCAGTGTCTCACACAGACAAGCACCACAAAATGAATGTGTGGAGGTGAAGAGTTCCTTTAAATTAAATGTAGATTTTCAGTGAATAGCACATCACTTTATTTTCCCCATTGGTGATACTTCAAACTTCTTTAACCTGACGATAGTCAAAGTAAAATCCTGAGTGTTAAACGTTGAAAAGCTAAACTCTCAAACATGCGGGGGTAGGAACAAATTGCTGGAAATTTGCAACAGGTCAGGCAGTGGAGAGAAAGTTTGGGTTTAATTTTTAAGTAAACAAGAAGTTATTAGCCTTGCCTTCACAATTGCCTGATCTCCTCAGAGCTTCTGGAGTTAAACAGTGGGGTCATCATGAGAAATTTGAGGTCTGTTGCACCATGTGAAAATAAATTTTGCTTGCTGTCAACATAATCAAGATGTACAATAATGGAGGTGAACAGGAATCTCTGCATTTTAAAACAGGAAGCTGAATTAAATTTACTTTGGCATTGGAATTCAGCTTTTGTGTAGTTATTTTAAGTGTTGACCTGTCTGATGCTGCAGTTAAAATGAAGAGGAAGCTCTACCCTACACTGAATAACTTAAATGTCTTCACAAATTCTTGCTGAAGCTTGTTTCTTCAAATAACTTTTAAAATGTGATGGACGGGTTTCCACTTTTTGAACAATGTAACTGCATCAATCAGACTTTATGCCATCTTCACACAGCTGTTGTATGCAAGACATTTCAAAACTTCATCTATGTGCCATTGATTTTGGCAAATCAGATAATTGCTTATTGCCTTAAGGGTGATGTTTAATTGGCAAATTTAACTTAATTCCTAGTTTTTGCATTGATGTTCGAAATGCATTCTCTAACATTTGAGTAAGTGATTTCTACTTGAATTAAAATACTTAGTCCCAGAGCATTGTCAGACCCTATCGAGAAAATTAATTATTACTGATGACTTTTTAAGCTTGTTTACTTTTATGGTTTGAAATTAATGTATGTCTACTCTTAGAATTATTTTACTTGGAAACAATTTTTAATAAGCATCTTCAGCAAATCTATATCATTGGTGCATTAATACCAATCACACTAGAAAATGAATGAAACTGCTCTCTAAGTTATCCATAAACCACAGTATTTTCAGTGAAGAAATTGCATCCTTTGGTAGTCTGTTGTTCTGTTTGTTCCCACAGTTGCTGCAGAAGTTATCATTCCTTCCTATTTGTGTTGAATTTATTTGTTTCTACTTAAGATAATTATTTCTGATTGACCACTGGTCCATCAGCAAGTGAGCAAAAATGCAGTAGTTGGAAATCTAAAATAAAAATAGAAACTGGCTAAAAATGTGGAGAGAAGCAGTATTAATGTTTTAGGCCACTTATCTTCCATCAAAACAAGGAAAACTTGGAAATATGTTTAAAGTTACAGACAAAAGGTGGTTTGGAGATAAATGGATGTCTGTGATAGGATGGAGACCAAGAGATTGAAGGACAAGTGGGGGTGCTGGCTGAGAGAGACTGAAAGGTTTGTTAATTGCAGATATCTCTGGAAGAGATATAAATAGGAGGTGAATGAAGGAGAGAAGGGAGGGAAAAACAATGGTAGACCTTTGAGATATAAAACAGTTGTTTGCTGGAAATCTGAAATAAGTGGTATCTCACTTTATTAGAATACTGGATATTGTGCACTTTGTAGCAGACTGCAGGTAAATTAATGCAGTATATTCACAGTACCTGCTTAAATAGTACTTTGGCCTTTTGCACTGTTCCAAAAAAGCCAACGTAAGCCAAAGGAACAGGATCTCCTCTTTCAACTCGATGCGTTACAACTTCGGGACTCTACATCAGATACAGATTGCCCGTCTTTCTGGTTTGTATCAGAATTGGCCAGTTTAGATAAAAGGTCATCAAAATTTAACATTAATCTTGTTTTTCTCTCTCCACAGAGGATGCTTGATTTGCTGAGTATTTCTGGTATTCACCTCTATTTCTGATTTCCAGTGACTTCAGTTTTTTCTTAGTTCCAGGACTAATTGCTTTTCTCCCTTTATGTTCTGGTTTATCTCTTCCATTTACACCTTCAGACAGGTCAGCTGTGATCAAAAAGCTTTCAGTGGCCTCTCCCAGCTGGCACCACCACTTGTCTCATTCAGTTTTGCTTAGCCTCCACTCTGTTACAGATATTGCCTTTGTTCTCTCCACCTCTCTCACATCTCTGTAACCTAACATTTATTTGATTTCTAATTTCCCAGTTCTGATGAAAGGCCATCAACCTGAAATGTTAATTCTTCTCTCTCCACGGATGCAGCCTGACCTAGTGTTAAGTAAATATTTGGCAATGGATTCTGCAATTTAAGTGCATAACTTTGTGAATTGACAATACCAATGCTTCCACTAAATATCTTTCAAAATAAATGTAGAACTTCTAACTTTTGTGATGTCTCCAGCAGCACTCTTCCCTTATTCTGAGACTGTTGTTGGTTGTTTTGAAGTAGAGGAAAATAAGGCTATGAATAGATGTATGTTTAGTTTAGGATCTCTTTAGCAAAGCACAAATGATAACACTGTCAAGTGGACAATGTAAATATTCTTGAGTGAGGTACCTTTGCATTTGTATTTGAATTCCTTTATCTACTAAGCATGGGTCATGAATATACGTGTAGAAGTCTTTCTAGTTTGCAAACTATATGGCATGTATGTTTCATACTAATGAACTGAAAGTTCCCTGTGTCACCAACTTCTTGGGAGTATGTTAAAGAAAATGGAAGTTCAGATGTTTTTCCTGTTAAATGTTAATATACATTTGTACTGCAAATGTTGGGAGAAACATGCTGCTGTGTACATTTTTTAAAGAAAATTCAAATGTTCATCTAATATGATGGCAGAATATAGTATTAATGGTAGGACTCTTGGCAGTGTGGAGGATCAGAGGGATCTTGGGGTCCGAGTCCATAAGACACTCAAAGCAGCTGCAGAGGTTGACTCTGTGGTTAAGAACGCATATGGTGTATTGTCCTTCATCAATAGTGGAATTGAATTTAGGAGCCGAGAGGTATTGTTGCAGCTATATGGGACCCTGGTCAGACCCCACTTGGAGTACTGTGCTCAGTTCTGGTCACCTCTCCACAGGAAGGATGTGGAAGCCATAGAAAGGGTGCACAGGAGATTTGCAAGGATGCCGCCTGGAATGCGGAGCATACCTCATGAAAGCAGGTTGAGGGAACTCGGCCTTTTCTCCTTGGAGTGATGGAAGATGAGGGGGGACTTGATAGAGGTATATAAGATGATGAGAAGCATTGATCAGGTAGATAGTCAGAGGCTTTTCCCCAGGGCTGAAATGGTGGCCACAAGAGGACATAAGTTTAAGGTGCTGGGGAGTAGGTATAGAGGAGATGTCAGGGGTATTTTTTTTTTACTCAGTGGTGAGTGTGTGGAATGGGCTGCCAGCAACGGTGGTGGAAGCAGATACGATAGGGTCTTTTAAGAGACTTTTGGCTAGGTACATGGAGCTGAGAAAAATAGAGGGCTATGGGTAAGCCTAGTAATTCCTAGGGACATGTTCGGCACGGCTTTGTGGGCTGGAGGGCCTGAATTGTGCTGTAGGTTTTATGTTTCTGGTATCAAAAGTTTGTGTACTCTTTCCAGTTTAATAACATCTTTCCTATAGCAGGGTGACCAAAACTGAACACAATACTCCAAGTGCAGCCTCACCAGCATCTTGTACAACCATACCATGACCTCCCAACTTTTATACTTGATGCTCTTGAGGGTGAAGAATCTTGACAAGATGTTGAAATGAAAGATGGGTGACCAGGATTCTCGAACATTTGCTAGCAAAGAATTCAGGTTTTTGAGAGGGTAGAAATCTGCTGTGGGTGGAAGTTGAGTGGTGGTGAGTAAAGGTGCTCTACACTTCCCACTTCACAACTCCTCCAAAGAAAAACTTCCACGTTGGAATAAGCTGACATTTACAACACGAGTACATTCAATCCTTCCAGATTGATTTGCTCCTCCGTGCTGATCTCTACTCATGAATTCTTGCTCATGAAAACTCTTCTGAGATGAAGCCTCAATAGAAGAATTTTTTTCTTCCTTTTGGGGGTTAGTATTTTGTGGTCAATATGGAAATGAAATACTGCATTGACTGTGGGTTCTTACTCAGTTTATAAAACTGCACTTAATTTTATAAAGTTCTAAAATTTCCTTTAGTCTTTCTCCAACCTCTTTATTCTGGTCTTCCTGATTCCCTGCTAGCCACTTTCGTTTGCCTTTCCATTTTTTTTAGTATATGGCTGGATGGTGTTTCAGATTTTACTTTCATGAGCAGGAGGCAGTTTTCTGCAGTGCTGACTATTGTTGATAGTACTTCACTTGTCCTTATTGTTTGGTTCAGAGGTTACCAGTAGTAGTAGAACTTGAGTGTATGACCATGTGATTCTGGCACGTTTCCTCTTTTGTCTTAATACTTGAGTATATCTTGATCTGCTTCCTGAATTTTATTCTTGTGTTACTTTGTGAATAAAAATGTATCTTGCATGTGAACTTCTGGTGATGCAGTATGAATAATTAGTAATCTAAATATTCCTTGTCTAAATTTTGTAAATTTAAATGCTACATATGAGTGAAGGGAAATAGAAGCTTTGGGGAGAAAAGTCTTATTTTATATTTTAAATAGAAGATCTGAAGTGGGAATAAGGAAACTAACTGCAACCAGTTTTGGCAGATTCAACCCTATTTTCCCCCTGCAGCAACCCTCACCTCCTTTCTCCAATGCATATTTAAGTGGCACTGCTTTATTTGGGGGTATGTTATCTGACCTGCAGAAAGCATTTTAAAAAAAAACTGCAGAAAGGATTCTGTGCCACAGATCTAGAAGGAACAAAATGTGATTCACCAGATTTAAAATGAATGTATTGGTCTGGGCTTACATTGTATGGAATACTTTTTAAAAATGGGATGTTAAGGGAATATTCCTGGGAAAGAAAGCTCATCCAGGTACAAATAAATGCACAAGATAGTCTGATGTCTAGCAAGACAAGGTCATTGTTTGTAATGGACTTCGTGGCATTGTGTGCATCCTCTTTTCAGTAGGATGCAAGTGGGATTTTAATTTTATCGTCTGGGGCAAGTAAACAGCTATACTCAGTAGGAACCCCTTGGACAACTTCAAGATTACTCCTGGTAACCATCACAACAGTGACACAAACTTGCAAGGTGTCTGGTCAGAATGTAACTGGGAAATCTCAGGTGATCAGCTGTGCAGAACTTCTGGACTTGGGTGTTTGCATGGGGTTTAGGCTTTCAACATAGAGATAAATGGATATAAAAATTCAGATCAAAGTAGGCGAAAAATAGAATGTTATGCTCTTGGTGGATATTTTGATCCCATGAGATTCGTACTCTTGCTTAATGTTTTTTACTTGATGTTTATAATAAGTTAACCAGTAAGTTGTTACATTGGACAATTTTTGAATGCACTTTTTGTGTATGTGTATTTGACTTTTTTTGGTATTTCTTTCAGATCTCTTGGAGAGTAGTCGGTAATGCATTGAAAGTCATGGATCACCTTGTAAATACTGGAACCCAAACAGATCCTGTTGTGATACTAACTTTTGCACAAGCAGTTACTTTGGGCCTTGTTGGTCAGAATGGTCTTTTGAATTTTCCATTCAAAGAGAATGGAATTTACCATATACCAGATGCGTCAGTTAATAAAAGTTCTGTACTTGAACACCTCACAACAGAGCAAAGTCCTGGACTGGATGCAATTAATACTTCAGAATGTTTTGAACAACATGAGGAGGAAAGTTTAGAAGTGGAGAATGGCTTTATACCTTTTGAAAGGCAAGCTAGGAGGAGGAAAAGGCAACCTGTGAAGCTAGTACATGCTGAAAAAAATGATGAAAATTGTAAGGAAGAAACTATTGAGGAGGAGTACAATGCAGAGAATCAATCCAGTACTGTTCTATACAGAAATGGAATAAAAATGATTGACATTAGTAACTTCAAAAGGAAACATTTGCATCGTCCTCTTCGTGAAAGGACTCAAGAGGTTCAAGCTGTTGCCTTTCCTTCAGCTTTTAAGCAAAACCTCCACTGCAGTCCCGACCAACAGGAAAAGATTAGCACTGAAGGGGAAAAATTAATGAGCAGCTATTTTGAGACAAATAAATCGGCAAATTTAAGTCAAATGGTAGAACAATTTCCGGAGGAGTCAGTCACTCAGGAGAACCGTAACTTTGTATGGCAGGGCCAAGTGCCATATGAAGTTGAGGTGTCTGCTCCACAACAGGAGGATCGAAACAGAAGAGCTCAGATAGATCGTTTGGATATTAATGTACAGATTGATGATTCATATTGTATTGATGTTGGGGAAGGGCAGAAACGATGGCAGTGTCGGTTGTGTGAAAAATCGTACACTTCCAAATATAACTTGGTCACTCACATATTGGGCCACAGTGGCATTAAACCTCATGAATGTCAACATTGTCACAAGCTTTTTAAGCAGCCAAGTCATTTACAGATGCATCTTCTCACTCATGAAGGCATACGGCCGCACAAGTGTGAGGTGTGTGACAAAGCCTTCACGCAAACCAGTCATCTTAAAAGGCACATGTTACTGCATACTGACATCAAACCTTACAGCTGCAGAGTTTGTGGGCGTGGGTTTGCCTATCCAAGTGAGTTGAAAGCCCATGAAGCAAAGCATGAAAATGGCAGATGTCATGTTTGCATTGAATGTGGCTTAGATTTTGTGACACTCATTCAGCTAAAAAGACACCTTGTTGCACATCAAGGTCCCACACCATATGAATGCACAGAGTGCAACAAAACTTTCAGTTATAGGAGTCAACTCCAGAATCATATGATGAAACATCAGAACATCCGGCCATATGTCTGCACTGAATGTGGTATGGAATTTACTCAGCCTCATCATCTGAAGCAGCACTCACTCACACACAAGGTAAAGCTGTTCAGTTTCCAAATGTTTGTACTTGAAGGTATTCGTATGAAGTTCTGCAAAATAAAAATGTTTGAGCTCTCTCTGTGTTCATCGATGTATAGAATCATTTTTCATAATTTAGGAATTGTACAAAAACACTCCTTGATTCAAATTTGAATTGTTTCTACAGAAATGTAATATGCAGCATCGGGCATAAAGCAAATTTTCCAATTTGATAACCATGTTTCATCGGAACAATCAAATTGGGCAAAGCACAATACCAAACAATAAAGATGCTGCAAATAGAACTGCTTATATGTTGCTTCTGTCAGATAATGACATTTAGTAATCATGTGGTGTAACAACCACTGGAAATAGAATTGGGTTAATTTTTATTTTCAGATTGTATTAATGGGCATAGCTAAATATAGTATGTATGTAGCAAAGCTGTTAACTAAGCAATTGATTGTAACCTGGGGCTAAGAGGGAAGATGCCATATGAAGACCTTGAATATTTGCTGTTCTACTGTGCACAAAACCTTGTTAAGTCTTTGTTGTACTCGTGGGCATTATGTTTTGTTTCCTTACCTGCAGGACCATTTTCCAACATAATTCAGTTGTATTGAGGGTTCAGAAGCAAAAGAGCTGTCTATTTTTTTCCCTTAGTCAAATTTGATAGAAAAATAAGGTCAGTCTGCGCACAGAACAGTGTAGTGCGGGAATAGGTCCTACAGCCCGCCATGTCTGCGCTGACCATGGTGTCAATCCCAACTAATCCCATCTACCTGCTCATGGTTTATATCCTTCCATTTTCTGCCTGTTCATGTGCCTGTCTAAATGCCTCTTAAATTGTTTCTATCATATTTGCTTCCACCACTTGCCCTGACAGCATGTTCAGGCACCAACTGGCCTGTATCCTGTTGAATCCTTTGATAACCTATACTTGAAGTTGGATGAAGTGGTGATCTCAGTGAGACCTACAAGATTTGGGGGATTGCAGAAAAGCTGTTTCTTAGTGCTGGAAAATTCTAAACTGGAGAGTGAGGTATAATGAGGATAAGGATTGACTGTTCTTGGGAGATACTTTATTGAGGGCTGTAAAGTTTTGGAAATCTCCACCTCATAAGACTAGATGAGTATGTTTAGGGCTGGAATTAATAGATCTTTGAAAACTGAGCCATGGGATATATAAATTGGACAGGAAAATTATGTTGAGCAACAGTTATCTACAGTCTTGATGTTGAGGCAGTCTCCAAGGGTCACATGTTCAGGAATCACTTGGTTGTGAAATAACAGAAGTGCCTTTGGGATTTCCATCTGTCTGCTCAGTTACATAAAATGGAGTGGAATAGTGCTTTTGGAGGTAGCCCTGTTTGAAATTATTTGAACACAGGTGTTCAAAATAAAAATCTGAGTACAACTTAATTTGTGAAGTTCACCAGTTACTGATGGGATCTTAGCACTTGGAGCAGTCAGAGTACATAGAAATATGGACAGTGAATAGAAACATGAGCAGTCATAATTTCATTTCAAACTCCTCCCTTTACAAAGGGTGTCTGTGCTAGGGGGAGGTTAAAATGCAGAAAGTCCAAAATAGAAAATGTCAGACTAGGGTATCATAATTGAAATATTTAGTTTAACACTTTCTCAAAGTCTTGAGTATTTTAGGGTATTTCTCAAAGCTGGAAAAGGAAGATTCTGTTTGAAGCATTGACTAAAATAAGATCAGGGTAAAGGTTGTTGCTCAAAGCCAATTTAGCAATTTTTGGATGTCCCATTGTCAAATCCTAATTGGCTTAAAATGAACAAGGTGAAAATGCCTGTGATATATACATCAAATAGGGACACAGAAGACTAAAGTAATATTCTGCTGCCTTCTGTTTGAGACTTGCTTAAATATAAAACAATTTGGTAAGTAAAGAAAATGGGACGGCTAGGGTGTGAAGTTGACAAAATCAAAGCAATAATCTGGGAACTGCAGCATGCTTAAAGGAAAACTTTGCCTTGTAGGAATCCATAGTTGATTTGGGTTAGAGTGGCAGGGGAATCTGAAGTGATCAATTGGGTTCCAGAATCTTAATTGGAGCAGGGGCTAATGTTTGGCATACTCTGTATTTAATCTAATTACTGTGATGCTTCTGTAAGCAATAGAAGTGACATTTCTCATTTGGAGGAGGTGCATGTAAATTGCTGGGAAAAGTTAAAGGGAACCAGCAGGAAATGCTGTGCAGAAGAAATAACTGCTTGTTATTGGATCTGCACTAATTGAATGGAAAGTTCTAACTGCTTTTGCTCAAAGCAGGCATCTAAAAAGCAAGTGAAGTTGCAGTGGAAGGAGTAGTCCTGGGTTGCTGTTTTCTTCGGCAAAGTTCTGAAATAACTTGCTGCTGTTTCTTCCTCAGCCAAGGCTATGGATAAGGAAGAAACAGCAACAAGGTATTTCGGAAGCCTTACTGAGAAAAATGGTAATCTTTTAAAAGAATGGATAGAATCAAGGGTGGGACGGTGGGTATTTAGTGGACAAACCAACTGTTACAATGATCTTTCTGTTGCTTCATCTTGAGGTCTAATTACCTTTTTTAATGGTACAACATGTTACATTTTTGAGAGAATTTATTGTGCTTAAACTTAAAGCCTGCTCTTGATGCCAGAATTCAAAAAAAGGATAACCTAGTCCATGAACCTGTTCCATACAGTTTGTAGGAACAGCAGGATCTTTCAAACAAATACTTAATACTATTTCCTACTTTTTATTTAGTGTTTTATTTTGAGCCTGTGTATCAGGATCAAATTTATCTAGAGTCTATGGTGATAATGTGTATCATTAAACATCCCAGTTATCTTGATCATCCTTGGTCAGGAACTTTTGCTCCTCTTTGAAGGGTTCCAGTGGATCTGCACTTGCCATATCAGCTAATAACTTGTTCCATAAGTTAATGACCCTCTTTAAAAAGAACCACCACAATATCTGAAATAAAAGCAGAAGATGCTAGTGATACCAAGCAGGTCAGCTATCATGTATGGAAATGGTTTACAGACACTGCCTGGCCTGCTTGGTATTACTTACATTTTTTCCTGTTTTCATTGTGGATTTTCAGCATCTGCATTTTTTGCCTTTTCACCTCAAGGTGTAAACTGATACTGAATTTCCCTAATATGTAAGCATATTCACTTATTCTCTGGTTGTATGTATAGCTCAAACACTTTCAGTCTTTTCCTGGTGTAAAAAGAGCCATTGCTCTAAGCCTTTAACAATAACTGAAAGTTAGTCAATTAGTTAGCAATCTAATGGCCCTCCTCCAAATCTCTTTAGCCATCTATTTCACTAGAGTGTGGATCAACATGTGACAGAATTCTAAATGAGGCCTAACTAAACACTTGGAGAGGAACATTATGGTGCTCTGCTTAGGTTTTTTTATTGGATTGTCCTTTCAATATTGCTCTCTTGGAATTTATTACCAACCATGGCATTGATCATAACCCTTCCAAGTCTCTAGTTCTCATTTGTAGATTTCTTTCCAGCCCAGCAGACTTAGTAAGTGCTTGGTGTTAGCTACAGCACTATTTTAATCTATTGGCTGGGCTCATTTTTCCCCCATGCATCTAGGTCTGATTTCTATTTTTCATTCTCCTAGGGCTCTGAGATCACAGTGCAGTCATTAATGTTTAAACTTACAAATAATTTATAAGGATTTTGCGTAACAGTGTTCCCTTTTGTGCCACTGAATTTTAAAGCAGGCTCACTACTGTTGGATTTGTACTGTGTCACAAAGCTTTTTCTCCAATCAATTTCTAAATTCAGTTTGATGTGCTATGTCACAATCAATTTAGCTTTTGTGATCTTCAGTAGCAAAATTACTTGGGTGCTTATTTCCTCCTTCTGCCAAGATTCTTTCTTATCTACAGATTTGCACAGTCAGCGAATGTGACAGGCTTTCCATGTTTTGTTGCTGTATTGAAGAACTTGATGATCATTTAGTAGTATGGTCAGTGTTCACATCTCACTGTATAGGCAGAGTGGACAAACAAAAGCTTCCAGCAATCATGGAACCAGGCATTTAATTGCCTCTGGAAGAACTTAGGTTAAGTGGTATCTGTGGATGCAAAGGGATGGTTGAGACCAGTCATCAGGACTGGGTGTAGAGGGGAGATGGTCAGAATAAGAAGTGGAGGGAGGGGTAAGGCAGGAGCTGGTGGGTGATAGGTGGAGCCTTAATTTTCCAATTATGGGTAACCTGCATCCCCTGTGTTCTTTACTCCTGATCCATCCAGGTTCTCTCAACCCCAGTTTCCAACCTCCATGCCCCACCTAGTTCCATCTGACTATCACCACACACTAAACCTAGTGGGTGTCCTCTCCCCGCCCCCCCACCAAAAACACTGGTTCTGTCTGCCCCTCATCCCTCCCTTGAGGTTCCACATATCATATTGCTTCTTGGATTCCAGCATCTGCAGTGTCCACGTCACCTTCCAGCCTCTGTCTCTACCCCCACCTGGCTCCTTTTCTCTCCTTGTCTGTTTCTACCCATCACCCACCAGCTGTAGTCTCCCAACTCCTCCACTTCCTCACCTGGCTTCATTTGCCCATCCTCCATTTCCTCCACACCTGGTTTCCATAGACTTCCAACAATTTTTGTTTGCTCCAAATTATAACAGCTGCAATCTCTTGTCTCCATTTAATCACCTCTGCTGACCCACCCCACTTCCAAAACTGTTGCACTGTATATCCACCTGTCATCTTTCTGATCAGTCCAATCTGTTTTCCTTCCTCCCCCCCTCCCCACCCCCCAATGTCCAGGTTCCATTTTGTCACTCATCATTTTAGTTTCAGCTTCAATTTTAATTTTTTAATCTACTAAATTTGTGAACTGCGATCATTTAACAAATCAAGTAACAAATTATTCTAAGTCTTACCTCTTACCTCTCCTCCCCTCCAGGGAGTTAAAGAGTTCAAGTGCGAGGTGTGTGGACGAGAATTCACCCTTCAAGCAAATCTGAAGAGGCATATGTTGATTCATACCAGTGTACGAGCTTATCAGTGCCACATCTGCTTTAAAACCTTTGTTCAGAAACAGACTTTGAAGACCCACATGATTGTTCATTCACCGGTGAAACCATTTAAATGTAAGGTAAGAGTAAAGGATACCCTCCTGATCCTCATTGCAATTTTCATCCACTAATAATACAGGGGGGAGGACATAGAGGTTGTATGTAGGTACAGCTTTAGAAAAAGAAAACAAAAAGCAACCAAATGAACTGGAAAATGACAAGTATTTACAGGCGTACTGAAGAGTTGATTTTCTTGGGGGAACCTAGAGAAATAAAACGACAAGCTTTCCAATAGACCATTCCAGCTGTAGAGATCTTGCGATTAGTGCAAAAAGAAACCAAGCACATTGGAATTTATCCTTTTTCCCTTGACTATCTGCACTTGTTTTAGCATATGTTTTCAGTGTTTCTCTGGTTAAGACTAGTTGTAGAATGATCTTTTGTTGTCATTTGAGGGCATGAAACTATTCTTCAGTAAGATTATGTGCCAATCATTGAAAAGGATGGTAGAGAGGTGGCAGAGTTGTGAGAAGGATGTAGAAAGATTTTGAGAGGGAAATAGGCTAAATGAAGAGGCAAGAACATGGCAGATGAAATATAATGTGGCAAAATAGCACTTTTTAAATGAGAAATTGAAAGGTGTGCTGTTTAAAAGGAACAGGACATCCATGTGCATGAATTACTAAAGGTTGAAGTTCGGTACAGTGAGAAATTGGGAAGGCAAATGGGATATTGGCCTTTATTGCATGAAGTAATGAGTGAGAATAAAATGTCTCAAAACAATTGTCGGGCCTTGCACATGGAATGTAATATATGGGTCTGGTGTCCCTACCTAAGGAAGGATATATTTGCATTAGAGGTAGTGCAACAAAGTTTCACCATATTAATTCCTTGGATGGTATATTTAGCAGAGAGATTAAGCAGACTGGGATTACAGTGGCAAATTCACAATAATTAGGGGTGGTCTCTTTGAAGCATACCAAATTCTTGCCAGGGTAGATGCAGGCATAATGTTTTCTCTGAGGCATCTGGAACCATAGGGCATGGCCTCAAAATAAGATGGAAAAAGAGATTTCTCACCCAGCAGTTAGGTATAGAATTACAACTATTTACTATCAGGGATAGAGGCTCAATCAATGGGCCACAATAGTATCTAAATATTAAAGAATTAAGGGTATTGGATTCGTGCTGATTTGGAAATGCCAGAATCTGGGGCAAATGGAAGCACATTGCCTGAATAGGTAGAATTGACATGGTCTTATGAAGGGAGAATTGTGTTTAATAAAGTTGTTTTTTTAGATTGTAGCTAGGGGAGCTTTTGATATATTTAAATTTTCAAAAGACATTAAGATACACAGGGTTACTGTCCAAGATAAACATTTGAGGGAAGTATGTTTAATGTACAGAAAACTAAGTGACAAATGGACCATTTAGATTGCAAGTCATGGAATGCCTTGGGAGTTGTTGCTTGAGTCTTGGTTATCTGCAATCTGTTAGTAACTTGAAGGAATGAAAAATCTCTTATCCAAGTTTCTTGATACCACAGTGGTATGTGGGAAGGTGTGGTTTGTATTGCATTATAGGTCATGAGAAATGACAAATTTTAACGTGTCTTCCTCTGATGCTAAATCCTTCTGTCCTCTAAGCATGTTGATGTTATCTCAAATTATGCAAACTGTCTTTACATTGGAATAAGTACACTTGGGAGTTCTTGATCTGGTTCACTGGTTTTACGGTAGCATTTGTCATTTTCAAGGCTAACACAAACTGATGCTAATGTCCTTCATTTTTGATGACTTTCTGTAATGTGTTCAGAGTTCAACTGTTAGGCATGCTGTAGTGTATGATTAACATCACAATATGACAATGTTTAACCATGAGATACTATGGTAGTTCACTTGTATCTGTAATTGTTTAGTACAATTGTGTTGTATCATACTGTGCCTTTGTGCTTTTACATACAACCCCACTATGAATAGAGATGGATGAGGAAAAAATCATGTCTGTACAGAAGACTGAGACCAATCAATTTTTTAAAAGGTGTTCTTTTAATTTTGCGGGATTTTGCTTTAACTGAGATTAATGAACTTCATGGGTTTTTTCAGGTTTGTGGTAAAGAATTCAATCGGATGTACAATCTCCTGGGTCACATGCACCTCCATTCAGACAGTAAGCCTTTCAGATGTCCATACTGTTCAAGCAAGTTTACCCTCAAAGGGAATTTAAGCCGGCACATGAAAGTCAAGCATGGTGTCATGGACATTGTTCTTGATGGACAAGGTACAGTATAGGTAGATGCTTGCACTGATTGTGTATATATTAGGTATGGATGAAGCACAAGAACCTTGAAGCTTCACTTGGTTTTTAATCAAAGTTGCAAAAGCCTGTAGCAATTCTTGAAATATGCAGTTGGTATGTTTTTATATAAAGTGGTTTTGCACACTACTTCTGCATTAGAGCTGTTACCAGCAAGAGTTGGGCACAGGCTGCAGGCCAACACTCCAGTGCAGTTCTCTAAACGAGGGCTGCATTGAAGGTGTCCTATTGTGAATAAGGAATTAAATCTCTTGGTACTTGGCAAAGCAAGGAAAATCCAATTATACTGGTCATCTTGGTTCACTCACCTGACATGGGTAGAAAATACATTAGCTGGACAGAGATTGAGGTAATATTGCTGCATCCAAAATGGCTACCCTACAGTAGTTACAAGGTGCCATGCAAATCTTGCCTTCCTATCCCTTTTCCAACAATCATCATCTAATGCCAACCCCATGTATCCCTTGCTGCCAAGTTACTTCCAGAAGCTGCCTCTTGGTTTCCAGAGGCAAATACCAGACTTCTGGTTGTATTTGTTTTTTGACAAACTAGCCAAATCACAACAGGCCAGTAAAATTGGAGGGGAGCTGGTACTACAATATTCCAATGTGACAGTGAGGAAAATGGGCCAGGAATTTAGTTTCTGGCAGTTGTCAAAAGATTTTCTATGGAATGTGTCCATTCTATTCTACCCTGTGAGAAGGATTGGTTTGTGTTTAGGTTTGGGTGATAGAATATCCAGTAGATTCTATCCAGGCTCCTGACTTGTCTGTAAGTGAAGAAATGGGTTGAGGGAACAGAAATTCTGGCCACAGCCTATTTAATCTGTCTTCAGGATACAAATAGAAAGGGGAGTGATGTAGAAGTACAGTATCTGGAAAATGTACTATCAATTCTGATATTTAAAGCAAGACTTGTATTTAAAAGAATTTACTTGTGTGTGTCCTTCTGAATCATTGAGTTGTTTTAGTTGCTTCCTTTTGGAAACCTCAGTTTGTATAATTAGTGATCATTCTCCATCTACTACCACCCTCTGCCTTCTATGGGCAAGCCAATTCCAAATCCATGCAGCCAAGTCTCCATGGATCCCATGCTGCCTTACTTTCTGGATGAACCTACCATGGGGAACTGTCAAACACCTTACTAAAGTCCATATACACCACATCCACTGCTCTACCTTCATCTATTTGTTTTGTCACCTCCTTGAAACTCAATTAGGTTTGAGGCACGATCTGCCCCTCTCAAAGCCATGCTGACTATCCCTATCAGACTCTGCTTCTCCAAATGCTTGTAAATCCTGTCCCTAAGAATCCTCTCCAATAGCTTGTACTCGCTGGTCCACTTTATACAACGTGCAGCTGGGAAGGTTATTGGAAACTTCAGACAGAAGTTGTTCTCTCTGCATCAGCTGCTGAATCATCCCCACAGACCAAACTACGATGACTCAGCTGTGCCTAGATCCTTGTACATGTTCATTCACAGCCTTGAGTGAATCTTTCTTGTGAGAAAATGAGAAGAAACTGTACAATGATGCACAGAACATTAAAAATTGAGATCATATTACACCTGACAGTTCTGGTATAAAAATGTTGCATTATTGATTGAAGAGCAATAGGGAACCATAAGAACAAAAGTTTACATAATCTAATGTCATGTTCTTGGTTATTCCTGACAAGGTAGGGCAAGTAATGGAAGTGGTGATCAGGGAGTACTCTGGCTCTCATGACCATAATTCTATTAGTCTTAAGATGGTGATGGTAAAGGATAGGACAGGTTGGAGTCCTAAACTGGAGCAGGGTTAATTTTGGGGGAATTGGGTAGGATCTAGCAGAGGTTGACTGGGTTTGCCTGTTTGAAGGGGAAGGAACAAATAGCAAGTGGGAGGCTTTTAAGAGTGTGATATCAAGAGTCCAGGGGCAGCATGTTCCTGTTAGGATGAAGGGTAAACCCGGCAAGTTTAAGGAACCTTGGCTGATGAGGGATATTGAGGCTCTGGTCAAGAAAAAGAAGGAAACACACATTGGGTTTAGGAGGTCGGGGTGAGTGAATCCTTTAACTTAAAAGTATTCTTAATTTTTTAAAGAGGGAAATAGGGCAAAAGAAAGGATATAAGATGGATCTGGCAGGTAAGGTTAAGTAAAATTCCAAGGTGTTCTATAGTTATATAATGAGTAAAAGGGTGGCTAGGGAGAGAGTAGGTCCCCGTAGATCAGCAGGGCTGCCCCTGTCTTGAGCCACAGGAGATGTGTAGGACTTTTAATGAATATTTCTCCTCTGTTTACTGAGGAGAAAATCATGGTTACTCAAGAGATTAGGGAAACTAGTGGAGATGTTTTGGAGGTAATTCATATTATCAGGGAGGAGGTATTTGCAGCCTTGCAGCACATTAAGGTGGATAAATCCCCAGGCCCTGACCAAGTACCTTGTGGGAGGCTAGAGAAGAAATTGTGGAGGCCCTTGTGGAGATATTTGCTTCATTGTTAGTCACTGGTAAAGTTCCTGAAGATTGGAAGGTGGCTAATCTTGTTCTGTTGTTTTAAGATGGGTAACAAGGACAAGCCACGGAACTACAGGCTGGTCAGCCTGATGTCAGTAATGGGGGAAGTTACTGGAGGGACAGGATCTGCCAGCATTTGGATAGACAGTCTGATTAGGAGGAGTCAGCATGGCTTTGTTTGGAAAGTAGTGCTTGATGAACCTGTTAGTTTTATTTTGAAGAGATGACCAAAAAGCTAGATGAGGGTAGGGCAGTGGATGTTGTCTATTTGGACTTTAGCAGGACTTCAAAGTCCTGTATGGTAGGCTGGTCTGGAAGGTTGGGTCCTATGGAATTCGGGGAGAGCTAGTTGTGTGGATTCAAAATTGGCTTGAAGATGGGATGCAGAGGGTGGTGGTTGAAGATCCGTTTCTGGGAACGGAGACAGGTGACTATTGGTGTGCAGGGGTCGGTGTTGCGACTCTTGTTATTTGTGATTTGGCTGAATGCACAAGGCTTGATCAGTAAGTCTGTGGATGACATGAAATTAGGAGGTATTGATGATTCTGAAGAAGGTTATCGTAGATTACAGGGGAAGGGTCTTGATCAATTAGGGAAGTGAGCCAAGGAGTGGCAAATGGCTTTCAATACAGATAAGTGTGAGGTGATGCATTTTGTAAAGTCAAACCAGTGTAGGAATTGTACTATGAGTGGTAGAGCACTAGGGAGGGTAATGTAACAGGGGGACTTAAGAGTACTAGTGCATATTTTGTTGAAAACAGTGCCACAAGTAGACGGGGTAGTGAAAAAGTCATTTAGCATGCTGGCCTTCAGTCAAGGCATTGAGTCTAGGAGTTGGGACATCATGTTGCAGTTGTATAAGTTGTTGGTGAGGCTGCACTTGGAGTACTGTGTACAGTTTGGTCACCCCTTTAGTAGGAAAGATGTGGTTAAACTGGAAAGAGTGCAGAAAAAGATTAACAAGGATGTCGCCAGGATTAGAGAGCCTGAGTTATAGGGAGAAGTTGGCCAGGCTAGGCCCTTATTCCTTCAAACATGGGAGAATGAGGGAAAACCTTATAGAAATGTTTAAAATTACGAGAGGCATAGACAAGGTGGACGGTAAGTCTTTTCCCCAGGGTAGGGGAGTCCAAAACTAGGGGACATAGATTTAGGGTGAGAGGGGAAGGATATAAAAGGGACCCGAGGGGCAACTTTGAAACCAGAGGGTGGTGAGTATACGGAATGAGCTGCCAGAGGAAGTGGTTGAGACAGCTACAACAGTATCATTTAAGAAGCACTTGGGTAGGTACATGTAGGGTTGGGGCTTAGAGGGATTATGGGCTAAAATTGGGACTAGCTGGGTGGGCACCATGGTCAGCATGGACTCATTGGGCTGAAGTGCCTGTATCCTCTGACTCTATGGTTACTGTTGAAATGCAATCATTTGCATAATAAGCAGGAGAATTGGTTTATGCACAGGAAGGTTTGACTGCCAGAAAGTATTGATCTGCTTTACAGTTCGGTCTTTAATATTCAAGAACTTTTTGAATAGTGCAAAGGAACAGACTGGACATCTGGCAGTGATTTAAGTGGAAGGTGTAGATGTCTAGAATTAAACAAAATTGCATTGTTGAAGAATAAACATTTATAAACACTTGAGGAGTAATGAACAAGTGGAATAAAGTGAAGCTGGGACAAATAGATGTGTTAGAGGAGATGAATTGTAGGATTTCAATCTCTTAATAGACTTTTTGTTTCAATGTGAGGTTTCCATTATGACCTTTCCCCCACACAATGTACTGCTACTTCAACAAATAAACTTTGCTTTATTCAGTTCAATTTAATGCACTGAAGCACTTGGATGTCCTGGATTGGGAGTGAGGAGAACACTAGGTAGGAAGACTTGTAGATCCAGAGGCACACTCCTCTATTTGGCTAATTAAGATGTGACAAAACTAGGGGCCTGCCTTGGGTTACATGGAAGAAAATATTTTAACAGGATATAAAGGTTGCAAGTAATATTCACCTGTGCAAATCTCAATTTGATCACATCTGAAAGAAAACTGGGAAATTCTTGTCCATTTTTTTTACTTCTGCCATAGCATTGTTTACAGCTAAGGGAAATCGGTTTCATGTCTCCAAAAATGAAAGGCCTGACTCTATCAGTACAGCACTGAAGTATTGCTGTAGATTGAACTCTAGTTTCTGGTGGGTCTTGAATCCAGTCCTCTGACTTGGGTGAGCACCATGCAAGTTGAGTGAAGCCCACTCTTAATGCTAAAACAAATATTTCCATCTTGCAAAGTAGTGAAAGGTGCCAGTGGATCTACCCTGATGGGTGTGTTTTGGGTCCACGTCTTTTTTGTTGACAACAGCAGTGGAGTTGGCACAAACTTCTCTTAGTTGAAGCTTTCCTTGTACATTGCTTTCTGCCCCAAGCTCCACATGCTCTGGTTCTTGCAGGAGGAGCATGATTTTTCTTAAGTACCAGAAATTCTAGGAGTTAAATTTGACTTGGTGTGAAACCTTGTGATTATTGCAGCTATGCAGCCAGTTCCCCATGGCAGGAGATTCTACTTTTTCTTTTGGCATTTAAGTTGGAACCATAGAATTTCTCAGTTGAACAGTAGTACAGTTAATCAGAGGTTGTGGTGCAAGCTGTGCTACAGGACTGGAGCATGTGAAGCTAAAGTTACTCCAATCCCATAAAGGTTTGTTGCATTTTGTGAGATGCAAATGTGCATCAAAGGCATTGAGTGGTTAACTGACATCTTTTGATTAGTTTAAGCAGCAGAAAGTACTTGGACAGATTTAAAGCATTGCAGCTTCAGCACAAATGAAGACCTGATAGATCTCCCCACAAAGTGTGAACTAATGCTATTAAATAATGTAGAACTTGCTGCATGTCAGGGTTTTCACAAGGAAGTAGGATGATAGGCAGTTGGAAAATTTGCAGGGTAGTGGGGAAAGAAGATTCAGTAGGAGTGACTCTCCTTCTGAAGGGTTGGTATGGACTTGATAGGCTGAATGGAATCATCATAGCACAAGACCATGGTTCTAAATGAAAAGATTGATTGATTGTGAGCATTCATCAGCAGAAAAAATGGAGAGTAATTTCAGTGTGAATTGGAAGAGGAGTGACAAAACCAATACACTACATCAGTCAATTATGTTAAGCCACTGTTTTGCCTTGTTCTCCCCTCTTCTGAAATTTTGGGAATCGTCTGTAGATAAAGGATATAACCTTGGACATAAAACAAGAGCATGCCCCCAAACATTGAAGTGAAGTTTGCCTATTCCACACCACCACCCTTTCCATCTTTCATTCCTCCTCTGTCTGGAGGTTTCCACCATTTCCCCAGCTGTAGGGAGTGAAAGCAACTGCTATGTTTACTTTGTAAACAGTTGCTTGGAACTGGCCCTCAAAAGCTTGTTTGTCTGCATCAATTTCCTTCTGGTCCTTTTGAATACTAACTATCCTTGTAATACTGTATTGTGCAATAATGGGGCCTGTAGTTTTAAGTTTGTAATTTGCATTAAACTTGTGATCCCACCATTTCTTCATTCCTTTGATACTTTCCCTCTACCTAACAGAAAGTTTATTGGACATTGGACATTCAGAACATATGGAAGGTCAGCAAGGAGACATTGATGATTATGAAGAAAATTCTTTTGATTACACAGGTGGGAGAAAAGCTCCTGATGACACTTCAGATTCGACAAAAATGTCTGATGAAGAAAGTATAAAAGATATGTACTTTAATTTTGAAAAAGAAGCTGAACGATATGGAATGGACTTAAAATCATGACTGATGTGAAGCCAAAAATTAAATTGATCCTGTGCTTTGACCATTGTTAATTGTGCATAGCTTTTTATTAATGCTGCAGTTGCAGATTTTAAATTACATTCCAACTTTAAGCCTATGTTCACAAAAACATTGTAATGTGAATCCATTTACACGTTACTAATCTCAGGGTTCTGTGAGAATTTTTTTTAAGATGGTCTATTCTGGACCAAAGCAGATGACTACTACCAAAATTATGTTGGTCTTTACTGTGTAAAATGTAACTTCAAAATGGTTTCCACATACACACATACACACATACACACATACACACATACACACATACACACATACACACATACACACATACACACATACACACATACACACATACACACATACACACATACACACATACACACATACACACATACACACATACACACATACACACATACACACATACACACATACACACATACACACATACACACATACACACATACACAGTAATTCATTGAATTACATTGTGGAGTGGCTTTTGTGGATTTATTTTCTTACTGGACTATATAATCATCTACAATAGCAATAAAATAACATCTGTTTAAAGTTGCTTGTGTGAAGTGTTTATATGGACATTGACTTGTAATGTGACCAATAAAATTCATTAGATGTGAATAGAGGGGGGGAAAGAAGTCATGAAGTGACAAAGGATATATCTGTCACTTGGAGAGGGAGTGTGCATTAATGTGTGAGGGGGAAATGAACTACTAAGCATAGATCACTATTTTTGCCAAACCTCACTATTACAGAAGCATTCTGAATAGCACAGATAATTGATGACTTTATTACAACCAGTCTTTCTGTTTCCTCCTATCTCACCTTCAATAAATGTGAGAAACTTGTGGACTCCTTTGTCACTAAGTTTTAAGACTAATTTTCTGACCTCTTTTCCCCTATCCCACTAGGTAAGACACCTGGTAATTCCTTTATTCCTGGCCCCAAACTTGAATCTTTCTCTGGTTTCTTGTCTCCCCTCATCCCTCTGCAAATGTATCCTTCCAGGACTCATTAGCTACCCCTTGTCCCCACTATGTTAACCTGCTGACTGTGCAACTGTCCCACCTAGCTCCCAGGTTAGCTGATTGTTAACTATCCTCTATCTGGGTTCTAATTCCATATCATTCACACCTGTCATAACCTCAAATTCTTAACTCCCTGTAAGCAAACTGCTCAACCAAATCCAGCTTCCATTTTCTCAACTCTAATGTATTACAGGGTTTCAAATTCCATGAATTTCTCTCAGCTGGTTGTCATCCTTGCCACATATTAATCGCTTTGATCAGAGCTGTTTTGGGTCAATATCATGTGGTCGACAACTATTGTAAACCTGAACCCCCCCCCCCCCCCCCCCCCCCCCCAAAAGAAACCTCTTTGAACTATCATCAGTTGTTGACCACATAACCATCCTCATGTCTCCAACATTGTCCTGCTGTGAGGGACTATAGTTGCCTGAATCCAATCATAATCAAAGAATCGCTAGCAATGGTTTTGATCCCTCCATTCAGGCTGTTGCCTTTGCTGCTCATGGATTCATCATGGGTCCCCTTCTCTACTGTCTACATGTTACTGTGCAGCAAATCATCCAATAACATGTTTGATCCCTCCACTATCCCTAATTGTCATCTCGCAAACTCAATTTCACATCACTAGTTGAGCAGAAATTCATCCAGTACCTGGAACTGAAACAAATTGCCCACAGTGTCACTGACCTGAAATGTATTTTGGACCTTGCACCTGTGCTGTCACTGAGGTTGTCTATTTCCACCACTTTAACATTGCTCAACTCTGTCCTGCCTCAGCTCAACTCTCAAAATCAAAAAGTGTCATTACTTCTGAATTTAAAAATGTCACTGCACTCTGCACTGCTTTGCTCATTCCACTTTCCAGAACCTAAAAGTCTGATGCTTGTGTCCTAACCAATACCATGTCCTTATTAACCTTTGCTGGTCCTCAGTTAAATGACTCTAGCTTTAAAATTCTCATCCTTATTTTTAGGTCATACTCTCAGCTGACAGGGCTTCAAGTTCTGCAGTTCCTTCAGGTTCTCTATTTTTCTTTCAGACACTCTTTAAAACTCCTGTCTGACTTAATGTGGCTCTGCATCACTTACCTGTGAGGTGACTGGGGTGGTTTTGTTGCAGGTGGTTTCATTAAAATGAAAATGTGTAACAGGAAGGTCGAAAGAGGAACTGGTGGGTGAGATGGTAAGTGTGGGAAGGTGTTCCAAATCTAATGGGCACTAAGTTCTACAATATTAAAGAAGTTGGTACACCATCTATACAAACCCAACTTCCTTTTTCATCAACTATAAATTCTTGTCTCTATATTGGCAGCCAGCCATCTAAGTTTTACTTGTAATTGCTCCAATCAAACAATTGAGTATGATTCACCCTCTGACTGCTTAGCATTTTCTGTGAGGAGTAATGAGAATATAAACACCCAAAGGGGCTTGGGAAAAACACAGAACATTGGGGGAATCAAAAAGCAGAGATATAACCTTTCTTTTAAAAAGGGGTGTGAAAGAGGTGCAAAACAAAATGTGTGCAAAATATTGAAAACAAGTAACTGCTGATGCTGGGATCTGGAACAAAACACTGGAAAAACTCAACGGGTCAAGTAACATCTGTGGAGGCAAAAGGTGGAAATTGGCATTTTGGGTCAAGATCCTGCAGTACTCTGAGCCAAGAGGAAAGATTGCCAGTATATAGCAGTACAAGGGGGGGACAGGGTGAGATAGAAGCCGGTAGTGACGTGTGGAACCAGATGGGGAGAGGATGGTGGGTAGATGGAACCAGGTGGGGGGAAGGGGCCAGGAAAGGTCAATAAAGGGAGAAGAAAACAGTGGTGGCATGAGTGTGGGAGGAGGTGGGTGCCATGAAATTGGAAAATTCAATGTTCATAACATTGGGTGAAACTAAGCATAGACTAAGTGACCGTTTGATGGAGCACCTGAGCTCTGCCCATAGTGGCCATATGTGCTTCTGGTTGCATGCTGTTTTAACTCTTCTTCCCTCTCCCACACTGACTTTTCTGTCCTCGGCCTTCTGCATTACTATAGAGAGGCCAAATGCAAATTGGAAGAATAAGCTCATATTCCACCTGGTTAGTTTACAATGGTATGAACATTGAATTTTCTAATGTCATGGAACCCACATCCCCTGTTCACCTAATTCTCCCTTTGTTCACCTTTCCCATCCCTTCTCCCTCTGGTTCTATCTATCACTTACCGGCCTCTGCCCCACCACCTTGCCCCCCCACCCCTGTACTGCTACATCCTGGCAATATTTCCTCTTCCCTCTCAGTCCTGAGGCAGGGTCTCGACCCGAAATATCAACTTGCACCTTACGTCTCCACAGATACTGCTTGATCCGCTGAGTTCTTCCAGCGTTCTGCTTTTTTTGTATGAACAAAATCTTGTAAGGGATCTCAAGGGCACCACTAAAGGTTTGAACAAGTACAATAAGGGAGAGGGTAGCAGCGAGAATTATAGGCGCCTTAAAAAAAGTACATGTAAATAATCTGAAAATACAGAATCATGAAATACCTCGTTTTGAGAGGATAAAAGTAAAGCATCAAAGGATTTAAGAGAACTCAGTGTTCCATGATTTCAGTACAAAGTCAGACCTGACAAATGTAGCTCCAGAAACTCATGGTTTTCATAAAGGTGAGAAGATGGTAGATGCCATACTTGTGATCTTACAGATTATCCTATTGAATTGGAATGCTGACAATGTAAACTGGTTAAGAGAAACGACAAAATGTTATTGCTAGAAGTCTATTCATAGGATGAGGGTGACTGAGTCACCTTCCTTAACAGCAACAGGAAAGACAAGGGCAGCAGCTGAATAGGAACACCAGTGACTGCAGGTCTTCCTCCTATTCATATGCCATCCTTGGAAAGGCATTAATTTGTTCGGGGTCAAAGGGTCAAAATACCGGAACATCGTACTTACAGAATTGGAGGGATTCTATCATCACAAAGACTGCAATTGTTCAAGCCACCAGCTGACCATCACCTGCCCTGGACTGTTAAAGATGGGTATTAATTCTAGTCTCGCCATCGTGACTGCACCCAGAGAATGAACAAATATGAAGTGATTGAGAGCCAGCACAGATACCGGTAACTCATGTCAGATGAATCTTAATTCACATTTTGAGAGACAACAGAGCTAACTAAATGACAGTGTAGACACAAGAGACTGCAGATGCTGGAATCTGGAGCAACACACAAAATGCTGGAGGAACTCAGTGGGTCAGGTAGCAGCTATGGAGGGAAATGGACAGTCAGTGCTTTGGGTCAAAACCCTTCATCTGGACTATGGATGAGGTTTAAATGGGCTTCCTGGAAGCATTAAATTCGACGGCACACAAGAGACTGAAAATAAGATTTATCGAGTGGGTAAGGTACACAAAAATATGCAAGCTACAGTTATAACATTTGGTTAGATTTCACTGACGTTCTGCATTCAATTCTGGGCACAACACCTCAGAAGATACAACAGCAGAGAAACCAGGACTGAAAGGATTATGTTATGAGTCAATGTTACATTATACATTACCTTGATTATAGAAGATTAAAGGATTATCTAATTGAGGTGCTTAAATAATTAAACAATTTGATGAACTAAGTGAAAAGAAACTATTTCCTTTGGCTAGGAAATCCAGAACTAGGGAGCAATACCTTCAAAATGGAGCTGTGTTATTCAGAGCTGTTGTCAAGAAGTACCTCAGTAGAAATCAGAACACTTATCCCAAAATGTGTTGAGGCTAGGTTAATTGGAATATTTAAAACAGAATTGTTTTGTTGGACACTGCTAAGAGTTACAAAATGAAAGAAATTGGTGTTTTAATAGTTCGGAACTATTTGAGTGATGGGGAGGACATGAGGGGCTGAATCTGTTCCTATAGAAGAATAGGTAAGTAACAAAACCCACAGATTTAGGAAACAAAGTTAGGACACAAATGTGTCTCTGCAGTATAAACCTCATAGAAATACGAGTCACTATTTCTGGAACAAAATTTATTGTTCAAAACTAGAGGCAGTTTTTATTACAAGGGTGAATTAAGACTACACAAGAATATGACAACAGGATATAACTTTGTTAGGAAACTCATATCTATATTTACCTTCATAATGTACATTTTACAGAATTTATTAACTCGACTATGAAATTGAGTCACGGCTTCTGAAAGTCAGTTAAGCTGACAGGGTTTGTACTATGGCCAAACCTGCAACAAGAATACATTTGACTCATGATAAACCAACATTGACTAAAGACTGACCCAGCATATCATAAGAAACATTTGGTTAAACTTTTAAAACAGGCTTTACTTTATTTATACAGCTCGGTAACAGGCCCTTCTGGACCAATGAGCCCGCGCCGCCCAATTACACCCATGTTAACCTACTAACTCGTATGTCTTTGGAATGTGGGAGGAAACTGGAGCATCCAGAGGAAACCCACGCAGTCACAGGGAAAATGTGCAAACTCATTACAGACAGCTGCGTGAATTGAACCCCGACCACTGGCACTGTAGTAGCGTTACGCTAACTGCTACGCTACCGTGCCATCCCTGTGAGCTGTGAACTCTCTATCTCTCTCTCTGTCTGCCTCTATCTCACTATCTCTGCCTGCTTCTATTGCTCCATTCCCTCTCTTCGTGGCTTTATAACTCCTTCCCTTCCCCCCCCCTTCCCATCTGTCTGCCTCTATCTCAAGTAAGGAAGACACAGGCAGTGTTGATCCCCAGTACACAAGAACAGACTCCTCCATGTGATCACCAACACCAGTTATGTTTGAAATCATCCAGTGTTGTATGTGAGCAAGGTTTAAAGTTAAAGGCAGCTTGCAAGGGAACTGCGAAAGGGAAATGCCCGGTACGGGTGGGAATGAATGATTGCTGGAATGAGTTACGTTCAGTCATAATTAGGGAGAGGTACATATGAACTGAGAGTTAAAACTGCATAAGCTTTAAGTACTTAGATCATAATAGTGCATGGAGTTTTGTAGTCTATAGTATATATTCTTTGTTATTTCTTTGTAATATCTTGTTATTATTTGCAGGGTTTGAATTTATATTATTTTGTTTGAACCATTTACTCAATCTTAATAAACATTTAAAGGAATTCTGAGGTGTTCTTCTCTAAGAGTCCTGACCAGTTTTATTCACCTGGATAGATTCAGGCCAAACTCAGAAAGAGACACCTGCCTCCAGATTGGGTGCTTAATGTGAAGCCTGACAGGGGAAAAAGCAAACACGGTAGAGCAGTATTCCGGTGAGAAATTCGTGTTGAAACAGGAGTAGGTGCACATCAATGCTCTAACATCTGATCCTACCAAAGAGGATGAGGAATCAGAGGAAACTCCTATCGCTAAGAAATAAGGTAAAACGTGCAATTGTTAGAATATAGGCAGAAAGCAATACAGTTAGTGGGAGACACAGGAAAACAATGTAAAACTGTGGGGGAGATGAATATAAAGCTGCAGGGAAAGAGAAGGTGCTTCAGCAAAAACAGCAGGAATAGGAGAGGGGTGTAGGGAAATTAATGGCAGAATTTTCAAAGGCTAAACAGAGAGAAAAAGAAAAGAACTGGGGTGAGCTGTAGCTACTTCAAGCTACAACATTAGTGCGGCAAATTACTGGCAGGAGTGAATAGTGAAGAGACATTCAATAACTCATTGTGGCCTGTTTACAATGAAATATAAGATGGAGCATTAGACCAACATCAACTGACTGAAGACAATCTCTGTCAAGTGGGTAAGAGCCCTAGCAACACTGAAACTTACTGACACAGCCAAGTTGAGATTTGATCAGGGAGATCCAAGCACGACAGAGCCTTGAGTGTTATGCAGGACAGAGTCAGGGCAGAAGCAGTAAAGAGAGGAAAGGTACAGAGGAGGAAACCTCATGCAATTCCAGACTTGGCTACTAACCAGGACAAGGGCGATAGTGGTGATATGAAAGAGGACATGCAGAAGAGTCAGTGATGGGAAAATCAGGTAGAGGCAACCTACTGGGCTGGGAAAGCGGAGAAAGCCACAGTCACAACAAACTCGGCCGTACAGGTCAGGATTAGTCCGCACGAGGGAGTAAGGAAGGATGCCCAAAGAACCCTGCAGGTCTTAAGACTCAAGATACGAATGCCCAGAAAAGGTGGTCAGTCAGGAAGCAGGTAAACTCAGGGAGGAGATGGGGTGGGGTGGAGGGGTGGGTGGGGGGAGGTGTGGTGGGTTGGGAGGGTGTTCCCTGATCAGATGTTTATAAACAAGCTGATTGAAATGAAATAAACACGAGACTTGTCTAGATTGGTAAATCAAAGCACAACAGTTCTTCGAAGCAGATTTATACAGACAAAACTTGCAGCCAACTGGCTGATATTGGGTTAAAACACATGAAATGGAGTTCACATCTTTCCGCTCACAAGCACATGTTTATCTCAAAAGATTACCAAATGCCCGTGAAAATGAGGTAAATAGTTTAAACAATTCATAGGGAATTCAAACCGAAGGTAGGCGGAAGAGGAGTGTTGTTGTTTTAATTAGCGAGAAAGTATCAATAGAAGGGATTGTCCTGTCAGTTTCCAAAGCAAATCTCTTAAGCGGCCCCCAGCTGTGAACCAGCAGTTGAGATATTTGTAGGCAGTTGGTTCTGTTTGATTACTGCAGGGAAGTTACAAGTATACATTTTGTATTTTTTTTGCAAATAAATTCTATTAGAGCAAATTTTTATTCCGTATCTTGAATATGTTGTACTGTTACTGATGTCAGCCACAGTCTCTTGGGGAATGGGCTGGAGATGGACACAGAGAGTCATATAAATTGGACCACCACAGAGCAATTTTAGCTTCCTTCGTTTCTACAGGGAAGAATGGAATGACATTCCTCTTGGGCATAGTGTGGAGGGTGATGGTGATGGCCGGTTTTTATCAGTTGGCAAGAGCAGTTATTTTCCTCTCTCTCAATCTAGTGTTGTTATATTTATTCTGTTGTTTATTTTGCACATGTGTAAGTTGTGTATAACTTATGTTAATTTAAGTTCATGTTAACTTATGTGTGTCATGTTTGTAATGTACGAGAGGCATGGTAGCATAGTGGTTAGCATAATGCTTTACAGTGCCAGCGACCCGGGTTCAAACCCGGCCACTGTCTGTAAGGAGTTTGTACGTTCTCCCCGTGTCTGCGTGGGTTTCCTCTGGGTGCTCCGGTTTCCTCCCACATTCCAAAGACGTACGGGTTAGGAAGTTGTGGGCGTGCTATGTTGGCGCCGGAAGCGTGGTGGCACTTGCGGGCTGCCCCCCAGAAATCACTATGCAAAAGATGTATTTCACTGTGTGTTTCGATGTACATGTGACTAATAAAGAGCTTGTCTTATCTTACTGTGCTGCTGCTGCAAAAAGCTAATTTTCATGGCATTTACACCCTGGATGGGTATACTTATGACAACAATGAACTTGAACTAAAAAGCTGTATTTCACACATCCTTTTAACAATAACAGAGCTGTTTCTGGGAGGAGAGGGGCGGGGAATCACAAGTAGTCAAAATGTTTTGTCTTGGCAGTGGGGTTCCTGAAGCAGGGTCTCGACCTGAAACGTCAACAAATCCTTCCCCCCCCCCCCCCTCCCCCCCCCCCCCCCCAAACAGATTCTGCTCGATCTGCAGATTGCTTGTTGCTCTTTTAACAGCAATGTCAGCTCTTGGGGGAGGTTGTGAGGGGAATTCAGTTTTAGTAAAAATGACAGAAGTAAAAGGAGGAAATTGACTTTTTTATAAAATATAGTTTTGAATCATATGGGGAAAGCCACCAGCGTGTATTGGCTTAATCTTGAAATGCCGCAGATATAGTACATCCACACCTGTACAGGGGAAACCCTGTGTGGGAAAGTTGCAAGTGGAACCAGCAGCATCTGTAAGATTGAGTGAAACCAGCTCTAAGCGACGACGTTGTATATTGTTGACCGAACAGGAACAGGCGATGCGAAGGTAGATATTATTTTGTGTACGGTGCATTTGGTGACGGGGTAGCAGGAATCAATATAAGAGTGGAGCAAACCATTAAACTAAAACAATGTATCTGTTAAAAATGGCATCAAAGAAAATGCCTGATTCTGGCTGGCACAGTGGCACATCAGGTCGTGCTGCTGACTCAGCTCCAGTGATCCGGACTCCACCCTGACCTCGGCTGCTGTGTATGTGGAGTTTGCCTGTTCTGCCTGTGATCATGTGCTCTGTTTTCCTCCCACGTCCCAAAGAAGTGCTGGTTGGAAGGTTAACAGGGTGCAGTGGTTGCCCCCAGTGTGGCTGGGTGGCAGGAGAAAATGGGGGGGGTGGGGAAAGGGTTAATAGAACATAGACTATTACAGCACAGTACAGGTGCTATGGCCCACAATGTTGTGCTGACATTTTATCCTGCTCTAAGATATATCTAACCCTTCCCTCCCACATAGCCCCCTATTTTTCGATCATTCATGTGTCTATCTAAGAGTCTCTTAAATGTCCCTAATGTATCTGCCTCCACCACCTCTGCCGGCAGTGCGTTCCATGCATTCACCACTCTCTGTGTAAAAAACTTACCCCTGACATCCCCCCTCTATCTTCCTCCAATCACCTTAAAATTATGTCCCCTTGTGTTAGCCATTGTCGCACTTGGAAAAAGTCTCTGACTGTCCACTCGATCTATGCCTCTTAACATCTTGTGCACCTCTATCAAGTCACCTCTCATCCTCTTTCCCTCCAAAGAGAAAAGCCCTAGCTCACTCAACCTATCCTCATAAGACATGCTCTCCAATCCAGGCAACATCCTGGTAAATCTCCTCTGCACCCTCTCTAAAGCTTCCATATCGTTCCTGTAATGAGGCAACCAGAACTGAACACAATACTCCAAGTGTGGTCTGACTAGAGTTCTATAGAGCTGCAACATCACCTCACGGCTCTTGAACTCAATACCCCGACTGATGAAGGCCAACACTCCATATGCCTTCTTAACAACCCTATCGACCTGCCTGGCAACCTTGAGGGTTCTATGCACGTGGACCCCAAGGTCCCTCTGATCCTCCACATTAACCCATTAACTCATTCATGGTGGGAATGGGTTAATGGGCATATGTGAGAGAAAAGGTTACAGGGAAATAAGTAGGGGAATGGGATTGATGGGAATGTTCTGAGAGCTGGCATAGACTCGATGGGACAAATGGCCTCCAATGTCATGAGGAAATATGATAAATACAATGCCCTGGTGTGTAGCTGAGTGGTAGAATCTGGGGGAAGTTGATGGGATTATGGGGAAAATAAAATGGGATTGGCACCAACGGGTCAACATAAACACAATGGGCCTGTTTCCGTGCTGTATCACTCCATGGCTCTAAAAACCAACGAAGTTCTTTATACTGTTCAAAACAGACACGAGGACCTAAAATGGCCTGGTGTTAATCCCTAAATCAGACATTCTATCCAGATTTGCTTTATTATTCAATTCTATTTTAAATCTGACCATAGCGAAATGACAGAGTTGGTTAAAAGGGCTTACAGACTTTAAAATGTGAAAACAAGTGGTTAAAGAATTTTGGGGAAACGCATGAGATTCATGGGAATTTAAAAATTTGGAAAGTCAGTTTGAAGAAGTGGATAGATCATAAACTTCACCTTCTACTGTGGTCACAGCCCAAAGCCCACAGGGAACAGGAAGTAAAGAAGTTTGAATAATGGTATAGAGGTGAGAGCTAATATGGCAGGAATGGGTTAAAATGGAATAGATTTAGTAGCAATGAAAAGTGAATTAAAGAAAGCAAAGCAGCAGGTTAAAAGTACCTTACCAAAGCAATAGGTTAACACAGCAGAGGTCACACCAAGATATTAAAATAACTGGTCCTGAAGAAGGGTCCTGACCCGAAAAGTTGACCACCTGCTTTTCTCCACGGATGCTGCCTGGCCTGCTGAGTTCCTCCAGCATCATCGTGTATTTCATCTAGATTCCAGCATCTGCAATCCTTTGTTTCTCTATTAAAATAACTAGCTATTTCGCAAAGCTTACTAATCCTATTTTAGACATGGCTAGGAAGTTGGATCATCTCATGGAAGTGCCAGTTCTGAGACATTCCAGAATAATGTGTACACCATGTACAGTACAAGCCCACCATGACTTAGAGAGTTTTGAGGAGGAATTTAAATTTGACTGAAGAACATCCAAAAAAATCGACATTATGCAATTTCACCTGTTTTGAAAGTTAATTACAGTTACCTGCTCTGTCACATATAACCCTCCATATGAGCAATACTAGGGGCAGTCTTCCTCTTCTCACTCCAACTCACTGTGGATATACCTTGAAGAGTGTAAACACTGGATGTGTATTAAATAGGATGCAAATATTAATGGAATACTAAGATCATGCCCCTTTCATAGCTCAGAATGTCTCTGCAAGTGGAGCAGATAAGTGTCTTCCCTCTGACCTGCTGTGATGACAGCAAGTAAAGGAAATGGTAATCTGTCCCTGCAGGCTACTTAACCACAGAGGATCTGTAGGTGAATCATGTCTATCAGTCTACATCAGGAAGATATGGAGTTGTTAATTCAGCTTACAGGGGAAATAGGAGGTACAGTGTAACCACAATCACGAAATATTTTACTTATGGAAATAATCTTGACATGCCCAGTTATACATCCAACATTTATAATGTGCCCACTCAGGTAGAGTGAATAGGACATAGAATCTTGCAGTCTTTTACAACAGACATGAGTATTGATATACTTGACTAACCTAAACCTAAAGGAATATTTAGCAAATTTGAATAAGATATGGACCTGCTGAAACCTGGAGTCCAGACTGAAATGACCATCTACTGAAGATAAGATATCTTTATTAGTCACATGTACATTGAAACGCACAGTGAAATGCATCTTTTTGCATAGAGTTTTCTGGGGGCAACCCACAAGTGTCGCCACGCTTCCAGCGCCAACATAGCATGCCCACAACTTCCTAACCCGTACATCTTTGGAATGTGGGAGGAAACCGGAGCACCCAGAGGAAACCCACGCAGACATGGGGGGAACATACAAACTCCTTACAGACAGTGGTCAGAATTGAACCCGGGTCACTGGTACTGTAATAGTGTTACGCTAACTGCTGCACTACCATGCCTAATGTCACCCAGCATGAACTGTGGGAATTAAAAGAAAGGCTAAGTTGCAAAAGACAAACATCTAAATTTTTGGCAACAACCATGGACTCAGGACACAACAGTTGAGATAAATCCCTGAATGAGAATAGTGTCACGTGTACTGGCTGGGATTTAATTGGTCATGGTAATCTGTTTGCTATATCCAGCAGTTACAATGGATAAAGAATCAATGAAGGTTAGTGGGAGAGGATTGGATTCAGCAAGAATAGGAGAAATTAGATTAAAAGTGACCAAGTCCCTGAGAAGTTAGGACATCAGTGCCTTGAGGATAGACTCCTGCAGCAATACTTCAAGTACACATTTAACTCATGATAAACCAACACTGATTAAGACTTGACAAAGTTCCATTTCCCAGCTTGCTGTGAGGAACTAAAGGGTTCATGAATAAATTTCCAAAACAGACTGTGAGTTGAAGGAAATTAACTCTCTTTCTCCTTCTGTGAACCGTTGTGATCTGGCTGTCCACAAGACTTACAAATATACAGAGATAGCTCAACCAGATCTGTATTCATGCTCAAAGCCTTTGGAAATGTTTATGTTCAAAATCGTTGCTGGAGTAAAATCCAGAGTGAAGCTCTTCAAAATGCTGATAAACCCCAAAATTTTCCCAACCTTTGAGTAACGAAGGACACATGTTACTGGAGTGCAGCATGAAGGAGAAGTGCTTTTTCACCCAGAAAATTTTAGCTCTTGATTTTATTTCTCTAACTTCTGCCATTTTCTTTCATATTGTCACTTTGTTTAACAGAGGTCATATTACTGCACCATAGTATATAGCATTTTACGTAATTTAATCTTTGGCAATTTCTTGGAATATTAAAATTTGTATATCTTTGTATTTATGTTAGTTCAACTGTAGAATTTACCTAGTCTCAATAAACTTTTAAGAGTGTTCAGGATTGTGCTGCCCTGTGAGACTTGACTAGTTTTATTACACTAGACGAATTCAAGATAAACTCAACCTACAATACTTATCAAATAGCTTCTCAAAAGTGCATTTTTTAAAAACAGTAATTGAAAATTTGGTTTTCATTCCCATGTCATGCGATTAAAGAGAATATGAACTTGGAACACAAGTAAAGCCTCTCAGGAGTGGAATAAACAGGGAGGGTGTTTATGACTTGCATTGTGCTTTTTGAGGCAAGGGGTAGAAGTGAATGGAGAATTAATGATGATTTAAGTCACAGTAGAGTGAAAAGTACCAGCACTTCAGGAGTAGTTCAATGCAAATTTGTTGGCAGGTCGGGGAATTAACTTAAATATGCAGCTTTCAACTGTCAGCTGCTCCCTCTCCAGCCACATAGTGAAATCATCTGCCATCTGAAAGAAGAAAAGCAGAGAGAGGGGTAAAGAGGGACAGGCAACAGAGTTGGGAGAAGGCAGAAGGCACAAGAACAGCAAACTGAATATTAGCGATCACTGAGAAACCGAGACCTGTCACTTTCTGGGGTGAGAATGCACTCACCTCTTTCACATTGCAGTCCATGCCTCCCTTTGCCTGCTGGGTTCCTTGAGGTCTGGGGAATTCAACTGTCCAGCTAAGTATTCACATGTCTAAGCCAACCCTTATGTAGGTGGTGGAGTGAGAGCTGTTAACCTCTCTCCCCCCATATTGGTGGGCAGATTGTCTTTTGATGTTCTTAAGTGATCAGCATCCCACCTGACCTATTTTTGGGGGTTAAAATTACCTTCCTCCTAATTGCTCCCAACATTGCCAGAGAGCTTCTGGTAACACTTTAGGATCAGTTTACAGGTGTTGCCCTCCACTGAAAAGTCATGTGGACATTTCTAGCAACAACACTACATTAAGAAGTTAACTTGCAGGTTGAGTAAGTAGTAAAGAAAGCAAATGCAATGTTGGCATTCATTTTGAGAGGACTAGAACATAAAAGCAAGGATGTACTGCTGAGGCTTTATAAAGTGTTGGTCAGACTGCATTTGGAATATTGTGAACAATTATGGGCCCAGTATCAAAGGAAAGATGTGCTGGCCCTGGAGAGGTTCCAGAGGAGGTTCACAAGAATGAGCCCAGGAATGAAAGGCTTAACCTATGAGGAGCGTTTGATGTCTATGGGCCTGTACTTGATGGAGTTCAGAAGGATGAGGTGGGGATCTCATTTGAAACCTTCTGGATACTGAAAGGCCTGGATAGAGTGGACGTGGAGAGGATGTTTCCACTAGTAGGAGAGTCTGAGATCTGAGGGAAAGGTTAAGGGTTCTCACCTGCTTCCAAAGGGCAGCAATCACACCAGTGCCCAAGAAGAGCAGAGTGAGCTGCCTTGGCTTTGGAGCACGTAAACAACAGCAAAACATACGTCAGGCTGCTCTTTATTGATTACAGCTCGGCATTCAACACCATCATCCCCTCAGTATTAATCACCAAGCTTCAAAACCTGGGCCTCTGTACCTCCCTCTGCATCTGGATCCTCAGCTTCCTTATCGGGAGACCACATTCAGTGCAGATCTGTAACAACATCTCCTCCTCGCTGACAGTCAGCACAGGCACACCTCAAGGATGCGTGCTTAGCCCACTGCTCTACTCTCTCTACACTCATGACTGTGTGGCCAAGCACAGCTCAAGTGCCATCTATAAATTCACCGATGACACCACTATTATCAGCAGAATCTCAGACAGCAGTGAAGAGGTGTACAGGAATGAGAGAGATCAGCTGGTTGAGTGGTGTCGCAACAACAACCTCGCACTCAACATCAGCAAGACCAAGATATTGATTGTGGACTTCAGGAAGGGGAAGTCGGGAGAACACACACCAGTCTTCCTTGAGGGGTCAGTAGTGGAAAGGGTGAGCAGCTTCAAGTTTCTGGGCGTCAGTACCTTGGAGGATCTGTCCTGAGCCCAACACATTGATGCAATCACAAAGAAGGCATGCCAGCAGCTCATTGTTAGGAGTTTGAGGAGATTTGGTATGTCACCAAAGACTCTTGCAAATTTCTACAGATGTACAGTGGAGAGCATTTTGACTGGTTGCATCACTGCCTGGTATGGAGGCTCCAATGCGCAGGATTGCAAGAGGCTGCAGAGGGTTGTAGACTCAGCCAGCTCCATCATGGGCACAACCCTCCCCACCATCGAGGTCATCTTCGAGAGGCAGTGTCTCAAGAAAGTGGCATCCATCATTAAGGGCCCTCACCATCTGGGACATGCCCTCTTCGTGTTACTACCCACAGGGAGGAGGTACAAGAGCCTGAAGACCCCACACTCAGTGATTTAGGAACAGCTTCTTCCCCTCCACCATAAGATTTCTGAACAGTCCATGAAAATTACCTTGTTTTTGCATTATTTATTTGTTTTGTAATTTATAGTAATTTTATGTCATTGCACTGTACTGCTGCCACAAAACTATGTATTTCACAACATACAAGCCAGTGATAATAAACCTGATTCCGATTCCCATTCTAAGGGTTACAGGGAGAAAGGGGTTGAAAACAAATCAGCGATGATTGAATGGCAGAGCAGACTCGATGGGCCAAATGGCCTAATTCTGCTCCTATATCTTTATGGTCTAAGATGTCTACTGTGTTCTGACCCTCTACAGTGCTGGTAGCTATCAATCTAATGACTAAACACCAAATTCGGACCAGAATGTTACATCTGTCTGTCGTAATGTACACAAAAGCCTTTCCACTTGTTAGAATACGTGTGTTGTGTGAAGAGCTCCATCTGCTGGTTGTTGCTTTCAAACCTTCATTTCCATGCACTGCATAATTACTCAGGTACAGCAGCGTTGGTCTGTGACCAAACATGTGATCTGAGCAACATGTTTGGAATGCACTTGTTACAAACAATATCTAGTTATTTGACAGTGTAACAAAGTCTAAGAATGATGCACCATTATGTGTTATTTCACATAGTTGTGCCACAGCACAAGCTGTTGGATGACTGTATGTGAAAGAACACGATGTATCATTTAGACTTTATCTAGTTATTTGATAGTGTAACAAAGTCTAAATATCTAGTTATTTGATAGTGTAACATTGTCTGTGAGCATGAGCTGCTAGTTCACAGATCCAGCAAACCAGGTGCCTGACATTGGGCGCTGACTAGGCAGAGTTTGCATGTTCTGTGACTATATGGATTTCCCAGTAGTCCACTTTCATTCAACATGTGCTGGTTGATGGTAATTTATGGTTGCCAAATTAATCTAATTGTCGATGGGTGACAGAATTGGGGTGGGGTGGAAATTACTGGGCAGGAGAGGAGTTACGGGGGTGGGGGGGGGGCGTGTGTGTAGGGAGAGGGCTACATGGAATTAATAGTATTGAAGCAACCTGAAACAGTAACCATTTCTCTTCCCAAAGATGCAGCCTGACCTGCCGAACATTTCCAGCATTTTTTTGTTTTAGATTTAGAAACAGAAACATAGAAAACCTACAGCACAATTCAGGCCCTTTGGCCCACAAAGCTGTGCCGAACCATGGGGCTTTTTTTTTAAATTTCAACTGCTGAGCAAATGCCCAGGGAGTTCCAGAACATTGGTGCGTTAATTTGTAATTACAATACTTAAGAGTTTAAAAAAAAATGCAAATGTAATACAAATTCAGGTGAACTCAGCAGGTCAGGCAGCATCTATAGAGGGAAATGGACAGTTGACATTTCAGGTTGAGATCATTCGTGAGGACTGGAAAGAAAGAGGGGATAAAAAGGTGGAGTGAAGGGGTTGGGCAAGAACTGGCAGTGGATCCAGGTGAGGGAGATGATAGATTTGGGGGGGGGGGGGGGGGGTGGGGGGAAGATTGGGAATGATGGCAGAAGCTGGGAGGTGATACATTGAAGTGACAAAGGGCTGAAGATGATGGAATCTGACAGGAGAGGAAGGTGAAGCATGGAATAGAGGGAGGGAGGTGGGGAGGGGAACCAGTGGGAGGAGTGTGGGTGATGGTCAGATGGGGGGGGGGTGGGAGGAAGAAGATAGAGTGACAGGGGCCAGGTGGATCAGGGAGAGCGAAAGAGAGAGCGAGAGAGGCCAAGCAGTTACCAGAAATTTGAGAATTCAATGTTCGTGCTGCCAGGTTGCAGGCTGCCCAGGCAAATTAAGAGGGTCCGTTCCTTTGAGTTTAGCCTCAACCTGGCAGTGGAGGCAGCTGTGGACAGCTATGTCGGTGTGGGAATGGTAAGTGGAACTAAAATGGCTGGCCAACGGGAGATCCTGGCTAGCATGGCAGTTGGAGTGAAGGTGCTTAGCGAAAGTAGTCACCAATCTGCATTCAGTCTCCTTGATGTGGAAGGTGGTTAATGGGAGCACTGGATGTAATAAATAACTGTGGGATTGATATGCAAAAGACAGTCTCACCTGGAAGGGCAGTTTAGGGCCCAGGATGGTGATGTCAGGGCAGGTGTAACACCTTCGGTGGTTATAGGGGCAAGTGCCTGGGAAGGGAGCATAAAGTTGAATCAGTGCAAGACAGATTCAGAAATCAGAATAAAAGCAAACTTTGAGACCAGTTAGAATGAGGAAGACGGGAGTGGATTAATTGGGAACAATGCCATGGATCATCACACCACAAGAACTTAAGCTGTCCAGAAGCATCATTCCAGACTCAATGTCTCATGACTCTGCACTAGGATTTTCGACTTTGTTGACAGATCAGTCCAAATTACCCCAGGAGTGACCATTGTCAGGCACTCCCAGATAATTAGATTTTAATATCAGCACTGATGGATTGGAATTCCTTGTGTAGCAAGTCCCATACATACTGTTGACTGAGTTCATCATCACCCTCAAAGGGTCAGGAACATACAACCCTCAATTTCTTAGCAGGCAATTTCATAAGCCATCTTTCTTCACTCCAGGACCTCCCGCACCAAATCGGTATTCACATATACTTCCATGAATGCAATTCATGCCCCTCAATGCAGTTCTGAATCCACCCTTGCAGACTATAGAACCATAGAACAATATAGGCCCTTCGGCCCACCATGTTGTGCCTAAGACTATCTAACCCTTTCCTCCCACATATCCCCTTATTTTAAATTCCTCCATGTGCTTATCTAACAATCTCTTGAACTTGACCAAAGTATCAGCCTCCACCACTGCCCCAGGCAGCACATTCCATGCCCCAACCACACTCTGGGTGAAAAACCTCCCTTTGATATATCCCTTGAACTTCCCACCCATTACCTTAAAGCCATGTCCTCTTGTATTGAGCATTGTGCCTTGGGAGAGGTGCTGGCTGTTCCACTATCTATTCCTCAGTATTTGTATACCTCTATCATGTCTCCCCTCATCCTCCTCCTCTCCAATGAGTAAAGCCCTAGCTCCCTTAGTGTCTCCTCATAATCCATACTCTCCAATCCAGGAAGCATCCTGGTAAATCTCCTCTGCACCCTTTCAATGCTTCCACATCCTTCCTATAATGAGGCGACCAGAACTGGACACAGTACTCTAAGTGTGGTCTAACCAGAGTTTTGTAGAGCTGCATCATTACCTCGTGGCTCTTAAACTCAAAAGCTAACATCCATAAGCTTTCTTAACTACCCTATCCACCTGTGAGGCAACTTTCAGTGATCTGTTGAAATGAACCCCAGATCCCTCTGCTCCTCCACACTCCCCAGAATCCTGCCATTAGATCTACCTGGTTCACTGGAAAATGTAGTATAATACTGTGTAACATCACAAACAATGTCCAAAAATCTGTAAAAATCCTGGCTGTGCTGGGTTACACAGAGTTTTACCGTACTTAACCCCACCACCCCCCAAGTCTCCATCCCAGTGCACTCCCTTACACATGTAGTTGCAGATGTAAGCAGGGGGCTATGTAGGCAGAGTTAGCAGTCCAATATAGAAAAACCAGCACCAAGCAAGGTGCTTGTACTGCATTTCACAAAATACCTGGAAGGTTATTTATCAATCCCATTAAAATAGTTTCCAAAAATTTAAAACTTGTTTCATTACTTTAACATTTATTTCAACAGAAACATTCACAACAGTAAAGCTAAAGGCAGCTGTCACATTAATGTGTCAAACTACTTGAGTGCAGGTCAGTTTGCAAAAAAACTGACCAATTGCACAGAATGTGGGAGAAACATCTTCAATGCTTATTAAGGACAGGATGGTCATTACATCTTCAGCTAAAGGACAGTTTCATTGTCAGTCTCTCACACAAAGCTGCAGCAAATGGATAGGCACAGGAATGCAGGCTATAGGATTTGTTTCAGTTTCAATCTCAGATGACATTTGAATTACTGTAGTGATGATTTTACAGTGCAGAAATGGTTCAGTGTTCCTGATAAGCCTTCTTCTAACCTACATCTGCTCGATCTTTGTTCTCATCCCCCCCTCCCCCCCACCTTGCGCTTTTAAAAGCTCATGCCTTTTACATCAATTGAGTTCCATCATGTTCTAAATTGCCATAAGTCTTGGGTAATATATTTCCCCAGAAATCTTATGTAATCATCAGCAAACATCCATCGTGTCCAATTCTATTTTACAATATTTAGCAATAGCAGTCCACACCTACATGGAGCAAGAACTAGATGTTCAAGCATGGAATTCTAACTGGCAAGACAAATGGATAAACAATAAGCATTGCCAAGTCTATCTATCAGCCCTTTATTCATACATGACCCAATGGTCACTCTATCACAATCTACACCTGTCTAGGCATTGACTTAAACGCCGCTGGGACCCAGCTACATAAATACTGTGGCTACAGAACAGGTCAGAGGCTGAGCATCTTGCAGCAAGACACAGACCAAGAGTGTGACAAAATACTTTATTTGCCTGGATGAGTGCATCATAGTTCAACATCATCAAGGACACAGCAGCTCACTGGATTGGCACCTCTCATCACCCGAACAAAATTGCCTCCACTACTAGCACAGATGCCATGTATACCATCTATAAATCACATTGCGATTACTTACTCCACCAGCACACCCAAAACCCCTACCTTCAAGGCCAAGGCCACCACCATCCGCAGGTTCCCCAAGTCAAAGACGACTAATTTGGAAATCTATCACTGTTCATTTACTATAGCTGGATCTAAATCCTAGGACTCCCTACTGGTATTGTGGAAGTACATGCACCAGCAGCTGTTCAAGCAACTCACCACCACCTTCAAGAGCAACTAGGAATAGGCAATAAATGCTTTCTTTTTCTAACCACATCCCAAACAAAAAGCATTCCAAATCTAACTGACACTAGGCCATTTCAGAAGGGTTTAAGAGCCAATACATGCTGTCAGTAAAAAGTCACAGGCCAAACTAGGTGAAATAATTTGATTTTCTTTCCTGAAGGACATGTGTCATTGAGGAGTTTCATGGCCACCACAACTTACATTAGCTTTTTATTCCGGATATGATTATCCAAATTTAAATTTTCTAACTTGTGGTCAGATTTTAATAATTTCCTGATTAATAGTTCAGCCCCTAACCTGTGACCATCAATTATAGTCTGGTTTAGGCAAGATCATTCATGTTATTCTGGCTATTGTTTTCCAATATACTCAAATTCATTTTTTTTTGGAGTTCCTGGGCAGTTTTGTAATGTCAATTCAAACCTACATCCAAGTTCAAAGGGCCTCCACAATTCCTTTCAGAACATTGACAAAGAACTAACTAACATTTGTCACTTAATGTGTTGAAAATACATAGCATTTACTTTGATGTATTGGATGTGAGGAGCTACCTGCTCAAACCAGATGTAAATGCAAGTTAGGTTATCTAATGACAAATATCTGTTATGTAAAACACTTTTCACATACTTAGCAATAAACCTAGTTTTGGAATGACAATCAAAACAAACACAAAGAACAGTTATACTTCAAGGATTGTTTTATTGCTTCTTGTTAATTAATGCCAACTTCATTCCTAGTGACAAATATATTACAGATCTTAAATGAAATGCTTCACAATACAAAACTCACATCAATCCAACAAACTTCTGTACAATATCCTCCCAGGCAATGCTGGGAAATCATATCCTTAATAAAGTTAAAACTTAAAAAAATATGCAATGACTGGCTTTTTCCCTTCTATTGATGTGACTTTATTCTTAAGTTAAAAATGAGGTAAAATGGATCTTTTTAGACCATCTACTTCTTGCCTAGGGCTTTGTCCAAGTTATTCTTTATGGCATCCAAGAAGTCAGTAGTGTTCACATAATGCTCATTCAGTCGGACACTAAGGAGGAAATAGAACACATTCAATTTATGGAGAAAGGAAGCAAGATGGAAGGTAAACTTTGTATTCTTTCCAGCATCCTCTGTTAATACATCCAGGACATTTGGTAATATCCAAATTTTCACTCGTAGTTGGTTTTGTGCTGTTTGACATCTACAGCACTAAATTTCATCAAGGATTCTTTGGTTAGCAATGATGATGTGATGGTTAACATGCTGGCCACTACTTGACCCCTGCTCATAGACCGCCTTCTCACCCACATGACCCCAATGCACTTCCACATTATGCTCCCACCTTCACCCACATTAACAGGCTATATAAAAACTACTAGTGAATGAGAGACAGCAGCAGTTCCCCATGGTCCTTGCTTTCAAGCCCAAACCCAGCAGCTTTAAGTACGGAGTTAACCTTCCCCCTCTCACCCACAATTTCTACCCATAATCCTCAGAGGCAATCAACCCAAATCCCCATGTCCTTCTAGTCTAAGATAGGAGTTTCTCTAATCCACATGATGGCCAGTCCAGTCTGGAATGAAATTTAAATTCTCCAAGACAGCCCTTAAGTAAATGCATTCCAGCTAAGCTCTGAGATGAGCCTTGTTGATATGATCAATTATTGCAGTCAGAAAGATAGTCTGGTTCCAGATGTGTGCCAAGATCAGTCACAGTCTGCTCTGGTATAAACAGTAGATCGAATGGTTTATTCTAAACCACCTTGTAATGACAGCATAATTGTAAAATGGTCAAGATCTCAGCAAAAGACTTTGAGAAATAACTGATTTAGTTAAAATGCTAAACTTACTGGCTGAGTCCATGGATACAGCCAGCCAGATCCTTTGTCATGACACCACTCTCAACTGTTTCAACGCAAACCTGCTCCAGTGTCTGAGCAAACCTTTCAAAATAAAGAATAGTGTTAGAGTATACTTGAACTACCAACAAAAATATTGCAAGTTAAAAAGTTTTACATGACTGAACAGAAGTCAATATTGTTGATACAGATTAAAAAAAACTTTATATCTGAAACAGATCGCAGAGAAGTGCTAGATTTGGGACAGGTGTTGTGCCAGCCCAGCAGTAAACCTTGTCCAGTTGATTGAGCACTCAGGTGGCAGTTGTGCAAGACTCAGGCACCGGGCACACAAGGGATTGACCAAGATGGGGAAGGGTTATTTTCAGGCATCAGTTTAAATTTGACCTGATCTCAGCAGCAGGGTGTGATATGCAGCAAGAGAATGTTGCCTGGGACCAGGAAGCATTATCCTGAAGTCAGCTTTTCCATTTGCCTCTGTGCCACAGAGGATAGATGAGGGACTTCACATGTACTTGGAGGGCCTCTGCCAGGCATGAATATGAAGTCTGACTGCCAATCTCTGACTACTCAGGAAATGACTCCAAGTCAGGTCAGTTAAGATACAAAACACTCAGGTTGGGTTTGGAATGGCTATGGCTGGGTTATAGTTTAATTTTAACCCCACAGGGTCCTCTATCTACAATGCCTCAGTATTAAGAGTCAGAATCCAAATTAAAACTATTTTAGGGTCTTAAATGATTCATTGCACAGATTTCCCAATGTCATCTTCAGTTAGGAGGTAGCATTAGCATGATTGAACCATTGAGATAAATGCAATGATTCCTGAAGGGATAAATATATAACAGAAGCTTTGATCTCCAACCCAAATGCACCCAAGGAAGTCAGTACAAAATAATCATTGAGAGTGCAGAGGTTAAAGATCAAAATATACAAATGAATACAATGTGAAGTCAAATTAACATTTTAAACTGTCATTCTAAAGTATTTACAATTTTAAGAAATGGTCAAGAAATATCTAACCCAGGTCTTTACCTAATGAGTTCTTGATTGCCATCCAGCTTTCCACGGTGCTCAAGGCCTCGAGTCCATGCAAAAATACTAGCAATAGGGTTGGTGCTAGTGGGATTGCCCTGCAAAACAAAGATTGAGATTAGCCCTTTCCAACAAGATTAGTGCAGTTCTTCTTCCCTGAAGCCAGGATTTTAAGACTGATTTAAATAATATTCAAATTCTGCATCATGGAAATCATTTTCACTGAAAATTTGAGTCTGTTCACGAAGGGCAATCTATCCAGATTTAGTGAAGTTCAAGAAAATTGGTTAATTACTCAGAGGGAAAAACAAAAATGGGGTTGAGGGTAAAAGCAAGAAATGGAACTAATTTATTAACTTCCAAAGAGCCAATACAGGTACACACAAAGGCACCACAGCAGACCAAGATTCCAGATAACAGATCCACATAGTAAAAGTTTGTAGAACAATTGCATAAAAGCAGATGTTTACAATCCATACTTAAAGGATTCCCATTTGGATTAATACAGAAAGAGAATGGCAGTTAACATGAATTGAAGATCAATTGAGCATGGATTAAATTATTTTAAACACATCTTTCAGATGAAAGAGACCTTGAGCCTTCTTTTGCACTGATTAAGCGCAATATTCATTTTTGGAAAAGCAATTCTTAAGGGATGATTTCTTTTCTTTTAAACCATTAAAGGACATTTATATGAACACCAAGGTTGTGAAAATCAAGGTGGCAGACAATCTTCCTGACACTGCAAAGTAAAGCTCCAGAAATCTTCATCCCCAATGTCCAAGTTCATTTTCTTAACCAATCTCATTGTGCTTACCTTCTGGTGTTCTCTGTAATGGCGAGTGACTGTGCCATGTGCTGCCTCTGCTTCAATGGTTTTGCCATCAGGACAAACCAGAACAGAAGTCATCAAGCCAAGAGAACCAAACCCTGAAGGAGAACAAGACTACATGTATAAAGTGGACCAGGAGGTTATTCAGTACCTCTTGAATGTGAGATCTTCAACATTTTCCGAGAATACAGAAAGCAAGGTGATGTGGGCTGCCTGTACAATAATATTTATGTTACATATTCCAAGTTTAAAATATAAATCACCTCCAGTACCATTTTAAGCTTACTGGCAAAGGAAGCAAACTGAACACTCAAAGCAAGAATGCATTCAATCCTTAAAGGGGCGGAGAAGCTGAAACTACACATTTAATTTTGGTATGAAATTAGACATTTGTTGTTTGGAACAACAATATTACTTCCTTCATTTTGTTGCTATTGCTTTGTGCTCAGCTTCATCCCTCCCAGGAACTTTAGCACTATTTGCACATTTCTATGTGCAAGAAAATGAACACGGTAAAGACAGAACTAAATTAAATGAAAACCTTGTTAACATACAGTATTCACAAGTGAATCAATTCAGGAAACAACTTCAAAAGAGAATCAGAATTAAATATAGGCTTCAAGAACCACAGTAGCAGTGTCAGATTCAACATCAGGGTTCCAAATATGTTAAACAACATCCAGAATTAACAGAGCACATGGACTTGATATATAATAGAATAATAGAATCTCAGAGGCCATATGGTCTGAAAAATGTGACATTCAACATTTTGTGCGCTTGTATGTACATGAAGCATTATTAGCCACCAAAAATGTGTCTGGCACTGACATTTTCAATAGCAGTGTTACCAGTCAGTCATTAGCTAAAACATGACTTGTGCACAGGCACAGCTCTTATAAAACAATGAAATATTAAGAAGTGTATATGCAGGTACAAAAATCTCAAAATGTTTGTTGCAAAATGGGCAATTTTAGAAAGGCCCTAAAATGGTGTGATGGTTATATGACTGCAAGTTACTAAACAGCAAAATTTAAATTTTAATCTTCCTCTAGTTTTAAATCAAACAGGAAGATAATTTCTTAGAATTGTGTTAGAACTAAATAAGGACAAGGCCAATCAGTTCCCTGAATCTCCTCAGCCATTCCATAAAATCATGGCTTGACCCCTACACTCTCAACTTCTCTTGGGCCCAAGAATCTGTCTCAGCCTTGAACACATTCAATGACCCTGCCTCCATTGCTCGCTGGGGTAGAGAATTACAAAGCTCAACCCCTAGAAACAAGCTTCATGTTTCTTACATGCAGTACAAACAGAAGTTCTCTTCATTTCAGATTAACCCAAAAGCATCTAGCTGTCAGTCCTCCGTATTTACCTAGGCCATAACTGGATCTCTCCACCACCCCCTCCATTTGGGATTTCTCCAACTCCAGAAAAATACCACAAAATGAGCAAACTGGGTGGGGAAAAAATTCCACACCTCCTACCCCACCCCCTTCCAATTTTTCCTTTCAGGGCGAAGCAGTGAGAACTAAGCATTGTTAATACCCATAGTGGACAAAGCTTACCAAATTTAGAATCTGTCACCAAGATAAGTGAATAAAATTTATTCAATAAGTACATGGATAGGAGGGGTTTAGAGGAATATGGGCCAATCACAGGCAAATGAGATTAACTTGGTGGACACCATGGTCAGCATGGACAAGTTAGGCCAAAGGGTCCCTTTCCATGCTGTATTACTCTGACTCTAAGATAATGTCATCTTTTGGATTCTGAATGATGGTTAAAATAACATGCAATCACCTTGAGCTAGAATATCAGACTGCACATCACCATCGTAGTTCTTGCAGGCCCAAACAAATCCACCAGAGGACTTCAGCACTTGTGCAACCATATCATCAATGAGACGGTGCTCATACCAAATACCAGCCTCTCAAAGTCCCCTTTGTACTTTCTGTGGGCGGAAAAAAATACATTAATGTCATTAAATCTAAATGATAGATTAGTACAAAACAATAAAAGTAATTTTAATAATCACTACCACAAGGTACAAGACAGAAACTATGGACTTTGTTCTTTTGCCCAATGATCTGGCAGTGTTGAAACTGCTGATTACTTTGTACTCTTCTCCTGTTCTGCCATTTTGGAAAGCTTTGGGGGGCAAAAAAGGTACCCAAAACTTCATGCAAACATCTACCCATAGCCAGATTAGTAGCACTGCAGTCCATTGAACAAATACATGAACAACGCACGATCTTTTCTCCAATTGAGCTTTCATCAGCTTTTCCACCAGAAAAATTAACTGTAGGAGAGCTTGGAATGGCAGCATTTAGATAGCTGAATTGTAGTGCTACAGATGCACAAGTTTTAATGTCATGACTCTAAAAATGTCTAAAGTTTCAAACTTTTATTACGGACAAACAGGACATTGCAAGAGAAGCGAGACAAGTACTTACTGTTGAAAAATCTCCTCAAAAATGTCCTTGAAACGGCCATCATAAGCCTTAAGAATAGTATTCTTTGTACTCATGTAGAGTGGCCACTTCTTCTGCAGAGCATACTGAAAGCAACTGTGTGCAAAGCCACTGATGGACTAGAGAAAACAATGAAAGTCAGACTGACTGGAAGGTAGATTCAGAACCTCCATCCAAACATTTCAAGGTCATTACCCACCCTTTGTCAGAATACAGGACTGATTTAAAGAGTGCAGCTGCACCTATGTTCCTGCCAGCTTCCATTGCAGTGTTTAGATTAGGCATCCCCTCAAGATCCTCAGTTTAACTTGCACAAGGCACAGACTCATTTTGGCCAGAAATATTTGCGATTTTTAAAAAAAAATATTGCTGAAGGTACTTTAGAGGGGATCATATAATATTTGATAGCTCAGCACCATGTGAGCCAATTTCTATGAAAAGGTCAAACATTATGGGGGAAAAAAAAATCAGAGTATGGATCACAAAGCACTGATTTTCATTCAAGATCCTCACTGCAACTTAGAGTGGGCTTACAGACATTGCTTAAGCAGCACGTGTATCTGTTGTCCCAATATATTTAGACACAACATCCATAAAATTAAGTTATGCCTGTGTGATGTGGAGATCACTGAAAAGCCTGCTCAAGCTTGATTTAAAAAAAAGGGGACCTCCCTGAACGGGTCCCCTTAATTTATTTGTCTAGTTCTCACTTGGTGTTCCCAATCCAAAGCTCACATCCCTACCTCAATCAGACACAGCAGCAAACCAAACCATCATCTTGTCCCATTGAAAGCAAGCAAACTCCTCTTGCCCTAACATCTACCAGCCCAATCCCTGACCTCAACCAACCTTACCCAACACTGCTACAAGATTCCCTGAAACATTACTCGAGAAGATGTTGATTTTCTCTTATATCTTATAATTACTTAGTTCAGTTCTGATGATAGAGTTATTTTAATTTTCTTTTTCTTTAAATTCAGGGTCTACAAGGCAGAGAAGTTACTCAAGGGATCAAAATTGTTGCCAAAGGTGTAGATGACGCATCACAAATAATCAAAATATATTGGCTAAAGGAATGCTACAAATTGTTTTGATTGACTGCCAACATTAGACATCCTAGATTTGCTTACCAACACCTCATGGCCTTGCCACAACAAAACACTCATCTCCAAAAAGAGGAATGGGCACCCATTCAAAGGTGATAAAGGTAGTGGTGCAACTTCACAGTAAGTAACAACCTTGCTACCAGGAGATGCACAACAAACAAGCAAAGTAGAAAAGCCCATACTTGTCCTCCAGCAGACCTTTGTGGTGAAATAACCATAATAGGAACTTGAGAACTTACCTCATCTGTGTTGTACATGCCCATTCCGACACCACCTCCCGGAAAGTCATACACCTCCCACTCCTTAACAGAGCTGGCATCCTTCGGAGTGAAGACCAACTTGAATTTTCCTGGTCTGTCCACCACAAAGTCTGTCGCTTTGTACTGAAGGAGGAAACAAATCAGTTAGTTACACAGGGGGATATACAAAAATCTGAACAACTTAAAAATGACGGCAACTAAAGATAGCAATCCTATAATATGGGATTGAGTATTTTATCTCCAATTAAAAGACTGCTGAATGCAAAGCAAAATTTATGGATTTTGCAATGGGTACTCTGCATTGAGGGAGATAATGGAATTTAAACTAATGAATTACCAGGATGAAATGGTGTACACAGCTGATACAGAAAGATGCCTTAGAAGAATAATTAGTTAACACTTTTTTAAATTTGGGTAGGAAGATACCAAATAAGGTTATTGAAAAGATCAACCAGTTTACATCAACCAAACTACTGGAGGCAAAATCTTTTAACGAATGATGTAGTTAAACAGGAGGCAATCAATGGAAACAAGCAGGAAAAAATACCGTGGGTATTCCTAGTTGGGTCATGTTTCCTGAATCACAAAACTAAAGGTAATTTCCACACACACACACCAACAGCTTCTCCACCCCCACCGCCCCCACAACACCGATCCTCTACAGATAAACTCCAATCTAATTAAAACAAGTTTACCTAGTATTTTTATTTACATTATAACAAAGATTTAGATGTCTGTTTGAAGAGTGTTCAGTGTTCTGATACAAATTTTCCATTACCTAAAAAGCAGCATGCGAGTCACATAAGGGAATTCTCAATCATTAAACTTCAGAAACATTCAAGATTTAATAGTGGGAATTAATATGGAGTACTTAAGGTAATTCATGCAAATCAAAAATCAGAGTACAGCATTTACCCTGAACACAAGTCAGGACAGTTTCATCTACTGCAACATTTTAAAATTCAATTTTGCCAACAGGTTTTGAAAAAGCAAAACTCCCCTGTTGAACTTAAACCCCTTTCCTTAGTTTCACCTTTCTTTCCTTATTGGTCCTGTTACCGCAATTGCTCAGTGCATTCAGCACAGTGCCATTGTTGGCATGAAAATCCCCAGAGATCCTAATCAAAAATCAAAGAACAACTTTAACAGTTAGTTATTGAAGCATTACCTGGAATAACCAAATTACACAGGAGGACCATGGGTTGGGGCATTACCAAGAGGCAAATACTATTTTATTTCTACTTCAAGCTGTAAAATCTCGTCAGTTCAATAATTACCTTAATCTCCCATGGTCCTTTGTGAAATAAAGACATTTAATAAAAAGGTTTTATGCACCACTACATTTCCATATTCTATCTTGCCATTCTCATTCACTCATCCTATCATCTATCACTGGGCATTGTAGGTCACACCTTGCATCTTTGTTTCCTTCAAGGCAGCTACATCCTTACAGCCAAAGTGATTCTCAGCTTCAAATGAACCATTACAGCAAATATTTTGACACTTGCCGAGAGGCCATTTAACCAGTCTCAACTCGCTCTCCCACTGATGCCCAAAGCAATGAAACACAAACAATAGAAAACATTCCACCTTAAATGCTTATTTAACCTACAGGTATTACAGTAACAGTGAAATTTGTAGCCACTAGCAATTTATGTTAGAGAATGTTGTCATTTACTAATCTTGGCATCTTGAGAAGTGGCATATTCAATCTCAAAACTCCCTCAGCTCCTCCAATAAACATTAAGTCTATTAAAAAATTTAGAGAATAACTCAAAGGATTAATTACACAACACTCAATTTCATTCAAATTATTTTAATTTGGTTAGAGTAAAATCATACCTGGTCACCATGTGCATGTCTGCCAATGGTAATGGGTTTGACCCATCCAGGAACAAGTCGCGGGATGTTGTTGCAGATAATTGGCTCACGGAAGACTGTACCACCCAAGATGTTTCTGATCGTACCATTTGGACTCTTCCACATTTTCTTCAGTTTAAATTCTGTAAAACAAATCATTTACAGTAGAAGTATCAATTCAATAACTTGGACTGAAACAATGACCAAGTGTTGATGTGCATTCAGATTCCAACATTTTTAAATAGAAAAGTCTTGCACTGCTTCTAAACTTGAGTACAGATCAAGTGTAAAAGGTGAAATACAGAATTTAAACCAAATCAAATAGGCATCTCCTTCTGTACACTTTCAGTTGCAGGTCAAGGTCTGATACTGCACTCAAGCTCTAATCTTAAATGCAGCATTAACACAAATGAAACTGCTTCTCACCACCTCAGAAGACCTCACATGCTTAGCAACACAAACAGGACATTTGCTGCCTGTCATCCCATTTCATCCAAGGCCCATCAGCACTGTCTTCTATTCCTTTCATACTGACCTTCACCACCCCCTCCCACCTCATAATTACAATATGCACTCAACTACTCCATTTGAGTGACATTCCTTTCATTTTTTGCAATAATTTATTACTTATAACACAGACTATTTGACCCATTGAGTCCATGTCAGCACCCAGGAAAACAACCCCATCAGTCCCATTCCCACCTCATTTCTCTGTACCCTCAACTCATTCTATTATACCCATCAACTTTTCTTAATTCTTTTGTTACTCACCCACAGTAAGGCATAGCCAAGTAACCTTCCAGCACAAGTTGGTGACATAAAAAGAAATGGAGTACCAGGTGGAAACCACATGGTCATGGGAGAATGTGCAAACTCCACACCCAAAGCACCCGAGGTCAGATCAAACCAGGGTCCCTAAAGCTGCAAGTGAGAAATACTAAATGCTGTGCAATCCATACAGCCTTTATATAGATGGATGCACCTTTGCATAATGTGAATTTGCTACAACTTTAAAAGTGAAAATAACTTGCATCCTGGTAATGGTTCAACAGCATGATTACATTTTTGTATCAAATATCCAATCTATGCATCATTATTGAATGGCTGCCTATTTCCAAGGAAAGCTGTCTCATGGCCACCACTCACATTTGCTCTACAGCTCTGATATGCTTCAGTGCGTTTCATACCTTCCAGTTAATGCCTTCAAATTTAAGACACACGGGTATTTTTGTTTCTATCTACTTCATTTCTGAACATTTCTTCACTCGTCTCACTAATCTCATGTGCACATTTATCCTAGTTAGACATCGAGATGTTCCATGTGTCCTTGAGTGAGGTGTTGAACTATTAAAACCAACTGCTTGAATTTGCTTGCTTCAAGTTAGCCTTTTAAAAATAAATATGCTTGTTGTTACAAGCATAATCATTTTGTACTTGCTTTTGGCACTACTACTACATTAGCTAGCTATTTGCCGAGCTGCCACTAGTCAAGGTGGAGTAAAATGGAAAGCTCAAGGTCTGGTTTAGTAGTTGATTTATCAGCAATAAGTGAAGGAAATAAATGGAAAGACCGCTGCAGTCTTTCCATTACCTGTAGATATACAAATATAATCTGTATTCTAAGCAACTAGTTGCTGACATTTCACAGGTTAATAATAAGTGTTTGGGACTGATGGATGAACAGCCAATCCAAAGCAAACAGGAGGAATATACAGTAGTTTATTCCCAGCCAATCCAAAGCAAACAGGAGGAATATACAGTAGTTTATTCCATATCAGCATCTTATTTACCTTCACTTAAAGAAAAGAATTAATCACCTCAGGGCATACCAGTACTTAAAGCACTTATGAATTGAAATTGTTGTATCTGAGAAACACGTGGCCAAATTGCATACAAAATCACAGTCATCAATATGACAAATCAGGCAAGTTGTTTTAGTAACTGAGGGATAAGTATAGGCAGCATATTAGAATTCTCTGGTTTCAGAAGCATCATGAGACCATTACATTAACTGAAAAAGCAGGCAAGGCTTTGCTTATCAAGTCAGTGACAGTGAAAGGCTTTGACGTAGCATTGAAGTGACAGCTTGAATTACACAAGCCTTTGAAATAGGTCATGAACTCTCATCTTCTGACTCAAAGCAGGGCTACTACAACTGAACCAAGACTGATATCATAACACAACTGTATCCTACTAGTAGTAGAAACAGCAAATATAAGTTCATTGAAGAGGCACCACAGAACATAATTCTGCAGTGATTATAATGTGAACCTTGAGGCACTGAAACACTTGTAGCATACAAATTCCAAGAAATAATAAAAATCACCATTTACGTAGCATTACAAACTTAAACTGAAAGGATAAAATGAAACATTTACCTACTACTCTCTCCTCATCAGGGGTAATTGTAGCACATTTAACAGCAACATGATGCTTCTGGGTTGCTAGTGCAGAGTCAATAGTAACTTGATCATTTGTAGCATCCCGATGTGGCAATCCCAGATCAAAGTACTTCATCTCCACATCAACATTGGAAAGGATGAGCTGCAGAAAAGAAAGTTTCTCTTAGGATAAACAATATGCAGGCTTGCAATATATTACAGTAGCAAGAAACTTTTCAGCAAGTTTGCATGGTTACAAAACATGTCAGCTATCAAACAGGTTTTATTCAAAGTTAATCAAAACAGTTTTAGGAATTAATAAAGATGCAGTATTTTTAACATTATGACAGTTCATAGCATAAATAACATCTGCTATTCCAATGCATGCATTTTCTTTTTCCAGAAAAGCAGTAATTGATTTCCGATTCCAAATGAGTTTCCCTCTGGTCACTCCAGTTTCCTCCAACATCCCAAAGATGAGTGGGTTGATAGTGATTTTGAGGGTGGTTAACCTAAGAAAATAACCACCTTTCTGGTCCCAGGCCTGAACAGCCCAATTAAACACACTACAGTACATTTACAAACTTACCAATCAGCCCACCTACATTTTCATCCATATCATTAATATACATTACCAACAAAATAACAACCCTCCACCACTAACCTCTGTTCTATGGCAAGCCAATATTCAATCCAATACTTTCACTACAATGATGGAAAGCTTCCAGCAGGAAGACGAATGTTCCAGACTGATTGGTGACAGCAAAGTTAGATTTTGGTCTTTAATGCCGAAGAACACCTCAACCCTGAGGTGTACTTGTGGACTTCTGTGCATTTTGGAACTTTGTACAACTGTATGAATGTGGGCACACATGTACACCAATTTCACCCTACCATTTCCACTTATCTGAATATGGCTCTCAATCCCAAAAGTCTGGGTGTCTCTTAAGCACTGTATCAATGATACTTGCCTGGGTCACACTTTCCTCCAGTTGATCACTGGGAGCACCAAATCCATAAGCCTTTAGCACTCCTTGCTACACACCCCATATTCTCATCAGCTTTCTCCAATCATCTTCTCAAGTCAAATCTGATAGCTAGTAACCCCAGTGTTTTATCTGGCCACAGAACCAAACTTTCAACCACATCTTGAATCAGATAGACTGCCACCTCCTGTACCTGTTCCACCCTACCTCAGCTCATTTCCTGCCAAAACCCTCATTTGTTATTTTTTCCTCCCACATGGTTACATCACTAAGTTCCATCCATATACTCAAGTTTGTTCAAAAAGTATAGACCATCTCCTTTCTTGAACCAAACTCTAACCATACATCACTCCCATTTTAAATCTAAAAGGATTCATTCAAATTCTACATGTCTAAATACCTTCATGATTTAAAACAGTACTAGAACCTGGAATTATGCATTTCCCAATGTATGATTACACAGCTGGGGTACCCTCAGTACAAGCAAGGGACACACGTTTGCATGTTCTTCTTAGCTGCTTGCTGACATCTTGTTAGACAAGTGCTTATCCTCCAACTCAAAAGAGCAAACGCAAAGAGAACTGCTACTTTTTAAAAATAAAAGCTCAAATCTTCAGCCTACTCCAAAACTTTTCACATCAAGCATGTTACTGAATAATCACCATTACAAGACTTATTGACAAAGTTACAGAGCAAAGAATCCTACCTTCTCCTTGATAAAAGCCCAAATGATGCGGGTCATCTCATCGCCATCCATTTCAACCACAGGGTTAGTCACTTTAATACGCTTGTCTGCATCTGTTCAAATGAAGGCAGCTTAGTCACGTAATCCAATCATTCAACCACTGAAATTAAAACTGTCTATTAATATCTTGCTTTAAATGGTTTAAATGTTGTAATAATTCTTTCTATATGTATTTAAAAAATTGAAGTTTGTACTTGGTCTTTGAAAGGATCACAAATTAGGACCTAAAGCTCTCTTCCAACTGTAGAAAATCAGATCTACAGATGTCAGTGAAAGGGCAGGATCTGCAAATGAACATTTTAAAGCAATGACATTCAAAAGATAGAAAGGTCAGACTACAAAGTTAATTAAATTTTATTTTGATCTGGGAAAGCATTGATGTATAACAGTTGATTCTAAGTCTATCATTGGTAATAGGGCCAACTTTAATAAATTGTAACCTAAACAAAAGGATTGTATTGATTGCACAAGTCAAGTAGCTCCCTTACCAATATGCTGAGTAAGCCAAGAGATAACCTTGTTCATTCAAAATGCAAAATGTTATTGTGGGTCATGGAAACTAGTTAATCTGCTGAATGTAGAGATCCAAATGGAGAAGATACAATGCTAAATGTTATTTTTAAGCCAGGTAAATCTATGGCAAGACCTGACAATACTTCCCTAGGTACTAAGGTAGAATTGACATTCATTGGTTTTCTGGACTTTTTAAAAATGCATCTTCCATCATACACGACACTAGGACAAAACAGATTTGAAAGCAGATTTTATTTCTCATCCAAAAATTTAGTGAAAATTAATTGGAGTTTTGCGTCTTTGCTTAGAAAGCAATATTCCTTTGCAGATGTCAGAAAAGTTACTGAAATCACAAATATTACAATCCAATACAAATTTTGCTTCCCCATGGAATCTTGATGGATATCTTGTTGATATAGAGAATATGCATATACATCTAGGACATTTTGTAGCAATAATTCTGCCATTTAAAAAAAAATCAGCAAGCAATACCAAATGTGTCCTGTAGGGAGGAGCTCTACATCCAACTCTTAATTTCCCTTTTCAGGTCATTTCTCTCTCCAGCAAAAATACACAGCGCCAACCATGGAACTGTGGATTCTCCAACCTCAAATGAAAGCAGGATTCTTCCCAATGTTTAAAATATAGCAGAAACCAAACATTGCAATGGATTTGGTGTTTAGGTGGGAATTTAAAAACCTCTCCATAGCTTCAAGGTTATTACAAACCTTGAGGGCGATTATACTCTGTGGATGCATGACTGCTTTGGTATAGAGCCAATTCTATGTTCCCAGGATTACTCCTTTTCCACGAGGAGACGATTGCAAGATATTTACAAGGTGACATTTAAAGGTTGCATTCCTTGCAGCAGTAAGCCAATGTCCAAACAAAGATTTTGTGAAACAAAGTTTCAACTCTCACGTGGTTTTCCCTGATCAGAGTGAAGATGGGCAAGATTTCCTCATGCCAAAAGCAAAAATTGTACATCAGCTAGTGAAACAGCTCCTCAGACACTAACATTTTGGTGAGAAACTTGTTATTAATGACAACTTAAAAAGGTGTAATTTCCTCAAAGAGTAAGTAGGATTCTTGAAAATAATAACTGCTCATATCAGTGGAATATCAGAAAGCAGTTCCTCATACAAAATAGTGGAAATCTGAAATTCTCCCTTAAAGAGCAGGGAGATGGTCAATGAAAAAAAATTCAAAAACTGGAAAAAGTAGTTTAGAATAGGTATTACAGATCAGCTGTGATCCAACTGAATCCCAGAAGAGACTTGATGTTCTGAATCACACAATGTGTGTCATGCAGAAAGGAGAGCATATTAAGTACACAGTTAAAGGTATACTCTAACATCTGATTCTACATTCATGACATATCCTTAAAATCTTAGTTTATTAACAGCGTGGTCAAAAAGGAAATTTCATTACAAAGCAACTTCCAGAAATACCAGATTATGTATTGCATTATACTTCATGCATTGCTCTTATGTTAATGAGCAGTTGCAGTTGATGTAGCCTTTTTCTGCACAGATTACGATGTCTGCAAAATGATTACAACTTAGAAGCAAAAAGTCAAGTCAGTGTTGTAACTTAGTCTTGACCAACAAGCTAGAGAATCCACTTACATGATGATAATGAAATACATCTCTATACTGTGAAGTCTATTAGATATACAAGTGGCATGCTCAAACTTTAGTTCTACTTAGTCCTCATATCTGGAAGCCTCAGTGACCTCCAGAGCACACTTTACGAGGTTGAGGAGGGTGGTGAAATGGGGTAAATAGAGAAACTGCTTTTTTCTGGTTAGGAACCAAGAAGAAATGGTCACAAACTGGAAAAAAAGAGCTAGGCCACTTCAAAGCAAGCTAGAAAGCACTTGTAGAAGAGGAAAATAAAAAACCTCATCCCCCACAAAGTAATGGACGCTGCATCAGCTTAAGTTTCCAAGTGAGCAGATTGATAGTTTTGTTAGATTTAGGATATCAAGGGAATGAGAAAAAGACAGGTAAAAATATAGTAGAGCTACTGACTGGTAACAAGATTTATTGGCAGTGCCTTGCTCTGGAGCTGTATGGCCTTTCTCCTCCCATGGAGTAAAAGTGGACACTTGTATATTACATATGATTAAGGCAGAAGATGACGGGATAGCACAAAAATCTTCAAAACTCTTCACATCATTCAAACTATTAAATATTCATCAAGTTTTCCACCACATTTTTCTAAACTCCACATTAGTAATCTTTTGAACATTCACCAACTGCTGCATGAGAAAGCTAAAATTAGAATGTGGGAGGTATTACCACAATGATTCAGATTTGAATGTTCCCATTTTCCTTAGGACCAGCAGACAGAACAAATGTCCACCTGTGAAAATGGACCCTAGTCAAATTTTAAAAATACTAAAAATTAACTCCATATTTGATGATAGATGACAGCAGAATAAACAGTTTAAAACCCTTAAAACTCCCCTAAAGAACACAGTGACACAAGGAGGCCATTATTTAATAGTTAATTGAATAATTCAAAAGCCAAATCCTATAAGAACTCAAAACTAGAAATAAAAGTAGAAAATGTAGTTACTTTGTTAGGTTAGGTAATGGCTGAAGAGAGAAATAAAGTTAACATATCAGGTCACTGACCTTCCATCAGAACTGAGAAAAATTGAAAGATGAAAGGTTGAGATGCAGAGATGGGAGGAGAGAAGACACGTGGAAGGCACAAATTGATTAAGTGGCAGAAAGGTGACAGTGCAAGGTGAAGATCCATAACAGAACTAGTAAATAATAAAAGGTCTACAGATGCACAAATAGAAAACAAAATGACTAAATGCCGATTAACTAACATTGTTGAATTGTAATGTGCTCAGTTAAAAGATGAGGGGCCATCTTGAAGTAGTGTAGGAGATGAAGGATAGCAAGAGCAAGAAAGCAAGAGAATAAAAGTGTAACCCACACTTGAAGATAGAATTATTACACCACCCTTCAGTTTAAAAATAGAAGTCAGGCCTGCAGTCAGCTGAAAGATTTTAAATCACTTCATCAACCAAGAGTTGATTCAAGATAAATCTGGAATAGGCATTTTAATTACACACAAAAAAAAGGCGAGAGTAAATTTGACCAAAGCACTAATCACAATACAAGTGATTTTAACCACACGATCCAGAGAAAAGGCAGCATTTACACTAGGCTAATCCCATACATGGGATCAGATTATATGAATTTTGAAATTCAATCGGCGGCATCCATTCAGAGCCCACATTATTCCAAAGATACTAATGTTTTAAACAGATTTTCCCTACAGATTGCTTTCCATAACCAAAATCATTTAATACCATTGACTAAGAGTTGCATTCGCCAAGCGATTCGACATCAAATTTAATTAACATTACAAGCGCTGGCCCGGCAAAGTTATGAGAGCCGTTTTAACCGTGTTTATTTAGAAGCTTTCAATCCAAAAGAGCGAGACAAAGCAGCAAGCTGTGCACCGCATGTTCCTCCCTTTCATGGAAAAAGGGGGCCCTGAAGAAATAACAGGTTTGCCTGCGAGCGGCGGAAAGGGAAGGGCCAAGCGGAGCAGCGGTGCAGACAGGAGCAGAGACCGCTGGCTGCGGAGGCCACGTCAGTGGTTCATGGGGAGCCGGCGGCAGGGGGAGCGGCTCCCGCACCGCCAGCAGCGCCCGGGACACCGCGGGGAGGCCGTCGACCTTGAGCCGACCTCCGGTCAAGGACACTGCGGGGAAGGACGGTCAGAACGGCTCCCGGAGGCCACCTCACCACCCCACCCCCGACTCCCACCCTCAGTACTTCCCCACCCCTCCCCACTTCCCCCCCGACCTCCAGTCAAGGACACGGGGTGGGGGGGGGGCGGTGGGAGAAAGAGCGGTCAGAACGGCTCCCGGAGGCCACCTCACCACCCCTCCCCCGACCCCCACCCTCAGTACTCCCCACCCCACCCCGACCTCCGGGCGACACGGGGGGGGGGGGGGGAAGAGAGGGCGGTCAGGACGGCTCCCGGCCAACCCCCCCCCCCCCCCCCAGAGCTTACCCACTCTTCCCCCCCCCCCCCCCCCCCGGTCAGTGGTCCGGAGGGGAAAGGTGGGGGGGGGGGGTGGAGGTGCATCGACGGTGAATGAAGGGGGGGGGGTGTTCGGACCGGGGAGAAGGAGTAAGAAGCCAGGGTGGGAGAGTAGAATAATCTCCCCCACCCCACCGCCCCCCGACACCGGGGGGGGGGGGGGGGGGGGGGGGAGGCCGGTCGACACTCACAGTTGCGCTGCTGCCCGGTGTGGCAGAGGGCCGGTGCCATCGCGGCGGGCTGCCGGGCCACGCCGAGCCCCAGCCAGCTCCATGCCTTCAGGTAAGCCGCCATCGCACGCTTTTTATTTTATTTCCCGCTTTTTATTTCACTCTCTCCCCCCCCCCTGTCAGCGAGCGAACCGACTGCCACCACGCCGCCCGTGCGCGCTCCGCTTTGTACCGCCGGCCGGCCGGCTTTCTGCAACGGCGTCTGACGTCGGCGACGAGAGCGTCCCGCGAGTGCGCGCCCGTCAGTGCGCGCCCCCGGCCCCCCCCCCCCGCCCCCCCCGCGAGCGCGCGCCGCCCACCGACCGCCTGCCCGCCGCCGCGCTGCGTCCAATCGGGGGGGGAGGGGGTGAAGTGTGGGGGGGGAAGTCGGGGAGGGGGAAGTGGTGGGGGGGAAGTCGGGGAGGGGGAAGTGGTGGGGGGGGAAGTCGGGGAGGGGGAAGTGGGGGGGGGAAGTCGGGGAGGGGGAAGTGGGGGGGAAGTCGGGGAGGGGGGTGGGGGGGAAGGGGGAAGTGGCGGGGGGAAGGGGGGAAGTGGCGGGGAGGAGGGGGAAGGGGGGAAGTGGCGGGGAGGAGGGGGGAAGGGGGGAAGTGGCGGGGAGGGGGGAAGGGGGGAAGTGGCGGGGGGGAGGGGGGAAGTGGCGGGGAGGGGGGAAGGGGGGAAGTGGCGGGGAGGAGGGGGGAAGGGGGGAAGTGGCAGGGGGGAGGGGGGAAGTGGCGGGGAGGAGGGGGGAGGGGGGAAGTGGCGGGGAGGAGGGAAGTGGCGGGGAGGAGGGGGAAGGGGGGAATTGGCGGGGGGAGGGGGAAGGGGGAAGTGGCGGGGGAAGGGGGGAAGTGGCGGGGGGAGGGGGGAAGGGGGGAAGTGGCGGGGGAAAGGGGGAGGAAGATGGCGACCTCAGTGCCCTTGCCCTTGCCCTTGCCCTTGCCCTTGCCCTTCCAGCAGCTTTTTTCTAGCAGGGACACGGTCAGTGGGTCACTCTCCACTGCCTTGAGGGAGGTCACCTCAATTACATTCAGTTGGCTGCATCAGGCATGATGCCAGACTCCTCAAATCATTCTATTCTGAGCGCTGCCCTGGGAGGAGATTCCCAGGGAAGCAGAGGGAAAGGACGTTCTTGAAGCATCCTTGAAAAGTGCAGCATTCCCACTGGGAATCTCTATCCCGCCACCGCTCAAAATGGAGAAGGAGCATGCAAGATAGCGTTGAAATCTGGACTCCATGTATAGATTTAATGGGGATTATCCACAGAATACTGCTATTATGATCAACATCACTGAAACACATCATCTGGTCTCCACAATGAAGTTTGTGGAAGATGGAGAGGCACAAATTAACTGCTGAAATTTCGTAGAAGCCCAGGGTAAATGGCAGAATGAGTGCACCACCTCAGAAATCTCCTGTCCATTTTTTCAGGCACCTGCTGCCTTTTTGTATAAAGGTTGGCCTAATTTGCTTCATCGACATGTTCCCCTTGCCTCCACAGATGCTGCTTGATCTGCTGAATTCTTCCTGCATTTTTTTTTGTAAAAGCAAGTCATCCTCAATCTGGAGGGACTGTCCAACCAGAAAAAGTTCCAAGTTGGGGAAATTGAGAACAGGAGGCTATTCAGCCTGTCTAAAATTCAATGGAAGAGAAAGACTTTAAATTCTGTAGTGGTTTACATAACACAGGGATATTCCAAAGTACTTTACACCCAAATAAGTGCAGTCAGTAGTGTATGAAATTTCAGCAGTTAATTTGATTTAATTTCAGCACATCAATTTTCCACAAATTTTATTGTGGTGATACCAGATAATCTGCTTTAATGATGTTGATCATATTGGCAGTATACTGTAGATAATCCCCATTAAATCATGACTAATCCATATCTCAATTTTACTTCAACCCATAGCTGTTTTTAATCTGTGCCTTAGATGGTAGCACTCCTATCTATGAGCTGATAGTTTATGGGTTCAAATCCTAGTCTTGAAATCTAAAATCTAGGCACTGCGGAGCTGAGGGAATGTTGCATTGCCAGAGAAGATGTAAAAACCAAGGCCCTGCCTAATTTTTTGGATGAATTGAGAAGATCACATGGCATCTTTTCCAAAGAACCAGAGAATTTATGGCAAATATTTATGCCTCATCCAGCAATACATTGCTTTTTGCTGATAGCTGGGCTCTGTACAATTATTGCAAAACTTGTTCCTCTTTATCTTCTAGCCTTTTAGCTTAGCTTTTCATTGTCCTTTCAAATTACTTTTCAGACCTGACAGCTATGTTTTAACAGTGTCCTCTGATCTCTCGTGTTTGTCGAGAAGGGAGGCAGGATGAAGGAACCGGGATGACAAAGGGAAGAAGGAACAAAAAAAAGGATGGGGAGGAGGAGGGGAGGCAAAGGTGCAAGGAGGGCAGAATAAGTTGTGGGAAAAGGGGCAGGGAAGAAATGGAAACACAAGTGGGTAGATCATGAAGGGAAGGGGTAAAACAAGGAGGAAAAAGGAGGGAGAAAGGAGGAAAATTAGGCTGTAGTAAAGAAGATATGGGGAAAGAAATGGAGAGAAAAATAAAATTAAGGAAAAAAAGCTGGACATTTTCTATTTGTTCCATTTATTAGTCAGACAACTGTCCATTTCATGGATTCTAGTGCCCTTGAATGACCCTCATTCCCTGCACTCCATTGCTTGTTTAACCTTGGCTCTCTGTGTAATTATTGTCAAGCTGGTAAAGATAGTGGATCTAGGACAAAGTTAATTGTGTGGGATCTGAACAATGCCATTGCCAAAAGGATAACTAAGTCACGTTCCTCTGCAAGATGGAATAGGTTAATGATTGCATAAACATCACAGAGCTGGAGTTTCTTATTCAGGGACTGAACAAAGCAATATTTAAAAAGAATGAGATCTGGACATTAAGATAAATCAAATTACTTTATTCATGGTTCTTCCAAAATGCACATTGATTCAGTGGTGTGATATTGGGGTACTGAAAGAGGTAAACAGAATTAGCAATTCAGATGCATGCATGCACTAAGTCAAATGGTAGATCATTTCAGCTCATGTGAACTATATTACTGATGACAGAAAGATGATTGCTAACCAGAAACATCAAATCTCACCTGGTCACACAGTTAAGGTGAAAAGTATAAATTAAATTATTGTGCAATTATTTATTTTAACCCCAAGAATACCTTGTTAAAAGGAAAACCCTAAAGGAGAACTCAACCATATAAGGAAAAGGACTTAAAAGGTATATGTATGGATTGTAGATCGTAAAAGGTACAGTGGAGGCCAGGGAAGAAGGCAATGATAATGGACTGGGACAAATCGGTGAGGCCCTCCCTGGTCCATAAGAACTGTTGGAATTCTAGTTACCTCTTCCATGGACCTATCCATGCCTCTGTTAAGCTGCCAGGTTTTCTGAGGCTTGGAAATCCGGCTGGCCTGAGGCAATTACGCATCATAAAGTCTCATTATAATATTTAAATGGATAACATGTCTCCTAGAAAAGGGTTGGATGCCCATCCCTTGTCCAGCGTCCGTTAAAGCTGGAAGTGGGCAGATTACAAATGGGTTCAAAGCTGGAAGTGGGCAGATTACAAATGGGTTCAGGTCGATTAGAGAGTTTAAGAATTTCAACCTTTGGCCTGACCCAGATGCACCAATTTTTTTTTGTAATTATAGTTACCCACATGCTATTTCTGCAGGAATTGTGATCAGAAGCAGGAAACATGCTTACTTTCCTTTCCTTATTTATAAATAGCCTCCTTAGGATCAATGAGTCTATGTATAGCCCTCCAAATTACTTTCTCAGTAGGCATGAACTAACACAGTATTAACCAGGAACATTGTTCGTTCACACATCCAGCTTCTCAATGGGTAAACCTGGTAAGCCATCAGGAGAGTTGTGTTAAACTTTGAAATGTATATCAATAACAAAACACAGCCAAAAAACAAACTACTGGAGGAACCCAGCAAGTGAAGCAGCATCTGTGAAGGCAAAGGGATCATCTTGATGCAGGGTCTTGACTTCAAACATCAACTATCCCTTTGCCCCGATGGATGCTGCTTGACCTGCTGAGTTCCTCCAGCAGTTTGATTTTTTGCTCCAGGTTCCAACATCTGTAATTTCTTGCCTCTCCACAAAACATAGCCAACTGTTCGAAGCTGGCTGCACAAATTGTTAAGGCATCTTAAAATGCATAAAAATCTTAAAAGGCTTTATAGCAGTGGCATAGAATAACAAAGTAAAGAGTTCATAATAAACCATTTATAATTTATTTGTTAGTCCTTAATTCTAGATAGTACCATTTTAGAGAGGGGGCAGAAATTTATTAGAACGCTCCTGATTTGAGAGATGTTATGCAGTGACACTAAGGCTGTAATTGTTTTCCTTGGAGCAGTGAAACTAGGCATTCAAACTAATGGGGAGTTTCAAGATAGGTGGAGGAAAATTATTTACATTGGCAGGAGAATCAGTAAGTGAGGATGTAGATTTAAGGAAATTGGGAACAAGTGTAATTATGAAAGTAATTGTTTTACATGGCATGTTGTTGCAACCTGGAATTCACGACCTGTGAGGCCAGTGGAAGAAGATTCAATAGCAACATTCAAAAAGAAATTGAATAGGTGAAAAGAACAGGGAGTGATGCTAATTAGATGGGTCTTTCAATAGCCAGTGCGGACACAAAGAGCCTCCTTATGTTCTGTATAAAAGCAGTGAAGGAGAAAACCTGCCTGGCATGCAAATGCTTTACGAGTGATCAACAATTGGGAGTTGAGCAGACGCATCGATAGGCGGGTAATGCTTCACGTATATAAGATATTGGTCTACTCATTTCAGGAAGGATGTCAATGCACTGGAAGCAGTTTAGAGAAGGACTACTGGACTGATACCTGGAATGGACAGGTTGATTTATGAGGGAAGGTTGAACAGGCTAGACTTGTCTCTGCTGGAGTTTAGAGGAGTGAGGGGGAACTTGACTAAAACGTATAAGATCTTGAGGGATCTTGTTAGGGTGGATGTGGTGTGGATGTCTCCTCTAATGGGAGAATTAAGAATTAGTTGTCACTGTTTGAAAATAAAGGTCACCCTTTTAAGAGATTTTTTTTCTCTCAGAGGGTCATGAATCATTAGAACTCTCTTCCTGAAAGGGCGGTGGAAGTAGAATCTTTGAATATTTTTAAGGCAAAGATAGATTGATGCTTGATAAGCAAGGGAGTAAATGGTTAGATAAGATAAGATATCTTTATTAGTCATATGTACATCGAAACACACAGTGAAATGCATCTTTTGCGTAGAGTGTTCTGGGGGCGCCAACATAGCATGCCTGCAACTTCCTAACCCATACGTCTTTGGATTGTGGGAGGAAACCCACGCAGACACGGGGAGAACGTACAAACTTCTTACAGACAGTGGCCGGAATTGAACCTGGGTTGCTGGCGCTGTAATAGGGTCATGCTAACTGCTACACTACTGTGCCGCCTGAAGCCTGAAGAATAAAGATTCCTGCAGAATGCCATGATGTTATTAAATAGTGGGATAGGATTAAGGGGCCAAATGGCCCACTCCTGCTCCTAATTCATATATTTTAATATAAATAATGATGTACATTTGTGTCTCAAGCTATCAGAGAGTCACAGGTGGGCATCCAATTGGACAATCCATCCCAAAGTAAGTTCTAGTATTGAATTCCTGTCTAGAACATAGAACAGTACAGCACAGTATGAGCCCTTTGGCCCATGACATTGTGCTGACCTATATAAACCTTATCCCCATTCAATCTATCCCCCTCTCTACTTCACCTCCCATAACCCTGTATTTTTCTTTCATCCATGTGCCTATCTAATAGTCTCTTAAACGACCCTATCATATTGGCCCCTACCACCACCCCTGGCAGTGCAATCCGTGCACCCACCACTATCTGTGTAAAAAAAAAACTACCTCTGACATCTCCCCTGAACTTTCCTCCACACACCTTAAACGGGTGACCTCTAGTATTGGCCATTGCCACCCTGGGGAAAAGATGCTGGCTATCCACTCTGTCTATGCCTCTCATAATCTTACACACCTCTATCAAGTCTCCTCTCATCCTCCGTTGCTCCAAGAGAAAAGCCCGAACTCGCTCAACCTCTGCTTAGATTTTTCCCATCTCTTATGCTCAGTTTAAGCTTATGTTGTTCATTAGACGCACACCCTTTTCCGCTGACCCCATTCCCAATGATCACTCACCATCCAACTTAACTTTCTGGTCTCTATGTTAGCTAACCTCATAACTGGCTCCCTGTCCTCGAAAGCTGTATTCATCCTTTTCAGGGTTACTAACTTTCTTCCCTCATTTGAAATACCGACACTTAACATTTGCAAAAATAAAAAAAACTAGAAAAACAAAATAAGACAGGAAATGCTGGAAACACTCACAGGCAGGTAGCATCTGTAGAAAGAGAAACAATTTTTCAGGTCAAAGACCCTATGTCATCCTGAGAAAGAGAATAAGCAAGTTAATGTTAAATTGCAGAGAGGATGGGAAAGCATAACATTTGTTTTGCATGTTTCTGCTCCATGGACAATCTTTCTTTTCTATTAAAGTCCTTGGCTATGCTATCATCTCCCAGATCTGTTTATATTGCTTCCTTTTCCATTCTTTGAAGTACCTTGTGACTCTTCCCATATTAAAAGACTTACTTAAATTCCAATTGTTCTGAGCTGAATATGGAGCCCAATTTAGTTTCAAAGAATGCAAATTGTTTGGAATCTCTAACTACTCTGAACTAAGGACATTAACATAAAACACGATGCTTTAATGGCACAATATTTTGATAGGACTGTAGAAACCTTATCTGTTATCAGTATTTAACTTTAACCACAACTTTAGTTTAGCCTCAGCCATTTTGAAGCTGATTTGTAAGCCTTGAATTTTATCTGTGGTAAAAATCAATATGGATTGAGGGATGGCAGAATGCCAAGTTTGTTCCAAGATCCTTCTGAACTGATTTGCAGTTTATAGAAGACAAACCATGGGTAAACTTTATAGAAAGAACGACCTTTAGCTTTCTCAACTTCAGGACCTTTCAAAGTGCCTCACAACCAATTAGTCACTGTTTTAATGTAGGAAGTATGACAGCCAATTTGCACACAAAAGGTCCCACAACCAGGAATGTGATAATGTCTGGACAATCTACTTTAGTGAAGCTGATTGAGGGAAAATATAGGCCAGGCCCCCAGGGAGAATTCTCTGCTCTCTGTCAAATTAGTGCCATGGGATCTTTCACAGACACTGAAAGGCACATTGCAATTCAGTTTAACAGTTTGCCCCAAAAAGTAGCACATGTGCCAGTGCAGAACTCCTTGATATGGCACTCAGACACATTACCTTCTGATGTAAATGTGGAAGTCCTAACATTGATCCATGATTAACACATTTTTAAGTTAATAATGATATATTTTTGATCAGAACAATTCACTGCTAACAAGTTTAGTAGCAGTCAGGCCTAAAAAGTAGTTTCACTGGGTGGATTTCTAGGATTATGAGTTGATCTTGCAGGCCAGTTCTGCATGGGGTACTGTTACTGATACTGGGTAACATCATACACCTGAGAGTGGAAGAACACAATCATTCTGGCTCCATGACAACTGATTGGCAACAATAACAGTGACATGCAAGCTGTTGTATGGAAGGTACAGCGTTGCCAATTTTATGTGGTTACTTGTACAGTATAAACAGTGGAATTGTACCAGTGCTAAAGGTTTGTGAATCATAACATTTACAGTTTAATGTAAGGTTATGCTGTACTTTTTGATGAGTAAGTTCCATGTAAGTAATTATTGCTGATTATTGCAATCCAGGAAGTTCATCAAGTCTTTATTATAATACTCTTTGAAAACCAGTTATTTGACTTTTCCTGTCCTTATTGACTGGAGTTGAAACCAATCTTTTATTGAAACTGAAAGAGACAGACACACTGAGACAAAGTAAAACCTCTCAGCTATTAAAATATTAACATTCAGCATATTAGGTTCAGATCCTGATTCCTAGTGCCATAATCACTGTGAGATGGGACTTTGCTCAACACCCACTGTTTAACTGGCATTTGCAGATCTTTGTATTATCTGACGGAATGCCAGTGATAATACTTTCACCTCTGTCTGCAAGCTGCTGCTGACAGGCACCTAAAGGTTCTCCATTTCCTTCTGCTTCTTCCCTAGCACAGCCCTGGACGCAGTTTTCTGCTGGGAACTTGGTATTTTATTGTCTCAGCCCAGGCAGCCTGCTGGGCTTACAGAATGGCATTGACAGCTAGTGAGCCCCTGCCTCCACGCTCAACAACTGTCAACACTGTCATTGTAATTATCTTTGACATTCACAAGTATTCAAAGACAATTGGGGCTTGTTAAGAAATAAAAATAGCATTTAAAAAGGTAACATTATTAATATATTTTTCAATGTTGGAATACTAAAGTCTTACACAAACACACACACACACACACACACAATCAAAAACATTTCAACCACATTAAGTATAGCAAATAAAAGACCTTTATTTTCCCTTCTCCCAGTGACCAATGTTCCTGATTTACTTAAGTGGTATTGCTGTTCCAGGTTTAATCCAACGCAAGCTCAGTGGGCACATTTCCCAAGAGCCTCACAGCTAGGAAGTCTGTAGAAGTTTATGCTGCTCCAAGCATGTGCACTGCGTAGGCAGCAGGGAGGAAAATTCCAATACAACACTCTGGGACTCTGGGTGGGAAGTGTGGGGAGGTCTCTGCATTAATTCTGCCATGACATGGAAACTCTGCCCCATTGAAAATGCCTCCCATTAAACTCCATTAAACCTAGATGAGGAGATCAAATTGGCTATCATATATGTTATGTGATATCTTCCATGGAAATGAAAAGCTCCTACCTGAGCTCTCCCTCCTTTGTGTAACGTACGTGCTTGATACTACAATTTAATTGAAATATTTTGTCAGAGTGTAAATAATCTGGTCCCTTCATTATTGCATGAACTTCAATCAAATCTCCCAGGTCTATCCTTCCCAAATTTATATGGTTGCAACTCCTTAAGCTTCTACCATCTCCAAATCTAAGTATTGCCCAGAAATTGGATTGCATAGTGCCGTATTTTCGCAATGATTCGCACCAAGTCTGCTTTTGCTACCAGGTGCCTGATATGCCAATGCATGGAGCAGCCCAGGCAGTTGTGCTTCTCATGGTGACACTTGGATGCCTCTTCTGGGTCTTCTGCCATTTATAGATGGTGTGGGCATAGGATTTCACTGCACTTACAGGGCCTGCTTCAGCGGTACTTGAAGGGGACCCCTGAGAAGTCCCAGTCTCTCAGTCTAGAATAGGGAATCAGCATCAGATTGGTTTCCTATAAATAACATACTTAACTGGTTCTTCCTCAGGACCTCCACAAAGCCCCACCCTTGTGACCCTCACCCATACCCCTAGCTCAAGACCCACACCTGACCCCTCTTGACCATTGATCTGCCAACTTTTCCCCTTTCCAGCCGCTGATCCTCCCACCACCATGTCCCCAACTACTCATCCCCAGTAGCTGACCCTCACTCTGACACCCCTACTGACCTCCAGGCCTTACCAGTCCTGGCCACCATCCTCCCTCCTAAGACCTGGCTGTCAAACCCAATACTGTCCAATACTCTCCTCATCCCTTGACCCCTCTCATATGTGAGTCCCACTCACTACATGCGGGCCGGATCTACATACAGACTTACCTGCTTTCCTTTAAAAAGACCTGTTCTCGTGTAAGGACTGTTTAGTATTGCATATTTCTTGGACTTAGTTTACTATTGCATTCTTCAATAGTGGCCTCTCAAACAAAGCATACATTGGCTGACTGCATACTGAAAAAAATGCATCTTTACTGGTTCCATTCGATTTCAGACTCAGATTAATCAGTGGAAGTTTCCTTTGTCATAATTTCTATTAAATGCCAGTTCATAGTGGTGACCTATTTTCCATTCCAAACAATTGTTTCAATAAATAGGACATGATTAAAATTACATAGAGAAATTATATTATCCATTAATAAGTAATAATTATTTGTAACTTATAGGATAGGCCACACTTTAGAAACTTTTCTGACATCAAGGAGCCAAGGAAGTAATCAGGTATCAAGCAAAAACCACTCCAGTGGTTGTGGTCATCCTAAGGGAGATGGCTGTAGCCAGAGATGCATTACCCCAGCCCCAAGGCATTACTACTGGAGGTCCAACAGGCAATGTCTTTGGCCCAACTAATGTCAGCTTCTTCATCAATGACCTTCCATCATAAGGTATTCCCTGAAGACTGCACAATGACCAATTCCATTTGCAACTCCTCAGCAAACCAAGCCACCCAAAAATGTCTTGAGAGACGAAGCACTTGTGGAGAGAGAAACAGAGCTGATATTTTAGGTCAATGACCTTTCATCACTAAGGCATGGGCTGGTAAGTAGTAGGTAATATATGCATCATAAAACTGCCAGGCAATGACCATTTTCAACAAGAGAGTCGAGCCACTAATCCTTGACATTCGATGACATTACCATCACTGAATTCCCTGACACCGACAAACAGGGGGTTACCACTGATCAACAACTCAGCCAGACCAGCTACATAAAATATCATGGCTACAAGTGGAGGTCAGGGGCTGGGTATTCTGTGATGACTGACAACTGAAAGCCTAACTACCACCTATAAGGCACAAATCAGAAGCATGATAGAATACTTTCCTCTTGCCTGGATGAGTGCAGCTCTAAAATCTATTTACAAGCTTGACCCCATTCAGAACAAAGCAGCCTTCTTGTTTAGTCTCCACCCATTCTAAACATTCATTCTCTCTCTCATTGTGTACTGTGGCTGTAATGCGCACCAGCTACAAAGTGCACTACACTTAAGATAAGATATCTTTTTTGTCACATGTACATTGAAACACCCAGTGAAATACGTCTTTTTGCATTGCTAAGAATGTGCTGGGGGCAGCCCACAAGTGTCGCCACTCTTCCGGAGCCAACATAGCATGCCCACAGCTCCTAACCTGTATCTCTATTAGTCACATGTACATCAAAACACACAGTGAAATGCATCTTTTGCGTAGAGTGTTGTGGGGGCAGCCTGCAAGTGACGCCATGCTCCCGGCGCCAACATAGCATGCCCACAACTTCCTAACCTGTACGTCTTTGAAATGTGGGAGGAAACCGGAGCACCCAGAGGAAACCCACGCATCCATACTAATCTGTCAGCACCTCCCAAACCCACGACTTCTACCACTAAGAAGGACAAAGGCAGCAGACACATGGGAGCACCACACCTGCAGGTTTCTCTCCTATTCATGCACCATTCTGACATGGAACATTATTGCTGTACCTCCAACATTGCTGTAGCTAAATCCTGGAACTCTGTACCTCATGGCACTGTGGGAGTGCCTTCACAAGAAAGGACTGCGATGGTTAACGAAAGCAGCTCACTACTAAGGGAAATTAATGATGGGTAATAAATGAATAAAGAAGAAATTGACAAGCAGAACAAAAAAGGATTGGTCTATCTAGCCTGTCCCAGACTATGATGGCCAAACTATCACAGCAAACACTTCCCTGCCACACCCATCTGTCCACATCTCTCATTCCCACCTTCCCCTTAGCTACATAATCTCCTGGGAGAGGTAAAAATGTGAGAGCCCAGGGATAAGTAAAACATTTTGATGGAATCCTCTTCAACTCCCTGAGGAGGCAAACCCATTCCAGATCTAAAGATTGTTCCAAAAGAAGTGTCAAATTAGTTCACATTTACCAGGAATCAAAGAGAATTTCTCATTTTAACATGAAATCTTCCTTCCCCTTCCCTCATACATTTTCTCCCTGACAATTGAACACAAATTTCCATTATCTTTGACTCACAGTTGCAAAGCCACTAATTGCAGCACAATAACCATAAATTTGCTGCATTCAGGAAAACAATCGGAGAGATTGTCCATAGGCAGAGATAGGGAGCACTGAATTACTGGAGAACTGGGCCAATCAGAATGCATGGCTATGGAGTAAATACCGGAAAGCTTCTTAGTGGTAGAAGTCATGGGTATGGGAGGTGCTGTCAGATTAGTCTGGATAAGTAACTGTAGTGCATTTCATAGATGATGCGATGCCTATGCTTCTGTTGAGAAAACCTTGCCAAAATTTCATACAAATTTGACACTAGGATTCTTCAAGTAAGTAGTCGCAAAGACACCATGACATTATCTGAAGAGTAGCAGGGAATCCCTGTGACTGCATCACCAAAAGAGCTGCCACATCTGCCAGCAAAATCTACCTGTGGACCGACTATATTTGAATAATTAAACAAGCACAATGTGTTTCTGGTTAAAAAGAGATGTCTACAAGGGCAGATCAGTGGCTGGAAATTCTGTGGTGAGTGATTCTCTTCCTGATTCTCTAAAGCCCTAAAACACATAAGAAACACAGTGGAATACTCTCTGCTTACTTGGATGAGTACAGCTTCAACAACACTTAAAAAGATTGACACCATCCAGGATAAATATATATAAGTAAGGAAAATTATAGTTCAACTATAGGACAAAGGTACCCGCTCCCACCTATCAACTTGAACATGTTTAGGAGGTGTAAGTTGTTGTCTTGAAATATAAATACGTAAAGCTCATTTTTATGCAAACAACTGCATTAGTGTTACTGTTGTCCCAGAGTTGACAGATTCATAAAGGGCTGGAGTGTTGCAGCCTGAATTGGCAACTATGTAAATCAGGTCAAGAAACATAATTCAGCTGATAGGATAAAAAGAGAAGGATCAGACATGGAAGTAAAGAAACAATTTGCATTTACAGAGTGTTAAGTACGCAATGTGCTTTATGTCCACAGAATTTATTCCTGGGGAAAGAATGTCGTTAGTACTTTCAAAAAACCTGCACAGGTATGATTGCCCAAATGGCCTCCTTCTCTGAAATGCAATCCGTGCTAGTAAAGTTGGTAGGCAATGTGCACAAAACAAGAACTGATGAACAACATTCAGATAAATAACCATATAAATTTTGGATCAAAATGCTGGAAGAACTCAATGGGTCAGGCAGCATCTCTGGAGGGAAATGGACAGTCAACATTTCGATTCAAGACCCTTCATCTGGACTGAAAGAGTAGAAGGGAGATGCCAGTATCTGCAGTCTATTGTATCTCTATATAAATTTTAGCCAAGGCATCGATAAGAATACCACTGTTCTTCCTTAGAAGGCATAATGTGGCACCTTACGATTCATCTCAATTTCACCCACAAAACTGCACAGCTGCAATATGGCCCGCTTCAACACAGCATTAATTGGAGTGGAAGGATGCAGGGCGACATATGGATGTACAAATAAAATGATGCAAGGGGTGGATTGAGTACAGGATGAAAATGGAGTCTCAAAGGTCATAGATCCAGTTGAGGAGGGAAAAATGTAGGGTAGATAAATTTATTAAGACATATATAAAAGAAAGAGAGAGAACTAACTGAAGGTATAAACAATCTCACCACCTGTTCGTTACATGTCGGTCACTACTTGAGCACAAAAGTCATAGTTAACCTTTGGTAAGTGTAAATAAATGGGTTGCTTTTGGGATGCTGACTTCATCTTCAGCAAAATAATTTGGACAGCCACACATGCATAGATGATTAGCATTGTTTTAAGCAAAACAAAGGGCTGCAGATGCTGGAGTCTGGATGAAAAGCACGATGATGCTGGAGGAACTCAGCAGGCCAGGCAGCATCCATGGAGAAAAGCAGGCGGTCAACATTTCAGGTCAGGACCCTTCTTCAGTCAGTCATCATAGCATTATTTTAAATTGGGAGGTACAACTTTAAGCAAAGCAGCATGCCTGGTAAAAAAAAATGGATTCACAAAGGAGTGAATGGTGTTGCTATTAATAGTCAGGATTATTTCCTACATCTTTCTCACTATCCTACTGACTGATACAGGTCCAAATTAGAAAACAGATTCTGCTTCCATTTTACGTCAAAAAGAATAAGGAATGACAGATTAGCAGAATAGCTAAGTGCCTTCAAAAGGTTAAACAGATACTCCACAGGTTTAGAGTATCTATAAAACTGGTTTGTAATTCTCAATTTAATTGTGTTTTTCTTACTGCAATAGTCAACTGGAATCAGTACTTTGATGTTAAAGGAATAACTTTCCAATTTTATAGCTCCAGCCTACAGCATTCTGTATCAGCATTAGACAATATCGTGGCAGGTAACAGTGTAACCTTGAAATTGGATTTTGTAGCACTCAGTATTTAGGTGTGATGTGATTCAAGTTTGATCATACCTGGAGTAGTTTGCTCTGGAGACCCCCTTTGGGTGAAATCACCCAGGACATGAAATTGGACTGGGTATTTCAGTGCATGCTATTCATGTTAATGTGCCTTGTGTGAGCTATGCATTAAATGACATCACTGGCATGGTACATGTTTCTGTCCCTACCAATATAAATTGGAGTAGAAAGCTCCACACATCTGTCACAGAACAGTCCAGTAGAACTAGGAGCCCATTCTGCTAGTTTGATGTTTTTAGAGGAACACTTTACTGAATGTTAATCAGGAGAGCTGACTGAATATCATCAGGGATGACTGCAGGCTGTTCAGACACCTTCCAAAGTCCACAGAGTGTGCTCAGTCGATAGACATACAGGGATAGTTATATCATGATTGATAAGTAGACGGATAGGTAGTAATAGTTATATGCTGATTGACATTGGATAGAAAGATAGATTGACAAGGGAATAGATTGATAAATGGATAAAAGGAGATGGATAAACAGAAATAGACAGAGTACAGGTTGTTTGGAAATCCCCAGTGGAAGTTGTTTTTTTTGGACACCAGCCCATTCCCTTAACTTCATCAATGCTCTTCCTGTTCCTCAAGATCAAACAGCCTTCTAACATTTATTTTCTTTAGTGTGATACAGGAGTATCGGTAAAGAACAAGGTACCAGAGGGTTCCTGCTTCCTGCAGATCAGGTAGGTTTACAGCTTCATTCAGACAGGCAGGAAACCAAAAGGTGGAGCCAAAGGCAAAATGTCAAATTGTACAGTGGACACTTGAAAATCATTTTTGTGTCTTTAAAGCAAAAATTAAACATTTATAGTGTGGTGTGTTTTAAAGATAGGGAGTTGGAAATACACCAACACCAGTAAATCATGTTTGATCCAAATCATTTTGAGGTTGCGGCAAAGTGGAAGCCAGAGTTTGTGGACTGCAGATAAATGAGGGAGAACTGGAGGCAGAGGAGGAGGGGGGGGGGGGAGTGAGGGAGAATGCAAGGGTGGGGTGACATTGGAGATTCTGAGTGAGAGCAGCATGTGAGACCTGAGAGAATGAGAGGTGGTGAGAGTGGAGAGTGGGTGAGAGTAGAGGAAGTGAGGGTGGAGAGAGTAAAGCGAGAGAGGGATCGTGGAGGAAGAGAATGAGGTTGGATGGCATGGGTGAGCGAGGGCGTGAGAGTGGAGGATGTGAGGATGTGAGGGAGTAGAGGGAGTGAGAGTGGAGAAGTTGAGTGAAACTGGAGGGGTTGAGTACAGCATGGAGAGAGGGAGTGAGAGTGGAAGGGGAGAGCACTGGCAATGAGAGTAAAAGGAGTGGGGATGGAGGATGCTGAAGGCAGAAAAAGTGAGTGAAGGTGAAGGGTGTGAAAGAAACTGGAGGGAGTAGGAGAGTGCATGAGGGTGGGTGAAAGTGGAGCGCGTACGTGAGAATGAATGAGAGTTTAAGAGAACAGAGGGGATGAGAGTGGAGGGGGTGAGAGTGGAGAAGGTCAGTGACAGGGGAGAAGGTGGGTGTGAGTAGAGTAGAGGGAGTGAAGGTGGCATAGGTGTCTGAGAGTGGAGTGGATGCATAAGAAGGGATGAGAGTGCAGGGAATGAGCGCATGGAGCAAGTGAGAGAGGAGGGAGTTGAGAGTGGGTGAGTGCATGAGGGTGAAGAGGGAGAGAGAAGAGATGACAGTAGAGAGTGGAGGGAGAGGTGTGAGTGGATAAGAGGGGAGAGAGTGACAGTGCGGTGAGAGTGGAGAGCGGGAGCGATAAGTGTTCAGAGTAGGTGAGAGCACAGAGAGGAGCTGAGAGTGGCGACTGAGAGTGAGAGCAGTTGTGTTAATGGGTGTTACTGGAGGGAGTGAGAGCAGAGAGTGTGTGAGAGGATGGAGTGAACTGGAGACTGGGTGAGAGTGGAGGGAATGAGAGCGGAGTGAAGGGGTGAGGGCTTGTGAGAATGGAGGGAATAAGAGGAGAGGTTGGAGGGAGGGAGTGAGGATGGATGAGAGCCTGTGAAAGTGGATGGACTGAGAGGAGAGAGTGGGAGAGATAGTGAGAGTGGAGCGAACAGGTGGGTGGAGGAAATTGGGTTAAGTCAAAGCACGACCTGAATGCAAAAGTCTAAAAAAGAATCTAATTATCATTGTCACAGTTGCAGACTGTGGTTTGATGCAAGTGTGGTTTGTCAAGAATGTGCAATTATAAGCAACAGGCTGGCAGCAACAGAGAAACAAAAGCAAACTGAGTAAATGTGCAAAGTTGCTGTCATAGCCAATGTAAAGGAAGAGACTACTAAAGGCAAGTGGTGTTACACTGGGTGTAGTTTAACATCTCTGAGGGAGAGTAAATTGGGTAAGTAGACAATGAACAATTATGTTTGTTTTCACAAAAGCATTCCACCCAATTGTGTTATCAACATAGAAACAAATAAATAAAATTTAGAAATGGCAGGGCAGGCCACGTGTCAGGACTGCAGTATGTGAGAGTTACTGGACAGCCAGATTCTAGATTCCCACGTGGGTAGGAAATGTCTCATCCTCAGTTCTTTGAGCTGAAGTCCCGGTCAGATTCACAAGAGAAGGAGAAGAATTGCTGGGTAGTCTTATCCAAATACAGTTAAACCCCAGAGGAAAGCATAGGATCAGGAAGCAGAGCTAGGCAGTAATGACTTAGGATACAGAAGGAAGTCATACTAACAATGGTCCTAGTCAATAGGCACAATGTGTTTGGCCCCTACAAGGACAATAAAAGGCTGCATGGAACACAGGCCAAGACCAGATCAAGACAATGTAGCTCAGAAGAATATCCATGGAGAATGTGCTGTGTAGAGATGTGCTCCAATAAGGATTTTCTTCAGTTATGATAAATAGCATTCTCTGAAGCATTGCGCAAGACCTCTAAAGGGCATAGTCTACCCAATGGAAGGGTAGAGAATATCTCAAGACAATCGGAGAGGAACACCCAAAAATCATGGCCCATTTTGGAACGACAATATTGGTAAGAGCAAGGAGAAGCCCTTCTGAATAAAAAGTCCAGAGTTGGGAGCTAAATTAAACCAGGACCTTGAAGATAATAATTCCTGGATTATTACCAAACCCACATGCAAGCTGACATAGAGGCATCCATATATGAAGAATTAACATTTGTCTGGCATGAGAAATGGGGTCTTTCTCAGGGACATTTTCATGAGTATGAGGACAGCAAGAAGCACTGGGTCTCCACTTGAACTGATGTGTGATCAGCACCTTGTGCCACAAAGGTGGACTCCAGGTTGAGTCATATTGGAGTCAAGAGTTTTTGTCCATTAGCTGTAAATTTGTGATTTTATGACTCAGTGTGCTGTATAAATAGGAAGTGGTAAAGATTCAGGAGTCAAAGACTGGGGAGCTTCAAGAAACAAAATAAGTCTAAAAAGGAAACAGGAAAGAAGAGCAGAAGACTGACTAAACTACGGGATGATATAAACAGCCCAGGAAGAGTTACAGAACAGTAATGTAACCAGGTGGTTAAAAATAGAGTAAGAGGAACTGCTATTTAAAATGAGTTTTGCTTTTTACAGGGATGCACATAGCGACTGTAATGAAACAGTGGAGCTGGAAGAAGTGGAATAAAGCAGTGGAATCTGGAATCTGGCTGTCCAGTAAAACTCTCACACTCTGACGATAGCAAATTCTAAGAAACCAGATAGGGAAGTGGCGATAGACCAATCAGGACAAGTAGTTAAACATGGGAGTCTAATTAAGATAAGATAGATATCGGTATTAGTCACATGTACATCGAAACACACAGTGAAATACATCTTTTGCGTAGAGTGTTCTGGGGGCAGCCCGCAGGTGTCGCCGCACTTCTGGCGCCAACATAGCATGCCCACAACTTCCTAACCCGTACGTCTTTGGAATGTGGGAGGAAACTGGAGTACCTGGAGGAAACCCATGCAGAAACGGGAAGAACGTACAAACTCCTTACAGACAGTGGCTGAAATTGAAACCAGGTCGCTGGCGCTGTAATAGCATTACGCTAACCACTACACTAAAGGAAAGTAGAGTAGCTGCTTTTATTACATAACATAGAGTTATAGAGCACAGAAACAAGCCTTTGGCCCATCATAACCATGTCGACCATCAAGCACCCACTTATACCAATCCCATGTTCCAGTACTTGGTCTGTAGGCTTCTATGCCTTGGTCAATTCAAGTGATCATTCAGATACCTTTTAAGTGTTGTGGGAGTACCTGCCTCTACCACCTTCTCAGGCAGTGTGATCCAGATTGCAACCACCCTCAGGATGAAAAAACAGATCCTCAGATCCCCTCTAATGTTCTTACTTTTCACTTTAAAGCTATGCCTTCTGATTTTAGATGTCTCTGTTATGGGGAAAAGTTTCTCACTATCCACCCTGTCAGTACCTCCCATAAAGTTGTATATCTTTATCAGGCCCCTCCTCCCTCCTCAGCCGCCTCCACTCCAAGGAAGACAAACTCAGCCACTCCAGTCTCTCCCCTGAATTGAAATGTTTCATCCCAGACAAATCTCCTCTGCACACTCTCCAGTCCAATCACATTCTTCCTATAATGTGGTAACCAAAACTCCCCACAATACTCCAACTGTGGCCGAACCAAAGTTTTGTTAGTTGTATCATGAACACCATGCTTTTATATTCTATGCCCCGGCTAATGAAGGCCAGTATCCCATAAGTCTTCGACACCACCTATACGGATCAATGGACTTGCACACCGAGGTCCCTCTGTTCCTCAATGCTCCTTAGGGCCCTACCATTTATGGATGTATCTTTATTAGATCTCCCAAAATACATCACCATGCACTTATCCAGAGTAAATTTCATCTGTCATTGATCTATCCAATTTATCAGTTGATAAAAATCATTTTGACCGATATTCATAACCAAATTGTTCCTGTACATGACAAATATAAAGGGTCTCAGTACCGATATCTGTAGCACACAATTGGTTACAGGCTTCCAACCACAAAAGCAGCCCTCCACCATCAACCTCTGTCTCATATTACCAAGCCACCTTACAGAGTTATGGTCACTCTCTCCAAAATGCTCACCCACATACAATTTAAGTACTTGCCTGGCTTCTTTCCCTAAGAGTAGATCCAGTAGAAGGACTATCTACACACTGGCTCAAAAAGCTCTCCTAGATGAACTTTAAAAATTCCACCCCCTCATAGTCTATCACACTAAGGTGATCTCAGTTAATATTGAGGAAGCTGCAATGCCCTATCACTATATCTTTATTGCTCTTATACTGACATATCAGCTCCTCCATCTCCTGCCATCTGTTGAAAGGCCAATAGTGTAACTGCAGCAAAATCTAAGCTCTACCCATATGGCCTCATTTGAACAACCTTCTAGGACATCCTCCCCCATCACTGCAGTGTTAATCTCCTTAATCAACACTGCAATGCTCCTTGTCTTTTATATCCTCCCCTATCATGCCTGAAGCTTCTGTACTCTAGAACACTGAGTTGATATTCCTGCCCTCCTTTTAACCATGCCTCTGCAATTGCAACAATATCATATTCCCACATGCTGCTCTACATTCATCTGATTTACCAGTCAGACTCCTTGCATTAAAATAGATGCAATTTAGCCTTCCAAACCTCCCATGCACCTTTACATACCCATATCTGCCTATCTGCCTTTTGGACTGACTTAGTTCTTCTATATTAGACTACAGCTTTCCCCTCGCCCCCCCCCCCCCCAATCCATTTGTACGTCTACCGTACATCTACTGTTTGGTCCATTCCTTTATGAAATTAGGTTAAACCCTTCCCAACGACATACAAGGATGTTAGACCCATTCTGGTTCAGGTCAACCTGTCCAGCTTGTACAGGTCCCATCTTCCCAAGAAATGGTCGTAATGATCCAAAAATCTAAAACCTTACTTCTTACACCATTCCTATAACCACACATTCATCTCTCCCACCCTTCTATTGCTATACTCATCAGCACATGGCACTGGAAGAGGCCTGGAGGTTTCCAATGAGGAAAAAAATAGGGTGCAGTTATAAATAGAATCAATGTGACTAGAGATTAAATAAAGGATTAATCACAATTGTAGAGTTAGGCTCTAAATCATTACTAAAGACATTGAGGAGGAGGTAAAATATATAAGGGGAAATGAAGGAAAAAGGACAGAATAAGAATCATAATAGATCTCAACTGTCCTGAAATTAATTGGCCAGAAGAGATGGGTACAAAGATAAAGAAACTGTGTTTCCACAAGGTGTACAAAACTCTTCCCAACCCAATCTAGAAAAAGCCTGCTGAAAAGAGAAGATTCCGTGCTGGATCTGATGATGTAGAATGAACCAGAATACATGATGTAAGGACGCAGGGAAGAATCTCAGCAATCAACAACTTGAGGATAATAAAACCATAAGAAACTAAAGCAGGATTATAGTCATTCTGTACTTTTCCCCTGCACTGCCATTCAATCAGATCATGGATAAACCTGACCTCATCCAACCTTGAACAGAATCGCCCAGAGATCCTGATTTACTTGTGTCCATCAATCCATTGATCTGAGCCTTGAATATTCAGTGTCTGTGCAGCCATGGCCTCTGACACATGAATTGTTGAGAGTGGTTGAAATGGGCATAAATACGGTAGAACGCCAATAATCTGCAGTACCATAGTTCAGAAATCCTGATGGTTTAGCATCTGGCTCATTGAGTGATATTTCCCATGCTCCTTTCAAACTCACTGGGACCTCTCTTCCCACACATTTTATAAACACACCAGGGCCCTGTTTGCTGCTCCCTTTAATGCACCAGGTCCTCAATTCCCATGTTCCTTTTAACTCACTAGAGCCCCATGTACCCACTCCTTTTAAACTCACTGGGCCCTGATTCCAGTGCTTAAACTCACCAGAGCCTTGCTTCCTGTGCTCCCTTTAACACAACAGGTCTTTACTTTTTTTATTTCAAAAATAAACTTTATTCATAATAAAAAAAATATACAAAAGAATAAACAGTGCAAAAACTTTTTACATTCTTAGTGTCATATGTTCAATACATTCAGTGGTGTTAATACATTTTTTAATCCATTGCACCATTGCCAGTCATACACTTTCAATGTTTGAGGGGCTTCCCCATCCAACTCAGATGTTTTGGACAGTTTCTTCAGGGAACCACCCCACAGTATCTATTGGTTCTTATTTCCATGTTCCCTTTAAACTTACAAGGAACCCATTTCCTGTGCTCCCTTTAAATTTACCAAGGTCAAGTTTTTTGTGCTCCCTTTAAAACATTGGGCCTTTGTTTCCCATGCTCCCTTTATTCTCACCAAAGCCCAGTTACCTGCACTCCCTTTAAACTTACCAAGGCTTTCCCACACCGCTTTGAAATCCACCGGAGCTGTGTTTCCAACACTCTCTGTAAACTCACTGGGTTCACTGGAAAATTGGTAACACTACAGTGTAATATTTTTTAAAATGTGAAATAGAAATGTGTTGGATTATGAAATGGTAATAAATATCTATTAGATTGGAAAATCTGCCAGTCTTGCACCACCAAAGTCATGCACTTCGGTGCCAAATTATCAGAGTTTTATAATACATTGAAAACCAGGGAAATAGTTTAGACAAAAGGTGATTTTCACAGGCTATGATGCTAACAACATCATTGGGCAACTAGGATGTCGAACAGCAGTGGCAAACTTTTATGATGATGTTCAACAGAGACCAAAAAAAAATCTTCTGTGATTAAGCAAGAATAAACTAGGGACATCATGGACAAAAGAAGATGTGAGGGAAATATTCAGGACAAGGCCTTGGAAATATTAGCACTGTTGTATTATTATCTCAGGTCTAAACCCTATAACTCCCTCTCCAATAGCTTTGTGAGAGTACCTTCATCAAAGGTGGATCCTCATCATCTTCTCAAGGGCAATCAGAATGGGCAGAAAAGCTGGTGTCTTGAGAAATGTAGAGAAAAGCTGAGCTGAGTAGGGACTGACTGAAGTGCTGCCAAGTTCAGGCTCTGCAGGTGACAACTTTCAAGCCTAGTGCAGCTTGTTTAAAATTAGAATAAGCAGACTGTCATACAATAATATTTCTATTCACTGTTGAATCTCTGGCCTTGATACAAGATCGAAACAAAGCATACATCAAATTATATGTTCTTTGAATTCCTGCACTACATTGATAGTTTTTCCAAAACTACATAAAACTTACAGCACAGAAACTGATCATTTGGCCCATGTAGTGTGTGCCAGTGTTTGTGTTACATTCCGGCCTCTAGCCCCCTATCTTCATTTAACTCAATCAATAAAACCTTCTATTCCGTTCTCTCTCATATTAGCCTCCCCTCAAGTGTGCCCATGTTATTTGCTCCCACTACACCCTGTGGTAGTGAGTTCCACATTCTCACTATGGTCTGGATAAAGAAAATGCTTCCTAAACTGTCTATTTGACTTCTTGGTGATTTATATTCGTGGCCTGTAGTTTTGCTTCATCCCACAGATGGAAGCATTCAGCCTGTGTTTAACCTATAAAAAGTTTTCATAATTTTAAAGACCTTTAGTGGTGTCACCCATTAACTTTGTCTTTCTAGGAGGAAAAAGACCCAGTATCCTTTCTGGGTTACAAATGTCCGACTTATGGACACCATGTACATATGAATAAGCTCCCATAAATATTATTAAATTCAGACAAGAATCAGTCTTGAAAAAAGAATTTATATGTAATTTCCCTGCAATAATCAGATGTCATTGTCTCTAAAGAACATGGACTGCCAGTTTCACCACGGGAGACCACTTAAGAGAGTTGCTTTGGAAATTGACAAGCAATCGCTTGGATTGATACTTGTGCAATGATAGTTTATTAAGCAATGTAACAGCCACTGATACTTCAAGCCCATCAAAACCATCCCAATTCTGTACCATTGTAACTATGTAGGGGAAGATAATAAATAAATGTCCATGTTAATTGGCCCTTGTCAACACCATTCATTACAATACTGTGGAGTTATAGTTACTATGTTGAGCAACTTTGTGTATTTTCTAACTTATGGACAAAATTGACTTATGGACATCTGTAAAAATGGAACCCGTTTGTGACCTAGAGACAGCCTGTATTTATAACTTTAAAGGCAGCAAACAATCTGTTGGAAGAACTCAGCGGGTCAAGCAGCATCTGTGGGAGGAAAGGAATTGTTGACGTTTCGGGTTGAAACTGGTTTCTGGTTTTATTCCAGTTTATTTTCCATAACTAACTCCCCATACTCACTCTTTATGGTTTCAGAGCTGACTTTGTCAATGCTTTCCTTCTATAAGCTCTTACTATTTTTATATTTCTGACAAGCTTTATCTTATTCTCAAATTTTTTCCTTCCTTATTAATCTTTCAGTCATTCTTTGCTTTTTCTTGTTTTTGTTCAATCTTCCGCCACCCATCTTTATGTCTATTCTTTAAATCTGACACCACCTTTAATTTATTTTTATTTAACCACAGATGGTGTGTCCTTCTGAATTTTTCTTTGTAATTGAGATGTATTTATTCTGTGTACTCTGAAAGAAGCAATTACATTTCAGCCAATATGACTCCAGTCCTTCAACCTAATTTGCCAGTTCTCTTCATTTCAATTGAAATATGAGCAACTTTGAGGACAAGGAAGCAGAGGTTGTCTGCTCAGTGTTTAACAAGGACCATGTTGTTGCTTTGCCCTTATTTACTTGTCTGCAAGCAGTTAAGAGTATTAAACCAGGAAGTCTTCAGTTTCTACTTCCTGCCTCCCACAACCGTGATCAGTAACTTGATATACCAGCACAAGGCAGTTTTTCTACTTGCAGCTTTCTGTGACCCTGCTCTGTATTATCACCTTTTCTCAGTTCTTTTTATCACTTTGGTGCTGTTGTCCTCTTGTTCCTCTTGTTCCCCTGACCATATTGTGTCAGGAGTGTGGATCTGGGTTACTTAAATAGAATGTCAACCAAAATGTACTGAGAAAAAACTCGAAGAGTTGATATAATCAACAGTGCTGAGATAGCAGCATGGACAGGCATATGGTATGACAGCTCCCACTCCTGATAGAGTTTCTGTCCAGCACAAAGAATGCCTTTGCTATTGTGTGGGATTCTTTGTTACTAGGTCCTAGAACTATTGGAGCTATTTGGGTTCCATGTTTACAGGAAGGTGGGGAAGATGTGGGAAAATTCAGAGAAGATCTAAGAGGCCAGAAATACAGAGATCCCACTGAATTCAATAGTAGTGCCTTATTGCAAGTTTTTTCTTCTATTTCCTGCCTGACTGTAGGACAAGTTGACAATCAGGCCATCTAGGAAGATCAGCGACTGTAAGCCACAGCCGGTGTTGCTAGGAGACAGTCGGCAGCAATCAGGAGGGGGAGGTCTGGATCTCAAGTGCTGGGTGGGGTGGAAGGGTTTTGCAACCAATGATGGAGGTTGTTGGGGCTCAGGCTGTGTGTGGGGGTGGGGGGTGGGGAAGGGGAGTAAGGCTAAAGATCAGGACATGTGAGTGGGGAGTAGATGGGCCAATGATCAGGACATGGAGAGGTGACTGGGACTGAAAGGGATTTGCAACCAGTGGACGATGCAGTGAGTTGGGGAGAAAAGCCACATTTGGCAGACGAGGCTGAAGACTTTCTTGAGGACCTGCTCTACGGTCTGACATTTGTGAATTGGCAGATCATATTTCCCTTTCTTGGACTGTCACGATAACTCCTTTGCTCTTGAATTTACTCACTAAAACACTGGAGTATAGCCAGTTATTTGAACTGACAAAGGTACTTATTCATAAAAGAACTTAGATTGTGCAAAGCAGCATTTCCCCACTAAGTGCCTACCACAGGCAGCTTCTCCTCAGAGACAGGCTCTGAAACATTCTACCCTAAGCATTGTTGCAAAACATACAATGAGAAGTTGGTACAGAAGTATCACATGGTACTGCTCTTAAGGTGATATCAACCCAACATCACATAAGCCACATATGTTACCCTGAGGAACCAGTGCAGCAGTGTTTAAAATTAATCCTGATAACACTGAAGAAGCCCCTTTTAACGAGTGTCTACTCTCTTCATGGTGAGGTACTTCTAGGCCCCAAAATCCATTTCTGTAAAAATGTCAATGGGAATAGGACAATTTCTCCACTATTTCATTTTTTTTAAACCATCCCAACCTTCTCTAAACCCTCATGGTGGGGTGAGGTGTGAGTTTAACAATTAATATAGGTGACACTCCATCCAGTGTAAGCATTGTCCATTGCATCAGGCATTAGCAAGAGTTGAAAGACAAATGTTTGTAGCCACCTTGCACCTAATTGCTCTTGTTTAACGTCACAACTGAACAGGCAAAGAAACCATAAATATCTGATATTTCAATATCTAATGCAAATTAGTAAAAGATAACCAAGCAATTACCCTAGCCAACTTGTCTGAGTGGCCACTAACAAGAATCAGCACAACTTTAGGTACTACTATAATAAGAAAGGATCCTTTAGTGTAAAGGAAACGTACCATAAACCAAAATTGAGTTCAACCCTCCAAACTAAATTATAATCTGACTGATTGCCAGGAACCAGACAGACTCTTGTTAGGAGGTGCGGGATGTCCTATGAGGAAAGATTAAGCAGACTAGGCCTACACTCTTTTGGGTTTAGAATAATGGGAGATGATCTAATTCAAACACAGCATTTTTATGCGGCTTGACTTGGGAGGTCTAGAACAGTCTCAAAATTAGGAGTTAGATTTTTAAGGGCAGAAATTAGAAGACATTTTATCAATAAAAGTTGATCAATCTTTGGAATTCACTACCTAAGGGAACTATGAAGGTTTAATTGCTGAGTACGTCCAAAACAGATTTGTGGATATCAAGAAATAAGTGGGATTTAGTGAAGGAAAGTGGTGCTAAGAGAGAAGGCTAGTCATGATGTTATTGAATGGCAGAGCAGGCAAGAGGAGAAATGGCTCACTTCCATGTCTATTTCTCATGAACCTACAGTGTCGTTACCGGGGCTACCCTGTGATAGTCAAACACGGAATTTCCTCACTATACAGTGATATGCTTAATATGATATTGGTTCTGGAAAAAATATTGTCAGTGGGCCTCTCTTACTCTTCCTTTGACGTGCCATGGGATATTTTATAGCTGCTAAGAGAATAGAGGGCTGTGGTAGCTCACAACCTGGTGCTTCAGCTGGAGAACTGGGTGGAACATCCACCTTCTGGACTCTCAGGTCCATCTCCAGCCTTCCTGGGAGGTTTGCATCCATAACCTTGGTATTGTTGTCTTCTCAGGTTGTCTGGTATATCCTTGATGAATCCAGCCTTTGAGGTGGTAACTGAAGCCTAAGAACAAGCAAAATGATTGCAGATGCTGTGAATCTGAAATACGGGTGATGAATGCATGACTTGTGTACAGCCCATACATACAAATGAGCATATGGGAGACCGATGGGATGGGTTTGCTGGCTGCTGCAGGCATCTTATGCTGTCTGGGAACTCGGTTTGCAGCTGCATTTCCAACTTATGAACTGTTTGGGTTACGAGCAGTTCACAGGACCATAACCCTGCTGTAACCCGAGGAGGACCTATAAATGTAGAATGCTGGAAATAATCAGCAGGTCAGATAGTACCTGTGGAGGGGATTCAAATCTCCATCTCTTTATTCTCAGTGATTTAGACTGTTAATTTTTGAAACATTTATACTGAACATTGTGAGAAATAGATTTCTCCAAAGTATGACCAGCTATGTAGAGCAAGGTTGTGTTACTCTCAAAATAATATTGTGCAACCTGTCAGCTTGTCAGTCAGATGCTGGAATAGAGTTTAAATATGCCAAATGGTATATATTATTCAAAGCTCTGAACCTGTCAGCTGTGCAGGAAATCCAACCATAAAACAGCTCTGCTGGTTTAAACAACATTGAGCCATGAATTATAACTTTGATCATTATATACAACACAGAGCCCAACAGGGACTGAGCTCAACATGTGACATGTTTAAGGCTCAGCTGGTTTGGGACAGTTAACAATACCTTCTCAACTAAGTTGCATGCCTGTTGTGGTTCAGTGATAGTGCAAAGAACCAAAATGTTGTGGGCTCAGATCTCATCCCACAAGACCTGAGCATTTAATTCAGACTGACGCATCAATCCAGTGATGAGAAAATGCTGTTGGAGGGGCTGTCTTTTGGATAAAGTGTTAAACACTCATGTCTCAAACCTATAATGAACATTTTATTATTCAAGGGGCCAATCTGAGTTGATGGAGAGCAGGCACTTCCATAGGGAGAGCTTCCAGTTTTCAGCCAATTACAGCTCAGTTAATTTCGGACGTCCATGCATGGTTGGCCAGATCCTGAAGCCTGAAAAAACTTGGAGATGAGAAACTACCAACGATGACATGACATGAAATCCTACAAGATACGGTGTACTAATGTGGCCTCAATTCTCCAACAAAGTTTCTATCTTTAAACTTTAACTGTAACTCTAAATTCAGCTCCCATTTACTTCTCTTTAACTGCGACTCTGAATGCAGCTCACTCTGATGTTCACTCAAAGAAGCTCACTCCCATCAGTACAGGGCATTGTCCCTGTTCCCTTGCAGGTTGCCTTTTAATTTTTAATATGGCTCACACGTACAGTTCCCTTTAACTCCAGATAGTCTCAAACATAACTTATTCGACAATCACTTGGAGCAGTCTATTCTCACATGTACAGGGAGACAATCCTGCCCACATCTCCCTGCAAGTTGCCCAAGTTTGTCCAGAAACCTCTTTATTTTGTAATACAAAAACTACATCTGTGACAAAATGGTTCTTCCTCACTCCATTGTCAATAAAGTAGTTTATTGTCCTCTCAGGGGAAGGTCATCCTGTTTGATGCATTGACCATTATCATATAGAGATGTTTAGATGGGAAAAGTTCTGGGTGAAGAAACATTTTGCAAAATTGATGAATGGGTTTCATTCCAGCAATGATCTGCAAATTAATAATTTGGGGATGAAGTCAGAAATGGTGGAACCAAGGTTACTAATTCTGTCTGGATTTGAGTCTTGTGGATAAGAGAAGGAAACAGATTGTTCATTTTCTTCAGTTCACAGACCGTTTTAAAATTTCATTTAAAAAGACCCGTGATTCCTCACTGCATGCTGGTATAGGAACTTTGGTCAATTTTTAGTCAATATTGGTTTATTGTGCATTATGTGGTTCTAGCTGCAGGTTTGGTTACATGTCTTCCAGCATCTAATTTACATTAGGTGGAAGATTTTGCACAGTTTTAATCTCTGTCATAAATGTAGAGTTTATAAATTAAATTCTGTAGCAACAATGCAAATGCTTCTTTGCTATTTTACTGATAAACATTCCACATTTACTATTCCTGCCTTCTGGCCTGTGAGTTCACCATCTGATTTGCAAATTAGTTTGGTGCTTATTCTGCCTTTCAGCTGGGTTGTTAAACTTCTGAAATGCCCCATTTTTGTGAGAAATCCACATGGATGTCACGTGACAGTAACGACACTGACCCCCGCTGACTGGAGGACAGCATTGCTCCTCTGATCGGAAGTGATACTACTGTCAATCAAGGTGCGGCTCCACCCACCCCTCAGGTGTGAGAGTACCTTTTGCATCTGACCTTGCCTGACCACTCTGAACTTGCCTGACCAGTATCCTTTGTCTCTGTACCTGCCTGACCATTGGCTGTGGCAGGAACCTTTGTCTTTGACTTCCACACCATTGGCTCATTCAAATCATAACAGTGAGGCTCCACCCAGCCTCCTAGCACCATAAAAAGGGCTGCCTCCCCTAGCCCTGCCTCTTTTGACAACCTCAGGAGTAGTGAGACAATGCTGCAGATATCATTGGTAAGAGTGCATCACCACATGGTCAGGGAGCGTTGCACTCAGACTCTGGGTAGTATTAGAGCCAATGCTAGTGTGGGACGGGCATTGAAGTGTTATATCCTGAAGTTGTACACTGTTACTGTGTGCTTGTGTGTATTAGTGTGTGTGTATGAGTGTATTTTACCCCAGTTGTGCTTCCCCTCTCGTGTTCGTGGTATCCTGTGCATGAGTGAGCGTGTGTCTGTTCCCATCCATTCTGTCCCGCATTTGCCTTTGTGATTAAACTAGTTTTGGTCTACAAAGCTTGAGTCCAGAGTCCTTGATCCTTAAGACAGTTAAAAGAACGATTTCACACAACACCCATGACATTACTTGAACAAAACAGGGGACTTCTCCCCCTTGTCCCAGCTAAAGATTTATTCTCCATCAACATTACTGATTGAACATTTATATCATTGTGGGATATTCCTGTGCAAAGATTGGTTGCCAAGTCTCCCACATTGCGATAGTGACTGCATTTCAAAGGTGTTTCATTGGCTGCAGAGCAACCTGCACATGCAAATCTTCCATTTCTTCGCTTATCAGTTGTTGAAATGAAAGGAGTGCTGAACAAATTATTATTAGTGATTTTTCATAGAATTTAGTGAAGGTTAGGCTGCCTCTCTTCTGCACAACCCACAATGAGTAGTTTCCTGAGGATACGAAGGTTATCCCTTCCTCTCCTGACAATTTTATGCCTCCAGCTAAGCATCTCAATTGAACATCTTCCATATCTATTGGCAATCTGGCAAGCAAAGTAGTATTTTGGCTCCAATAGTGGAAAGAGGAGACCTTCAGACTGAGATGCACCTTACGTATTATAAGGTGGCTTTAGCTGAGTTCCATTAGCTGCCCTGTGTTGTAACTTGACACACACAGTACATTTTTTCTTGGCTCAGTTTTCATCGTACTCTTATCTCAATCAAAAGTTACAAATCCTGTCCCAAAGGCTTGGAGACTGTTCCATTGGTGAGGACTGAGGGAGTACTGAGTTGTTCAGATGATGTATCAAGCCAAGACCTGGATGGTGCAATCAGTGGAACTGTTTGAAGAAGGCAGGGGAATATTTCTCAAGGTCTTTGCCAATGTTAATTTTTCAACTAAAAGAAACAATCTTTTTGGTTATTGTCACAATGTTGTTTTCAGGACAATCTGGCTGCTACATATCCTAAAAGGCAATCAGATATCATTGGCTATAAAGCAGTTTGGACATCTGAGGTGTGGAAGATGTTGTATCTTCTTGTCAAAAAGGAAAAAAATTATGAATTTTCACCTGTCCCCCAAGGAATCAGGTGTAAATCATCAGACATTCAGCTCTGAACTATTTGCCTCTTAAGAAGGGATATCAGAATCTGTACCAGTGGTGGTCTTATACATCAGGAAAGGTGCATCTATCATCAGGGACTTGGTGACAGGGGAGAGAATGCCTGCATGAAAGGGAAGCAGAATCATCTCCAAAAGGAAGCTTCAGTAGCCAAAGAAGAAAAGCCAATAAATGAGACAAGTATCTCTCTTGGTGAGAGGGTGACGGTAATGAAATGACTTAGATGACAATACTATTTTTAATTAGAAAGAAGTAGTGTGATAGGGAGAGTTACTAATTATACAGGAAAGAGCAGATGATAAATTGATCTCCACAATTTGAACTGGCCGTTATAGGATGATCCAGGATCAAATTAAGTACATTATAATCCCAGAAACAAACCTAAATCTCATTCCATTATTCTTACAGTATTATTTAGTTAGTCACTGCTTAACCCAGCTGAGCCAAAAACACCATATGTGAAAATATGTGATAAAAACTTCATTTTTCATGTAATAATAATCGCCTGCATTCTAGGGTCGTAAAGGAAGTGGCTGTAGACATAGTTGCAATCTGCTTGAGGGATATTGAATGTGCATTTGCAATTGACTAACATTCCTGGGATTCTGGAGAGGTCTCAGAGAACTGGAAAACTGCAAACATAATGCCACGATTCAAGGAAGGAGAAAGACATGAAGCAGAAAACTGTAGGCTAGTTAACCTAACATCTATTATTGGGAAGATGCTTGAATTTTTATTAAGGAAGTAATAACAATATATTTAGAAAATTAAAAGACATCTAAGCAGAGTCAACATGGTTTTACAAAAGAGAAATCATGTTTGACAAATTTGTTAGAGTTCCTTGAGCATGTAACAAACAGAATGGGTCAGCAAGGATTTCCAGAAGGTATTCGATAAGTGCCACATAAAAGGTTAGTTCTCAAGTACACAGGATTGGGGCTAATATACTGGCATGGATAGGTAATCGACAGACTAACAGAAAATTGAGAGTTGGGATAAATGGGTCGTTTATCAGATTGACGATCCTCAAGTATCGTGTAACACATTTAAACAGGTTAATTCAGTGGGCGAGAAGTTGGCAGATGAAGTATAGTGTGTGAATGTGTGAGGTTATCCATTTTGCAAAGAAGAGTGAAAAAGCAACGAGTTAAATTGAATGAGACGACAAAATATTGCACAACAACTGAATCCAGCTGTTCCTCCTGCATGATACACAAAGGGTTGACACGCAGGTATAGAAAATAATTAGGAAATCTATTGGCCATTCTTCCAAGCAGCATAGAGTAGAAAGGTTTTGATGCAATTTTACAGGATGCTTGTGAGACCATAGTTTTCTGTGTACAATCTTGGTGTCTACATCTAAGGAAGGATATACTAGCACTGGAAGCAGTACAGATAAGTTTTGGGAGGCTGATTCCTGGGATGAAGGAGTTGATGTATGAAGAGCAGTTGAGCCGATGTTGATTGGAATTTAGTAGACTGAGAGATAATCTGAGTGAAACATGAGGTTGTGATGGGTATTGACAGGGTGGATACTGGGTCGAGGTTTCTCCTAGAAGGGGTATCCAGAATAATGATTAGATTATTTAAGGGATGGGAAGGAATTTCTTCTGGGCCTGTACTTGATGGAGTTCAGAAGGATGAGGTGGGGATCTCATTGAAACCTACCGGATACTGAAAGGCCTGGATAGAGTGGATGTGGAGAGGATGTTTCCATCAGTAGGAAAGTCTAGGATCCGAGGACACAGCCTCAGTATACAGGGACGTCCTTTTAAAACTGAGAAGAGGAGAAATTTCATCAGCTGGAGGGTGGTGAATCTGTGGAATTCCTTGCCACTGAGGGCTGTGGAGGCCAAGTCATTGGGTGTATTTGAGACAGAGATTTATAGGGTTGGTAAGGGGGTTAAGGGTTATGGGGAGAAGGTGGGAAAATGGGGTTAAAAAAATCAACCATGATTGAACGGCAGTGCAGAGTCAATGGGACGAATGGTCTAATTCTCATGGTCTTATGGTCTTCCCTCAGAGGCCGTGTCTCTGGAGTTCTCTATCCCACAGTGCTGTGGAGGCAGAGTGATTGATACACACAAAGAGGAGATTAATAGATGTTTAAACTACAAGGAAGCCAAGGGGCATGGAGAGAGGGAAGGAAGGTGGTGTTGAGACCAAGGTTAGATTGGCCATGATCTCATTGAATGACAGATCAGGCTTGAGGGGCCAATTGGCCTATTCCTATGTTCTTATGTAAAATCACATCTTCGAGCTTTTATTTTATTAAATTGGACACTGCAGACTGTAAGAGGCACAACAAGAAAATTATTTTAGAACTGCAGAATCTTTGATGAAATATTCAAGTATTCTAAGAGGAAATGAACATCATTCTTGCTTAAGGGAACAATAATATCCAATACAAAAGCAGCGGGTGAGCATTTTATGTTAAATGAGAGCAGACCAGAAGGTGGCAACATTCTATTTTAACTAGGCCTAACATAGTACAAGTACAAAAAAAGTATGAGACCATACATGGACTGCTGTGTATAGTTTGATCTCCCTACTTAAGAAAGGATGTACTTTTCATAGATGGACAACAGCAAAGGTTCACTAGACTGGTCCAGGGATAAGGAGAAATTAAGTAGACCAGACCTGTATTTTCCTGTATATTCCTGGAGTTTATAAGAATGAGGGGAGATCTCATTGAAACTTACCAAGTTCTTATGAGACATAACAGCTAGATGCAGGGAGGATGTTTCCCCTGGCTGAGGAGTCTGGGACCATAGGTCACAGTCTCAGAATAAGGGATAGGCTTTTTTATGACTGAGATGAGATTTCTTCACAGAGGCTGGTGAATCTTTGGAATTCTCTGTTCTGGAGGGCTGTGGGGGAACCAGTTACTCTATTCATCCAAAACTAAGATCAAAAGATCTCTGGGAATTAAGGGAATCAAGGGATAGGGAAAATAATGCAGGAAAATGGCATTGTGGGAGAAGATTGACCACGATCTGATGAATGGTGGAGCAGGCTTTAAGTGCCTACTCCTGCTCCTATTTCTTATCTTCCGTGTTCTTATGATATAGTACTATATGATAAGAAATGCTACAAAGTATAATAAAATACCATGCACTGCTTTAAAGTTCTTACAGAGCTTTTAATTTTTAACTAATTGTACCTTCAACTCCCATGTAATTAGCCGTAATTCTGACTCTGGACACAATTCACTAAGGTGTTGTGTGGTCCACCTCTGCACAGATTATTAATCTGACCTGGGTGTAGTTTCCTTGCTGGTTCCTCAGGCTTGTCTCAGAAACAAGCTGCAAAGATCTAGCTGGTTAAATAAGATGCTTCTCTGTTTGCAACATTGGGTTCTTGACATGTAAGGCTTCTCAAGTCATATGTCCATTCTGATCCTTGAGAGATGAGCGACTAATCCTGGGGTCTCTATTCAGATTCAAGGCTTGTACTTGGGAGTGAAGGCAAAAGTCACACTCCAATCAAAACAACACTTTAAAATAAAATCTGTACTGATTAAAACCAGTCCCAACTCCCTAATTGTATTTAATGTACACAAGCTATTGTTAGTGCTACAATATGATGAAAACATTTTTATCTTTAACTTATTCATTTTGTACCTCCGTATTTTGAAACTCACCTGAATTTTACCATTAGGGACTAGAAAACTAACCTTTCAGAGAAAAATATTCTCATTAAGGCTAACGGCATTTCAGAATATTCCCTGGTTGTCTCAAACTACCTCCCAAAATGCCTATTCAATATTCACAATTTTTAATATGTGGCAATCTCATATCCAGATTCTCACATAATTCACAGTATTATCTATGATTGTACATGATGATGTGGAATTCAAGTCATGAATGTAAAAAGAAACAGTAAATACCAAGTTGTTACTATTCCTTTTTCAGGCACCTTTGGGTTTCTTTGGGTCACTGAAAAAGAAACTAAATAAAACTGGAAAGAAAATAATGATCACATTAATAAAATTAATTGTTAACATTTTATTTACATATTAGTAAAATGTTAGATGTTAGCCTAAAGTCTCAGACCACCAGGTTCAAGAACAGATACTTCTCTTCAACCATTCGGTATTTGAACCAATTGACAAAACCCTGATCACTGCAGTTTACCAAAACTATGACCACATTTTGCACTGAAATGGACTTATTTTTGTTCTAATTGTGTTCTTTCTTGTAAAAATTATGAGTAATTTATGTTTAATTTAAGTTTTTCTTGTGAATGTTTCTTATATGATGCTATGTGCCTGTGATGCTGCTGCAAGTAAGTTTTCAATTGCACCTGTGCATCCACGTACTTGTGCATGTGACAATAAAATTGACTTTGACTTTAACATCGTTGTACAAGGAGGATCAAAAGGGACGGAGCTTGCTTCAGTTTGTGTGGATTTTTGTAAGAGAGGAAACTTTTTAAAGAGCCTCAAACAAGATGTTGGAGGAACTCAGCAGGTCAGGCCCTAAACGTTGACTGTCTATTTCCCTCCACAGATGCTACCTGACCTACTGAGTTCCTCCAGGATCTTGTTTGTTGCTCCAAATTCCAGCAGCTGCAGCCTCTTGCATCTCAACTTTTTAAAAGACTTGTTTTTAAAATATAAAGGAAATTATTTGACTTTTAAGTTCGAAAAGGAACAACCTTTTTACTTATCTCATTCTTTATAGTCTGCCGTGGTGGATTAATACTTTTTTTAAAAATCAAGTCTGACAAAATCTCAGTGTGCGGCTGTAAAGGAGCCAATCCAATAAACTAGCTCTCAAATTTGCAGTAAGAGAATTAACCTGCACTTTAATGGATGTTTGAAGATCAAACAATGCAAGTCATTTTCAATTTACACAGAATTAAATCAAAGCAATATCTTAACTGCAGGTGAATCAAAACATTATTTGTTTCAAAACTCCATTCAAAACTAGTCCCTGTAGTTTTGAATTTCAACTTCAAATGCACATTTTATCTATAATTCCCCATAGTGCTCAAGAACTCTGTTGCTTAAAAAACATGCCAATTTCTGCAGTTAAAATTTTAATCATTGGTCTCTGATTCAGAATTCCTTCCAAGGCTTAGCGGAAAGATTTAAAGAAATTAACATGTTAAGGAAAACACACTTCTTTTGAGAACTTAAGAATCATGGATCTATGTATTGCATTAGGAGCTCAAAAGTTTGCCAACTTTGAAAGAACGTCTGAGGTCCATGACACAACTTATCACTTTGATCAAGACCATAAACTTAACTAAAGGACTTTGAAATCAAAATAACGTGTATGCACACAGAAATCAACAAAGATAAGACTATAAGGGGTTAACAGCTTTCAGTTCTGAGCATAAGACTGACTGACACCAAAACCAAGCAGCAAACCTCTTTTAAAGGCACACTTTCACACTTGGAATACCCACGCAAACATTCAGCCACACTTTCGCACAAAATGAATTGAAAAGATATTGTTCTACAGCTTAAAACAGAATGTTTTAATTAGCTTATAAGTAAAGGGAAAGAGGAAAGTTAACAAAAGGGTGCATGTTTAAAAGTGGGAGAACACTCCAATTCAGGCTTGTGTTTTATGTCTTTAAGAACTTTAGTAAGTAATAGTAAAACTTATAAAAAGATTAATTTCCAGAGAACATTCATATCAAAGGATACATGACAAGGGTAAAAGTGGGTGGAGCCTCACGCAGCTCTCATAAAGGGACAGTTTCTTAAAGGGATACTGTCTCTTATGTTATCAGATCTTACAAATTATTTACATCTTAACACAGAATTTTTCTCTTGGCACATCCAATTCCTGGTACATTGATTCAGAAAATAAGATTAATTTAAATTTCCTCCCAACTCAGACTTAACAAATATCTACTTGCCTTCACTTTCTCTGCATTTGTCCCTCTCTCTCTCTCTCTCTCTCTCTCTCAAACATGCACACACATACATGCATGTATGCTCTCTCTCTATCTCTCTCTCTCTCATACAACATGTTAAGACTCAGATTAACCATTAAATCACACACATTAAATCAGTTCTGAAACAAAATATGACCTACACTTGAAGGTTAAATGAAGGACAGCATAAAACACAATCATACACACTTCAACGAGTCTTTTAAAGTTTTAAGGTTTTAACACAAAGGAATGCTGGAAGGCATTGATCATGCAAAGTCACTCATTTAAACATCTCCATATCAATCAAAACTAAAATCATCTTGTAGCTTCCTCACTTTCAAATCTCAGATATATGGACAGATTATTTGATTTGTTTGCGCTACGCACCAACACAATGTGTCTGATCAGGCCACAAGTAAAACACTCTCTCTAAGCAGCTCCCTTCATTTTGACTCTTGTTTCCACATATCTGAGAGATCTGTGTTAGACTTCTCCTTTAGGGGCTTTACTTCCTGATAATCAAATGGAGTTGGACCCCACCGACTGCCGGACAGTGACTCTGATCCCTTACAGGCCATGGTGGTCCTTGTTCTGCTTGTCTTGCCAAAGTATAATCAACTTCCTCATAACTCAAGCTTTTGTGTTGACTTGGTCTTCTACGTGATACCTAAGCTGTTTTAGTAAAAGGCTCTGTGTGAGCTGTAAGGCTGCTCAACATTAGTGGAGATTGTCACTGGTCAATTGAGTCTGACCTAGTCCTCCTCCTCATATTTCATGGTAATCAGCCCACAACCTGTTGGCAAAAGCTTCTGGGTGTTCCTTCTTCCCCTGAATAATATATGTCCTAATCTCAAATGTACCTGCAGTTATCCCTAACATGTTGCTTAGTGTCAGCCCAAGTTACCTCAGGCCAGGTATACTTAGTACCTAGGGAACAACTAGCCAGAATTGTCCAATCCAAATTATATTAAGCACAGTGGCACAGCTGGTAGAGCTGCTGCCCCACAGATCCAGTGACCCGGGTTTGATCCTGACCTCCAGCACTGTCATTGTGGAGTTTGCATGTCATCCCTGTGTGGGATACTCCATTTTCTTCCCATGTCCCAAAGAATGCAGGTGAGTGGTAGAATCTTGGGAGTTGATGGGACTGTGGAGAGAATGGATTACAGGGCAAAATTAATGGGGGAATGGGACTGCTTTGTGAATGTGACCTGAGGGGCCAAAATAGTTTCCTTCTACATCATAAGGAAATATGAAGATATGGAAATAAACAACAAACACTACTTACTCTCATTCTTGTCAATACCTTGCATAGTGGTTATTGCTTTCTAAATGGAAAAGCTGACCTGCCACATCCCCTCCCCATTTAACAGCATGCAGTTCTCTCACTGCTTTCCTTAACTGTGTACACATCACCATAGGTCGAAACTAGTTGTGTTCCCACCCCCCCCCCCCCCGCAACCCCCCTGCAGGGATTGTTTCTATATGCCTTTTTGGACAGATTACCCATTTTTGTACCAACATTTTCCCCTTTATCTTCCACGATTCTCCCTTCTGGCCTTTTCCACAGTGTGTCGAAATCATTCTCATCCCCTAAAGTGGAGACACAAGAGACTGCAGATGCTGGAATCTGGAGCAACACGCAATCTGCTGGAGGAACTCAGCGGGTCAAGCAGGTGGTCATTGTTTTGGGTTGAAACCCTGCATCAGGATGGTCCTGAGGCAGGGTTTTGACCTGAAACATCAACAGTTCCTTTCCCCCCCACAGATGCTGCTCGACTTGCTGAGTTCCTTCAGCAGATTGTTGCATCCTCTACAGCCCCTGTCATGGCAAGGATCATGCCCCTTTGTCTCTGGAGCTTCTTTTGAAGCTGTTCAATCTTTTCCTCACACATTGACCTATCAGCTTTCTTTTGGTACTTTCGCACGACATGGAATGTTGCCTTTAAGCCACTGCACTCTTGAAAGTGCCAACTATTTTCTTTCCATTCATTACTCACCTCCTATAGCTTGGATAACTAAGTTACCTTGATTATCTAGATAATCAATTTAGTTATGGCTATCCCCACCCTTACTGTCCTTGCTTTTAACTGGAACATATTTTTGTTGAGCACCATGAAAAATCTCTTTGAAAGTTCCTCAACTGTCCCACCATATAGCCTGTGTTTCCAGTCTACATTGGCCAACTCCTCCCTCATCCCATTGTAGTCTCCCTTGTTTTGGCATAATACACTGGTTTTAGATCGAACTATTGCACCCTCCATTTGAATGAGAAATTCAATCATATTATGATCACTCTTTCCAAGAGGATCCCTAACTACAAGATCATTAATTTTAACTGTTTCATTGCACAGGACCAGACCTAAGATAGCATTTTCCCTTGTAGGTCACTAACGTGCTGTTCAAGAGAGCTATCACGGATGCATTCTATGAAGTCCTCCTCAAGACTGTCTCCACCAACTTGATTCACCCAGTCTATGTGGAAGTTAAAGTCCCCTATGACAACTGCCATCCCATTCTTACATGCTTCAAATATTTCTTGGTTTATTGCCTGTGCCACTGTGATATTATTCGGTGGCCTATAGACAACTCCCACCAGTGATTTTTTTCCCTTTACTATTCCTAATCTCTGCCCAGATGGACTCAACGTTCTGCTCCTTTGATCTTATATCGTCTCTCACTATCACCCTGATCTCATTCTTAATTAAGAGCGCCACCACACCTCCCTTACCTTCCTACCTATCCTTCCGTATTACCTGATACCCTTAGATATTTAATTCCCACCCATCTCCACCCTGCAACTACATTTCCGTAATGGCCACAAAATCATATCCCTTTGTACTGATTTGTGCCACAAATTCACTGACCTTGTTTCGAATATTATGGACATACAGTTGAAGTGCCCTTAAACTTCATTGTCCTTTTAGAATCTAGTAACCTTTGTGTCCTTTTCATTTGACTTTTCTGTACTCCACTCTTTTCTCATTCTAATTTTTGCTCTGGTTTCTGCTTTGCTTGCCTCTATCTTCCTGCATGGATTCCCATCCCCCTGCCATATTAGTGCATAACATTTAGTGTTTTCTAGATAGTTATCCTTGGATAACTAAGGAAATAAAAGAAGGCATCAAGCTAAAAGTTCATGCTTACAAAGTCGTCAAGAGTAGTGGGAAACTGGAAGATTGAGAAAACTTTAAAAAGCAGCAAAGAAACATGAAGCAAGCAATAAGGAAAGGAAAGATAGATTATGAAAGTAAACTAGCACAAAATATAGACAGATAGTAAAGGTTTTTATAATTATATAAAGCGAAAAAGGGGGGCTAAAGTGAACATAGGTCCCTTGGAAGACGAGAAGGGGGAATTAATATTGGGTAATGTGGAAATGGCTGAGGCCTTGAATGACTATCTTTTATCCGTCTTCATGGTGGAGGACACGTCTAACATGCCAAAGAGAGACGTCATGGATGTAATGGGAGGTAAGGACCTCGATACAACCGCTGTCACTAAGGAGGTAGTGATGAGCAAACTAGTGGGCTGAAAGGTAGACAAATCCCCTGGTCCTGATGGGATGATTTCAGTCCCAGGGTACTGAAAAAAATGGCAGAAGTTATAGTAGAGGCGGTTGTGATAATTTACCAAAATTCTCTGGACTCTGGGCAGGTCCCAGTGGATTGGAAGACAGCGAATGTCATGCAGCTGTTTAAAAAAGGATATAGGCAAAAGACAGGTAATTAAAGGCTAGTTAGCTTAACATCTGTAGTCAGGAAAATGCTTGAAGCTATCATTAAGGAAGAAATAGCAAAACATCCGGATAGAAGTGGTTCCATCAGGCAGACACAGCATGGATTCAGGAAGGGCAGGTCCTGTTTGACAACCTTACTGGAATTCTTTGAGGATATAATGAGTGCAGTGGATAGAGGGAACAGGTGGATGTCGTATACTTGGATTTCCAGAAGGCATTCAATAAGGTGCCACATAAAAGACTTATCCTTAAGATAAGGATGCATGGAGTTGAGGGTAAGGTATTAGAACAGATAGAGGATTGGTTAAACAATAGAAGGCAGAGAGTTGGGATAGGTGGATGTTTCTCTGGTTGGCAATCAGTGGTGAGCCAGGTGTCGCAGGGGTCGGTGCTGGGCTCGTAACTGTTCATAACATATATCAACGATTTGGAAGAGCGGACTGAGTGTAGCATATCTAGTGCTGATGACATTAAATTGAGTGGAAAAGCAAATTGTGCAGAGGATGCGGAGAGTCTGCAGAGAGATATAGATAGGTTAAGTGACTGGGCAAGGGTTTGGCAGATGGAGTACAATGTTGGTAAATGTGAGGTCATCCACTTTGGAAGGAAAAATAGAAGATCAGATTATTATTTAAATGGTGAAAGATTGCAGCATGCTATTGTGCAGAGGGACTCGGGAGTGCTTGTGCATGAATCACAAAAGGTTGGTTTGCAGGTGCAACAGGTTATCAAGAAGGCAAATGGAATGTTGGCCTTCATTACTGGAGGGATCGAATTTAAGAGCAGGAACGTTTTGCTGCAACTGTACAGGGTACTGGAGAGGTCGCACCTGGAGTACTGTGTGCAGTTCTGGTCTCCTTACTTGAGGAAGGATACACTGGCTTTGGAGGCGGTGCAGAGAAGGTTCACCAGGTTGATTCCGAGGATGAGGGGGTTGGACTATGAGGAAAGATTGAGTCGCCTGGGACTATACTCGCTGGAATTCAGAAGAATGAGAGGGGATCTTATAGAAACATATAAAATTATGAAAGGGATAGATACGATAGAGGCAGGAAAGTTGCTTCCACTGGTAGGTGAGACTAGAGCTAGGGGACACAGCCTCAAGATTTGGGGGAATAGATTTAGGATGGAGATGCGGAGAAACTGCTTTTCCCAAAGAGTAGTAAACATGGAATTCTCTGCCCAGGGAAGCAGTAGAGGCTACCTCATTAAATATATTTAAGACACAGTTAGATAGATGTTTGCATAGTAGGGGAATTAAGGGTTATGGGGAAAAGGCAGGTAGGTGGAGATGAGTCCATGGCCAGGTCAGCCATGATCTTATTGAATGGTGGAGCAGGCTGGCCTACCCCTGCTCCTATTTCTTATGGTCTTATAGCATTGCTTCTGTAACCAGCTGCCCTGTCTTCCAAATAGCTGGACCTTGTCTTCATTCTTTTTCTTCTTCTTCTTTCTCCTGTCTAATCCTGGACAATTCATTCATCAATTTTGCTGCTGTTGCATCTTTCTCCTGTCAAAGCTCCGATGCTTCTTCCATCAATCTTGCTATTACAATATCCTTTTTCCGAAGCTTTACGTCCTGTTCCTGAAGTCTTTTGCCTTTTCTCCAGCAGCTGCAATCCTTTTCGTTGCCACCTCCGCCCCCCTGTGCCCCCCCCCCCCGGCACTTATCCCTGCAACCGCACCAAGTGCTACACCTGTCCCTACACCACCTCCCTCACCATCATTCAGGGACCCAAACAATCCTTCCAGGTGAGGCAGCGGTTCACCTGTGAGTCCAAGGGTGTCATTTATTGCATCCGGTGCTCCCAGTGCGGCCTCCTGTACGTCGGTGAGACCCGACGCAGATTGGTGAGCGCTTCGTCGAGCACCTTTGCTCCATCCACCGCAACAGCCAGGACCTCCCGGTGGCCACCCACTTCAATTCCACATCCCACTCCCATACTGACATGTCTATCCATTGCCTCCTCTACTGCCATGTTGAGGCCAGGCGCAGGTTGGAGGAACAACGCCTCATATTCCGCCTTGGGAGTCTCCAACCAGATGGCCTTTAAACATCGATTTCTCTCACATCAAGTAACCCCACCCTTTCTTTTTCTCCCCCCCCCCACTCCTTTGTCTTCCCTTATTCCTGTGGCTCTCTTCCCCCCACCTTGATAACCAGCCTACCCCTCTCCTCCCCCTCCCCCCCACCTTCTTATTCTGGCTTCTGTCCTCTTCCTTTCCAGTCCTGATGAAGGGTCTCGGCCCGAAACGCCGACTGTTTATTTCCCTCCATGGATGCTGCCTGACCTGCTGAGTTCCTCCAGCACTGTTTGTGTATTGCTCCAGATACATCCAGCATCCGCAGAGTTTCTCGTGTCTCTCTTTTGTGTGTTGCCTTTAACATCTTATTGCTTTCCTTTAAAACGTCAACTGTCTCCTGCAACCCTTTATCTTTCTTCTGATTCTCCCGCACTAACTGCTGTGTTTTTGTCCATATGCTAATAAAGGCAAGATTCTGTAAAACCTACTCCTTCCATCCTGTATTCACCCACCAGAGGGAGCCATCAGCATAGATTGCAACTGTGTTGAAGTGAAGTCCCTGATTGCTCCATGCTTTCTCCCTCTGTGACTGTGTTATAAATCCTTTAATCATCTTAAACACCCCACTCAGACCATCCTCTAATTCTCCATAAACTAAGGGAGTGAAAGTTCTAGTATCATTCCAGTGAATCTGCATTGATGCACACCAAGGTAAATATACCTTTCCTAAATGTATTCCTGAAATTGGAGAAGGGCTGGCCAGGGATGATATCAAGAAGCTCTTTTTCATTCAAAATGTCATGGATTCTGAAATATCTCCCTCAGTAATCTGTTGAGATTGGGGGTCATTTGGAAATATCAAAATGAGACTGATACTTTTCTGTTAGGCAAGGGCATTTGGTGATATGGGAGCCAAGGGCTTGATGGAGATAAAATAAAGTACAGTCTTGTGGTAAGTGAATAGTGGAATTGACTGCAGGGACTGAATGCCATTACTCCTTTTCCTATCTTAAGGAGATGATAAGGCAATGGGCTGGATCATGCTGACTGACAGCCAGAGATATGCAGTCAAATGCAGAAGTACAAGATGTGCTGAAGGCAGCAGCTGACTTAACAGTGGAACTGTAACTCACGTAAGGGTCCAGATATACTTGGCATTCAGTCCCTCAGCTTTACAGCAGGGAGGGTGAGTATATAGATGGTTGCCCTATTTATTGAACGGGATCACGACCCCTGTGGATAAAGGTAAGTGTGGGTAAATGCTTGAATTTTGTTTTATTTATTCACCTGCGTCATTCCTGGCAAGGCCAATATTTATTGAGAAGGTAGTGGTGAGCTGCTGCCTTGATTTGGTGAAGTACTTCCACAGTGCTGGAAGGGGTGGGGTTCCATGATTTAGTTCCAGAGATAATGAAGGAACAGTTTTCCAAATCGGGATGGTATGAGACTTGGAAAGGAACCTACAAATGATATAATTTCCAGCATCTGAAGCCCTTGTGTCTCTTGGTGATAGAGGTCATTGATTTGGGAGGTGCTGTCGGAGTAGCTAAGGTGGGTAGCTTGGTGCATCTTTTAGGTGGAATCCACTGCAATTAATGTGCACTGTTATTGAATGTTTATGGTGAACGATGAGGAACCAATCAAGTGAAATGCATTGTCCTGGATAGTGTTGACTTTCCTGAGAGCTGTTGATGCGTGATTCCATCACACACCTTCCTTGTGCCTTATGTCTGGTAGAAAGACTTTGCGGGGGGGGGGGGCGGTCACAAGGTGGGTTCCTCTTGGAGACAAGGTCCTTTCTTCACATGGAGGAGCCATGGTCACATTTGCAATCATGTTCACCTTCCATCTTGTGCGGCTCTACAATTGTGCTGCAAGGGATAGACTCAGAACAGATCTGGCAGCTCAAAACTGGGCATCCATGGGGTATTGTGCACCATCAGCAGTAGCGGTAATGTACATCACCATAATCTGTAATCTCACAGCCAGTGTATCTCTCCCTCTATCATTGCTGTCAAGATGGGGGTTTATCCTGATTCAGTGAATTGTGTAAAAGGACAATGCAGGAGCAGGTACCTAAAGAGGAACAGTCAGCCTTGTGAAACCAAGGACTGCATGTGCACTAAATGGCAAAAATAGATTGCCTCAGAGCTGAACAATCCACAGCCAATGGCTCAGATGAACGTCTACAGACCTACCACATCTAATTGTGAATGGTGGTGGACAACTGAACAGCTGATAGGAAGAGAAGGTTCCAAGAACATCCCCATCCTCACTGACGGCAGAGTGAGTGCCAAAGACAAGTCCTGAAACACTCACAGCCATGTTCATCCAGAAGGGCTGAGTAGATGATTCATCATGACTTTTTTCTGAGATCCCCTCCATCACAAAATCCAGTCTTCAGTCAATTTTATTCACTCAGTGTGATATCATGAAAAGGCTGAGGGCACTGGGTACTGCAAAGGCCATGGAACCAGGCAACATCCTGGCTTGCACTCTAGAACTAATTGCACCTCCAGCTAAGCTGCTCCAGTACAGTTAGACTCCTGCGTTCACCTGGGAGAAATTCCCTGGTATGACCTGCTCACAAAACGAGTCTATCCCATTTAGTACTATTGTAGTGTCTCAGAGTACAATGGAGGATGTTCTTGGTGCGAAGATGGAAGATGGGATTTTGTTTCCATGAGGACTGTGCGGTGGACACATCTACCAATCCCATCATGGGCAGATGCATCTACCACAGGTAGGTCGGTGAGGATAAAGTCAAGCAGGTTTATCCTTTATGTTGGTTTACTCACTGCCTGCTGCAGTTACGCCCTTCAGCTCACGCAATCAATGACTGTTCTACCGTCCCATTCTTGGTGATGGACATTGAAGACCTCCAGCTCAAGTACACATGTCCTTGCTGCTTTCAAGCTTTTATTGTTTCTTCCAAGTGTTGTTTAACATGGAGGAGTACTGATCCGTCAGCGGAGAGAGGACAGTTAAGTGTAATCAGGAGGGGGTTTGACCTGACGCCATGAGTTTTCATGGCGGCTGTCGTCAATGTCAAGGACTCCCAGGACGACCTCCCTCTGCCTGTCCACACCCCATCCCCCCCCCCCACCCCACCTCTGGTGGGTCTGTCCTGCAGTGGGCAGGGTGCACCCAGTGATGTTGTCTGTAAGATGTGATTCTGTCAGCACAACTATGTCAAACTGCTGATGGCTAGTTTGTTGAACAGGTCACCCAGTTTAGACAGCAGAGCTCCCAGGGGAAGACTTTGCAAGGTCAATTGGGCTGGGAGCAGCATTGTCTTCACTGAACTTGGTATCTGGGTCAATTCCAAGTGCTCTGTCCAGTTTTATTCTTTTTCTGTTTCAATGCAATGGATATGATTCATTTGAGTGACCTGGTAGGCCATGACAGAGAGTGAGCCACAATTGTTGGTCTGGAGTCACATGTAGCCCAGACCAGTTAATGAAGGCAGATGGATATTAGTGAACCTGATTGGGTTTTATGATCATCTGGTAGTTTGTTGGTCATCATTAATGAAACTAGCAGTTGTCTTACTCATTTTACTTTTGTTTTAATTATTTTGAATTCAATTGATATTTTAAAATAATTGTAAGAAGTTTATTTAAATCAATTTGATTTTTAAAAAATTGTCTCTGATGATCAGAAGCATGAAAAAGCCTTTGAAAGCCAAAGCGGTGTCAAAGGTTATTGAGGATTGGGCCTCAGGATTCAACACCTGAGGCCAACTCACCCACATGTAGCCTGCTGTGCCCAGTGGGATACCAGCCAGGAGCAGGCATCACCCTACCCAGCCTGCAACTGGCAAAAATAAGTGCCAGGGGACGGGGATGATGAGTTTGGACACTGGGCTGCACCGAAGATGGCTTGGCACGTTGTATAATTTCATTTTCTCCTTCTAACTGAACCAATTTCACTAAGAGTTGTACAATCTACAGGATATCTGCATTCTACTTAGCCGAAAATATACCAAGCAGTCCAAATCATAACTGCATTTGTCATTACCTGCCCAAGAGGGCTGTGGAGGAACAGTCACTGATTACATTAAAGGTAGAGATTCACGGATATCTAGATATTAAGGGAATCAAGGGATATTGGGTTGATTCAGGGATGTAGTGCAGAGGTGGATCAGCCACCATGGGCCACTCCTGCATTTCTTAGATTATATGTCATACATTAAAATTCTGCATTTTCCTTGTTCCCTATTTAACGCCATCAGCAGACTGTTACAAATATGCATCAAGTATATAAGCATAAGATACCGGGAACTCTCAGCAGGTCAGGCAGCATCTGCGGAGGGAGAACAGAGTCAACATTTTAAATCGATAACCTTCCTCTATCCATTAGCTGTTTCTCTCTCCACAGATGCTGCCTGACCTGCTGAGAGTTCCCAACATCTGCGGGTATTGTTTTCGCTTTGCACGAATATCAATAACGGACACATGGGGACACTGCTCGAGAAACAAGAACCTGCGACTCGGTCTCAGGGTGAAAAGCGTGCAGAGGGAAGGACAACTGCACATTTAACACGGTTGCAATGTGCACGGTGACGTTTGGGATAAATGCAGCGTTTAATTCTAAAGGACAAACACTGCATGCAAATCAGTATCAGATGCACCCTCCTACTTCACAGCAACCCCGCCACAGAGGAAGGGAAAGATCTCCGGTGCGTCGGTCACCGTGCTGTGAGTGACAGCCCAGCGCCGTGCTGACGTTCAGAGATGTGAAGTCCCCTCCAGACCTCTGAGCTGGAATGTGATTGTCAAGAGGGATCGGCGCCCGCAGTCCTAGGTCCCAGGGAGAGGCGCGCCCCCAGCACAGGACCTGGGCTTCCAGCCTTTATCATTATTATTATTTTTTCTACACGCGTGTTGAAGGGAGAGGGAGGAAAGGAAGTTACAGATCTGTTTGGAGGGGGAGCAAGCTCTCCTTTGTGATAACCTTGACAAGAGGCAGGGAGAGAATACAATACTGGAGTCTCATATAACGGAATCACAGCAAGAAGAGTTTTAAAAAAAGGAACGACGCAGTTAAGACGAAAGATAATCTATTTTTCTGTAAAACATGACAGCTTCTTCCGCTACCAGGGTCTTTGTGTTATCTCTTGTGTCAATCCCAGTGACCTACCTCTTTAATCTGCTGTCCTCCAGCAGCAGGTAAGTGGGGTGTTGATGTGGGTTTGTTGACTGTAGGCTGGACTGAAGAGCAGCAAGATTGAGGAAATTGTATTGAGAGTCCATTAAACCAAACGTGTGTGTGTGTGTGTGTGTGTGTGTGTGTATGTATATGTTACCAAACTGAAGTGAGCTCTATAGCCTTGTTTAACCAGCATTGATCAAGCGGGACGTTACCAGCTAATGTGAAAACTGAGACTGCCTATTTCCATTTTAGCAGGCATTTATAATTTGTGTTTAAATTTAATTCTGGACCAAAATAAGTTTGCTTGTATGTATTAACTTCTTTTAAAGTCTAATTCGCCTTGTGTAGGATACTCTTTGCTACATTGCCAGAGTGGCTGGAATTGAAACTGGGATCTGCATTGTGTCTGAAATATTATACCGTTAGAATGATGTTGTTTCCCTTGTTGCCAGACTAGTGAGGGACTGTGATCAGCCTGCCTTGGGGAGGTTCTTCAGTAAACTGTAATTTCAGAAGCTGGCCCTATCACAAGAGAGTCAAAAACCCTGAGGTCTGGGGATAAATGTGCATCATTCATTGCAAGTGGCAGGGCAGGTTAAGAAAATGATGGATAAAGCATGTGGGATCTTGGGTTTTATAAATAAAGGCATGGAGCACAAGAGCTGGGAGATCATGACGACCCTAGTTCTGCCACAACTGGAATATTGCATCCAGTTCTGGACACCACGCTATAGAAATAATGTAAAGGCTTTTGAGAGGGTGCAGAAGAGATTTACAGAAATAATGGTGGACTTTAGTTATGTAGGTAGATTGGAAAAGTTGGGGTTGTCTTCCTTGGAATAGAGGCAGTTGAGAGGGAATTTGATAGAGCCATTTAAACTCATGAAGAGTATAGACATGGTAGATAGAAAGAAACTGTTCCCATCAGCAGAGGGGTTGGGAACAAAGGGATTGGCAAAAGAACCAAACATGACATGAGGAAATAGATTTTTATTATGCATTGACTGTTTAGGGTCTGGAATGTCCTTGCCAGATGTATTAGTGGAGGCAGTTTCGTCTGAGGAATTGAAAATGATAATTATATGATGGGAAAGAATTTTGCAGAGCTGCAGAGAGAGTGGGGAAGTGGACTGAAAGACCTTATTCTGTGCTGTAACTACCCTCTCATTCTGTCTAATTAATTACTGTAAACATTTATTCTGTTAGTAAATTTTCCTCTGGCCTGAATGTGGTAAAGTGTTGAATTTGAACACTTTTCTTTAGTTTCTGGGGCCTTTTATTCCACCCCACTCCTGCCTGCTTTTTCAAGCAGCTATAACCCTGATCTCTTGGGTATCCTGTGGGAAACTTATCCCTTAACCAGCATCACTAAACATATTGCCTAGAAATTCGGCTGCATGGTGCTGATTTTTTTCGGCACTGTGCATGTCTAAAAATTGCCATTTCCCAGTGAACTTTTGGAATAAATTGCACCCCTCCAGAAATTTGATCAGGCCTTTTCCATTCCAAGATGCAGTTGAGAGAATGATTTTTTGTTCTGTTTTGCTCTTGCATATATTGATATCCTTCCCATAGCAGATGCTGGGAGCGATTTAGATGCAGACTGTCACACAAGTAATGCTGGAGGAACTCAGTGGGTCAGGCAGCATCTATGGAGGGAAATGGACAGTCGATGTTTTGGGTGGAGATCCTTCATCTGGACCAGACACAAGGGGGCCTTGACCCAAAACACCGACTGTCCATTTCCTTCCATGGATGGTGATGACCCGCTGAGTTCCTCCAGCATCTTGTGTGTCACTCCAGGTTCCAGTATCTGCAGTCTCTTGTGTCTCCATAGAGGCAGAATGTGGCAGTCATGAGTAACTCACAGCACAATCTAGTTTTACAAGGCCCTTGCTCTGCAATTGGGCTGATTAAGGTGCAGATTCTGGCCGGTCCTGGAGACTTGACTGAGTTCTTTACTTACCAGGTCTTCTTCAGGCCCCCTTTTTACCTCTCCCAAGGTCACAACACTCACCCGACCATCATCCAAACCTCTAGTCACCAACCTGACATAGCTCTTCTACCCCCCACCACCCCTTTGCCTGCCCACCCCCACTTGTTGATTGCGACACATGCAGCCCCGCAACTGACCTATTCCCGACCCATGAACTGTTGTTAGCATGTCACCTGGCAATAAAGTAAGGGGACCATGTGGATATCGAGAAAATTCCAGCCACTCAGTTGATTACTTAATTGCTGCTCACAGAATCCTGCTGCATGCAAAATGGCTGCAGCGTTTCCCTTGTTATAATGGTGAGTCCACATCAAAAGTACTTCATGAGATGTCTAGAGATTGTGGAAGGTAGTTTATGAATGGGAGATTGCCCTTCCTCATTCTGGCTTCTTGCTGAGGGATGGTTCGACAGGAGTAATAGTCGTCTGATCCTTCAGATCAGTGGAGGTTGAGAGGTGTCAGTAACTGGCAGAATTGGTAAAGACCAAGCTGTTCCTTCGCACATCTCTGCTTCCAGCCAAATTAGTTGGTTAAAGATTCGGGGCAGAATTCCTGGCTCATTGTGGGGCATTTTACTATGTTAAAGCCCTTGTATTGATGCAAAGATTTATTTGTCTTTTTAAAAAAATACTGTGGATGAACTTCCTAGGGACGTCATTCTAACCATCAGTTCCATTTTGGTAGTCAGGTTTGGTCAAGCAGGAGGTGTTTCCAGTAAACCTGCATCTGTTACATTGATGGAATGTGAGAAGCTTTTGAGGAATTTCTTAGCCATTGATGTTTTAACAAAAGACTGAACCAAAATCAGAGTATAATTTGTAAGGAATATGGAAACAATACTTTGTTGATTTTGCACTCATTGACCTGTACAAACCACAGGAATGGCATGTTCCTGGGGTCTGGTTATGTATCTCTATGTTATAACCTGTTGTTTTTACCCAACTTTAATTGCGACACCAGTGACTGTCTGTCACTGACTTTCTCTAAACCTCTCCACCTCACAACTTCCGTTTCCTCCTTAAATGCAGCCTCTTTAACTAGCTGTTATGGTCGAACTTCCTTCTTATATCTTCTCATATATCTTGATGTAATGTTTTGACTGGATGTTTTCTTCCTTTAAGAGTTTTGCTATTTGATATACCATCTTAAATAAAAATAAGATTCTTTAATATAAAATAAATAATAAAACATTAAAAAAGCATGTGAATTTTATTTTCACTTTAGCAGCCCATGGACAATCCTTATCGTTGCATTGTTGGTCTTGATTTCGATTGCAATAATAGCAATTTTACTGGTTAAAAAAAATCCTCCAAAGGATCCTTTATTCTACGGTGAGTAAAACATAATAATGTTAAGAGTTGCCAAATATAAGTACAATCAGTGTAATTTATGCTTTGGAAAAACCCTGAAATAGATCCCATAATAATTGTGTACTGTTTTCTTCATGACAGTTTATGCAGTGTTTGCATTTACCAGTGTAGTGGATCTTATTATCGGACTTGAGCAGGATGGACTCATTGATGGATTCATGACCCTGTACCTGAAAGAGGTAAGGCAGAAGTAGTGTGTAATCTTCAGCAAGTGATTACGGGTGATAATTTTGTCTCAAGGCAACAGTGAAAAAATAGTGGGAAAGGGTCAATGGCTTTTAAACATCACATCTAATTTGGGTAAAAAAAGAAAATAAATCCTCCAATGTCAATACAATTCTTCGACTTGGGGAAATCAACCTTTCCTGAGGTGGTTCCTGGCAGATTGTGTAAGGAAGGTTATCCATTTTCTAAAGGTACTTCTTTGTGAGTGGTAATCTATGATAATGTCATAGAATCCTTGATAGGTACAGCATGTAACAAGCCCTACACTTACATTTATTATACTCTAACCTATTTTATCCTACCCACATTCCCATCAATTCCTCCCCTCGCCACCTCCAGATCCTGCCCCTCACCTACACACTAGGGGCAATTTAAAGTGACCAATTGACCTACCAACTGGCAGATTTTTGGGATGTAGGAGGAAATCAGAGCATCCGCAGGAAACCCATATTGTCACAGGGAGAACGTGCAAACTCCACACAGACAGCACCAGAGGTCAGGATTGAACTGGGGTCATTGGAGCTTTGAAGCAGCAGCTCTATTAGCTGCACCACCGTGATGCTCCATATGATGGAGAATACACTTAAAAAGACAAAACTTCTTCATAAACATGTGATGGCCAGAATTTTGTGCGGAAATACAGGTAGTTCATTATGGATCTTCTGAATTTTCCTATATAAGTGCCACCAGGTTTGGGAATCCTGTCTATGTAGAAAATGGGGATATTGTTAAAACTAGATTTTTTTTTTTGATTTGACACCAGGCTAAGACATGGGTCATAGCTTAGCTGGCTGTGAAAGCTTTCCAGCTGTTTTGTGGGAACGGCCTGTTCTAGCCCCACTATGGCCTTTGTGTTTATGTAGAGCCTTGCCATCGAGAATTGGAACCACTTCAGACAGGAAGTTGATGTTGGTGGATCTCTGTGCGGAGCGCAGATGGCTTACCATTGGTGACAAAGTCTGGGCTGATGTTGCTGCTGATGATGATGGGCTGGACTGGCATGCAGAATCCCTCCTTTTCTCCCTCCACTCTTTTAATGAGTACCAATTGACTTGAATCACCTTGAGTTGTAGACACAGAGCTAGGAAGGGTTTAAGGACGAGGAATGCTGGCCGCAGGACTGCCTCCTTGCCTGCTAAATCAAAGAACAAACTGCAGAGGCAGAGATATGTGAATTTCCTTTATCCTTTGGGTGACGATGGGGGAAGATTTTCTTCACACTCTTTATGGTGAAATTATAAACCTGTACATAGGGGTTGGATTTGTTACTTTCAGCAAACAATAAATAGAAGAAGCTTTCCTTTAATTTTTAGGCTTGGTCAAATACTTGGGATTTAATGAGGATCATAAAGGAAGTGGAGAGCTTTAGGAATTCAGGGAGTGAGCCAGAAATGGTGGGTGATAAAGATGCAAAAGTCAGTGAGGGGTTAGAGAATTTTTGTTGCTGGAGTTTGGGTAGACTAGGAGAGTTACTGACATAAGATTGTTGAGGCTAAATATGAAAATAAGATGTTTTAAACTTCCTCCTCTTTCTCAGCCATTTCTAATTGATTATCAGCCCCACCTCCAATAACTGGTGACCCCTTTCCCAATCACTCTTCTTGTGGAGAGAATTGCAGATAGTCCTTTGTGTGGTCTCATGGGAGTACTATTCTCAAATGTTTACCATCATGATCCCGGTGATTTATAGGGAAAACTGCCCACCACGTTAATCCCAAACAGATTCACCAGGATTGGATTTGCACGTTAGAATTGTCTTGTGAATTTGGAAAACGTTGCAGAGAAAGAACTGGAGAGTGTGCTGATTTAGGATTGCACCAGCAAAGAGCTGTCTTGAGTGTGGCAGGCCAAATGGCTTCCTGCTGTCATGTGGAAGACCTACAATCCTGGGGAATGGGAACACAGTTCTCTTGTGTTGCCAGTTATCAGTATGATTTTAAACTCTGGAGAATAATAAATTACTGCAAGTCCATGTTTGTCAATTCTTTTTCATAGAATAAAGACTCTTCTCAGGAGTTCCATTCCTGAACTAAGTTGGATACCATTGAAATGGTTGACACAGTAATTAACCTCATCAGCATTTTTGCACAGTGTTCTCAGTGCATTTAAATGGCAATAATGAAAATCCTGCACCACATTTGCATCAAATTTTGTCAGAGAACATTAGCACAGAGATCAAGTGCAAGATTAAGAAGGCAGTTTTCATATGGGCTCTAAATGGAGCAATGGTTTATTGGAAATGAAGATAATGAGTTGATCATTCAATTAGTTCATGTTATTTTCAATCTAGATTTATAAATTGTCAAGCATGTAAGATGAAGAAAGGGCAACATGGAATTTGAAAAGTAATTTTTTTTGTGTGTTGAGCTAGGAAATATGAAATAACACAAGTATTTATTAGTGTTGGGTAAAAAGAGGCATTTTTATTCAATAAAATGTTTAATTGGAGATTTATCAATTTGTGGTCTTTCTAAAGTACAGCCACCTCAATAACAATAACAAATATAGACTAGCTCAGAATTTAATAATTTCTTTGACAAAATCTTCACTCTCTTTGAAGTAATTGCAGACACCATTTCTTGCTTTGTTTTGAAGCATATAAGGTTCTTAGGGGGAATGACAGGATAGATATTGAGATGTTTCCACTGGTGGGATAATCGAGGGAACAGAGTTACAGGATTAGGAGCAGTCATTTAAAACGGAGGTGTGTGGGAACTTCTTCTCTCAGAGGGTGGTGAGTGTCTGGACTTCACTGCCCCAGAGGCTAGATCATGGTGGGTATTTAGAGAGGAAAGAAATATTTGAAAGATCCGGGAATTGAGGTCACGGGGAACTAGCACAGAGGAGGAGACGAGGCCTAGGGGAGATGATCCATGATCATATTGAATGATAGGGAAAGGTTTGAGGGGCTGAGTGGCTTACTCCTGCTCCTATGTGCTTATTCCCACGGGCATTTTTACTTTCCTCACATTTTCCACCAGTGTCACATCACTGATCAGCTCATCCTATAGTCAAGTGGGATTGGCCCGTCATCTTCATGAGTGTCTTGAAAGCTCTGTTTGGCATTCATAAAGTAAAATGAACAAAAATGTCAACTCAAGAGTTGTTGAAATTTATTGCTGACATACAGTTAATCAATGAAAGTAAAATGATTCTCCCGGTAGGGATTTGAAAGTGGTTTAAATACATCATATGCAAAGCCACTTTTTTTAAAGCACTGAGTTCACTTAACTTCTGATGAAGGGTCTTGACCTGAAACGTCAACTGTTTATTTCCCTTCATTGATGCTGCCTGACCTGCTGAGTTCCTCCAGCATTTTGTGTGTGTTGCTCCAGATCCCAGCATCTGCAGAATCTCTTGTGTCTCCAAGTTCACTTAAAATGAGCTTCATTTGTTGTGAAGCTTGATGATCTACTGAGACTGTGATATTTATTTAATATATGCAACGCTTTCTAATCAGTCTTTATTAAGCATGTTTCAGCACTATTTTCAGGCATATTGCGAAGGTATTCCACTGTAGAAAATTCACAGATTTTAATTCATGCCCAATAATCTCTGCAATTGATAGAAATCTGCTCAGATATTCCAGGCTCCAAGTTCTCCTCCAGCCATCCTTGGCCTCTATAATTGTGTCTGGTCTAGTTTTCGTCTTTGTGCCAATGTAAGTAGTTTAACATAAATGAGAGCTAGGAAATGTGAAATAATCCAAGTTTTACGTGGTTCAAAGCAAAGTTAACAATGGCCTTGATACAGTTAACGAACATCTATTACAAAATTACCTGCGACTTTATTTATGGCTGCATAAACCAATGCTGGACGTGACTGATTCCCATTAATCAAATGTATTTCTTTTGATATCATTTAAAGACTTCATAACTAGTAAGCTAAATTCTCACAGTAACAGAAGATTTAAAGTTATGATCTTGCCTTGATTATTTGATGACACTGAGTAGAACCAGTGCTTTAGTAAGGCAAGCGGTAAAATCTGCTGCTAAATGCTGTAGGTGTGTGTACGTACAGCTATTGCCCTTTTTGTTTTTGTTATGCAGGGTGAACCTTACCTGAGCACTGGCCATGGTCACATGATTTGCTACTGGGATGGTTCCGCACACTACTTGATGTATCTCTTGATGGTAGCAGCGATTGCCTGGGAGTAAGTTATATAAGCTTTAAAGAGATCAAAATTTTCCTTGAATATTGGCACAACTCTGCGTGTGAACAGTTACAGCTCCTGATGGTTATTTGGCATGATTTTTAAAACAATGTTGTGAGTGCACTGAAAATCCCTGGATACAAGAGCAGGGAGGTTATGTGCCAGCTTTAGAAAACCTTGGTCAGACCTCAGCTGGAATACTGCATGCAGTTAGAACATAGAACATAGAACACTACAGCACAGTACAGGCCCTTCAGCCCATAATGTTGTGCCGACATGTTATCTTGCTCTAAGATCTATCTAACCCTTCCCTCCCAGATTGCCCCCCCCATTTCTCTATCATTCATATATCTATCTAAGAGTCTCTTAAATGTCCCTAATGTATCTGCCACCACACTGTAGGGAAGGGCGTGATAGAGCTGGAGAGGGAGCAGAGGAGGTTCACCAGGATGTTGCCTGGGATGGAGCAGTTTAGTTATGAGGAGAGACTGGGCAGGCTAGCTTTGTTTTCCCTGGAGCGGAGGGGGTTAAGACCAGACGTGATTGAGGTATATAAAATTATGAGGGGTACAGACAGGGTAGACTGCAGGAATCTTTTCCCCTTATCAGAGGTGAATAAAACTAGAGGACATGGATTTAGGGTGAGGGGTAAGAGATTTAGAGGAGGTTTGAGGGGGACCTTTTTCACTCAGAGATTGGTGAGCACCTGGAATGCACTTCCAGAGAGAGTGGTGGAAGCAGAGTCACTGACAGCATTTAAGTAGTGTCTACATGAGCATTTGAATCATTAGGCATTGAAGGCTACAGGCTAAGTACTGGAAGATGGGATTGATACAGAAGGGTGCCCACTGGTCGGTGTGGACATGGTAGGTCGACTGGCCTGTTTCCATGCTGTGTGACTCTACGACACACTGACACTAAATGATTTAGGCAGCATCAACAGCTTCACAGGGTGCCCTCAACATTTCGCACAATTAGTTGTGCTTGTTCCAAACTTACTTGGGATGGGTAGTTAGTCGAGAAACAAAGGACTGTGGAATCTAGATGAAAAACACTATGATGCTGGAGGAACTTAGCAGGCTAGGCAGCATCCATGGAGAAAAGCAGGCGGTCAATGTTTCGGTCAGGACTCTTCTTCAGGGTAATTAGTGCTAACCACTATGAGGGACACATACATCCGCAGCCTAGCAACCAGCAGAAGATGGTCGCTTTCCACCTCCAGCTCCACAAGTGTATTCTGGTTTCTGTACTTGGTTTATTTTAACTTGCATCCCATTTTTTTTTGCTAAATCCTTGTTTATGGAAAGAAGGCCCTGTTATCTTTCTATTTCTTTTAATGTGACATTTAGGGTTTATCTTGTTGAATTATTTCTTGTTCTTAGAACCAAACTTCTGCACAGTCTGGCGATGACGTGGTGGGTTGTGGGGTAATGGAAATCTTCAGACAATCTAATTCCATTCAGGCTGCTGTTGGTTCAGTGAAATGTTCTTATTTAAAGCCTATGGCATATTCGTTAAAAACGCAACGCAGAGTGAAAACAGAACTTTGTTTACAATTTGACTTAATTTGAAGCAATGTCCAACTTCTGTCAATACTACTCCATTGTTAGTTACTGTAGTGATAAATATTTTCTGGAACAGTATTAGACTGACTGTTGTTGGTCTGTAATTCAAAAGATAGCGTGTTAAAATGGAAAATATTTCAATTTTGATTTCATTTGTGGGCAGACTTCAAAGTATAAGGTTATTTCTTAATAAATTTGTTTGTCAAGACTTGCTTTGTAAAGGAAGAACTGAACACCGTTTTGTTTAGTGCTGTACACAGTAGATTGGTTCATTTAGATAGAATATAATTGCAGTGACTCCATGGAAACAAGATTGTTCCTCCAGTGTTGCTCCCTTTGCAATTATGTGTCCATTCTGAGATCTGATACGTATCACTTGGAACTTCTGAGATCCCAAGCAAGGGGGCGTTCCTCCATTTAGTAAACTGATTTATTATTGTCACACGTACTGAGGTACAGTGAAAAATTTTGTTTTGCCTGCCATCCATACAGCTATTGAGGTAGTACAAGGGAAAAGCAATACAGAATACAGAATAAAATGTTACAGTTCCAGAGAAGGTGCAGTGCAGGCAGACAATAAGGTGCAAGGCCATGATGAGGTAGATTGTGAGGTGAAGAGTTCATCTTATTGTACAAATGGACCGTTCAATAGTCTTAGCATGATAAAAGCTGTCCTTGAGCCTGGTGGTACGTGCTTTCAGGCTTTTGTATCTTCTGCCCGATGGGAGAGGGAAGAAGAAAGAATGCCCAGGGTGGGTGGGGTCTTTGATTATGTTGGCTGCTTTACTGAGGCAGTGAGAAGTGTAAGCAGAGTCCATAGAAGGGAGGCTGGTTTTCATGATGTGCTGAGCTGTGTCCACAACTCTCTGCAGTTTCTTGTGGTCTCAGGCAGAGCAGTTGCCATTCCAAGCAGTGATGTATCCGGATAGGATACTTTCTATGGTGCATCAATAGAAATTGGTGAGGGTCAATGGGGACATTCCAAATTTCTTTAGCCCCCTGAGGAAGTAGTGGTGCTGGTGAGCTTTCTTGGCCGTGACATCTACGTGTTTGGAACAGGATAGGCCATTGATGATGTTCACTCCTAGGAACTCTCAAACCTCTCGAGTCAGATGTAAACATGTGAACTGGCTCCCTTCCTGAAGTCAATGAGCAGCTCTTTTATTTTGCTGACATTGAGGCAAAGGTTGTTGTCATAACACCCTGCCACTAGGCTCTTTATCTCCTTCCTGTACTCTGACTCATTATTATTTGAGATTCGGCCCACTACAGTGGTGTCATCTGCAAATTTGTAAATGGAGTTAGAGACTGGATGGTGATTGAGTGAGTTGTTCTTCAGTGACATCATTTCCAGATCATGTCTAGGCTTGCAGTTACTCTTTCTAAATACTAATAAATGCACTGACGGGTAATGTACTTAACAATGAGGATTTCTAAGCTGCCTATTAGTTTGGTCAGTGTTAGGTTAATTGGGATGGTCTTGGCGGAAGTACAGTTCATCAGTTGGGTAACAAAGGGCAAGATCTGAGCTGGCACTGATTATTCCCCAGGAATGCCAAGAGGCTGTCTTGTGGCAAGAGGCAGTCTGAGCTGAGATCGGTTTTCACAGCATAAATAGTTCCCTGAGGCAGCCCTTCAGGATGGAAGATGACTTGCTTCCACTTCTGCTTTGTGGGGCCTGAGGTGGCTGATAAGTCCAAACTGGGAACAGGAAACTTCCACAGATGGGGCAGGTGGGATGGGCCGGTGGGTGGTTTCTGAGGTGGTGGCTCCTGCTCTTTACACCACGCCTCTGTGTGCTCCTCATACATGGTCTTGAGGCTGTCAATACCACCCCAAAATATCTTCTACATGTTGAGTGATCATGGGACAAAGGTTTCCAAGAGTCAGTAGAAATATTGCATCTTTTCAAAGAGGCTTTGAGCATATCCATAATTCTTTTCCTCTGTCCTCCTGGTAATGACTTCCCACCACAGAACTCAGTGTAGACTGTTTGTTTCAGAAGTCTGGTGTTGTGCATGCAAGTAACATGGTCTAATGGAGCTAACTGTTATTCAATCTCTGTGCTGGGGATATTTGAAGGGCCTGTTTCTGTGCTGAATAGCTCTTTGACTATGACTCAACCCACCTGTCCATCCCATCTGGTACTCCCTGCTCCATCTGTAGAAGAGTCTGCTGTTCCTACTTTGGCTTCAGAGCCCACAAAATAGAAGTGGAAGCAAGTCACAGCATTGGTGATACCTCTCCAGTGCTTTGAGGTGCCTACTGTAGGTAGTCCAGGTCTCTGAAGCACATAGGAGGACAGAGATCATCGCTGTCCTGTAGACCATGAGCTTTGTACCAGGTCTGAAGTCTTAATCTTCAAACACTCTTTTTTTCCCTTAGCCAAAGGCTGTGCTGGTGCACAGAAGGTGATGGTGAATGTTGTTATCAGTATCTGCCCTCGCTGAGATGCAGCTCCTGAGATAGGGAAAGTAGTCCATGTTTTCCCAGAGCTCACAATGAAACTTCATTGTCAGAGAGTGGTTTGTACAGTGGGGGAAGGTTGATGAAGGGCCTTTGTTTTGCAGATGCTGAGTGTAAAACCCACCTGTCATCAACAAATCAAACAATAACTTGGAGCTCGACCTCCAAACATGAACAATACTAGCATTGTCTGTGTACTGTGGGACATTGACTGAGGTCAGGTTGACCTTGGTTCTGGAGTGCAGGTGAGGCAGTTTTCCATTAATTTCTCTGCAGCGGGAAGCATGCTGGAAGTGACGTGGATCATCATGGTGAGAAGGATCGAGAAAAGCATTGAACAATGATGCAGTCTTGCTTGACACTGGTCTGCACTGAGGCTGGCTCTGTTGGCGGCTTGTTGGTTAGGTTCATGGCTAACATGCATCATGAAGCAAGCATAAGATGGAGATATATCTGCAGGATGTTAGCTGTGAGGAGGGTGATCAACATTCCCTCCTGGTCGATGGAGTCAGAGGCTTTAGTGAGGTGGAGAAAGGCCACATGTCCTGACATTCTCTGTTAAACTCCACAAAGCCTGGACACTTGAGACCTTCGGGAGAGCAGAAGTAATTGTGGTAGAGAGAGAGGAGGGCACAGGCAGGCAAGACTGAAAAGACAAGTGTTCCATTAATGCATTCTCTGTTAAAACAAACTAGCCTAAGCAAGTATGCCTATTACAGAAGTTCTACTTTAAAAGAAGAGGTGAATTGTTTTCACTGGAAATGTATGATATGTTCTATTATATCTTTGTAGATATTTGCTGAAGAGACTTTTTTGGTTCAGTAAAATTTCACATGTTCCACTTTGTGATGTGTTAGATCAGGACTTTATGTGGACATGCTACTTTGTGTTTTTCAGGCAGAGTTACAGAACGATTGGCTTATACTGGGTTGGATCGATTCTGATGAGTACTGTTGTATTCTTATCTGGAAACCTTGTTGGTAAGAACAGACTTATCATGGGTCTCTGTGTCTCTTGTCTGCATTTGATCTGGTATGAGCTTTCCTTGCTGTTTCTTTGAGTTATTCTGGACTATGTGCGTGTGTGACCATCTCTGTATCTTCCTCCCTCATCCTCTTTATTCAGTTACTTTTCCAGGTTTGAACTGTGTGCAATAGAGAAACATTTTTATGAAATAAAGAATTTAAAGTTAATGTGATCTGTAAGTTTGAAGGCTAAAGTGAGGAAAAGGATGAAGAGAGAAGCAATTGTGCCTCTGCTCTTTCTGTTTATTTAAATTAGTAATTTGTAGGCCACACAACTTGGTCCTGAATCTTTACTTTCATATATTCACTAGGAAAATACGGTACAAAAGTTGGCCCCGCCAGTTTCCTGATTATTCCTTACCTTCTTCTTCCAATGTGGGCTGTTCTCCAGATTTATAACCAGCCTTTACAGAATGAGTCTGCACCTAAGGTGAGTATCAAGTGTTAGTTGTTGATTGTCTTCCTTTAGAATTAACCTTGGTGCAGGTGGTAATATACCAATGACTGAGAAGCAAGCCACTCAGACCAAGGAGGTTTGGTCACTGCTACTGGCTGATATAATTCAATGGAATTTAGCAGAGTGCTTTTAAAATTCTTTCTTCTAGTTATAAGCTTTGCTAACAAGGCCTGCATTTACTTACTTCCTATCCCTAGCTGCTTAGCGAATGTGCTGAGATGTTGTGTATTTAGACTTTCAAAAGGCCTTCAACAAGGTGCCGCACAAGAGACTGATTAATAAGGTGAGAGGTCATGGAATTACAGGTAGGATAACAGAATGGGTGGAACATTGGCTGGTACGCAGAAAGCAAAGGGTGGGAATAAAAGGATCCTGTTCTGGTTGGCTACCGGTTACTAGTGGTGTTCCGCAGGGGTCGGTGTTGGGGCTGCTTCTTTTTACCCTGTACACTAACGATTTGGATGATGGAGTAAATGGTTTTGTGGCTAAGTTTCTGGATGACACCAAGATAGGTGGAGGAGTAGAGACTATTGAGGAGACAGGTAGGTTGCAGAGAGACCTAGATAGTTTAGGAGAATGGGCAAGGAAGTGGCAGATGATATTCAATGTTGAGAAATGTGCAGTTGTACACTTCAGAAACAGAAATAAACGGGCAGATTATTATCTAGAAGGAGAGAAAATTCAAAGTACAGAAGTACAAAGGGACTTGGGGGTACTCGTGCAGGATACCCTAAAGGTTAACCACCAGGTCGGATCGACGGTAAAGAAAGCAAATGCTATGTTGGCATTCATTTTGAGAGGTATAGTGTATAAGAGTAAGGAAGTGTTGATGAGGCTCTACGGGGCACTAGTGAGGCCTCATTTGGAATACTGTGTACAGTTTTGGGCCCCATATCTTAGGAAGGATGTATTGATGTTGGAGAGGGTTCAGAGGAGATTTACGAGGATGATTCCCGGGACGAAAGGCCTTACATATGATGAGCGTTTGTCAGCTCTTGGACTGCACTCACTGCAGTGCAGAAGAATGAGAGGGGACCTCATAGAAACATTTAAAATGTTGAAAGGACTGGACAGAGTAGATGTGGTCAAGCTGTTTCCCTTGGTGGGTGAGTCCAGGACCAAAGGGCACAATCTTAGAATTAGAGGGTACAGGTTTAAAACAGAGATGAGGAGAAATTTCTTTAGCCAGAGGGTAGTGAATTTATGGAATTCCTTGCCACGTACAGCAGTGGAGGCTAGATCACTGGAGGTGTTTAAGGAGGAGATAGATAGATATCTAATTAGTCAAGGTATCAAGGGATATGGGGGGTAAGGTAAATTGGGGTTAGAATAGTTTTTTTTTCATTCCCCCCCATTTCTCATTCTTTTTCTTTTTTTCCCTTTTCTTTGGAGTAGACTCGATGGGCCGAATGGCCTACTTCTGCTCCCTTGTCTTGTGATCTTGTGACTTCTCTTGAGTCCCATTAGGTCATGTGGTGAGGCTATTCTCACACTTCAAGGATTTTGATATACTGATAATGAACGACTGGTGTTAGTTTGGTGGGTAACAGTAAAGGATTCTGGAAGAGGTGTTACGGGGTGGTTGTTATCCATGTACAGATGGTACAGCTCCAGAGTTTGGGAAGTGCTGTTGGAGATGTCTTGTTGAAGTTTATTATACAATATCCAGTGACTTTAGCCACAATCAGTGGTAGAGAGAGTAATTGTTTGAGGTGTTGGATGATGTTACAGTCAAGCAGTCTGCTTCCTCTTGTGTAACGCTGAGCTTCATGAATGTTGATGCAGCCGTGTATTTGGGCATTTGGAAAACTTCATCATAAACACCGATTGACCTCAGCACCTTAGGCTTGGAAGGATGCTGATAACTGTTGTGCAAAATCTGACACATATTGAAAACTGCTTGGTAAACGAGGCTTGACCGTATGTTATTCTTGTCTAATTGCTTCTCGGCGCAACATGTCTAACCTCACATGAATAGTGGATGCTTCAGTAAGGTTTCAGAGGCCTTCAGACTTCTAGGATGGTACTCCAGTATGAATCAGGACTTTTAATGGATAAGGAAAAAAAACTTGTTGAACAAAATGGGGTAACAGGATTATTTATTTTAAAGAAATTATGTGCCCAAAATTTCCACTTAGCTGCTTAATGTTCACCAGTCTCTCAATCCACTTGCACCTTGAGCAGAATCCTTGGTATAAATTTTCTCGAAGTATCTTCTGAAATAAACAGAAAATATGTAAACACTCAGCAGATCAGGCAGCATTTGTGAAGAGAGAAACAGAGTTAACGTTTCAGGTCCGAGACTCTTTGCTCAGAACTGGGAAAGAAAGAAAACAACCTGGTTTTAATTTTCAGAGAAGGTGGCCCAGGAATGGATGGGATAAGGGAAATATCTCTGATAAGGTGAGATCAGATCTGCTGTGTGCATAAGCCTTAAACAAGGTCATTTGGTTGGTGGATTAGTGAGGGCAGCTGGAGAGAGCATTAAAGCTATGAAATGAGGGCAAGTAGTGAGTGTGAACACAAACAAAGGAACACAGAGGATGCAAAATACAGAGTCGCAGGACACACCCAATGGGTCAGGCTCGGAGTGAAGAACTGAGCCAATATCACAAGTGGACTGGCCACTTCTGATGCAGACAGAGAAAGCAAGTTATCTGAAGTTGTGGAATTCTTTTCTGATTTTAGGTTTGGAAGCTTGCAACTTGCCCAGATGGAAAATAAGATAATGTTCTTTATAGTTACGTTGGGCCTTGTTACATTGTCTCTCAAGCTTACATTGGCTCTGAAGAGTACCGGAGAAGGAGAGGGCCTTCTGATTGTCAATTCCATGTCAGTACTTTGATGATCTGTTAAGCCGACCCCTGGGCTGAACCAGCTGATAAAGCTCCCAAACACTGGGAATGTTTGTGAATTCACAAACTTTGAAAAAAAAACAAGCCTATAATTTAAAAATGAATTATAACATCTACAAATAATTAAATCTATTTGAAATACTTAAAACTAGCCTCGCTGCCTTGGAGCTGTTCTTCCCCAGTGAAATAAATGGAGGGACGGAACTTGCACCAGGATTACCCTGGCACAAGTTGAGTGGGTGGTCTTAGCTGAAAAACGGTGGAGTTACTGTTTCATCATTGAACTCTGAGAGGGATCTAGTGTCCAGGCACGGTGGGAATGGCAGCGGCTGTCAACCAAGTGTGTTTGGGATCTCCACATTTGTGCATACTTGTGGACTTCTTCGTGGAGGTTTCAGGCCTGTGTTTAGATTCTTAAATATTTAGGAATATTGATGAGAAGAATTTGATTTTCCAGTAAAGTTTCAAATTGGGTAATCACATCAAAAAGGTTTTGCTGTTTTGACTTGTCCATCATGTGTGTGGTTTTGTCTTTGCTTCAGTTATATTGGGCATTGGTGAGACCACAAATACAATTACTACATTTAGGAGGCATTTAGACAGACTTATAAATCGGCAAGGTGTAGAAGGATACAGTCCTAATGTGGACAAATGGGATTAGGGTAAAAAGGTCAGCATGGACGTGCTAGCTGAAGGGCCCGATTGTGTGCTGTACAACTCCATGACTCCATGACATCTGGAGGACTTGTGTGGTATAGGCCTCTTTATGGAAGAATGTTAATGTGCTGGAAACAGACCAGTGCAGGTTCAGCAGACTAATGTTAAAGCTGAAAGTGGTGGAAATACTTGGCAGGTCAGGCTGCATCAGTGGTGAAAGCAACAGTTAATGTTTCAAGTCATGAGACCTATTAAAAGATCATTGTAAGATAAGATAAGATATTTATTTATTAGTCACATGTACATGGAAACACACAGTGAAATGCATCTTTTGCGTAGATTGTTCTGGGGGCAGCCTGCAAATGTCACCACTCTTCCGGTGCCAACATAGCATGCCCACAACTTCCTAACCCGTACGTCTTTAGAATGTGGGAGGAAACCGGAGCACCCGAAGGAAACCCATGCAGATACAGGGAGAATGTACAAACTCCTTACAGACAGCGGCGGGAATTGAACCTGGGTCGCTGGCACTTTTACAGTGTTATGCTAACTGCTATACTACCGTGCCTGACCTGAAATATAAATTATGTTTTTCTCTCTTTACGGGCATTGCTTGTCCTGTTGAGTACTTCAAGCACTTCCCCAAATTTTCACTATCTATAGTTTTTTGACTTTCATTTGCTAGAAGAGTTGTCTGATGAGGAAAGGTTGGACAGGCTGGTATTGTATCTGTTTGCATTTAGAAAGTGGAGAGCATACTTGATTGAAACAAAAGATCCTGAGGGGTTTTGACAAGATGGATGTGGAGAGGATGTTTCCTCTTGTGGAACAACCTAGAATCAGGGACTACTGTTTAAAAATAAGAAGTTAGTCATGTCAGGCAGAGATGAGGCAAACCTTTTCCTCTAAGGATACAAGTCTTTGGAGCTCTCTTCCTCAACAGGCAGTGAAAGCAGATTCTTTGAATATTTTAAAGGTAGAAGTAGAAAGATTCTTGATAAGCAAGAGGTGAAAGGATCCTGGGGGATAAGAAGGAACGCAGAGTTGAAGTTAAAGTCAGATGAACCACCATCTTATTAAACACCTTATGGGACTGAGTAGCCTACTCTTGCTTTTAATATGTATGTGCAGATTATAACGTGCAATATAGAGTAAAAGCAACATTGCACATGTTAATCCTAAGTGTCACATCGTGAACACGGCACTTCACACATGGGAGATTCCACAGAATTGTTATTACTATTGGTAAATTTTCTCGTGGGATCTTGTTATCCTGCCTGGATTACTAGATTTCATCATTATTTATTATGAATAGTAACTTATTCCAATGTAACAAAAGACAGAGCACAGTAACTCAACAAGAGAACAAGATCAAAATTATTTACGATTAATTCAGCTTTGGTTTTTATATATTCTAGTACAAACCTTCCGAGGAATTGTTTGTCACCACCAGCCCTTTAGTAATGAGGTGACTGGTATGTGAATAATCTATTTTTAACATGATGTAGGGTCTGGCGAGAAGTCTAAAGTCACTTGGTGCTGATAGAGTGGAGTCATTTTTAGATGAACTGTTGCACATAATTTGACCTAATTGTATTGTATTTGTCCCCACCACTGTAAAATATAAAAACATAATGCAGGGAGATAAATGAGCTGAAGAGTTGAGAGTATCTGCTGCTGACTGTACTCATACCCCAGCATACAGTTCCACTGAAGTGCATGATCTTTGCAACAAATGTAAAAGCTGGCTAAGGTCCCTTTTAAAAGCCAAACACTGCAGATGCTGGAAATCAGAAATAAAAAGTGAAAATCCTAGAAATACTCAACAGGTTAGGTAGCATCTGTAGAGAGCAAAACAGAGTTTACATTTTACGTTCCAAATCAATGATCTATCTTTGAAGCTGGGGAAAGTTGGAAATCAAATGTATTTTATGTTGCTGACAGGATAAAGGGAATGTCTGTGACAGGGTGGAGGTTGATAAAAGCTGAGAGACAAATGATGGTGGTGCTGGCTGGGGGAGGGTGGCCAAAGCTTGTTCATTGCAGCTATTTTATTCAATTTTGGCATCCGGGTACCCGTCGCTGAGAGGGCCAGCAGTTATTGCCCATCAGTTATTGCTCTTGAGGAGGCGATGGTGAGTGGTCATCTCGAATCCCTGCACTCCTTCTAGTGAAGGTGCTCCCACGTTGCTGTTGAGGAGGGAGTTCCAGGGTTTAGACCCAGCGACGGTGAGAGACAGGTAATGTTTCCAAATCGGGATGGGAGGGGAACCTGCAGTTGGTTGTGTTCCTATGCACTTGCTGCCCTTGTCCTTGACAGTAGAGGTTGTAGGTTTGGAAGGTGCGGTTGGAATAACATTGGTGAGTAACTGCAGTTTATTTTGTAGATGGTAGATATTACAGCCACAGTGTGCTGGTGATGGAAAGAAGAATGGGTATAGTGTAATTGAGGAGGCTGCTTTGTCCTGGATGGTGTTGACCTTCCTGAGAGCTTTTGGTCTTGTACTTTTCCAGGCAAGTGGAAAGTATGTCATTGTACTCCTGCTTTATGTCATGTAGATGATGGAAAGGCCTTGAGGTGTCAGGAGTTAAGTCACTTGCTGTAGGATACTCAGCCTATGACCTGGTCTTATAGTTAATGGTATTTATATGGCTGGTCCTGTTGAGCTTCTTGTCAACGGACATTGATGGTGGGGGATTCAGTGGTGGTAATGCCATTGAATGTCAGAGGTGTATGTTAGACATTCTCTTGTTGGAGAAGGTCGTTGGCTGGAATTTCTGTGAGGTGAGTGTCACTTGCCACTTACCAGTCCGTGGCTGAATGTTGTCCAGATTTCGAGAGATGGCTGCTTAATTCACTGAGGAGTTGTGAATTGAATATGATCAATCATCAGCAAACATTCCCATTCCTGACTTCAAACATTCCCATTCCTGTCTGGAGGAGATGGAAGTAAAAGGACATGAAAGAGGAGAAGGAAGAAAATATTGCTAATACTGAGATACCAATCGCAGTAGTTGCTGAAAATCTGAAGCAAAAGAGATTGCTGGAAATGCCCACCAGCTCAGGTAGCATCTGTAGAGATAGAAAAATGTTTAATGTTAAAGATTGATGCCTTTCCATTGGAACTTGAGAGGCTTGTTCAAGGTTTTTTGAATTCATTGTTGAAACCTAAGGGTTGTAATGCGTCTAGACAGAAAAATGTGATTGGGCAGTTTTCTCATGGAACTCATCATTGAAACCTTCTGTGAAAAACTCCATCAACTCAGTTAATTATCCTTCAACATTTCCTTTAATCGTAAACTCCCAAGTTGAAACATTTCCTGTGGTGTCAGCTAATGCAGGCTACAAGTACACATGGAGTCACATACAGCATGGAAGCAGGCCCTTTGGCCCAACTTGTCCATGCCAACTGTGTTGCCTAGCGAGCTAGTCCCATCTGCCTGTGTTTGGCCCAAAGCCCTGTGCACCTCTCCCATCCATGTACTTATCTAATGCTTTTAAATATGCCCACCTCAACCACTATTTCTGGGGGATCATTCCAAATACACATCACCCTTTGTGTGAAGAACCTGACCCTGATGTGCCTTTCAAATCTCTCGCCTCTGATCTTAAACTTATGCCTTCTTTTTTTTAGCACCCCCTCCCTGGGGAAAAAAAGGACTATGTGTTTTCACCCTGTCAATGCTCCTCATGACCTTATATACCTCTATCAGGTCACCCCTCAATCTCCTACATTGCAGAGAATAAAGTCCTTGTCTACGCAACCTCTCCTTGTAACTCAGGCCCCCAAGTCCAGGCAACATCCTGGTAAAGCTTTTCTGCACTTTCTAGATTAATAACATCTTTCCTATAACAGGGTGACCAAAACTGTACACAATACTCCAAGTGCGGCCTCACCAATGTCTTATATAACTGCAACATAGCTTCCCAACTCCTATACTCAGTACCATCACCATAATCAGAAACATATACCTCGAGTTTATGGAAGTGTGTACATATATTTGCCCCTTAATATTTAAGACTCACCACATGCATTCAAGAGAGTGCACAGTTATATAGCTTTGCAACCCTCTGTCAACACATGGAAGTCCCAGACTTGATTTAAAATATCCAGGCAGCCATTAAGGGATAGAAACCTGGTGGACAATGGGTTCTGCCCCCAGTGTGGTGCTCGGAGCATCTATTTACTGACCTAATGCATGGTGAAATGGATATATTTGGGGCCAATACCAAAGTGTAATCAACTTTCTATGGGAGGTTCTCTATAAACATAGGATGCCACAAGGCAATCATTTAGGACCCAGCATGGTTGCGTGTGTGTGTACATGTGTGGGGAGAGGAATGTGCCCCATTCAAGGCAAGTCAAATTTATTGTCATGTGCACAAGTACGGTGAGGTACAGGTACAATGAAAGTCTTGCTTGCAGCAGATGACAGGCATGTGGGTTCAGACAGCACATGGAACATAAATTGTACATAAATTATACAAGATGGTGAAGAAAAAGCTTGTGTAAAACAAGACATTAATGCAAAAAAACACAATTAGAAACAAGTCCAGGGCATTGCAAGAGGTGGTCCGTAGTGTTTTGTTGCTGAGGTAGGGTTAGGGTTCAAGAATTTAATGGTTGTAGGAAGATAGCTGTTCCTGAACCTGGTGGTGTGGGACCTCAGGTTTCTGTACCTCCTGCCCGACAGTAGCATCGAGAAGTGGGACAGTGGGGATTCTTGATAATAGATGCTACCTTCTTGAGGCAGAGCCTCATGTAGATGCTTTTGATGGTGGGGAGGGCTGTGCCTACGATGGACCAGGCTGTGTTTAGTACTCTCTGCAACCTCTTGCGTTCCTGTATGTCGGAATTGCCGTACCAAGCAGTGATGTAACCAGTCAGGATGCTGTGTTCCAGCTTCAGACAGTGGACCTGATATAGGGGATCAATGCCTGCTCCATTTCTCCACTGCTTTAGATTCTGGCCAGAAGTGGCTCCATTCCTTGTTTTGATGCTTAACCTCTATAAGTGAGGGCTATTGAGCAAGATATCCCATTTTTTGATGGTCTTCCACACCTTGAATTCCTGTTGTTATAAGCTTTGATTTCCGGCACGTCCAAAATAAATATCCAGATTCCAATTCTGCTTAGAAAATTGCAGGGAAGATAGAATGAGAGCATCTTCCAGGAAATTAATTGGTTTATCAACTCCAGGATTGTGAGGTGATGTATTTTATCTGATATAGAGTCAATCTGGCACTCATTTACATAAAGCTTAACCAACTCTCTATATGTTAGCCTTAATAGGATATGTTGTAGCTTCACTAATTTGTTTTGCAAGAGGTTATTTAGAATCTTGTCAAGTCTGTTTGAAATCCTAGCATTTATGCAAACTTCTGCCAATAAACATGATCCTGATGACTGTAGGTTTGGTGTATTGTAAGCAAGTGTTGAAATAGGTCATTCTTTCCTTGAGAAGGTTCAGGTACTTTATCACTGCTGACAAGGATTTACATTTCACAATGGCTTGAGACAAAGAGGAATGAGCGGAAACCATTCAGCCCCTTAATCCTGCTCTACTTTTCAGTTGCGACATGGCTGACCTGCACCTTAATTCCATTTATTCATCTTTGCTCCATGTCTCTTGGTACCCTGGTGTAACAAGAATCGAACACCTTCAGTTTTGAAAGCTAGACCAGCTTCCAGATTTTCACTCCCCTTCCTGTGGTAAATGTGCTTCTTGTATTCCTGGTTAGACGGCCTGGCACTAACTTTAGGAATATGTCCCCTTTCTCTGATTCATCCATCAAAAGTTTCTCCATCTTTCATATAAAATCCATTTACCACTTTAAACCACTCAATTCTGTGTTGTCCAAATGATCTATACTCAGGAATAAGAAAGATTAATTTACATAAAAGTATTAACATATTTCTCGCATATGCTGATTCAATGGCATTATTCATACTCAAAACATCATTTTCTAGTTATCTCCATTATCTACTTATTTTGCAATGCTTTTAGCATTGGCTTGAAATTATCACTTAATTTTTGCACTGGTTGGAATTAGTCTTCTTCCGTATTTCTTTTTAACATTTTAAAATTGTTGGCTTAAGCAAGAGTACAACTCCATGACTCTATGACATCTGGAGGACTCGCGTGGTTTTGGCCTCTTTATGGAAGAATGTAAATGCGTTAGAAGCAGACCAGAGCAGGTTTAGTAGACTAATGTTAAAGCTGAAAGTGGTGGAAATACTTGGCAGGTCAGGCTGCATCAGTGGTGAAAGAACTCCTCCCCCATAGGTTATTGTTCAACCATCTACTTGTCCCTAGTAGCTTTAAGTGTACTTGATTAATCCATCAAGATGCCCAGTCTTTGACACACAAACATGCAGACAGAGCAGGAGTAAACTAGCTGGTTCACCTAGCTTGTCTCTTATAGTTGTGATCTCTTGTAGCATACACCCCCTGTCATGTGATCTCTTGGGAAAAATCAGACAATAAACTCAGGTAGAAAGAACATTTGGAAAATTCGTCTTTGTGGTTCCTCTGTCCACCTCTTCTGTCCTTAGACCACCCCACCTCACTGCACTACAGCTGATCAAAACTAGTCTGGGAGACCATCCTGCTGCTGAATAACTTCTGTGGGTAACAGAGGTGGGAGCAAATCCCTGTCCTAGCAAGGAAAACATCTGCCTCTTAGTTGAAGGAATTCATTGATTCACTGTTCACTGCATGCTCCACAGACCAAGATGAAGCATCACCTTTACACAGCTTTACATGTCATGGGTCCTTCCTGACCCATTTAGTTGACACAATTGATTTGGACCAAAGTATTTTTATCATTCCATCAATTTAAATGTTAATCAGTTCATCCCGGGCCTGGAAATTCCTTTCATTTGGTAAGGGATGTTACATCGGCAGTGTATGATAGACCCACACTCCTTTTTAGAAGGTTGGCTGTGGCAAAATTCTATTATGCACAAGTCTCCAGTTTGGTTCCCTAATAATCTTCAGGGATGGAGGTTTGCTGCCCTTTCTCAGTCTGGCCTCTACTCGACCCCTGATCCACAACCAATTTTATCACATCAGAAATGGTCCGGTAATCTTGTCAGATAATCGGCAATTAGGAACAGACAATAAATGCTGGTTCATGTACCAAGGGCCACATTCTATGACCAAATATATTGTTAAAAATGCATCAGACACTTGGGAGGAAAGCCAGAGATTTTGCAAGCAATGTAGTAACCTCCACAGATTTTGTTTGGTAAAAGCTTTTCCATGCAATACATTTCAAGGCTCCTAAGGGGTTGTGGAGTTCCCCTAGTTGTCTTATTTCTTGCACTCTCACCAGTCCCTTTCCTGGAATTGCTTCTGCTGCTCTTGAGGCAGCGGAAGACCCCTGTGAGGTGCCTATGACTGAATATTTCTTTCTTCCCGGTGCCTCCCAGCAGCTGTCCAATTAGTAATGTAGATCAGCACACACTCTTAGGTGACGTCCCCTGAAAATTTCCAGAATAAATATTGCTGAAGTATTGTTGAAATCCTGACAAATTATCCCTACATCTCCTAATATGTTTGAGAAATGCTCCTCAAAACTCCAGTGGAAAGCAAACAGTGAAAGCTGAGTTTGCATTTAAGGAGAGCCCAAAACCCTCGGTGTGATTTCTTCAGTGCTCGCAGTAAGGATGGGTTTCAGTTCAAGTGTGAACTTCCGCAACAGGGTGCAACATTTTTAATGAACACAAGCAGAGGATTTGACCGTGTGTTAGTTCTTTAACTAGTTTCCTTGCATGTGCTTCCTTTATCGAGATGGTGTGTTATGTGCTGATCCATCTCAGGCCTGACATCTGTGTGGAAACTACTCCTAATCTGTCTCATGTTGGGTGGGGAATAAACTCTGATCAGAGCTTCACTCTGAGTGATCAGACTCGGTTTAATGTTTTCTCTGACAGATGGCAACAATGACAGTGCAATACTCTCTCAGAACTGGGCCAGAATATCAGCATCTTACTTATTATGACACAGAAAGATGCTGTTTGGCTCATTGGGTCCATACTGGTTTCAACCCTATCAGTCCCATTCCGGCTCTCATTTCCCTGTACCTCTGCAATTTATTCTCTCATACATGTCCATCAACTCTGCTTTGATTCTTTTACCACTTACCCTCACTAGGGGATTATTTACGACACCCAGTTAATCTACTGGCAGGTCTTTGGGTAATGGGAGGAAACTGGAGCATGTGAGAGAAACCCATGTGGTCACAGGGAACATGTGCTAACTTCATCACAGACAGTACCCGAAGTCAGGATCAAATCCAGGTCACTGGAGCTGTGACGTTGCATCATCTATTTGTGTTGATTTTGTGAACAGTCATTTGGAAGGTCTTGATCACATGACCCTCCTACACATAAGCAAGGCTGCTATTCACTGAGTCATAGCTAACTGTCAGCCCACTGAAAGTAAACAGGTTTATTCTGATAAGAGAATATTGACTGAATGTATTTAATTGCCAATTATCACTAGTTATTTTTAACTTTAAATTTTGAACTGAACTATTTGAAACAAAGTTTGGTTTCCCACATTTCAGGCAATTGAAATTGTCCAAAAGAAGAATCTGATACAGAGACCACTTGACCTGGTGTTGGCCATCTCCCTCATATTTATCGCATCCTTCAGTATCTTCAGAGGATTGGTAAGGAAAACATCTTTAGTTCCTAATCTCTGCAGTATCACAATGTAATGAGAGATAAAGGTTATAAGATGAAGTAGTTTTCAACTTTGTGTTAACTTTATCAATTGCTGCAGGTCTATCTAGAGATCTTCTTAGGCAGTCCCTTTGGACTGAGCGTGACTTGCACCTGCTCTGGGTTTGTGGGTTCTGCAATGGCTAATGAACTTTAAATTCTTCCATAGACAGGGTAGGAGATGCCCAATGAGACAGGCAAGTAGGTAGCTTGTGAGATGGTCCACCCTTTCTAATACTTATGCAGGGCTTCTATGTATTCCTGATGCATGGCTACGAGGTTCTCAATACCATCCTGAATGTTGCTTCTCCACTTTGATCAGTGATGGGCCAGTGGTTCCCAGGACTCAATGGGAATGTTGCATTTTTTCAAGGAAGCTTTGAGAACATCCTTGAGTCTTTTCCTCTGTCTGCCTATCAATCTCCTACCAGCTCGGAGCAGACTGTTTGTTTTGGGAATCTGGTATCAGGTATGTGGCCTGCCCGATGTATCTGACTGAGAGTAACTAATCTTGAGTAGACTTGTGTAGACTTCAATACACCGTCCTAAAATCTACACCTGTTTCATTGTGTAAGTCAATTGATGGACCTGCAATGAATCTCCTCCCAGATTTTCTGATCAGAGTTAATCTCCCTTGAGGTTCTCAGTCTGTGGCTACTTTGCATTGATGATGTAGTGGGGGCAATGTTTGAACAAATGGAAAGCCATGGATGCTGGACATCAGGGGTTAACATGGGTGTAATTGGGCGGCGCAGGCTTGTTGGGCCGGAAGGGCCTGTTACCGTGCTGTAGAAATAAAGTTATAAAGTTTTCATTTCTATCTATGATTCCTATCTGTCTGCTTCCTTTTCGTGCTGGTGCAGGGTCCCTGTGTTGTGGAGCATGCAAAGGGCAAAGTAGAAGCCAGCAGGTCTTCAGCTGGCTGAGTCTTCCACGTCCAGTGAAATGGTTGTAGTCACACCTTGACTTCTTCATTTTAGATCCTCTGCCTTTAACCTGCCCAGCAAGAAATGGACATAGCTTCATCTTTCTCGTCCAAACAGGACAAGGAAAATGAAACTACCTGACGCGGGACTGGACAATTTGCAAATTTCCAGTTTGTGCGATGGAGGCTTCAAACTATTTGAAACTTCCACATCCGGAATTCTCTTTCAAATGTGACCTCAATGAACTCCATTGTTGAATACATGTTAATTTTTGTCTGCTTTCTTGGACTATATTTTTCCTCAGCTACTCTGCCACAGAAATAATTGAAACTCCCAGCAATAAACTGAAGCACTTTATCGTAAATTGTAATGTGAGACAGGGTAGATGCTCTGCTAAATGATGGTGTGTAGAACATAGAGGTTAACTGGGAGACGACATGCAGGATTCTCACTCTTTCCTTGGTTATTGCAATTTATTGTGCTAAATATTTCTTGTTGGTTGTAGGTGGCTTTAGATTGCCCTGCCAAGGTGTGCCGACAATATCTGCAGCAACAAGAGCCGTACCTGAGAGATCCTGCAGCCTATCCAAAGATACAGGTAACCAGTCCATTATTTGCCTGGTGGGTGGCACTTAGTGCTGCTGTCTCACAGCTTCAGCAGGCAGCAACTGATCCTGACTTTGGATGATGTCTGTGTGGAGTTTGCACACTCTCCCTGTGACCACATGGGTTAGGTTGGTAGCAAGAGAAAAGAGAAATGGGGGGGGTCAAGGGGGTGGTGGTGGGGAGTCGATAGATATGTGAGAGGGAATAGATTATAGGGAAAGTAAATGGGGGGATGGGAGAATGGTCTGTGAGCTGGCATAGACTTGATGGGCCGAATGTTGTACGTCAATATTAAAAGCAGTACCTATTAAAAGATAGATTCAGCTGTTCATTAATGCGGCTAATAACTGATTGGTTGAACTATCCCTGACCTCTGGTGCTGTTTAGCCACACCTTCAGGTGATACTCATTGATGATCTGGTTAGGAATGGGAGGAGTTTTCATTGAGATTAGTGTCTGGGGCGGGATTGACTTTAGTTCGGTTACAAACTTGGCTTGTTTACTCTCGAGCGTTGGAAGCTGAGGGGAGACCTGGTAGAGGTTTATAAAGTTATAAGAGGCATAGATAGGGTAGACAGTCAGAATCTTTTACTCAGGGTAGAAGTGTCAAATAGTAGAGGACATGCATTTAAGATGAGAGGGGGAAAGTTTAAAGGAGATGAGCGGGGCAAGTTTCTACACAGAGTGGTGGGTGCCTGGAACGGGCTGCCAGGGTTGGTGGTGGAAGCAGATACAATAGTGGTGTTAAAGAGGCTTTTAGATAGATATGTGAATATGCAGGGAATGGAGAGATATGGATCACACACAGCCAGAAAAAATGTAGTTTAATTCAGCATTGTATTTGGCACAGACGTCGTGGGCCAAAGGGCCTGTTCCTGTGCTGTATGTACAGATGGCCTGTCTAATGTTCTGTGTTTTAATGTGGCAGCAGCACCGGGAGAGGGGTATGAAAGAAGTGATTGGACAGAGGGCATCTCCAGACTGTGCTGTATGTGTGCTTCGGCAATCTGTAAATGGTGAAACTGCCGTAACACCTGAGTCATTCTCATTACATCAGCAACAGGAACCATATGTCTGCATGGATGAGTGGCAGAAATAAAGACAGATTCCGCTTTATTTGGCCACTTTAGAACAGAACAACTGGTGGGCTGTGAAAGAATTGTGCCAGTGTCTTGTTGAGTGTTTCAAGCAGTGAATTAGATGATGGTAATTCAGTCTATAGAGACCCCATTGGTTCACAAGTGATTCTAGTCTCCCCACGTGTATGACCAACATTCATCCTGGTGTTTCATTCCTGGAAGACAGAAGCTGCCACTACATCTTGACCTTAGAAACCAGCATTGAGATTATATACACGCTTCCTGCTTGTGGATGCTAATCCCAGGTATATCTTGGCAGTGTCCTTTTTAGTTAAATGCAGAATTATCAATAAGCTGGTAAACCAGGCTTCCTGGAACAACCATCAGGGAATTGAATCGGGGGAATGGGAATGTCCTGGTTTTGCATATGGAGACATAACCTGAACCCTAATCCTAATACTGGATTTGTACATTAAATTCGTCCAGCTGTGAGTCAATTTTCTGATCTAGAATGAACCCAGCTGAGCTGTGTATTTTGTAGAATAAATTCCTGAGCTAATGACATTAATTATTGGTGATCTTTTTTCCTCACGCCTTCTTTTGTCTTTCTGTTAGATGCTGGTGTACATGTTTTACTCTGTCCCTTTCTGCATTGGAACCCTGTATGGTCTTTTGGTTCCTGGATGTTCCTGGCTTCCTGACTTGGCTTTACTTCATGCTGGAGGCCTTGCACAGGTAAAGAAGTGAGATGGACTGTCCCTCAAGCCCTCAATAGAGACGTGTTATGTTGTACACCTTAAACAATTGGAATATGTTATATTGTACACCTTAAGCTGCTTATACTTCCTTGAGGAATTTATGTAGGGTCAAGTTCTGCTGGAGCCGATGTGGAATAGAACCACTTGTTATCTGTGTGTCTGGACATGTGTGCTGGTTAGCTATTTGATTACAAAAGGCTTTAAAATCACTAGAAGTGATAGTCTGGAGTGGGGTGATGCAAACTTTTCCAAATTTCTTAGCCGCCTAAGGAGATTCTAGGGCCAACCTTGACACAGACTGGTAATTGTCACAAGTACAGTGAAAAGGTTTTGTTTTGCATGCCATCCAGACAGATCATTCCATAAGTACATTGACGTAGTACAAAAGGGAAAAAAAACAGATTGCAGAATATAGCGTTACAGTTACAGAGAAAGTGCAGTGCAGGCAGACAATAAGATGCAAAGCCATAACGAGGTAGATTGAGAGATCAAGAGATCAACTTTATTGTACAAGAGGTCCATTCAAGTGTTTTATAACAGTGAGCTCTCCTTGAGCCTGGTGGTATGTGTTCTCAAGCTTTTGTATCTTCTGCCTGATTGAAGGGGGAAGAAGAGAGAATGACCAGGGTGGGAGGGGTCCTTGATTATGTTGGCTGCTTTCTCAAGGTGGGGGAAGTGTCTACTATCAATGGAGGGGAGGCTGGTTTTACAACAGAGAAACACATACAGGGCTACAGACTCCCTGGGGCAAAGGACTGTGCTTTTCAAAGCCCCTTGCACCTGAACAGCTTGTAAAGAAACAAGTTTTATCATGTCTAAGAGGGATTTCTGACAGTTTTGTTATTTCCTGTAGGCTGGATTTGAATGTTGGGGAATTCTGTATGGAGTGTCTTGTGTTTTGTGTTATTTCTTATTAGGTAAGAGATAAGATAAGATATCTGTATTAGTCACATGTACATCAAAACACACAGTGAAATGCATTTTTTGCGTAGAGTGTTCTGGGGGCAGCCCGCAAGTGTCGCCATGCTTTCGGCGCCAACATAGCATGCCCATAACTTCCTAACCTGTACGTCTTTGAAATGTGGGAGGAAACTGGAGCACCCGGAGGAAACCCACACAGGCACGGGGAGAACGTACAAACTCCTTACAGACAGCAGCCAGAATTGAACCCAGGTCGTTGGTGCTGTAAAGCGTTATGCTAACCGCTACACTACCGTACTGGCTCCATATCAATATAATGTATAATTAATAGACAAAATAGATTGCAAGCACAACTTACCTTCAAATTCCAAAACAGTTTTCAAAATGTGCATTTTAAAATGTATTTGTAATTCAGCTTCATTCATGACACTGCATAGTTGTGTTTAATCCTTCACAACTGACAGCGCAATGCAGCTGGGTCAATGGGATTCTGTCTGACTTTCTTGCCAAGCTTGAGTGGAATATATTTAGAATTTTTTAATGTGAATTGGTGACTGCAGGTCTTTTGATAAACTGTCCAGATGTAATTTTTTGTTAGTTTTTCCCCAACCTGTATAATATCTAAATGCCAAATAATTATTTTTACTGAATCATTTGGTCATTGGTGCAAGCTGCAAACCTTTCGATGTTAGTTTACATAACCATTGTCCAATAAATAAAGCTAATCTGAACATACAAAATTGGGCAAAAACAGGACAAGAATTCCACTGCTGATGTCAGGGTTGGCCGCAGAATCCCTTCACGTGGCTAAAAGTTTTGCCTCATCCCACCCCAGACTCTCACTCCACGCTGGCTGGAGAATTATCTTTGAGCATTTCTCTTAGTTTGTCCTTTAATTATACATCCTATTAATTTGATCATGAGGGAGTACTCCAGTATTGAAGTTATCATAGGTATTTGGAATTTATTTAGGTCTCCATTCCCTGTCGCTGATCCGTATTTTGCCAAGATATGGAGAACAATTATGAGATAAAAATGCCTGAAGGTAGCAAAATATGGTATTGCAATGCAAGAGATTATCAATGTTCTATGGGGACTGGATGAGTTGTCCATCAAACTAAATCTCTTGGAATAGGGATGGGCATTTAGTATGGGTGAGTGTAGTTAGGCCTACAGGAAACATGGATGATGTTCAGAAAAAGTGAGCAGTAGTGCATCATTTAGTAAGTGCCAACTTGGTGAAGCTGTGATGAAATGCTGGGAGACATTCAATGGGTTCCGTAAGGAGACCTTAGAAGTAAAATACTGGTTGATAACTTTTACTTGTTGTAGTTCCATGCTCAGTGAGAAGAGTAAGGGTTGATTCTTGGAGATGTGACTCAGAGAAGATTGTAAAATAGAACATTTTTTTAATATTTGTTTTTCAGGATGTGTGCCTTGCTGGCTAGGACAGCATTTATTGCCCATCCCTAACTGAGAAAGTGGTGGTGAGCTGTCTTCCTGAACTGTTGTAGACCTTCAAGTGATGATTTTCCATGGTGCTGTTGGATTGGTAGCTCCTGGACTTAGAGCCAGTGACAATGAATGAGTGGGGATAAATGTCCAGGTCAGGATGGGGTGTGACTTGGAGAGGTACCCATTGGTAGTGGTGTTTATCTTGAAAGAAGATGAGGGAAAGTAACATGGGTCCTTGGAAGTACTTAGCAACATTGTAAATATAAATACGAATATGGTTGTTATGAACAGAAGTCACTCAGCTCCTCGAATTACATTGTGTTGTGATTCAATAACAGTGGCAGCCATCTTGGGCTCCACAAGGTGCCACTTCTGATCACATATTTACAAAGGCAAAATGTCAAGGAAACAAGGATTAGAGTTGGTGTGTATTTTTTCTGTTCTTTGCAGCTGTGAATGTGACTCATGTGTTGGAGTCAGGCTTTTCAGAAAACCATTACGCGAGTCAGTTTGTGTCACTTCTGCTTTTATATGGCAAAATATCTCATCATTTTTGGCAATCGGCCACACAAAACATGATCATTTTGCATAATTATCAAATAAGGTTTCCAAGCCTTTTATTAAATTTCCAACTAGTTCTGCCTCCAGAAATAATAACAGTGTTTCACAGAAACATTACTGCAAAGCAGCAGCAATGGTACTCACTGCTCCCTTCATTTACTGTAATGTTCCAACAAGATTATTTTGTTCTAACTAATGTGCTGACTACAACTGCACACATGACATTCTCTAATCATCCTTTTAATAAATCAGTCTTTATACTAATAAAGCTGTCAATACATTGTTTAAGTGCTGCAATCTTAAGAATAATGCATTGTTTAAAATGTAACTCCAACCTTCTGAAGAGCTAGGTATAGCCAACTGAACCATGGCTACCACTTGCCCACGACTCAATAGTACTGAAAATTCTTATGTTTTCGATTCACTTTCCGATTTCAGTAAAAACAACTTAGGTGTTGTTTTCTTTTTTAAAAAAAATCATTCACAAGAGGTGGGTATTCTTGGCAAGGTGATACTTATTGCCCATCTCCAGATATCCTGAGAAGGTGCTGGTAGCTTGCTAGAAAAATGTAAAGAAACATTTTATTTTTATTTATTTATTTTTTCATTGGGTATTGCTGGCAAGGCCAACATTTACTTCTGATTTGTAATTGCCATAAAGAAGGTGGTGGTGAATTGCTTTCTTGAACTGCTGAAGTCCATCTGGTGAAGGAGCTCCCACACTGCTAATTGGTGGGGAGGTTGTGGATTTAGAAGAAGCAATGATGAAGGAACAGCGATATATTTTCAATTGGCGATGGTGTGTGATTTGGTGGAGAGGGGACCCTGCACATGGTGGCGTTCTCCTCTGCCTGAAGCCCTTGACCTTCTTGACGGTGGAGGTTGTGGGTTTGGTAGATGCTTTCAGAGTGGCCTAGGTGAGTAACTGCAGTATAGTGGTAGACTGTGCAGCTGTAGTGGATGGTGGTGGATGGGGCATCAGTAAAGTGGGTTGCTTTGGTCTGGATGATGTTGGGCTTTTTAAGCATTGCCCTGCCTATCAGGAAGTGAAGAGCCTTCCATTACATTGCTAACTTGTGTCTTGAAGTTGGTGGAATGGCTTTGAGTTATTAAGAGATGAGTCATTCCCCCTAATCTCTGACCTGCTTTTGTTTCTGGTCAATTTCTGATCCCCAGAAGGCTGACGGTGGGGACTTGGCAGTAGTAATGCCATTGAACATCAAGGGTGGCTGGTTTGACTCTCTCTTGTTGAAGATGATCATTGCCTGGAAGTTTTGAGGCCACTTCTCAGCCCATCCCAGCATGTTTTTTAGGTCTTGCTGTATGCCGAGGTTGACTACTTCATTTGTTAAGGAGTTTTGAATGGTTTGTAATGACTGTGCGGTCATCAGTGAACGTCCTCATTTTTGATCTTGTAACGAAGGAAAGTCAATGATGCAGCAGCAGAAGATGGTTGGCCCTAGGACACTGCCCCAAGGAACTGCTGCAGTGATGTCCTGGGCTGGGATGATTGACCTCCTACAACCACAACCATTTTCCTTTGTGCAAGACATGGCTCCAACCATTGGTGTGTTTTCCCCATGATTCAGCCGATAGCAAATACACTGCAGAACCAGGGTTACCCAAATTTCAGTAGTAGAAGCTTGTGTTTGCAAATAGTCAGAAACTGAGCTCCAAGCCATTAAAGATTCTTCATACAAGAGGATGGGCCTTACATTCAACATCTGCAAGACCAAGGTCTTCTATCAGCTGCACTGATTGCAACACACTGCCCTCTGACAATAAAGCTTCATGTCGAGAGCTTGAAAAACACATTTCTCGGAGCCAGCTGTCAGCAAAGGCAGATGTCAATGATGAGACTTTCCACAGCCTTCAGTGTGCCAGCAGAACCTTTGGTCAACTGAGTTACAAAATTGGCCTAAAGTCTTCAGCAGACAGAAGTTATTTTGAACGTAGAACAGTACAGCACAGCACAGCACAGGAACAGGCCCTTCAGCCCACGATGTTGTGCCAAACTAATTAACTTAGTAATCAAATATCCAAGTGAACGAATCCCTTCTGCCTACACAATGTGCATATCCCTCCAATTCCTGCACATTCACGTGCCTATCTAAGAGCCTCTTGAATGTCTGTACTGTATATGCCTCCACCGCCACCCCGGCAGTGCATTCCAGGTACCCACCACTTTCTGTGTAAAAAAAAATACAAACTTGCTCTGCACATCTCCTTTGAACTTTCCCCCTCTCACCTTAAATGCATGCCCTCTGGTATTAGACATTTCAACCCTAGGAAAAAGATACTGGCTGTCTACTCTATTTATGCCTCTCATAATCTTATAAACCTCTATCAGATCTCCCCTCAGCCTCCATCGCTTCAGAGAAGACAACTCAAGTTTGTCCAACCTCTCCTTATAGCACATGCCCTCTAATCCAGGCAGCATCCTGGTAAACCTCTTTTACACCCTCTCCAAAGCCTCCACATCCTTTCTGTAATGGGGCCAGCAGAATTGAATGCAATAATCCAGATGTGGTCTGACTAGAGTTTTATAAAGCTGTAACATAACTTCCCAACTCTTGAACTCAGTCCCTTGACTAATAAAGGCAAGCATAACGTGCGCCTTCTTTACCACCCTATCAGCCTGTGTAGCCATCTTGCACCTTGATAATCTGTAAAATAAATTGATCTCTTTTCACTTGGTTGGGAGAGGTAGTGTAAATCTTTTACAGCAGCTGTAGATGTCACAGCTCATCACCATGGTATTAAAATTTGGATTATACCATAGAGATGAATAAATAGTGCTTTCTGTTGTGTTAATCTTGCCTCTGTGGTCCACAATGAAGAGCTCATGGCTGGATTGGGAACAGGTCAGAGGTTTAAAATATTAAAATCTGTAATCTGACCCTTATTGTAATTTGATATCAGCAATACAGAACACACTGTACGGTTGGACTAGTGCATTGTCCTCATCTGGTGAAATTCATCACTGCTATCAACTGGGGATGCATTTTCAGGGAGGGATATAATCTCAAAGCCTTGACTGCTCTCTCAAAATGTAAGATTATGTGCAGAAGATTGATATTTTAAGTTAATATTTGTCCCTCAACAGAAAGTGATAAAATATTCCGTTTAGAACATTGTGCTGTGTTATCTTTGCTGCTGCTTTTCCTAATTACATTAATTAGTTGGAAAGGGTTTTCAGGCATCCCGAGCTTGGGAAATGTTATTTCTTCATTGTTTTAACTGGGAAAAGTAAGACAAGAAGATAGTTAGAAAATACTAACTCTTACATCCTTATCTTTGAAATTTTTGGACCCATGATCTAAACCCATGACAAGAAATGTAACCTTCATCCGCCAGATACTAAACTTTCATCTGCCAGATACTAGTTTCATCCTCTGTTTCTTCTGGAAGCATTTGGAAGAGGAAACAGTTTGCATCCTTAGGAAAAGCCTGAACTAAATGTTGGCAAAAGAAATCATCCTGATGCATTCTGGAGGATTTTTCACACTGCACACGATCACACTGTGGTGTAGAGAGAGTTGTGGGATCAGTAAAAGTTGCTATGGGAACTCCAGACTATTGTGCTGTAGCTTTGAAGAAACAAGCAGCTTTGTGTGTGAATAGTTTATATAAACTACACACACTGAGGATGTTCTTAGAAGAGAGGAAGTTAAAAAGTAAGTTAATAGCAATGAACCATAATATGATATATGGTGGAAACTATCTCCACTGGCAGCAGGGTTAGTGGCTACACGATACGGTAATGAGATAATCCAAGTGGAAAACAATATTTTTTTCTACATGAACATCAAAAAACTGCCGACAGTTGAAATCTGAAATAACAACAAGAGGGCAAAAGAGGCAGCATTTGTGGAAAAAGAAACTGAGTTAATGCGTCAGCTCAGAGAGTGCTTCCAGCATTTTCTGTTTTTACTTTGTTTTTACGCAGTGCTGGTGCACACTACTGGTACGGCTGGCAAAATCTGGTTCAATAGCAACATGCCAGATATATTAGGAACTTGAAGGTTTAAAGAGAATGAGGAACTGGGCATTAGTGAAAAAATAGCACTAGGGAAGTCAGTGAGATTGAAAGCTGATAAAAGGGCTCGATGATCAACATGTCAGGGTTTGGAAAGAAGTGGCTTCAGAGATACTGACTGCTCTGTGGAAAGAGAAACATTTTAAAAGCTCTGAAATTCTGGATTTCAAAAGCTCTTAAATTCTATTTAAGAAAGGAGGGAGAGAGAAGACGGGGACCTACCAACCAATTAGACTAACATCAATGCTAGAGAAAATGCTAGAATCTATAATGAAGAATAATAACGGAATACCTTGAATAGAACAATGGGACTGAGCAGAACGAGCATGGATTTATGACAGGAAAATTATATTTGACTAATCTGCTGGAGTTCTTTGGGAATGTGACTAGTACAACAGATAAGTGGGAACCAGTAGGTGTGGAGCATTTATATTTTTTGAAGGCTTTTGATAATGTTCCACACAGTAGTTTGATTAGCAAGTTCAAACACATGGAGTTAAACATAATATATTGATGTGGATTGAGAATTGATTACTGGATAGAGAGCAAGGAGTGGGAATAACCTGATTTTTCCCAGCTTGGCAAGCTGTGACTGGTGGACAATGGCATGAATTGGAGTTTGAGCCTCAGCTATTCATAATCTATATCAAAAACTTGGCTGAGGGGACCAAGTATCATAATAGCTGTCTGCACCAAGCTAGGTGGGATTGTTTGTACAGAGGGGGTTATAAAGAGGCTTCAAGGGGATGTGGACAAGCTGAGTGAATGGGCCAGAATATGCCACATGGAAACTAAAGTGGAAAGATATGAGGTTATTGACTTCGGTATACGTAACAGAAAAGCAGGGTGTTTGTTAAATAGTGAGGCATGAGTACTGTTGATAGAGTTGTGCAGCATGGAAACAGGCAAAAGACAGGAAATTATAGGCCAGTTAGCCTGACTTCAGTGATTGGTAAGTTTTTAGAGTCCATCATTAAGGACGAGGTTTCGATGTACTTGGAAGTACATGATAAAATAGGCCAAAGTCAGCATGGTTTTCTTAAGGGGAGATCTGACAAATCTGTTGGAATTCATTGAGGAAGTAACAAGCAAGATAGAGAAAGGAGAGTCAGTGGATGTTGTTTACTTGGATCTACAGAAGGCCTTTGACAAGGTGCCGCACATGAGGCTACTAAACAAGATAGGAGCCCATGGTATTACAGGAAAGGTACGAGCATGGATAGAAGATTGGCTGACTGGCAGAAGGCAAAGAGTGGGAATAAAGGGGGCTGTTACTGGTTGGCTGCCAGTGACGAGTGGTGTTCCCCCAGGGTCAGTGTTGGGTCTGCTACTCTTCATGTTGTATGTTAATGATCTGGATGATGAAATTGATGGCTTTGTGGCCAAGTTTATGGATGATACAAAGATAGGTGGAGGGGCAGGTAGTGTTGAGGAAGCAGGGAGGCTGCAGAAGGACTTGGACACGTTGGGAGAATGGGCAAAGAAGTGGCAGATGGAATACAGCGTAGGGAAGTGTATGGTCATGCACTTTGGTAGAAGGAATAAAGGCTTTAACTATTTTCTAAATGGGGACAGAATTCAGAAAGTGGTGGTGCAAAGGGGACTTGGGAGTCCTAGTGCAGGATTCCCTAAAGGTTAACTTGCAAGTTGAGCCAGAGGTAAGGAAGGCAAATGCAATGTTAGCATTTATTTTGAGAGGACAAGAATATAAAAGCAAGGAAGTAATGCTGAGGCTTTATAAGGCATTGGTCAGACCACATTTGGAGTATCATGAGCAGTTTTGGGCCCCATATCTAAGGAAGGGCATGCTGGTGTTGGAGAGGGTCCAGAGGAGGTTTACGAGAATGATCCCAGGGATGAAAGGGTTAACATATGAGGAGCATTTGGTGGCTTTGAGCCTGTACTCACTGGAGTTTAGAAGGATGAAAGGGGATCTCATTGATACATATCGAATATTGAAAGGCCTGGATAGAGTGGACATGGGGAGGATGTTTCCAGAAGTGGGAAAGTCTAGGACCAGAGGGCACAGCCTCAGAATAAAAGGATGTCCCTTTAGAACAGAGATGAGGAGGAACTTCTTTAGCCAGAAGGTGCTGAATCTGTGGAATTCATTGCCACAGATGGCTGTGGAGGCCAAGTAATTGGGTATATTTAAAGTGAAGGTTGATAGGTTCTTGATTAGTAAGGGCGTCAAAGGTTACTTGAAGAAGGCAGGAGAATAGGGTTGAGAGGGAAAAATAAGTCAGCCATGATTGAATGGCAGAGTAGATTTGATGGGGCGAATAGCCTAAAATTCTGCTCCTATGTCTTATGGTTTCTGTTCTACTATAGTCTCCATCACCCTGCCATTGACTGCATAAGTCCTGCCCTGGTTTAACTTACCAAAATGCAACACTTTGCACTTGTTCGAGTTAAATTCCATAGGGGTATGTGTACGTGTTACTGAAAGCTATTATGCAAGTCCAGAAAGCAATTAGGTTGGCCTTTTTCAGGAGGAATTGAGTACAGGAGTAGGGAAGTCTTACTGCATTCATATAGGGCCTTGGTGAGACTTCACCTGGAGTCAGTCTCTTCAAGGCCACCGACTAGTAGAACCACTGCCTCACAACTGCAGTGACCTGGGTTCAATCCTGACCTCCTCTGCAGCATATATGGAGTTTTCTTCCTTGATTGCATAGGTTTCCACTGGGTCCTCTGGTTTCCTCCAATAACTCAAAGACATGCAGGTCGGTAGGTTAACTGGCCATGGTAAATTGCCCCTAGTACAATTTCAAAGCTAGGTGGAGAAAATTACCCTTGGTAATTTCAAGGGATGGAGGGGTGAAGGTTTTGGGAATGTGGGGAGAATAAAATGGGTTTAGTGTAGGATCAGTGTAAATGGGTGCTAGATGGTCGGTAGGCTGAGCCTGTTTCCATGCTGTATGACGACAGTTCTCTATGATAATTCTAGTTGCCTTACCTAAGGAAGGATGTGCTTGGTATTGAGGGAGTCAGTGAAGATGAACTAGACTGGTTCCATGGATGGCAGGTTCGCTGCATGAGAGGAGACTGCGTCTGTCTAGTTGAGGACTGTTGAGGCTCAGTCATTCAAGGTGGATCCATAGATTTCTGGTTAAAAGGGAATCAAGGGATAGGGTGATAGTGCTGGAAAATGGTGTTGCAGTAGATCAGGCATGATCTTGATGAATGGCAGTAGGCCTCAGATGCTCTCCAAACCTCTCCCCCCTCACCCTAAACTTATGCCCTCGGTTTTAGACATCTCAGCTCTGGGTACACTTTCTCATCCTCTACCCTTTCCATAATTTTGTATACCTCCATCAGGTCCTCCCTCAATCTCCGCTGCTCCAAGGAGAACAAACCCATCCTATCCATTCTATCTTCATTATTACATTAGTCATCTCTCAGGAAAAATATTCAGGATTCATAAAAATAGGATCAGACTTTGCAAACATCATTATTACTCAAGTTTAGCTGGAGATTCTGGCTTTAGCATTTTAGAAACACTTTTGCACTTTCAGAGGCATTTTGAGCAGAGCCATACAGACTGCAGCCTGCGTGATGGTGAACTTACCAACCCCTCCCACCACAGGCAAGATCGTGCTGGCATTCCTCCACGGAATCTGCCTCTAGCCCCACCCCAGCCAGAGCCAAGAATCTCCCTTCAGTTGAGTGGTTAAGTTCAGTTTTTTAAAATTTGTTTTAATGGTTTCAATTACTGATTTGTGTTTTAATACTTTTAAAATTATTTAAAGCATTTTTAATATTTAAATGTGTCCATACATCTGACATGGTTGAAAACTCATATACGCCCTTGTCAACTTCAACAAAGAATGAGACTCTGGCCCTAGCCTTGCTTCTTGTTGAGGGTTGTCAGGATGTTTCAGTGGTGAGGGTGGTGGTCTGTCACCTCACCCAACTCGAGGATCAGAAGGCTGAGGACATTTGGACCCACCATCTGTACCAGGTTAGTCCGGGCACGGGGATGGCACAGAATGGTGGGTCAGGGCTATCCATATCAAGCACAGGTTGGCCCTTTTATTTGTATTTCTCTGATGTTGGCATCAATGATGTGGTTGTAAATGTTGCCAGTCTCTTGCCACAAAGTTATTAAGATCTGACCACAGAGTGTGGAATTAGAACCACACATTGGTCAGACACATAGAAGGTTCCTTTCCTGAAGGGACATCAGTGACAAAAATCCAGCAGCTTTCACACTCATTTTCCTGGAGCAGTTTTGTTGAATTGAATTTCACCAAAGTTCTTGGTGAATTTGAACACTCTTTCGGGATCACTAAGCCTCTGTCATATTCATACAGCGCAGCTTCAGGCACTTCAGCCCATCAAGTCAAGACCCGGCTCTCAAGCACCCATTCTATTCGCCCCACATTCTCAGCAACTATTGCCAGATTTTATCACTCAACTACGCACTGGCGACAATTTACAGTCACCAATTCACCTAGCAACCTGCACATCTTTGGGATGCAGGAAGAAACTGGAGCACCAGGAGGAAACCCATGTGGTCATAGGCAGAAATGCAAACGCCACAGTACTGGGGGTCAGGATCGTACCCAGATTGTGGAGCTGTGAGGCAGCAGCTCTTTGAGCTGCACCACAGTATCATTCCTGGTTGTTTGCTAAATAAATACAAAGATGTGAATTTGATGAATAGTTTCTCATGCATTGTATATTTTTTGACAGCTTTCAATGTAAATAAGCAAAAAAGAAGATCCTCCCTGTTGCAGTGGTTTAAGCTACATTTCTTTATCCCCATGCATTAAGTCAGATAATTGCTTCCATTTGCTGGAGAATTCTCAAAACCATATACTACAGTCACTTTTACAGAAAACTCCTGCAAATTCCATTCCAGTCTTCTCTTGCAAACAAGCATGCAAATCCCCAAATCCCACATTAAAGAAAAACTAGCATTTTAAAATGCCTTTCACATATTAAAGTGCTTTACAGCTGTTGAGGTACCTCGGACGTGAATCATTGTTACTATGCAGAAAGCACAGCACGCAGTTTACAAACAGCGCAATCCCACAAATAGAAATGTGTTAATGCATTGATAATCTATTCTAGTGATATTAACCAAGGGATAAATATTAGGAAATTCCCCTGCTGCTCTTTAGCATTGTAACCTAGGACCTGTTGTGCCTATCCGAGGAACAGTTGGTTATTTAGCTCAATAAAAGGTTGTCACCTCTGTGCCACACTTAGACCATCAGCCTGAATGGTACATGTCAATCACTGGAGTGGTACTTGAACTCACAACGTGCTGCCTCAGAAGTAGAAGTGCTACCACTAAGCCACCATCTCCTATCCTGTCATTCAAAACAATGAATGTATTGGAAACACTGATGAGCACATAAAGTGCTTAAGCTGTTACGCACCCCCAGTCATTTCAGCTTAAGCACTTTATGTGCTCACCAGTGAACATTTTCAAATGAAGAGGAAATGTTTATAAACTAGTGGCATGGATGGATATACTTTGACTCCATTGAGAGGCACATTACTTATTCCCTATTATACATTCTATTTATAAGACGTCTAGGTCATGTGTGTTGTAAACAGGGATGGAATGTGAGTAGTGCTTTCAGCTATGAAGTATTGGCCATAGTTGGTGAAGGAAGGGTTCAGGGGAGGAATGAATGAAGATAGTTGGTTAACAATAGATAGTAGGAATCTGAAAGTGGATCAAGGATAAAATAGCCAAGTGAGCTTAAATTGTACTTTGAGAGCCACAGTGTTCCACAGAATGAAGCAAACTGCAGAGCCATGTTGCACTCCTAATTTAAGATATTATTTGATCTCCTACTTGCACTCTGTTGATGTTACAGAGTAAAGTAATGGCCATACCCAATCCCAGATACAATGATGCTATTTTAAATGTCAGCTGCCTGCAGTAAAAATAGCCACAGAATGGTGTAAACCTTGTAGCTTGATCTACCATGGAAACCAGTTTGTTTAACCAACCGCTCAGTATCAATCAGAGAGATTAATTCAAAGATGGCAATAAGGCAAGATGGACACATTTAAGCAAAAGATTCTTCACAGCTATCCTTGCTGAATGTTGCCGCAGAAACCACTTATGTTGAAATTCCATCATTTAACTCAATGTTTTGTGCACTCTGTGATAGAACTTTATAAAAGACACAGTCATTAAAGGTGGTTGTGTGCACACTCCTGTGACTTTATTCCAGATTCTCTCTGTGTATTAGACACGTAAGCATGGAGACCGCGGGATGCGTACTGTGATATCAAACAATGTGGAACGCTCTTATAGTTACTTGGGCAAGGTTATGTTGTGCAACCAAGTTTCGCACACTAAAGCAGACCTTAATGAAGATGAAGTGTGCCTTGGTGTTATTTGCAAAGTGCCTGAACTTAACTAGGCTTTTGACTGGAAGCCTGAGGTGCCTATCTCCTTCAAATAGCTTTCTCTCAGTCTTTCTTTCCTGATTGTGCCCAGCGCCCTGCCTTCATGGCCGCTGATTTCAGACTCCCCAATCATCTCCCCAAGCTTACCAACATTGATCACCTCCTCAATTAACACCTCTAACTGTTTCCACTCACAACTACCCTTCCCTCACAATCCTCTTTATGCCCCCACCCCACAGTCATCTCCCACAATGATATACCCCCCTTCTGTCTGCTGCGTGACTCACTTCCTCAAAGAAGTCCACCCTCCCCAATGGCAGGAAGTCATGGACAACAGGCCTTTGAGCAAGGCCTGTTCTAACATACATTGAGCATAAAACTGGCGGTTGGATCCCCCACGGCACTGCTCTTTTCAGGCATCATCACAATTTCTAACCTATTTTGATGGGTAAGGATGGTGTTGCTTGATTCCTTCCTGCACACCTAACACGAGAAATAGAAGCAGGAGCAGGATGTTCATCCCTCTTTTAAGAGCGCCACTTTCCTGTGCTAACCCCATATTCCATGATTAAGAGCTACACATCTATTCATCTCTGCCTTAAATATTCTCAGTGACTGAGACTCCACAATCCTCTGGGAAAAGAATTCCAAAGATTCATTTCCATCTGGGTGAAGAACTTCCTTCTTATCTCTGTCCTGAATGACAACTCATTTTTTTGAGTCTATGACCCCTGGTTCCAGATATCCCAGCCAGGGAAGATATCAACTCTGCATGTGGCCTGTCAAGTTCCACAAGATCTTTGTATGTTTCAATAATTATCATTTCTCATTCCTCTCAAGTTTAGAAAGCGTAGGCCTAATCTGCATAACAACTCCGCAGGTGACAAACCTGCCTTCCCAGGAATCAATCTGATGATCCTTTGAAGCATTCCTTTCATCACAAGTATCTCCTTGCTTAGATGGGAGACCAAACCTGTACTCACCTGCTTCAAACAAACCTCAGACTGATGGGCTATGTGGGTCTTCCATGATTTAAATGGACTATTATGCACCAGTGCTAAACAGAAACTTCCCCCTCTCTCCCAGTGTTGAAGTAAGCCCAACTGAGATCTTTGTTGAGACTGAGGTTTATTCCAGGTAAGTCTCGGGAGCTGGCTGGATGGGGGAGAGCTCTCCCCACATCTTCCTGTTAAATGTTTTCACACATTGGAGTATAAAGATAGAGGGAGGTAACCTTGTCCTTCTCTCCCTGCATCTTGGTACTTGCACCATTTCCTGGGACATGCATTGCATGATAGAGAGCAGGGGAAATCCACTGTGACCTTGGGCCCTGCCACATCACACTGGTCATACCTGGTGGGGAGGGGAGGAGTGGACGGTGGTGGTCCCAACAGGGGTATTTCCTGCCACATCATCTCATCTCACCAGCTCTTTTGTAGCAATCTCACAGACAATTATTTTTCCCCATAGGAAAAAAATACATGACTTCATATAATTCTAATGGGAACAGCCATAAATGCAAATACAATGCACATGCAGACCCAGTTTGTTAATTAATCACTTTATTGATTGATATTGCATATGCAGTGTTTATAAATGTTTGTTTTTCTTTAATAAACAGGCACAGTTTTCACACATTGGAGCATCCCTTCATTCCAGGACTCCTTATACATACAGAGTACCAGAGGACACCCACCTGGCCTTTCTAATAATAAATGGACTCTATGGTATTCTGCCACAGATACTTGCCTACAGATGTATCAATAGCCCAGAGTTTTTCCTAAAAAGGAAAGAAGACCCAAAGACCAAGTAGACCCTGATTGTATTAAATGTTTTATTTTTCTGCCCAAATATGCATAATTTGTTAATTAAATAGGTAGGCAGGTTTAATATTAGAGAAAATTTATTAGTAGAAAATTGTATTGGTGCCTTGTAAATGAAGTTCATTTTCTATTTTGGTATTAATACTGTTTTATTCTCCCAAGTGTACTGTTGTGTAAAGTTAATAGATCTGTGTATTTAAGAGCAATTGTAATGTAAGTGCCAAACACAATGCACTTAATATGCTTTCGCCAATGATTTCGGCAATGAAATCCACATCAATTATGTCAGTTTCGATGCTTATCCTGTGCAGTGCAATAAGTTGCTAAGTTTCAGTTCTGTGCAATAAGAACCAAGGGGGGATGTGAATATCCGTGCAGCTGGTTGGTATAGGTTGGATTGCACCTTCTGAAAATTTGGCAGCAACAGAATTAATAGTAACTTTTAATAGGGAGTTGCAGAGAGGCTTGAAAGAACTGCAGAACAATGCTGAAGAAGCAGGACTTCCACAGAGCTACCACAGGTACAATGGCTGAATGGTCTCAGTCTTTCTGCAAGATGCCCTAAAAACAGTGACGATATTGATATTAGAATAGAATCTCATTACTGATTACAACATATCAAATGCTCTGATTGCATTTGAACTATATATATCCTGTAGTTCATGCAGCAATGTCAAAATGACTGTTTACAAAAGATGACATGTGAATAAGAATACAATATGAAGCAAGAATCTAAGGGAGACTCTGCCTTGTTTTTTTTATCAAATGTACTGCATTTATTCCTGAAGGGTTTTCATGATGTATGTTGTTCAGATTTTGAGGATTAGAAGACAGTACAGGTATCCAATTCTGTCACTGCACTCAGCTAGAATTAACAACTTCATTTCCCTACTGTACTCACCTCAGGCAAACCCCGAGGGACATTTCAAGGTTTAAGTTCAAGTTAATTGTCATGGGCAGACACACCCAGGGTATACATGCCATGAAAATTGGCTTTTTGCCCCAGCAGCATCACAGTACATTATAAACATGACACACATTACATAAACTTAGATTAACATAAATTATGCATAACTTATATAACACAATAAACTAATAAACATAATGACATTAGTGCAAGTTGAGGGAAATATAATCTGAGGTAGAATTAGAGGTTTTTCAGGTGGGTTCAAGAAGCTGATGGCAGTGGGGAATAAGCTGTTGTTGAACCTTGAGGTGTGGGTCTTCATGCTCCTGTACTTCACGCCTGGTAGCAATGAGAAGAGGGCATGGCCCGGATAGTGGGAGTCCTTAATGATGAATGTTGCCATGTGACCTCCTTTATCTTCCAGTCCTGCAGCCCTCTGAGATCTCTGTGTCCTCCAGATCCGGCCTTTTGCATTTCCTGAACTTTCATTGCTTCACCGTTAGGAATTGTGCTTTCAGCAGCTTGGGCTGCAACTTCTGGGAATTTCCTTTTCTAAACTGTTTCCGCATCTCAACACCTCCCTTCTTTTAAGGTGTTCCCTAAAACTTATTTCATTCATCAAACGTTCGGTCATTTGTTACAAATGACAGGGGAGCTCTGCGTGGTAGGCGGATAAGGATGAAAGGTGCTGATGCAAGGTTGGGGAACCTGGAAGAATGGGTTTCCTTAACGTTCTACTAAACGTAACCTTTTCTTTGGGACTCCTGCCTCCAGGCTGTATGATTGAGTTTGGAGGCCCTTCAAGTGCGAAGCCTGATTTACAAGGCTGAAGTCTGGGGAGTGAGAGATCAGGTAAGGGGAGCAGTTAGGAACATGGTTCCAAATTTTGGATGGAAGGTTTGAAGCTCCAGGAATCCTAAGCCAGTGGAAAGGTCCAAACAATGGATCTGGGGCCGGATAAGAAGGTGTTCTAATGGCGGCTAGGCAGCTGAACAGTGGTTAAATAGTGGTCATTACTGGAACAGAGGATGTTCTGAGGCCTATTTGTGTCTAGCAGAGTTAGCAGATCACAGGGGATGGAAATGGATTAGCCTGCAGATTCCGCAGGAAACACCCTTGTTCTTTCTGGTCTATAAACAGTACGGTAAAGACACTTATTTCAAGAATCCAGCCTTACAATGGTTAAATAACCACCTGTTTCCTTTGACCAGATTGTCTTCTCATTCTTCATCCAGCCTCTGATCAGACAGGAAGTGGACAAGTTCAAAGTGAGTTCAGGGTCAGAATGTAAAATCCTGTACAAGATTTTAATCTCTAACGTGGCAAAAAGGTTTTGAGCTAAAATTCGGCCTTGTATATCTTTATGTGGCTCGCGTCAAATATTGTCTATTACGGCTGCAGTTATTGCAGCATTAAATCTGTGGTATATGTTTATCAGTGTGAGGTTGAGTTGCCACTTTAAGGTTGTTGGAGTCACTGTGACCTTAAAGGGCAATGTCACACTGTTAACCATTGCACCACTTTATGTACCATGTCTCAGGCAGTTCATCATCAACTGCTTTAATGAACAGATGTGTTTCCCAGATGCTCCTTGTTTAAATGAATTATATAATCACAGTAGAAGTACATTACAATGGCGATGAAAATAGTCTCCTACAGTCTGGATTGATAGAGTGATACAGTGAGTCTGTAACTTTAAGAAAGCACAGCACAACAAAATCCTTAAAGTGGCAGGTGAGCAGGGGCTCAAGGTAAGACGATAGAAACAGCACAGATGGGAAACTCGGTCAACATGACAGAAAGTAAGAAGCATTTAGCTTCAATGACTTGATATGTTTATCAAAGCCAATAAGATTGCAGAAAGTACAGACAAAAGTTCTGTAGATTTGGTGCAGGTAAAAGTTCAGGTGTGAGCTTGTTGAATGATGGAGAAGACACGGCTGGTGAACTCTGGTATCTGGTCTTATCTTCTTATCATAAATGGCATTTACACAACTTACAGTGGCCTAGTGGAAAACTGCTGCAATTTCAAAACCACCATTGTATTGAAGGGTCTCAAATTAACAATGGCCAGTGACATGGTTGCAGATCACTTGTTAATGGGGCAGGCTAGGCATGAGGAGAAACGCAGCCAGATACCACTGACCTGCAGTAACATCCCACTGCAGACATCTTCAGGCAGAAAGTTTTGTGAAATGTAATGTGTAGCTCTGCATAATGGCAGTAAGTTTAGGCTGCTAAAGATGGGAGTGACCTCTTCACAATGACCAGTGTTGCTGCATAAAGAATGGTTATAGAGTCACAGAGTTTTACAGCAAGGAAACAGGCCCTTTGGTCCAACTCGTCAATGCCAACATGGTTACTCTACTCTGCCTCTGCAGTCTGAGTTTGGCACAATTAGGGCTGGACAAATTGTTAACATATTATCTAGGTTTGTTCAATAATTCACACAGTGTTATCATGGGGTATGATATCTGCATCTGTCAGGAGGCCAAGCCCATTTATTGCCAGCTCAGAATTATGTCCTTTTCCCTTAAAGCAGAGGTGCAGAAAAAGATGCAGAACGTCCATGGGTCCAGCCTGTGGGTGAGGGTCCAGCACAGTGACTGCACAGTCCTAGTGCTTGCAGTCCCAATGTTGGACAAACCGTTGCAGTTTGTACAGTGATAATGTTCACTCCCAACTGAGCAAACCAAAGTCAGCGACTTCTCCCAAGCTAACCCTCCTAGCTATAACCACACTCAGTCAGCTCTGCTGGGCAGGCCATGTCATTCACCAGTGTCCAGAAACAGAGAAGAAAAGGTTCACGTATGTTCTCAGAGGCCCTTGGTTACTTCTTCCAATACATTCAAGTGCTTTGGTTTGGTCCTCAATCAGGATACTCACTGCACAGGAAACAGGATACCCCCTGCAATATGTGATCCATTACTTCTTCAAATATCTTAGGGATTGATTTTGCCTGTGTGGCAACTTTGTAAAGGCAAATAATGTGTGTTCATTGTAAGGTGGTCAGTCGGGTGCAATCACAGGACAAGACCAGGTTAGTGATAATGTCGATCCCTGCAGTTCCAGAATTATGTCCTTTTCCCTTAAACATGGACTCATCGCCCACAGTTTATTCAGAGTTACTTCACCTTCTTCTTCAGTCCCTTGGAAAAATGCAACATCCCCTCTGACACAGGGGAATCCCTGGCTCGAGATTGCAATGAGGAGGGACATCCAGGATGGCGCAGAAAACCTCGAGTATCTTGATCAGAGCACATGGAAGCCCAGCAGAAACTGTGGATGGAGCACATCACCTCCCAACTTACCCATCTATCACTCCACCAAGCAGGTCAAAATCTTCAGGTCACACATAGGGCTCACCGTCCACGTCAGGACCCAGAGAAATGGAATGGAAGCAAGGCATCATGGAATCCAAGAGACCAGAGCAACTCATTGGTTACAGCCCTCGGCTTCTTCCCTGTACCCTTGTAAATTTTACTCACCATGTATTATTCCAATTCGCTCTTGAAGGCCATGATGGAACCTGCCTCCATCATCCTCATGCCACTTTTAATCTTCTTCTCCTTTATTTTATACCTGTTAACCTCTAGTTCTTGACTATTTCACCAGTGGGAACAGCCTCCCTTCTCCACCCTGTCCAGACCGATCATTGTATATATTCCATCAAATCTCCACTTCGCCTTATCTTCCCTCAAATTGACAGTCCCAAACCTCTCTAATCTATCCTTGTTGTTGTAAGCCATTCTCAAAATTCATGTAAACTATCCTCCCTTCCATTAACTCTGTCTACACTCCCAGCTTCCTCGGGAAAGCAGCAATATAATCTATCCTCGTCATTCTCTCTTCTCCCTTCTCCCTTGAAGCAGAAGACACAAAAGCCTCAGAGCATGAACTACTAGACTCAAGGACAGCTTCTATCCCACTGTTATCAGACTCTTGAACAGACCTCTCATACACTAAATGAAGAACCCTTGATCTCCTAATCTACCTCATCATGGCCCTTGCACTTTATCTGACTACCTGCACTATATTCTAGATTCTGTTTTCTTTTCACTACCTCTATGTAATTATGTGTGGCATGATGTCTGGATGGCATGCAAAACAAAAGCTTTTCACTGTATCTCTGTACATGTGACAATAGTAAACCAATACTAATACCAAAATCTTTTCTAGACCCCTTCTAATGTCATGGCTTTAAGGTACTGGGTGGGAAGTTCAAGGGAGGTATCAGAGGGAGGTTTTTCACCCAGAGAGTGGTTGGTACATGGAATGCGCTGCCTGGGGTGGTGGTGGAGGCTGATACATTGGTCAAGTTCAAGAGATTGTTATGGAGGAATTTAAAATAGAGGGATATGTGGGAGGAAGGGGTTAGATAGTCTTAGGCGTGGTTTGAAGGTCAGCACATCATGGTGGGCAGAAGGGCCTATATTGTGCTGTATTGTTCTATGGTTCTATGGTTTTATCACATGCTTCCCATAGCGAGGTGACCATAAATGAACATAATACTCCTGTTGAGGCCAGACCAATGTTTCATAATGGTACAGCATAACTTTGCTCCATCTATACCTTATGCCTTTATTGATAAAGCCCAGAAATGCATATCCCTCATTAACCACTTTTTCAACCTGCCTGGCCACTGTTAGTGATGTTGCACACATACTTCCAAGTCTCTCTGCTCCTGCACTCCTTTTAGAATGGCATCCTTTCATCTATAGTTCCTCTCCTCATTCTTCCTGGTAAATGCATCACCTCATAATTTTACAAATTAATCTTTACAGCCACGCTTCTGCCCATTGCACCAGTCTGTTTATATCCTGCTGTAACTTATCCCTATCCTCTTCACAGTTCACAATACTGCCAAGTGTAATGTTGAGGTAAAAACAGAAAATGCAGAAAATACTCAGCAATCCAGTTCGCATCTGTGGGAAGAGAAACAGAATTAATGTTCCAGGTCAGAGACCCTTTGTCAGACCGATTTGATAAAGGGTCTTTGACCTAAATGTTAGCTCTGTTTCTCTTCCCACAGGTGAGGCCTGACCTGCTGAGTATTTCTAGCATTTTCTATTTTTATTTTTTTTGATTTTCACTGTAATGTTGACCAAACCTAAGGAAAATTAAAGAGATAGTTCTAATTAAAGTCAGAGAAGCTTGCTAGATTTGGGTTTAGGGGAAAAGGAGCATGGACAGCTACTCAGTTTATGTCTACAGTATCACATCATATGATTTGTCTAAGATTTATCTATGACATATCCCTGTCCTTGATAAAGGGTATGAAGATTTGGTACTGATGCAGTTAAATAAACCAGCAATGCTGTTTGATTTGCTGGGCAGATTTACAATAAGCAATGACGAAATCAGTCTCAGTACAAACATGTCCTTCAGCTCCCTCCTGTGGTTCAAAGAAACAAAGACAACTTGCATTTATAATGTGCCTTTAACACAAAAGATACCAAGTCACGGCAGCGAGTGTAACGCCCAATTTGACATTGAGCAACATGGAATATTTTGGCAGCTGATTAAAAGCTTGTTTAAAAAGATAGGTCTCAATGAGTGTTTTTAAGGAATAGAGAGAGAAAGATAGAGAGGTGTAAGGAATGAATTCTAGGACTTAGTGCCTTGGTAGCTGAAGGCATGCTGGCCAACCATGGAGTGATGAAGCCCATTGACCATAATTAGGGAAGTAGAGATATTTTAGAGTATTGTGAGGCTGGAGGAGGTTACAGAGATTGGAAGGACCAGAGTGAAGGAGGGAATTGAAAACTAGGTTGAGAATGTTAAGTCAAGGTGCTGTTCCATGAGTAGCAGGGACAATGGTGAATGGCATTTGATGCAAACTAAGACATGACCTTATTCAGAACTTTGTTGTCAAAACGTAGGAAGGACAGAATGAAGAAACACAGCCTGGAATTGCAATGGAATAGTCAAATATTGAGGAGACAATCACGAATGAGGAATTCAGTGGAACGTGAACTGACATGGACTGGAGTCAAGTGATTTTAAAGCCATAGAATCTTAAGGTCATAGAATTGCTGCATAGAAGTTTGTTCAGCCCATTGGGTCCATGCGGGCTTGGAGCAGAGCATCAGTCCCATTGTCTGCTCCTTCCCACAAACCTTGCATATTATTTTCCCTCGAATGTCAATCCCTTTCAAAAACTCTGATTGGTTCTGTTACCATCATCTTCATTATCCACCTCCTTCCTATCTGCTCTCAACCTCCTTTACCTGAATGAGATCAGCCCCATCGTCTCCAGTCTAACACTGTAATGAAGTCCCTCTTCTCTGAAACCATTATAAGAAATCTTTTCTGCACCACCTTTAGACCTTCATATCCTTCCTAAAGTGTGGTGACCAGAACTGGACACCGTGTGGCTGACCATGTTTTGTACAGGTTCAACATATCCTTCCTGGCACCATGCATCCGTTTAAGAATCCTGGATCCCATAAATGTAACAGAGATGGAAATGTATTGTCTTATGATGGCATGATTAAGTTCAATTCAGTGAACACTGAATTCACAATGTCAATAACTTTTACAGTTTCTCAGATTAATTTACGATTTTATTTAAATTGTGCTAATGTGAGTGGTGAGATTGATATCTCATGAAACAGGAAGAGACAAATCAGACATTTTTTAATGAGACTAATAGTGTTGGAGGAGAAAAGGAATTTTGTTATCTATGACTAGAAATCATTGACAAATAGCATAAGATCACTCAAGGTCATTGTAAAGGCTAATGTAATAATGACCTTTGATGTAAAGAATCCAGAATACAAATATGAGGACATAATGAAGTACAGGACCTTGTACAAACACTGTCAAACATACTGGAATGATTGTATTGGTCATGAAGTGATGCAACATGTATTCACCAGAATTATGCCACAAGTTAGACATCTAATTTATGAGGATAGAAATGCATTGAATTAACTTGCAGTCTACTGAGTTCAGAAAGTTGAGAGTAATCCAATTTAGCTATTTAACATGATAAAGGGATGCAGTAAGAGAGATATAGAGGAACTAGATAGGGAAATTAGATCCAGATGTTTTGGAAAGAATTCTTCATGGTTAGGGATATAATCAGGAGTCATTTCCTTAACAAACTGTGGATTGAGTCAATTGAAAATTTCATGACTTCTTTCTTTAGGTGAAAGGTATCAAGAAATAAAGAACGAACATAGTAAAAGAAGCTGTAGTGAATATGAGCGGTGATTTTATGGAAAAACAGAAGGGAGCTCTGGAGGCTGAATGACTTAGTCCCATGCTAATGTTTGAGGTCTTGTGCATTATCTGCCCAACGTATGACTGCAAGAATTAACACCCTCATTATAGAGTCATAGAGTTATACAGCAAGGAAACAGTCCCTTCAGCCCAACTCATCCATGCCAACTAAGGTGCCTACCTGAGCTAGTCCCATTTGCCTATGTTTGGCCCATTTTCCCTCTAACGTTTTCTATCCATGTACCTGTCCATATGTCTTTTAAATGTTGTATTTGTACCCACCTTTAAATACTTCCTCTGGCTGCTTGTTCCATATCCCAACCACTCTCTGTGTGAAAAACTTGCCCCTCAAGTCCCCTTTGAATCTTTCCCCTCTCACCTTAAACCTATGCCCACTAGTTTTAGACATCCCTGCCCTGGAAAAAAGACTGTGACCATTCACCTTTTCTATGCCCCTCATGATTTTATAAACTGCTATAAGGTCACCCCTCAGCCTCCTTCACTCCAGAGAAAACAGTCCCAGCCTATCCAGTCTCTCCTTATAACTCAAGCCCTCCAGTCCCAGCAACATCCTCAGATACACCTGGTCATTCTTGGTCAGCTGTGTATGATTCATTTTGCTTGGATTATTTTTTCATTTATTCATATTTTTTTCATGATGTGGGAGTTGCTGGCAAGGCCAGCTTTTATTGTTTGTATATAATGCAGTCACTGAAGTTGATGGGGGGTCACATTCTTGAACCAGTACTGCCCTTCTGGTGAAGGTTCCACCCACAGTGCTATTGGTTGGAGTTGCAGGAGTTAAACCCAGTCACGATAAGGGAACTGCAATATGTTCCAAGTCAGGATGGTACATGCTTGGATACTGTTCCCAATTCCCCTAATGCCCTTGCCCTTCTTGGCAGCAGAGATTGCAGGTTTGGGAGATGTTGTAGGATAGCCTGGGCAAGTAACTCCAGTGCATTTTGTAGATTGCACCTATTACAGCCACCGTAGTGGAGGGAAGGAATGTTTAGGATACAGGATGGGATATCAGTCGAGCAGGCTGCTTTATCCTGGATGGTGTTGCTCTAAGAGTTGCTGAAGCTGCACTCACTCAGCCATTTGGGGAGTGTTCCATCACACTCTGATGGGAGAAAAGGCCTAGTTGTGTCAGGAGACAACTCACTTGATGCAGGATACTGATCCTCTGACCTGCTCTGATAGTCACAGAATTTAAGTGGCTAATTTCTTTGAGTTTCTGGTCAATTGATGAGTTGATAAAATAAGCAGAGCAATGGCAGTTGGAATGTATTCCTGGTAAATGTGATGTAGCTTCACCAGGGCGACACTTACCTTTCGGTATTTCTGGAACTGTTCCCATCTGCCCTCCTCAATGAAGCAGGGTTGATCCTGATGCAGTTTTACTCCTGATGTGGCATACATGCTAACTGTCTGAAGTCAAATCCCTCCCCTGCTATAGGATCAGATGGTTTTCTCCCTCCATTAAAAAGATCACAATTTCCATCAGCTTTTCTGCAGCTGAATCCCACATTAACGCTTTGTTCGACTAAATTATCCCAATACTCAGCAATATCCTCCCATCTTCTACAAATGTGAGCTCTTCTAAAACCTGCCAACTGTATCCTAATTTGTACCACAGCATGTTCACCTTTATGCCTCTGACCCACACGAGCGCTCTGACCCCTCCCCTCCCCCCCCCACCCCCCCCCCCCCCCATTTGATGCATAAATTCTCCTTGTGTTCGAATCCTTCTAGGGATGCAGGGTAGCACAGCAGTTAGTACTGTTGCCTCACAGTTCCAGTGACCTGCATTTGATCCTATCCCTAGTGCTGTGTGTGTGTGTGTGTGTGTGTGTGTGTGTGTATAGAACCATAGAACAATACAGCACAATACGGGCCCTTCGGCCCACCATGTTGTGCCGACCTTCAAAAACCACTCCTAAGACTATCTAACCCCTTCCTCCCACATATCCCTCTATATCTTAACTTCCTCCATATGCTTATCTAACAATCTCTTGAACTTGATCAACGTATCAGCCTCCACCACCACCCCAAGCAGCGCATTCCATGCACCAACCACCGTCTGGGTGAAAAACCTCCCTCTGACGTCTCCCTTGAACTTCCCACCCATTACCTTAAAGCCATGTCCTCTTGTATTGAGCATTGGTGCCCTGGGAAAGAGGCGCTGGCTGTCCACTCTATCTATTCCTCTTAATATTTTGTATACCTCTATCACGTCTCCTCTCATCTTCCTTCTCTCCAATGAGTAAAGCCCTAGCTCCTTTAGTCTCTCCTCATAATCCATACTCTCTAATCCAGGCAGCATCCTGGTAAATCTTCTCTGCACCCTCTCCAATGCCTCCACATCCTTCCTATAATGAGGCAACCAGAACTGGACACAGTACTCTAAGTGTGGTCTAACCAGAGTTTTGTAGAGCTGCATCATTACTTTGCGGCTCTTAAACTCGATCCCATGACTTATGAAAGCTAACATCCCATAAGCCTTCTTAACTACCTTATCCACCTGTATGGCAACTTTCAGTGATCTGTGGATGTGAACTCCCAGATCCCTCTGCTCCTCTACACTGCCCAGTACATATACATGGGTGTCTGTATATGTGGACTTTGTACATTCTCGCCGCAGCCATGTGTACTTTTCTTCCACATCCAAGGACATACTGGTAGATAAATTGCCCATTGTAAGTTACCCCTTACTAAAAGTATGTGGCAAAAGAACCAAAGGGGAGTTACTGGGCAAGTGAGAGAAAATGAAGCAACAGTGAACTAGGACTGAGAGGATGGCTTTGCTGGGAGGTGGCAAGGTCCAGATGGGCCAAGTGGCCTCCTTCTTTGTCATAATTAATAGGTAAATCCCCTTCACTTCCTGTCACCTCCTCCAGCCCTACAATCCATTAACAAGAGTAATGCTCGAACTCTAGTCCTGTTTATTTCTCACTCCACCACTGGTAACTTTCCGTCACCCTTCTCAGGCCTTAAGTTCTGGAATTTTCTCTGTAAACCGCCCTTCATCTTCAAGATGCGCCTTAAGGCCTGCGCCCAACTGATGCTTCTTTTGTCATCATCTTTGTCTTGGTATCAGTTTTCATTTGATAATTCCCCTTGGGATACGTTATGTTTAAAACAGTCGATGAATGCATGTTGTTGATTGGTGATATAGAGTCTGAGGCGAGGAGGTTGTGTTAAAGTCCATTGGTCTGGGCTCCAATTAGCTGCAACACTGGGCTTTGGAACATGTTCGACAGCCTATTAGTGTTAATTTCTTTAAGTGATGATTTCACTTCCAGCAACGGCAATCCAAACCTGGAGGGGAAGAAATGAAGGCAAGAGACTTAGGTTGCGTTAATGATATGAAAAGGGGGGAATGGGTTAGGAATTAACATGTTTTATGAGACATATTGAGTTCATAACTGGTTGTAAGTGCCTTAGAAGCACTGAGTTTGAGGAAGATGTGAATGAACTATGTAATTAAGTAAACCCTGAATAGACTAGCACTGAATGAGGTTTAAGGGCATTATTTCTTCAGAGAGGCACAAGTGACTGTGCATATTCAAGCACACTGTAATTAAGATTTCTGGGTACAGTAGAGATGGTGGTAAAGGATAGTTAATGGACAGTCACTCCAATTGTTGCACCTCAACCCTGCAGCACTGACCTAGCTGTGGTCTTTAATATAATGAAGGCCATGTGGCGACTCACCGTCTAGTCGGGCGAACCGGCTCGGCAGTCGGGTCGCGCGGCGTCGGAGCGACGAGGCCCAAGATGGCGGCGGGCCTCGTCTTTCCGAGCGACGGGGAGAACCCGCGCGCGGGAAAGTCCTGATGACGTAGGACTTACGTCATTGCTGGTTTTTTTGGGCGGGAGTTTTTCTCCCTTAAAGGGCCCGCACAAGGCGGGAAAATAAACCAGTTCTGTTTAGCAATCCTCCGAGTAGAGTCTTGTTTTATTCCGCGGTAGCAACCGCTACAGCCAGCTGATTTCACACAAAGCGACAGTGTTGCAATTACCCAGACGTGACTCTAATTGCAGCATTTCATAAGAAAACGGATTGCAACATCTACACTGTCGGCACTGTTTGATTCCAGCATGATGGTAACTTCACTATTACATTGGTTGGGTGGATCCGCCCAAGAAATCAACTCATACAGTCATGCCAAGTCCTGTCCCAAAGTCTTTAGCACTCTTATCGGCTTTAAAATAAGTAACACCAACGTTCATGCATTCCATTAATTTTATTCTACCAGACAGTCATTTCTGAACAGCAGTAGAACAGACATTTTTGTGTAAAGATACTAAATAAATGCTTAAAAAATCCCATAAGACAGATGGCACAGAGAAGAATAAAACTAAGCTGAGTACAAGAAAAAAAGTTTATTTTTCACATTTAAAGCAAGCATCAAAAATAAATATTGTATCCTCTCTCAGTAACAGAACAGCTAGGCGGTTATAAGAATGAAGTACTGTAAAGGGTGGATGGAATGCTGCTCATAACATTCCAGAAGAGGGAGAATATAAAATACATGATGTTTTCTTGGTGTTTTACTGACTGGCATGTGCGCAAAATTATAGTCGGTAGCACAATGAAGGAAAGCCTGCACAAACTGCTGATGTCGACAGTGTCAGAAGGAATGATTGTATGTAAAATGTCCGGTCGTGGACAGCTGAGACCTGGTCCTCCGTCTCTCGTGGCCAGAATTCAGATGATCGAAGTCTGAAATGAAGGATTCAGAGCAGTTAAAACAACACCTGCAGAGGCTGGAAACTTGAAACAAAAAATCCGAAACATCCCAAACTTGTGGAAAGAGAAACAGTGTTAAAAACAGAAAATGCTGGATACACTCTGCAGGTCAGGCAGCAACTTTGGAAAGAGAACCAGAGTTAATGGCCTTGGAACTTGCAATGGGAGTGATGATGTACATATCAGATTTCACCTTCATTATTCACCGAAACAGAGGATTTTACCATGTTTGAATCTGTGTGTGGAAATCTGGAACTAATTACCAGGGATTTGATGCAATCCTGCCTGCTGTGCATCCAATTTCAACAGAGGACTGAGATCTTAAGCCTATTGCCCAACACTTGCAGAAGAATTTACAAGAAGATTGTGTGTCAGATCTGAGTAGTTGCAAGGAGTGTTTACCCAAAGATTTTAATGGTTTTGAGAGACTCAGGTAATCATTTGTAAATTTAAGAAGACTTTCCCAAGGTCAATTTATTTAAACTAAAAGAAATCCAGTTAATTGGTTACATGAGAGAGCAGATGCAGGGTGCTGGCTGCAGAAACTCAGATTCCATAATCTGTAGCCCTTTGTCGTCTCCACTAATCACCTCCCAGCCTCTGTCATAATCTCCACCCCTCCCTCCCCAACCTGGCTCCATCTGCCCATCAACCCCTCCTCACCTGGATCCACCCATTGCTTGCCAGCTCCTGCCTCACCCCTCCCCCTCACCTCTTTATACTGGCTGTCTTCCCTTAGTTCTGATGCAGAGTCTCGTCCTGAAATGTTGACTATCCACAGATGCTGCCTGACCTGCTGAGTTCCTTGCTCTTTTTCCTTAGGTAATTAGTTGTTTTCTGAAGTGTTTAAAAGTATTTTAAATGTTTTGGAGTTGTTTAATTTTTTTTGTTTGAAGACTTCCAGTTATGGCTGGGGCATGACTTAGCTGAATCACTTTTTTGGGGGGCAGGTTTCTGGGTGGGGCTAGGCTCATCAGTCCCACTTGATGTCTTTAAGCTATTAAGATATTATGGTGTTGAAGGACATACCACGGATGTTGAGGGAAGTACGGGAGGAAATCAAGGGAGCGCTGACTATAATTTTTCGATATGGGGATGGTGCCTGAGGACAGGAAAGTGGTGAATTTTATGCCTTGTTCACAAAAGAAGAAGGAGCCCAGTAACTGCAGATGAGTCAATTTAATCTCAGTGGTGGGAAACCTTTTAGAAACTTCGATCCATGTTTGGATTAAACATTACTCAGTTGAAAATGGATTAAGGCAAGCTAGAATGGATTTTTTAAGGGCAAATTGTGTTTAACCAATTTGACAGAATTTTTTGAAGAGGCTACGGAGTTGATGAGGGTAATGTAGTTGATGTGGTGTCCAGGACCTGCAGTTGTTGGACATAATGTTCGATAAGGTGCCGCATTACTGGCTAATCAGCAATGTTGAAACACGTGGCATAAAAGGGACAATGATGGCATGGATACGAAGTTGCAAAGTAACAGAAAACAGAGAGTCATGGTGAATGATTGTTTTTGCAGACTGGAGAAAGGTGTTCCCAGGGACTGGTGTTGAGGCCGTTGCTTTATTTGATCTATTTTAATAACTTAAACATGGGTTTAGGTTATTAACATTGCAAGCCACAATTTCAAAACTTGCAGAGGGCATAAAACATGGCAGTAGTGTGAACTGCAAGGAGGACTGGGATAAACTGTAGCAGGACATAAACAGGCAGACTGAATGGGCAGATGATTGCCCAATGCAAAGAAATGTAAGGTGATGTAATTTGGTAGGAGGAATGAGGAGAGGCAATATAAAGACTGTTCTAAAAGGGGTGCAGGAGCAGAGGAACCTGGAGATATGGGTGTAAAGATCATTGAAAGTGACTGAGCAGGTTGAGAAAGCTGTTCAAAAGGCTTACACAATTCTAGGTTTTATTGACAGAGGCATGGAGTGTAAAAGCAGGGAAGTCATGCCAAACCTTTATAAGACACTGGTCTAGCCTCATTGGAGTCAAAGAATCAGAGCAATACAGCATTGAAACAGGCCCTTCGGCCCAACTCATCCATGCCAACCAAGATGGCTTCCTGAGCTAGTCCCACTTGCCTGCATTTGGCCCATATCACTCCAAACCTTTCCTGTTCATGAACTGTCCAAATGTCTTTTAAATGTGGTAATTGTACCCACCTGGCAGCTTGTTCCGTATCCCCACCACCCTCTATGTGAAAAACTCATCCCTCAGGTGGCCTTTAAATCCTTCCCCTCTCACCTTAAACCTCTGCCCTCCAGTTTTAGACTCCCCGACCCTGGGAAAAAGACTGTGACCATTCACCTTATCTCTGTCCCTCGTGATTTAATGAACCTGTATAAGGTCACCCCTCAGCCTCCTTCACTCTAGGGAAAAATGTTCCAGCCTAGCCAGTCTCTCCTTGTAACTCAAGCCCTGCAGTCCCAGCAATATCCGTGTGAAGCTTTTCTACATCTTCTTTAGCTTAATTCCATCCATCCTACGGTGACCAGAACTGTACACAATATTGTAGCTGCGATCTCACCAACGTCCATTTGGCCCATCGAGTCTGCTCTGCCATTTGATCATGGCTGATTTATTTTTTCCTCTCAACCCCATTCTCCTGCCTTCTCCCCGTAACCTTTGATGTCCTTACTAATCAAGAACCTATCAACCTCTGCTTTAAATATACCCAATGACTTGGCCTCCACAGCTGTCTGTGGCAATGTATTCCACACATTCATCACCCTCTGGCTAAAGAAATTCTAAAGGGATGTCCTTCTATTCTGAGTCTGTGCCCTCTGGTCCTAGACTCTCCCACTACTGGAAACATCTTCTCCACATCCACTCTATCCAGGCCTTTCAATTCAGCTGTAACATGACATCCCAATTCTTGTACTCAATGCGCCATCAGATGAAGGCAAACATACCATATTCCTTCTTCACCACCTTGTCTCAAGAATGAAGCTGGAAGTTAGAGAAATCGATGTTGATAGTGTTGGTAGTCCCCAACCTGATGGCAGTTTTGGTAGCCTCCAACCTGACGACATCAACATCAATTTCTCTAACTTCTGGTAACCCTTCCTCTCTGTTTCCCCCTTTTCTCCCCCTTTTGTTTTCCTTCAATCCTGTGGCCCCCTCACCCCTTCTCTTTCCCCTCCCCCACCTTCATGACCTGCCCATCACTTCCCTCTGGTTCCCTACCTCCTTCCCTTTATTCCATGGTCTACTATCCTCTCCTATTGGATTCCTTCTTCTTCAGCCCTTTGCCTCTTCTGCCTATCACCTCCCACCTTCTCACATCATTCCCTTTCATCCCCCCTCCCCCATCTACCTACCTTCCCCCCTCACCTGGACTCACCTGACACCTGCCAGCCTGTGCTCCTCTCCCTCCCCCTACCATCTTATTCTGCCCTCTTCCTTTCCAGTCCCGATGAAGTCCTGAAACGTCGACTATTTGTTTCCCTCCATAGATGTTGCCCGACCTGCTGAGTTCCTCTAGCATTTAGTGTGTGTTGCTCCAGATTCCAGCATCTGTAGAATCTCGTGTCACCACCTTGTCTACCTATGTCGCACTTTCAGGGAACTATGTACTTGTATCCTAAGGTCTCTCTGTTCTACAACACTCCCCAGGGCTCTGTAATTCACCATGTAGGTCCTGTCCCGGTTTAACTTCCCAAAATGCATCACTTTGCACTTGTCTGAGCTAAATTCCATCTGCCGTTCCTTTGCCCAGTTTCCCAGTTGATCTAAGATTCCGTTGTGACCTCAGCATTGAGCAGTTTTCTGTTCAATTCTGGTCACCTCATTATAGAAAGGATGTGAAGGTATTAGAGAAAGTCCAGAAAATAAAGATTCCTGGGATGAGGGACTACCACTGCAAGGATAGATTAGAGGTTGGGGTTTGTCTTTTTTTGAGAGAAGAGAAGGCTGAGGGAAAATGTGATGGTATATAAAATGATGAGGGTTCTGGACACAGTGGAGAGTGGGAGGTTGTTCTGTTTGTGGAAGGATTGAGGACTAGAGGTTATGGATATAAAATAACCAACCCCATGCCCCTGGATTCTCCTTAGATCTAAAAATCTGTGGGTAAGTGCATACATTTTATTGAGGTCAGTGACGAGCACACTCAGTTCACCCTGACAATATAATCTGTTGCATTGTTTCATTGATGAGAGGTCAACCCAAAACATTAATTCTCCTTCTTTCACCATAGATGCTGTCTGGCCTGCTGTGTGCTTCAATCATTTAAAAAAAAATTAAAACTAATTATTTCAGATAAAACAAGCTTTAAAGCATGTATCTTTTAAAAACATGTCAATCTGTGCTGAATTTAAATTGATAGATAATTTCATGGCAATTTTTCCATTTTGTGCCATTGTTGTTTATTTCAAAATATAAATACACTAAGTCCTTGTGATCCACTGCTTAACTATCCGCAGATCCACATTCTTGTGAGGTCAGCCATGTATTATTTGGAGTGTTGGTAAATATAGCGTGTTGCTCCACAGCCTCCTTCTGTGGTGTCGGTGAATCCTGTTTGCCATGAGATGGATTGATTTGATATACATATGTGCTGAAACTTACATATTGCAGCCTCAATATCATTGCCAATGGCATTAGTGGTATCTTTCTTTTGTTATCGGTGGGAAGTCCATGTCCCTATCTCTTGTGGATGCGAAGGACTTAGTGTAATTCAAAAAAATGAAACCAAAAATTGGCTCTGAATTACCAGAAGTAATTAACATTAGACAAATTCCTCACATGTTAATGAATCATCAGTACAGCACAATTGGCACTTTTCCTTTTTCTATAAAGACAGCCAATAGTTCTTTGAAGAAGAAAGTTCAAACAGATTACGATTTATCCCCTTCAAACGCTGATCCCCAAATTTCCACATATCATTGAATAAATCTCTAAACAATATAACATTGGTTTGTCAGGTCCCAATATTAATTTATATTTTTGTCATTCTTTGACTGATCCTAAATGTCAAGGATGAACAAACTAAATTAAATATCTTTCTTTGGTGTGTGTGTGTGTGGTGTTCTTTGTTCTTTTGAGTTCATCCCCATTCATTATTTTCTTTTCTATGTGTCATTATAATTTTCAAGAAGTTATTCCTTTGTTACACGAGCATAATTTCACTCGTCATCTCAATTCCAAAGTTAAACAGTTTCTCTCGATTGTTTCTCTGTTGCAGCCAAGGAAGATCTTGTGACTGTGTGATAGTGAGCACAGTCTTGTCATTTTGTCATTGGCCATTGGAATATAGACACTTCTTAATATCACTATAGGACTTCACTTCAGATTAATGGTTTCTCCTTCTCCAATTTCCCTCTTCATTTTTGGAGGTGCCATCTAGTGGTGGGACATGGGTTCATGGGCTCCAGCAACCAATCTTTGTGCACCAGTGTAGTCTAGGGGACCGGTGAGCTGGTTGAAGATGGCAGAGTTTGGGCTAGTATATGGGTTTCTGCTCAAACCTAACTTGGACCATTTTCTCTGGAACATCGGAGGCCGACAGATGACCTGACGGAAGTATGTAAAATTATGAGAGGCTTAGATAGGTAAGATAGTCAGAGTCTTTTTCCGGGGTGGAAATGTCAATAGGTTTAAGGTGAGGGAGAAAAGTTTAGAGGAAATTTGAGTTTTCTTTACAGAGAGTGTAGTTGCCTGGAACACGCTGCCAAGGGAAGTGGTAGAAACAGATAGAATAGCAACATTTAAGATGCATTAAGATAGGCACATGAACAAGCAGAAGATGGAGGGATATAGACCATGTGTAGGCAGATGGGGTTAGTTTAGATTGGCATTATGGTCGGCACGGACATCACAAGCCAAAGGGCCTGTTCCTGTGCTGTTCTATGTTCTAATTTCATCTAAACATAACCTGCTTTCCTGCCACACACTCTACCAGAAGAGCAAAAAAATATAAGGAACATCAGTTCCATTAAGACTCCAAAAGTAAAACAATGCAAATATTGGAAATCTGAAATAAAAAAACAGAAAATTGTGGAAATGCTCAGCAGATGTAGCAATAACTGTGGAGAGAGGAGACAGTTCATGTTTCAGGTTCTGATGGTCATCAATCTGACGTTAATTTTGTTTCTCTAGCCACAGATACCTCCCGACTCTCTGAATATTTACACTATTTTCTGCTTTAAGTTTCATCTAAAGGCATCAGCTATTACATCCTGAAACAGTATTCTTTTGCAGTCCTCTTCAGTTTCTTTCACAGAAGTACAAACACATTCAAATTAGGTTCTACATACAATATCTTTGCAGATAAATTAATGGATAGAGGTGGATTGCTCTCAACAACTCCTCATCACCAGCTCTCGCAGCTTGGAACATTTGACATTGGTGAATCCTGGTCTATTTCTATTAAGTAATATACAAGTTCCTATGTTCCAGATCTTAAAGATGTTCCTGAAATTGGACAAAGTGAAGGCCACACCAAAGAATGACCAAGACTAAGGGATATGTCAGGATATGTTAGGGTTAGTTTTGATAAACTTAAGTGTGGGTAGAACTGATCACTGAAGTTAGAGGAAGTCAGGGCTGATGATTCTGCATTGGATTTTGGGATTGATCTTCAGATGCTTGCTATATTCCACTGACTGAGCCATCGAACACCTTTATAAGAAATGTGCATTTTATGAAGCAGTATCTTGCGTGAACTTTCGTGCACACAACACAAAAACATAACCATGATATGCTGTGATCATATATTGTTATATAGCCCACACTGCCAAACAGGGTGGTGGAGATTGATTCAATAAAACTTTAAAGGGGATTTGACATGTACTTGAAGGGGAAAATCATTCAGAACTACAGAGATGTTGCAGGGAAGGGAAATTACTGGACAGCTCTTTCAAAGAGCAGGCACAGGTGTGATGGTTGAATGGCCTCTTTTAGTGCTAAGAAACTGCGTGGGTGAGAAAAATAAATAGACCCCTAAAGCCTGTCTCATTCAATTAATGGTGCCAATGTGTGCAGTAACCACCAATGTCCTACTCTAACACCACCTCCAAAACTGCAGAAAAATCTCATTGAATATTCTAAAGCATTCCACTTCTGCAGATCTCTGTTACCTCCTCATTCATTTGCTGATATTCAGCAGCATTTTTTGCATCGCCATCTGCCTCTCCTGTTTCTGAGCCACTCTTATCTTCTTCCTCCTTGATATCCTTATCACCTTCGTCTTTGCCTTCCTGGTCAGAGGATTTCCGCAACTGCTTCGCAGATTTCTGGAAAACACAATCTCAGCAATTGAAATGATCGGAGGAAAGAGATTGTTTGTCCCAAGTCCCCATTGTGGAAACGCAACAAAGTTACATTGAAGAATCTGGAGACATCCCAGGATCAAACAAAACAGCAACCTCAGCTTCTGAGCAGGTTTGTTGGTTCACTTTTTGGTCCAATTGATAAAATAAGATGGGGGTAAACTTATTCTCTGGTCTATTTTCTGACGTCAGTTTTTGAATATAAATCAATGCTACATGTTTATTCTTGTTTAGCAAACAGAAGTAAATCCCTAAAAAATCAAGCCTCAGTTGCCATAAGAATCAGTGAGAAGTCACAATGTGGTTCCCAAACTCCTCCTCATGAATTCATTTGCCATGTAATGTAGTAATTACAATGTGATTTTAAGTGTAGTGGTTGGCTTAAATTCTGAAGCAACCAACTTCAATGAGAAAACATAATCAAACTTTATAGGCAGGCATCGTCCAGCACTAGAAATCCAATTGTCTCTCTTGATCATCAGATTTAAATGGCTAGAGCTAGAGATATAGTTTACAACATGGCTCAGAATGCTTATCCTTCAGTGGTAATTATATAGACACAGGGTGAATCATTTCTCATTTGTCAGGGCTGGAGGCTATCAAGGTTGAACAGCTCTTAACTAAGACAAGATATATGGCAAACCATGTGCCAGCTTTAAACAATCAAACTCTCAGAACAACCTCAAAACTGCAACTTGGCTTTCAATTTGGATTCCTCGTATACTAGTAACTATTCTGGGACAATTGTATCTACTGCTCATGATCTCTATCACCAAGAGAGGAATAAGTCCCCTCCATGTCACCTATTCAAGGTCATCCTGTATTCATTTTTAACAGCCTTAGTACCTCCCCAGATTTCTGCAAATGTGCACCTCAAGGGTTCTTTGTTCCTGCCTTCACTTTGAAATTGCACTTTTAGTTTATTCTTCCTCTCTTCATTTTCCTGTCCAACTGCAATCACTTTGCACATTAATTTAACAATACTTTTCCCAGTCTGCCTTTGTTCTCTTGAAGTCCACTGCTGTTTTCTCACGATTTAACACTTTTCCAATCTTCATGTGAATGTGTGTGAGTAAATGTCCAAGATATATATAAAAAAATTACAGTAGTCCAAAGCTGATCCAGACCAAACTTCTCAACAAGCTGAAGAACAACTGCTTGGGACTATCCACTTCCTTCTCTCCTTTAGCCAATTTTGTATCTACAGTCCCTTCATTGCTTCAATTAAGCTAGCAAGTCATGTAATGTTTTTGGGGAATTAATATACAAATCAACCAAACTACCTTTATCCACTCTCTCAGTCACTTCGTCAAGGTTACCAACTGTGTTAGTCAAACATAATTTGCTAGCAACTAAAAAGTGCCAACTCTTATTGATTAACCCTTATTCTTCCAAACCACAACTAATGTGAGTTTGGCTTACTGTTTCTACAAGTTTCCTCACTGCCATTGTTAGACTGACCAGCCTGTACTTACAGTTTATTCCTGTCTTCCTTTTTCGAACAGGGGTATAACATCCGCACACCTCAAGTCCTCTGGCACACTCCCATATCTCAGTAGAACTGAAGTATTCTCTCTTGGACAGTTACCATCATCACACCAACAATACAAATGCTGCACTAGTTCTAGAGCAAACTCATCAATGCTTCCAATGAGCTTGGAGAGATGAATGATAAATATGGCTTTGTCAACATTATTCATGAGAATGATCCTTTTTAAGTAGAGTGGGCAGAGGTTCCAACAAAAGGCCTGTTACGGGACAAATGATAGGGCAGCGATTCAGTGCTAATGGTATTAATGAAGTCCATTCTGACCATTGAGGGAGTTAAGCAGTTCTCCATTCCCTGCACCAGATAATGTTTTATCTGTTGTAGGCAAAGGTTTGCAGATGCCTCTTCATTTTTGGTGCCTTCCACAAACTATTTGCAAAATGGTACAAATGGTTTATGCCGTTTCTTTGAAACCTCTGCAGTCTTGTGTGCAACTTCAACCATTTAGTACCAAGTCAAGGTAAAATTGATGGGAGTATTTAGTTAGCATCAAGTGGATCATTTGTCAGTCCCGAACAGATTAACAATAAGGCCTTTCTGGCCACTTGAAGAATTTTGGCTTATAATCACATAGCATCTCGCATGGGTGGGCCCATTTGCTTCGCTCATCTTCAAATGTACCCGAGGAAGCATTGATAGAGAATCGCTATAATCAACAAATCATTTTGATCCTCATGAGTAGGTGCACCACAGATTCACAAGAACAATACCAGTGCTTAAAGAGTTAAATTATGAAGATAGGTTGTATAGATATGTAGGTTCTGATGGAAGGTCATCAACTTGAAACATTAACTTTATCTCTTTCCACAGATGCTACCTATTTCCTCAGCATTGTCTGTTTTTATTTGCACAGAACTGTATTCCCCTGAAGCTTGAAGGGTCAATGCTCTTCAAATAATGAAGGATCTTGATGGGGTAAATATTGAGGATCAATCCCACTGATTGGGGAATCCAGAACAAGAGGGAGTAAACTTACAATCAGGGTTGGAGAATTTAAAAGTAATATCAATAAGGACATTTTCAGATGCAAGGTCATGGAACTCTGAAATTCTTTCCTTCAAAAGACATTAGGTTAATGTTTATATTCCCATATTTTCCTTTAACACAGAAGAAGGCCATTCAACCCATCAAGTCTATGTCAGCTCTCAGAACACTCTCATCAGTCCTGTTCCTCCACATTTGCCTGCAACCAAATCTCTCTCTCATACCAATCAACTCCACTCTGATTCTTGAACCTCCCATCAACATTAGAGGCAGTTCATAGTGACTGATTACCCTGAACAGCACATCTTTGGGATGTGGCAGGAAACTGGAGCACCCAGTAGAATCCGTGTTCATAACGAAAACATACAAGCTCCCAAGGACAGCACCCGAGATCAGGATTGAACCCGGGTTGCTGGAGCTAAGAGGCAGCAGCACTAACTGTTTGCCACTGTGCCTTCCTCTGGGCCATCTGGTGTTTTCAAGTCTGAAAATTTACAGGAAATGCTGTAAATACTTTGCAGATTAGGGACTATCTGCAGAGTGAGAATTAGAATGGCTTCAAGTCCATGACATCAGCGGTCTTCAATTTTAAATAATCCCTCTCCCCCTCCTCCCCCAATGTTCCCTCACCCACTGACCATCTGCCAGTTTCCATTTTTATTTCAGATTTCCCATATCTACAGTGACTTGCTGTGGTGAGGTTGACAGATCTTTATTGGTCAGGGTATCAAGGGATATAGAGTGAATAAGGTTATCAACACTGGAATTCAAAAATTAGGGACTGGATGTTGTTGGTGCTGCTGTTGGCAGGTCTCTGTCAAGAGTTAAATGCAGCTCAGATACTGCTTGTTATTTAAAAAAAGTACAAAGACACAAACTTAAAATATTGAGAAGCCCTCTGTGGTTTATAACAACTTTGACAAATGGGGGCATGGATTGCCAGCTGACAAAGTTTGTGCATTATTTTGCTTTTCCATTAAGAAGTCTTCCCTGTGGTGCTTGCCACTGCAGCAGTCAGAAGGCACGGAGACCAACAGTGTCCCAGAGCCGTTCAGTTTGAGGTGAAACTCAGATTAGATCTTTTGAGGGTTGGGGTTGGAAAATTCTATGAGCTGCAAAAGCATCCTGAGCTGACTGCGTACAGGGCAGCAGTTTTTCCCATTCAGATATGGGGCCTCCCTTGTGATTATGGTACTCAGAACCCTGGAAGCAAATACGAATGAAATTGAGGGGCAGCATTTAATTTAATAGCAGATGATGGTTAGGGCTTCCTGTTCCTGTGTCACAATATAAAAACTGGAACAGAACCTGCTGGCTGCTTCCCTACCCAGAATTATTGTCCCCGTGCCATAACTACCCAATTGAATGGGAAGGGAACAATCTTATTGGCCCTTTGCCTCCTGATCATATGGTCTGAGCAATGATAGGGCCAGTGGGAGCACAATGGGGAAGCCCCACCCCCAAATGTCCCTGACATCTCGTGACAAATGAAAAAGCAGCTTTGCTCTCTATTAATGGCACACTTTAATAGTTCCCCAATATTTCTATCATTCAGAGACTTGTAAAAACTATTAAAATTGAAGCAGATAAGTTAAAAATCTAAACTTACTAAAAATAAATAAAATAGGGTAATAAGTAACATTTCTGATTGCAAAAACTAACATAAAGTGAGATAAGTTAAAGTGGCTCATCTTTTCTATCCTGAAATTCCTTTTGAAATTGATGGGATGTTGGATGTGAGAGGTGATCTTCCCTATTAAGACTGGGAATTTCAGCAAGAATGGGCTTGCTGCTTAACACTGTGCGAATCCCAGTGACAGAGTGAGCAGGTTTGATGTTCTAAATCTATCAGTAAGCCCTTGATTTCTGCACTTGACAGGCAATGCATTTAAATGACTAAATGCTGACAGTTCTGTTCAGAACTGCAGAAAATAGCCAGAGATCTAGCCCATTTCAAAGTTTCTTTCAGGGGAAACCTTTTTATTTGTTCAATGAAATTTACACACTAAAAGTTACAAGTAACCATTTTGAATCTGCAGCAATCCATGCAAACTGAGCCCAAAATGTCTGCTGATTTCTGTTTATGATGTTTACCATTATGCTGCAAGCCTACTTAATATGCAGTAAATTCAGACATCACCTTCAGAAACCAGAGGCACACATCAAGCATTATCAATTTATAAATTATAGTAGCTGCGTACTGTCGCACAAGATGTCTCTGTCTCTCTGAAGACCTGCTAATTTGCTGGTTTATTTTACCCTTCCACAGGCTGGGGACAAAGAAAAGAATGCTTAATCGTACTGCACTGAGGTTGTCAGCAGGTGGCAGCACTATTGTACATCTCCATTGTAAATAATGACCCAGTGTTTCCTGGAAAGAAGCATCTTGTTAGACTGCAGCCATCACTCCTTAGCTTAATTTTTTTTTGCCCAGAAGTTACAGGGATAAGCTGAGAACTGTGACACCTGGGACTTTTGTGGATGACAGATCTGACAATCCACCTCCAGATACAGTGTGATTTAAGTGCTGGGGGAAAAGAGTAATGATGGAGTGCAAATCAGAGTCTAATCATATACAGAGAGAGAGTGTTATAGAAAGGTTTGATGAATGGAGAAATTACACAGAAAGAAAATTTGAAATTAAAAAAAAAGTTTAACTCTCCAATAGCAATTTATCACCTCTTACTGTTCTGTGCTTGAAATTGAGAGTTCATTGTTTAATTTCTCCCTTTCTGGAATGGAGAGGTTGATTGACATTGTAAAAGCATAAATCTCTTCATTAAGAAGGTATTTATGCTCCTAAAGAGCAGCTCTAATTTACTGGGCTGAGTTAACAGGGTGGATCACGCGTGCAGATGCTGTTACTTAATGACATTCATGTGGAGGTTGAAGGCAAGCTGCTGATCTCACAAAGCCGACAGCAGAAGGGCACATGTTGTTCATCAACTATTCGAGGTAACTTCTTTGCCAAGCTTTGCTGGATTATTTGTACACTAACAAAGCTAGTTGTAATTGAACAGGCCTAAGAAAAGAAAATGCTGAAAATACTCAGCAGGTTAGGCAGCATCTGTATTGGGAGAAACCAAGAGGTAATGTTGCAGCTATCTAGGACCCTGGTCACTGAGAGGTAATGTTGCAGCTATATAGGACCCTGGTCAGACCACACTTGGAGTACTGTGCTCAGTTCTGGTCGCCTCACTACAGGAAGGATGTGGAAGCCATAGAAAGGGTGCAGAGGAGATTTACAAGGATGCTGCCTGGATTGGGGAGCATGCCTTATGAAAGCAGGTTGAGGGAACTCGGCCTTTTCTCCTTGGAGCGACGGAGGATGAGGGGGGACCTGATAGAGGTGTATAAGATGATGAGAAGCATTGATCGTGTGGATAGTCAGAGGCTTTTTCCCAGGGCTGAAATGGTTGCTGCAAGAGGACATAGGTTTAAGGTGCTGGGGAGTAGGTATAGAGGAGATGTCAGGGGTAAGTTTTTTACTTAGAGGGTGGTGAGTGCGTGGAATGGGCTGCCAGCAACGGTGGTGGAGGTGGATACGATAGGGTCTTTTAAGAGACTTTTGGGTAGGTACATGGAGCTGAGAAAAATAGAGGGCTATGGGTAAGCCTAGTAATTTCTAAGGTAGGGACATGTTCGGCACAGCCTTGTGGGCCGAAGAGCCTGAATTGTGCTGTAGGTTTTCTATGTTTCTATGTAACATTTCAGGTCTAAGGCCCTTCGTCAGAACTCTGCCCATCTCTCCTCGGTTGTGTCCTGAGTATTTTCTGCTTTCATTTCAGATTCCCACCATCTGCAGTTTTGTTTTCAACTAAGCTGCTGTTGCTTTGACAATGAATTCTGGGCTACTTAATGAATAGATATTATTTGACAAACACTGTCTTACAAAGTGAGTGTCTCCCAGATAAAACAGTTTAGTTTTCCTTCGGCTCTGTCACCAAGGATAATGAACACTATATGCTGTCCATTGTAAACAGTAGTTTAAATGGCTTGTTTCCAACTATGTGTTGGAAGTTTGATTAAAAAAAAGTTGCTTTCTATTTGGATTCAGAGGTTAGGAGTTGTTTAGGTGCTGTGGATTTCAAAATTACTGAACCCTGAGTTAATATTTTCCAAAATTTGTTGGCAGTTCATCCACGCAGGAGTTGTGTTGCATTCAATATTTAATGTAAAAAGAGGAGCGCTCACTTTGGAAAGATCTGATTAGTAACATAGCAACTTTGAAAACTTGTTTCAAATCAGTGATTTCTTCAGGAATGTAACAGTCTGGGTTGGATGATTAGAGATTCTCAGCAGCGATTTGAATTTTGATTCTTGATTTTATGTAAATGTTATTGAGGGCATGAGAGTCTCGCAGGAACATTTGGTGGGCTATTTTTGGAGGCTCATGTGTATGTCACTTCAGGCAGTTATGCAAAGTATTGCTCCATCATGTACATTGCTTATACAGAAATAAAGATTTGTAATTTATCTCCAGCAGAAAGTCATACTTCACATACTTCCTTACAACGTAGGAGGAGGCCATTTGGCCTGTTGAGTCTGTGCCAGCTCTCAGGGCATTCCCATCAATTCCATTCCTCCACTTTCCTGTAATCTATTCCTTTCTTTCACACCTATCAACTCTCCCTGATTCTCCTATCATCCATCTATACTTGGGGTCATTTAAATAGCCAATTAACCAACCAGCACGTCTTTGGGATGTGGGAGGAAGAACATGCAGACTCCACGCAGACCAGAGGTCAGGATCGATTCCGGGTAGGTGGTGATGTGTGATAGCAGCACTAACTGCTGGCACACTGTGTCAACTATTTCGCTGCCATACCCAATGACAAAAATTATCTTGGAGACACAGGAGACTGCAGATGCTGGAATCTGGAGTGACACGCAACGCGCTAGAGGAACTCAGTGGGTCGAGCAGCATCTATTGAGGGAAATGGACAGTCGAGGTTTCGGGTCGAGACCCTTCATCTGGCCTGAAAGAAAGAGGGGAGATAGCTAGTATAAAAAGGTGGAGGGAGGGGGTGGAAGAAGAGCTGGCAGGTGATAGGTGGATCCAGGTGAGAGGGGTGATAAAAAATTACCTTGTTCCATGTGACTTGTGATAAAGCATGAAAAATAGTGACTCCAACAAGAGCACATGACCTGAAACTGGCCATGATATTTGACCCTAACTTTACTTAACTCCAGTTTCCTCTCCTCTTCCAGCCCCTTATCATGGGTCTACCCAACCCCAACCCCACCCCCACCATCCCATTTCTACTGATCTTTTCCCAGCCTCTCCTCCTCCACCAACCTTGTTTTATTGATCTACCCAAGTCCTCCACCTTCCCTGTCTGATGTACTGAAATGCCCATACTCTGCTATTCCAAGTTTTCTGAGCACACAAGAGACGGTGTGTTGCTCCAGATTCCAGCATCTGCAAAGTGCTGGAGGAACTTAGTGGGTTAGGCAGTGTCTGTGGAGGGAAATGGACAGGTGACGTTTCAGATCAAAACCCTTCATCTGGTCCAGGTGAAGGGTCTTGACCCGAATCATCAACTGTCCATTTCACTCCACAGATGCTGCCTGACCTGCTGAGTTCCTCAAGCATTTTGTTTGTTGCTCTAAGTTTTCTGAATTTCTGCAAGCGTTAAAGAGCTGTTTCCTCAGCTAGACAGATGGATAAGTCCTACCTGCTTGAACTTGCTCTCTTAACTCTTCCACTTCTCCTCCTTTAAGTCATAAAACAATAAATTCTCTGACTTACTATGAAGCTCACCAAATGAAAAGACATAGAACAGTGTTATTCAGGAAAAGGAAACACTATGTTAAGGCAATACTAGGGACAAATGTTTTACAATCCTCTTTGAAACTCACCACTTAAAATGGAGGGGAATTTTAAATGAGATGATGTGCTATTGTTACATGAACAGGAGTTCTGAAGGCAACTCGGACAGCACATAAAGGGAACCAATGGAGAAATGCAAATTACCGACAAAAAATGCGACAGATGATAAAGGCCCATTTGATTTGCTGTCATGACTTGACAGACTGATATGACCCCCAACAGTAGTTCCAAGAACTTCAATTAAGTTGTTCCAAAGATTTGCCACAAAACTATTTAAATATTCAATATTCTGGGTAAGATCAATTTCTGAAGATTGATTCCATGCAATTTTCTTGCAAACAAGAAATAATTTTAAGAGGGTTTTCAAAATATCCAGAGATAACATTGGAACATGCACTTGATGCTATATTTAGAGAATACAGAAATAGTCAATTCTTTTACCTTAAAAGCAGCTTTTTTCCGTTTTGAACCTGCTTTTTCATTTTTGCTCTTAGCTTTACCCTCCTCATCCATTATCTCTGCCCCTTCACCTTCACTGCTGGCATCTGCTGTATTTCCCCCTTCTCCTTCTGTCTCTGAAGAACTCTGTTGCTGTATCGCCTGAAACAAAGACACAGCAAGGTAGCAAAAAAAAATTACAAATGCTAACAAAATGAATATGCTTAAAAATAACCGTCCATTAGAGGTTCAATATGAACACCCAAAATCTATGTTCTTTTCAACTTGGTGGACCTATGCTCTATTTTTGCTAAAGTGAGCTCTTTATGAAGGGGACATTGTAAGTGTACTTCTGAATCCAAGAAGACCCTGTGAAAAGGTGCAAGGGTAATCCCATCGAGCTAGTTTTCTCCTTGAATAGTGAGTCTTGCTTGCATCAGTAATGCCTCCCTGGAGAAATATTATTTTGAGATTATTATGAATTTAAATAATACGTTAAATAAGTGTGCCTGCATACATATCAATAATGGGCAGCATTGTGAATATTCATGGGGAATAGTGTTAAGGTCAGATAATCCAGGATATCTGTATGATTTCCAGTCAGGATAATCTCATAGTAGCTTCCTGCTTCAACTTTAACCTCTTGTGGTTATGCCTCACACCCTGGCACCACTTCACTGGCATCTGTAATACTTTGTACTTATGTACCTCCTTGAGAAACTCCTGGGTCACCCACAGTATTTACTGCCAGTGAAGTAATTCTCATCTGTCGCACTGTTGTGATGCAGCAAATGCAGCAGCCAACCGACACACAGCAAGATCCCACAAGTGATAGTAACTAGATAATCTATTTTAATTATGTTAGCTGATGGATAAATATTGGCCAGGATTCCTTACTGCCCTGCTTTTTAAATTGTCCATTGGAATTTCTATATGGGGGAATATGCTATCTGTTATGTTACCCTTGACCATGATTTAAAATCCAAAATAAAAATCAGCACCTCCACACTGCAGAACGGCCTCAGAATGTCACAGAAAAGTTAATCTAGAATTAGAAACATGCAAGCATTAACTATATTTTTTATCATTACCATTTAATGAACATTGTATTTATTTTTATCATTAATTTTTTAAATGAGCATTTTATCTGTTGACAACCAATTTAGGTTATGCTTAAAATAACTACAATTTAAAAATCTGTATCTCTGTCTTATTAGGGTGTTAAATGCTGAATTTATCAGGTACATTTATTTGTACACTCACAATATTTTTACAAATGTTCCCTTCAGTACTAACAGCACAACCTCTGACAGTCTCTGAATAGCTTCTCCTGCACTGTTTGGATTACTTCATTTATTTTTGTTTCAAAATGATTGGCACAATAGTGGCGTAATCAGATATGGCCAATAGTATTAGCTTCTAACATTTTTGTTGTAGCAAACTGGAGCTTTTAACTTTTCCCAGCTGACAGCAACAAATGTGGCAGTGGATCAAGTGAAGTCACAATGCCAGACTCAGAATACAAAAAAAAAGAAATGCAATTGGAAGTGAGCATGTGTTTCTTACTGAGGAACATGATTGATGATAGTGAGTACAGGCACTAAATTAGTAAGGAATAAATTGTGCCAAAAAAGTATTTACAATTTAAACAACTTTAATGCAAAATAGTTTATATTAAAAATTAAAGCATTATTATTTAAGTTGCAGCAAATTATACTTTCAGAAGTACTGGAATAGCTAGTTTCAAGTTTACATTATTGTGACGAGCAAGTACGTGGTAGGGGTATGTTTCTGATGTCTAATCTAACCAACATCATTGAAACGTCAATGGGGGAGTTTTAACTGCGAGTTACAGAGTAAAGCAGGAAATGTCAAAGCTGCAGTTTGTCTTGAAGATTCTTCCCTTAAGACTAATACACAGTCTCCAAAGAGCTTTGTGAAACAGAGAAATTAAGTGAAACAGAGAAATTAAGTGATCCAGACAACACCATTTTAAACATTCATCCTGACCTTCACTTCCTTTGACTTCTCATCACGTTTCTGGTTGCCCTTTCGCCCCAACAAGGTCATTCTGAAGTCTCTCCATGTCACCTACTAAGATCTGGAAGGAGCTTACCATGCGGCTATTACCTCGAGCACCTTCTTTGCTCTCCAAATGATCAATTTACATAGGCTTTGAATCAAACACCAATCATGCAACATTATGGCTGTACGGCTGGTTCATCCTGTTCCATGTCTTGCTCAGCTGTCCATTCGCTGCAACACACACACACACACACACACACACACACACACACTCACTCTTGCTGCCATGCATGGAGCAAGTACATATTCCTGCAAACATGCCAAATAAAATCCTCAAATAAAATCCACTTAGGAGGAAATACGCTATCTGAGTGTTTGACACTGATTCTCATAAAATCATGGACTGATATAGTGCAGATGGAAGATATTCAGTTAAATGCACCTAAGCAGGCTTTTTTAGATGCACTTGATAGTTTAGTTCAACAGCATTCTCTAATAACTTATTTCATATGACCTGTTTTGTCTGAGGAGAAATGTCTTTAGTTGCTAGTGTTAGATGTGTACAGTAGTACTGACCACTGGTTATACTCACACTTCTCCGCACACTTACATCCTTTAACTGAGAACAATCAGTGTGTGGAGGGAACTGCAAAGGCAGTCAATGAACTTGCTAGAATTTATTGCGAGCGACCAAAGATGAATTTCTCCACTTGTGGGTGAATGTTCTGTCTGGCTCTTCCATTGCATCTTAATGTTTTAATTTCTAAATCAATGTCCCTCATTTCTAAACCCTTTGTTGGAAACATATGTATAGTACCTAAAGGGGCTTGGAAATTGTCCAGGACAACCCCAATTACACATCATTATAAATGCAGCAGATGGTTAGCCTCGGGGCACATTCCAACCCTGTTCTACTTTCGTTGCTCATCCAGGCCAAGTCCTGGTTCTTTACTCGCAGGTCATGGCTACCTTTAGCTGGACATATTTTAATTGCAGGCAACACAGCTTGTTGCACTTGCATCCTTCAAGAGTTTAACCAACATAACAAAACTATTGCTATAGAAATGCAAATTCTCAAAGAAATTTTTGAGGTGGTTATTGCATTAAAATTCCATGCCTTTGTGATACTACACCATGAAATGAAAGCAGACTCAACAGTGTGGAGTGCTTGCTTGCAAAGTCCTTCTGTCCAATCAGGCTTTGTCCCAAATGAAAAGTACTTTGGCTCAATTACAGTCTGCCTCATACTTGCGGGCTGCCCCCAGAACACTCTACGGAAAAAGATGCATTTGACTGTGTGTTTCAATGTACAGGTGACTAATAAAGATATCATATCTTATCTAAATCTTTCTGACATAAGAAGAAAATGCAGGCACATTTTGTTTTGATATTAATTTTCGAGATCTGGGTGTCACAGGCAAGACCAGCATCTATTACCTGCACTTCATTGCCCTTAGGAAGGTGGTATGAACCATGTGGTTGAACTGTTAGAGTCTTTCTGGTGAAGGTGTTCCCAGAGTATTATTGACTAGGGATTTCCAGCATTTAAACCCAGCAGTGAAGAAGGATGGGTGATATCTCCAACTGAGAATGGTGTGTGACTTGGAGGCGAATCTGCAGACGGTGGAGTTCCCATCTCATTGCTGTCCTTTTCCTTCTTGGTGGTTGAGGTTACAGGATTGGAAGTGTTGTCAGAGTCGCCTGGGCACGTAACTGCAGTGCATTTTGCAGATTGTATTCACTGCAGACACTCTGTGCCAGTGATGGAGGGGATGGATGTTTTGGGTGTTTAATGGAGTGGCAATCATGAGGCAGAGAGAATTTAATCGCCTTCAAAACTACAGCCAGCAGAAAAGTGACAACTTGGTAAAGGGCAGTTAAATAACAACAGGCATGGTGCAGATAACAGTGAAAGCAGATGATTGATAGGATTACAGAGAATCCCAGAAATACTCAGCAGGCCAGGCAACACGTCAGGAGAGAGAAGCAGAAGTTAATGTTTCATCAGTTCAGGAATAGGAAGCAATCCACTACTGCTATTAGAGTCATAGAGCACTACAGCACAGAAACAGGCCCTTCGGCCCATCTAGTCCACGCCAGCCTGGTTTTCTGCCTAGTCCCATCTATCTGCACATGGACCACAGCCCTCCATACCTCTCTCATTCATGTACCTGTCCAAACTTCTCTTAAATGTTACAATTGAACCCATATCCACCACTTCCACTGGCAGCTCATTCCACACTCGCACCATCCTCTGTGAAGTAGTTCCCCCTCAAATATTTCACCTTTCACCCTAAATCTATGACCTCTAGTTCTAGTCTCACCCAACCTGAGAGGAAAAGGCCTGCATTGCATTCACCTTATCTTTTCCCCTCATAATTTTGTATACCTCTAAATGATCTCCCCTCATTCTCCTGCACTCCAGGGAATAAAGTCCAAACCTATTCAACCTCCTCAAATCCTGGCAATATCTGCGTAAATTTTCTCTGCACTCTTTCAAGCTTATTGATATCTTTCCTGTAGGTAGGTGACCAAAACTGCGCACAATACTCTAAATTTGGCCTCTTATACAACTTCAACATAACATCCCAAATCCTGTACTCAATGCCCTGATTTATGAAGGCCAATGTGCCAAAAGCTCTCTTTACCACCCTATCTACTTGCAATGCCACTTTGAAGGAATTATGGATCTGTATTCCCAGGTCCTTTTGTTCTACCGCACACCTCAGTGCCCCACCATTCACTGTGCAAGTCTTACCCTGGTTTATCCTCCCAAAGTGCATCACCTCACACTTGTCCACATTAAATTCCATCTGCCATTTTTCAGCTCATTTTCCCAGCTGGTCCAGATCACTTTGCAAGCTTTGATAGCCTTCCTCGCCGTCCACCACGCCCCCAGTCTTGGTGTCATCCACAAATTTGTTGATCCAGTTTACCACATTATCATTTAAATCATTAATATAGATGATAAACGACAACGGACCCAGCACCGATCCCTGCGGCACACCACTAGTCACAGACCTCCAATCAGAGACAAAACCACTCTCTGGTTTCTCCCGCTAAGCCAACATTGAATCCAATTGACTGATTCATTCTGAATGCCAAGCGACTTAACCTTCTGGAGCAGCCTCCCATGGGGGACTTTGTCAAAGGCCTTGCTAAAGTCCATGTAGACAACGTCCACCGCCTTCCCTTCATCAACCTTCCTGGTAACCTCCTCGAAAAACTCTATAAGATTCGTTAGACATGACCTGCCATGCACAAAACCACGTTGACTATCCCTAATCAGGCCCTGTCTATCCAAATACTTATATATTCTGTCCCTCAGAATACCTTCCAATAATTTACCCACAATTGACGTCAGGCTCACTGGCCTATAATTTCCCAGTTTATTCTTAGAGCCTTTCTTAAACAATGGAACAACATTAGCTATCCTCTAGTCCTCTGGCACCTCACCTGTGGCTAAGGATGTTTTAAATATCTCTGCCAGGGCCCCTGCAATTTCTGCACTAGCCTCCCATAAGGCCTGAGGGGACACATCGTCAGGCCCTGGGGATTTATCCACCCTTATTCGCCTCAAGACAGCCAGCACCTCCTCTTCCGTAATCCGGATATGGTCCATGACCTCACTACTCTTTTCCCTCAGTTCTATAGACTCTGTGTTTGTCTCCCGAGTAAACACAGATGCAAAAAATCCATTTAAAATCTTCCCCATCTCTTTTGGCTTCATGCATAGATGACCACGCTGATCTTCAAGAGGACCAATTTTGTCCCTTGCTATCCTTTTGCTCTTAATATAGCTATTGGAAACCCTTTGGATTCTCTTTCACCTTGTCTGCCAGAGCAACCTCATGTCCTCTTTTAGCCCTCCTGATTTCTTTCTCAAGTGTTCTTTTGCATTTCTTATATTCCTCAAACACCTCATTTGATCCTAACTGCCTGTACCTGATAATGCACCTCCTTTTTTTCTTTACCAGGGCCTCAAAATCCCTCGATATCCAAGGTCCCCTAAATCTGTTAGCCTTGCCATATAGATTCTGTACTCTCAATACTTCACTCTTGAAGGCCTCCCACTTACCAAGCATCTCTTTGCTGGAAAGCAATCTTTCCCAATCCACGCTTGCCAGATCCCTTCTGATGCCACCAAAATTGGCCTCCCTCCAGTTTAGAATCTTAACCCTAGGACCAGTCCTATCCTTTTCCATAATTATCTTGAAACTAATGGAATAACAATCACCAGATCCGAAGTGTTCCTCTGCACTCACTACTATCATCTGCCCTGCACTCATTCCCTAAGAGGAGATCCAGTATTGCATTCTCTCTAGTTGGGACCTCGACACATCGATTAAGGAAACTTTCCTGAATACATTTGACAAACTTGATCCCGTCCAGTCCTTTGACAGTATGGGAATTCCAGTCAATACGTGGGAAGTTAAAATCACCTACTATCATAACTTTATATTTCCTGCAACTGTCTGCTGTCTCTCTACAAATTTGCTCCTCTAAATCCTGCTGACTATTGGGAGGTCTATAATATAGTCCCATTAATGTGGTCATCCCTTTTTTTATTCCTCAGTTCCACCCAAGTTGCCTCGGTAGTCAAGCTCTCCAGTATGTCCTCTCTGAGCACTGCCGTGACATTTTCCCTGATGAGTAATGCCACCCCTCCCCCCTATCATGTCTAAAACAACGGAATCCCGGAACATTGACCTGCCAGCCCTGCCCCTCCTGCAACCAAGTCTTGCTAATGGCTACATCATAATTCCATGCTCTAAGTTCACTTGCCTTACCTACAATACTGCTTGCATTGAAATAGACGCAACTCAGAACATTAGCCCCACCACTCAACCTTTCTGTTTCCATCTTTGCTTGTAGTCTTAACATCTACTTTCCCCACAGCCTCTCCACTTGCTGCCCTGCCACTCTGGTTCCCACCCCCCTGCAATTCTACTTTAACCTCCCCCACACCCCCCACCCCGGAGCAGCACCAGCAAACCTTCCCGCAAGGATATTGGTCCCCCTCCAGTTCAGGTGCAAACCGTCCCACTGATACACATTCCACTTTTCACTTCAGATTCCCACTATTCTCTTCAAGCTCCAAATAAAGACAGCTAGTAAGAGAGATTCTGACAGCCCAGAACATTGCAAGATTCATGAGAAAAAATAGGAATATTGCTATAACTGCTAGGCACAACAGAGGTTCAAGTGAAGTATTAGAGGTAATGAGTGACTGGAGCCAACAATGTGAAGCAGGAAATTAAGGAAGAAGCATGGTAGATTTTGAATTCTTCAGTACTGTACTCGAATATCTGAAAACGATCACTTACTGAATTAAATCTGACTGGAGCAAAAAGCCACGGCCAAAAATAACTCAACTTATGTATGAACACGAAGGCCCGTGGGTGCTGTGGTTGAAAGTCTTTAGAGGCCAGGAAAAGATATTCCAGAAGACACTTGGAGCGAAACAAGAAATATAAATGGAAGACGTTACGAATGTTTCAAAGGACAGACTTTCGAATTTCCTGTTTCCAAGGAGTGAGTCAGGTGTGAGTGATGCAGATAATTGACAGGAAATTTTCCTTTTATTACAATTAATACATTCATAAAATCACCAAGAAGGGAGGTGGAAGAAGCACTTTGGTAAAAGAGTAAAGGAAACACAGGTGTAACTGGGCAAGGAATCAGAAAAATCATAATTAATAAAATAATTATAAGAATTAATTTAATCAGGGGACAATAGCTAGGATGAAAATAATAATGCAAAAATTGGACAACAGGAACGTCAACTGTTGATAAAAGCAAAAGAATTGCAACTTTTAAAAATTGCCATCTGCAGAAATGGAGTGTTTAAAAACCCTACATAGGTTTAAAGGCTGAAAATGCTATGCACAGTTCAGGGAAAAACATTCAATTAATTCTTCGAAAACATCTGTGGGATCACACTGGATGAAATTTTAATACAATGTTCCACTGTGACCAGTGTGAACAAGCTAGGTTTGCATTGGACATTTGTTGTACAGTTCACTCGATTTTATAATTCAATCGATAGTAATAAACCGTAAATAAATTCAAGCAACTTGAATCTGATCCATTCTCACTGGGTGTGTTAGGTTAAAATTCCCACTATTGGAGTGGATTAACAATAACGTGGGTAGCACTCACTGAAAATGTTCAAACCACCAATGACCCTAGTAAGTTACACGGTGATGAAGCACTTCTGGTATTATCAATACTTCCCACTGTATTATGACATTGATTTCAATTTTTATGCCCAAGTAGTAAATTAATGTTAGGAAATACAGATAGTTACTGGGTGGGAGTGGGGGACTGTGGACACACAAATATAATAACTTTGTGTTTCCTGATATCTCAAAACCTTCACAACACCAGCACTACTATCAGGAATATTGTGACAATTGAAAGGTACAAGAGAAGCTGCTGATGTATTGGAGGTAACATGACTGGTCTTAAAAAAATAGAATGAAAAAGGTGTGGTGGATTTTGCGCTTTGCAATCCACTAGCAATGTTTAGTCACCTGGAAATGATCACAGTCAAATTGATAGGGTTGATAGACTTTATTGGGATTAGCTGCTGGGAATCTCTCAACTACCAGGTGGCTAACAGGGGAAACTGGGTGGAGAGTTGTAACAGGGACTGTCCACCCCATTATACTAGTCTGACATTTCTAGCATTTTTCCCATGGAAGAATAGAGAAAGGGAGGTAGAAACTGAGAGGGCGAGTAGATGGTAGGAGGTAGTGGTAATACAGCACAGGGAGATTAGTTTAGGCAGTAGGAAGTAGTCTTGGTCCCTTCATTATTTTCTTCACTGTTTGCTAACTAGTGCCCATTGAACGGGCAAACGGGAAAAGTATCTCTACACTTCAGTACACAGCTCATCTTTGATGGAAAGTAGCAGCCATCATGAATAAAGGCACGTCCTTTTTGCTCCTTGGAGACCCATCAGGTTTGGGATCAAATGGAAGCCTTTTTTTTCTTCTGGTAACAGGGACACCTTGATCATGGGTTTAGACGCTTCCAAAAGCAACAGGCCTTCCTCATCATAGCCTTGCTAGGAGATGGACCTGCACATTGATTTTTAAGTAGATTGAAGTTGCAAGTCCAGACAAACCGAGAGGGAAGTCAGCTTTTCCTACAGTTCTGTTTTCCATCCTCTCCATGAAATCATCCAGTCAGAAGCTTGACCTTCTCCAGACACTTCACCAATCCCCAGAGCCACCAGATTAGTTGTTAATCATGAGCTAATTTTGTTGTAGACCAAATAAGCAAAGTGATCCTCATCTCTCATCTACAAGGACACTGCACTCCAAACCTCAGACTCAAAGCACGTTTAGGTTGGCTTCCTTAATGAGTGGAGCTGCTGGAGTGACATGATCAACTCACCCAAATCCCTGGCCTTCCTCACACCTCCCTGATTCTAAGCCCCAAAAGAGATGACTTTGCATTCCTGGACCTGTGCTTTGGGCAGGAAATGTTTCTGTACTTTGGTTGAAACAAACACCACACCACCTACCATGTGAAGATATTAGCATATGGTCTCAAGGATGACAGGAAATTCTAAGCAACAGCCCATCCTAGAAGCTACAGGGAAGAGTGGGTTCAGAAAATTTATTGCAGGTTGAATATTGCATGTGAGATGAAGATAGAGAATTGACACAGGTGAAATGAAGTTGGAGAGTTTGCAATTAATTTTCTTTCTGGGCATTGCAACAATACCATATTTAAATCGGGGCACAGATTTCATGAAAACTTTGGTACAATTAAACTTTTTTTTATATATGGCCAAGTAAACAGTAGAAAGCAACAGATAAGTAACCTTCTGCAATTTTCCTCAAAGCTTTTGCAACAGTGCCATTAAGTTCTGACCATTTGTTCAACTCCTGTGTTCTATAAAAGTAGAGGACTGTAGTGATCATTCAATTTGATCTGTCATAAATAGAAACTTACTATTAGCTGATCTACAATAGTTCTCCCTTCAATAAATTGTTAGAATTCTGCATGGATGGATAAGAGAGGATGTAGAAAATGAATAACTCTCAAAGCATTCAGAAAATTGAGTAGGTAAGCGATCCATTTCTTCTCATTGAGCATTCGCCAAACCAGCATCATACAGGAGACACAAAAGACTGGATTCTGAAGCAACATGCAATCTGCTGGAAGAACTCAGCAGATCAGGCAGCATCTGTAGGAGGAAAGGAATCGTCGACATTTCGACCCGAAACATCCAGCTGATTGGTATTGGTATATTATTGTCACTTGTACCGAGGTACAGTGAAAAACTTGTCTTGCATACCGATTGTACAGGTCAATTCATTACACAGAGCAGTTACATTGAGTTAGTACAGAGTGCATTGATGTAGTACAGGTAAAAACAATAACAGTACAGAGTAAAGTGTCACAGCTACAGAGAAACTGCAGTGCAATAAGGTGCAAGGTCACAACAAGGTAGATCGTGAAGTCATAGTCCATCTCATTGTATAAGGGAACCGTTCAATAGTCTTATCACAGTGGGGTAGAAGCTGTCCTTAAGTCTGGTGGTACGTGCCCTCAGACTCCTGTACCTTCTACCTGATGGAAGAGGAGAGAAGAGAGAATGTCTGGGTAGGTGGGGTCTTTGATTATGCTGGCTGTTTTGCCAAGACAATGAGAGGTAAAGACACAGTTGAAGGAGGGGAGGCTGGTGTCCGTGATGCGTTGGGCTGTGTCCACAACTCCCTGCAGTTTCTTGTGGTCCTGGGCAGAGCTGTTGCCATACCAAGCTGTGATACATCCAGATAGGATGCTTTCTATGGTGCATCGGTAAAAGTTGGTGAGAGTCAAAGGGGACGAACCAAACTTCTTTAGCCTCCCGAGGAAGTAGAGGCACTGGTGAGCTTTCTTGGCTGTGGCATCTACGTGATTTGACCAGGACAGGCTGTTGGTGATGTTCACTCCCAGGAACTTGAAGCTGTCAACACTCTCAACCTCAGCACCATTGATGTAGACAGGTGCATGTACACTGCCCCCTTTCCTGAAGTCAATGACCAGCTCTTTTGTTTTGTTGACATTGAGGGAAAGGTTGTTGTCATGACACCATTCCACTAAGCTCTCTATCTCCTTCCTGTACTCCGACTCTTCACTGTTTGAGATACAGCCTACAACTGTGGTATCATCTGCAAACTTGTAGATGGAGTTAGAGCAGAATCTGGCCACACAGTCATGAGTGTATAGGGAGTAGAGGGCTGAGGATGCAGCCTTGTGGGGCACCAGTGTTGAGAATAATCATGCCGGAGGTATTGCTGCCTATGCTCACTGATTGCGGTCTGTCTGTTAGAAAGTCAAGGATCCAGTTACAGAGGGAGGTGTTGAGTCCTATGTCTCGGAGTTTGGTGACAAGATTGCTTGCGATTATTGCATTGAAGGCAGAGCTGTAGTCAATAAACAAAGTCCAACGTAGGTGTCTTTACTGTCCAGATGCTCTAAAGCTGAGTGTAGGGCCAGGGAGATGGCATCTGCTGTAGACCTGTTTCGGCTAGAGGTAAATTGCAGTCGGTTGAGATTGTCTGGGAGGCTGGATTTAATGCGTGCCATGACCAACCTCTCAAAGCACTTCATGATAGTGGATGTCAGAGCCACTGGTTGGTAGTCATTGAGGCATGTTACCTTGCTTTTCTTCAGTACCGGGATGATAGTGGTCTTCTTAAAACAAATGGGAACCTGAGACTGAAGCAGCAAGAGGTTGAATATGTCTGCAAATACTTCTGCCAACTGATCAGCACAAGATCTGAGCACACGGCCAGGGACACCATCTGGGCCAGGTGCTTTCCTCGTGTTCACTCTCCGTAAGATTGATCTTACGTACTCCACTGTGATCACAGGTTCAGCTGCATTGGAAGCTGTCAGGGTGGATGGTGACAATCCACTCCCCTTCTGTTCAAAACACACATGGAATGCACAAAGTTCATTAGGAAGGGATGCGCTGTTATTAACTATGCAGTCCAACTTCGTCTTGTATCCTGTTATGTCATATAAGCCCTGCCATAGCCGACGGCTGGTCAGGGACTCTATTTTGAGTTGGTATTGCCTCTTGGCATCCCTGATAGCTTTCCCGAAGGTCATACCTCGATTTCTTGTACAGATCAGGATCCCCAGATTTGTGTGCAGCAGTCCTCACCTTCAGCAGGGAGCGGATCTCCCGGTTCATCCATGGTTTTCTGTTTGGGAACACCCATATTGTCTTCTTTGGTACACAGTCCTCCACACACTTGCTGATAAAGTCTGTGATGGTGGTGGCATACTCATCAAGGCTGGCAGCTGAGTCTTTGAACATGGACCAGTCCACTGTCTCAAAGCAGTCACGTAGGAGCTCAGCACTGCACGACTCTCTCTACCGGATCCTCCCGTTTCAGTTTCTGTCTGTATGCAGGGAGAAGGAGCACAGCCTGGTGGTCTGATTTCCCAAAGTGAGAACAATTGTTACTCCAGCAAAGATTGTTACTCCAGCATCCTAGACGAGTGGGCAGTGCCCATAATACTGAGGGTAGAATACTGTTTACACTGTCAGACATAGACTCATATAGAACCCACCTTACATTCACTCATAAAACTGACACTTCTCTCCTCCAGCTCTCTTGCCACTCACACCAACCAGAACCCTATCTGACACCAGTTCTAATGGACTTATCACCTGACATGAAGATTACTTCGAAACTTGCCACAAGGGGACAACAACAAGCACTGGATGTTTTCATCTCCATCTCTGGAAAGCTTGTTCTGCTCAGCTGATATTATGGAAGATCAGGTGGTTCTCTGAATGGTAGCTGGTCCTCCCCCATCCCTAACCTCTGCACTCTCCAGATTAGACTCCAGAGAATGAAGCTGAAAACCTAATCAATATCAATCTGCCAAAGAAGTCGTAATGTGTTGTCATTAATGTTAAACATTGCTGCTTTGCATACGTTTGAGGATTTCTCCAGGGGACAACAAATTCAACATAAATCAGAAATGATCCAGTGTGTGCCGGAATTGATGGAGCTGACTCTGCACTACAGGCAATTAATTAACTGTCAAGACTTTCAACATTATTTTATACAAGAGACATATAAACCTACTACTCTGTAAATTCTCACCAATAATTATCCCTCTATCAATGTCACTACAACAGATTATCTGGCCTCGTCACTTTGCAGTTTGTGGAGGCTAGCTGCGTAGTAATCTGCTGTCACATTTTCAACATTATAACAGTGTCTGCACTTCGGATAAAAATTTATTTATGCTGATAATACACCGTGGTCCTGAAAGAGGCTATATAAATGCAGGTCTTTCTTTACTTTTCACAATAAGGATTACATTCCAGTTCTGAGTTGTGTGCCTTTGGGTAAAATCATGGGACAACAGTTTCCTGACTTATGGTAAAATCTCCACGTGTTCCTAGGCCTGTTCACCTGTTCCATGAGCTGAGATATAAGCAGCATGATATTTTAGGCAAAAAAAAAACTAAGAAAGAGAGACATGAAGTGAAACTCTTTGTGTATTTTGATGCAAATGGAAGATATTGACTTTGCATCAACAAGATGAGGTTGCAAAACTCAGAGTGTCCTGTCTTTATGAATGCATTTAGCCATGTGCTCCTGATCACATGAGACCCAGGAACACATTTGCTTATTACTGCTGAACTGACTTTATAGTTAGATGGTGACCATTAATATGAATTAGGACAGCTAGAGATGTGCCAGTAATTTTAGTCAATCAAAAATGTTTGGTCAGAGTGTGTTGATTGGTACCATTGTTATCACAGGTGGATTAATTTATATTCCTTTCAAAACTATTGAAACTCTCCAGATGCTACAGGTTGCTTGATGATTGTAAGCATTTGCATGACCTTTTCCCTGATGGAGATAGAACATTGTTTTTGTTCTTTAAATATTTGTCTCGATGACAACAAAAAAGAGGGACAGTGATTGACACTGGGAGAAAGGGAAAACTGAATGGCAGCACGACTTGTTTATATTTGTTTGCCAACTTCAATTCAAATGAAAGCACTTGGTAGCAGCTAAATAAGCTCTGCATAATTTAAATGTAAAAACTGGAAAGACTTACCATTTTTAAATTCTCAGAGTAGAATTGGCCAAATAGGGTCCGATGGGATCGTGTGGGTAAACTATTTTAAAGCCAGTTTTGTGGAGCCTTGATATATATTTAATATGGACTCCTTATCTAGATGAACATTTTTATTAGATATATAGTTAGTAGCAATTTGAGAGATTTCAGGCAACTTATAGAAACCTTATTATCATAACTTCCATAGTTTCTCAAGAAGCTTTTCCGTCTTTACAAAATTCCATGCAGAAAAAAAATCAGTTGTTTCTTTTGATTCCCAGAAGAAAACCAAGGTTATTAACCTTTTCCAATAGGGGAAGCAGTATTTTTCTACAAAAACAGATGTTTATTGGGCTGCATTTCAAATACAGCCATTTAAACTCATTAACTCAGTTCACATAGCACTCTGCATTTGTGATAACTGTAAAAACCCAGTGGATTCTTGTGACAATAATTTCCCAGCCCAATGATGATCCCCTGCAGAAACAGCAAGACTAACTTTGATGTACTCCTTTACTGAAGTAAACAAAGCAGGTTTTCAGATTTAAGAATCTATCTAATAGGGTCCTATTTAGGAGACTGTTAACCATATAAAACTCACAGTAGCAAGTTAATTAACTAGAGAGACAGCTGGCTTGAATATGGCAAGTAAACATGGTGACAATCAACTCCAAACCTATGCGTTCTTATCTTATGTAGTAACCCTATATGTGCTACCTTATCAAATGCTTCTAGAAACCCAAATACACCATATCAACTGATTCTTCTTTATTTATCCTGTTGGCAAAATCTTTAGCAAACTTGTCAACATGATTTTCCTTTCATAAAATTGTATCAACTCCACTTGATTGTCTGGTGATTTTCTATATGTCCTGCTTGTACCTTCTTAATAATGATTTCAGTGCTTCACAATGACAGATGTTAGACTAGGTGACCTATAGGTTCCTGCTTTCAGTCTCAATCCTTTCTAGAATAATGGAATTACATATAAATTTTTCCAATCCTATTCAGAAGCCAATGAAGGTTGGTACATTACCACCAAGGTATCCACTATCTCTGTAGCTACTTTCTGTAAGACCCCCTGATGTGGCCATCAGATCCAGGGGACTTGTCCACCTTTAGCCCCCTTGGTTAGTCTGACCCTTTCTCCTAGTTTCTTCCATCCCTATAGCCCCTTGATTATCTATTATGATTAAAATGCTTTTATGAATTCTGCCATGACGACTGATCCAAAACAATTATTTATAATGACTGCCATTTCTCTATTTCCCAGAATAATTTCCCAGTCTCATTCTCTAAAGGACCAATGTTTACTTAAGTGAGTCACTTTCTTCTCATAAGTTGTAGAAACTTTTACTGTCTGATTTTATGTTATTTGCTAATTTACTCTCATACTCTATCTTCTTCTTTATACAGTTTTTAGTCATCCTTTGTTGGTTTCTAAATTTTTTCCAATCCTCTAGTCCACCTGTAGTCTTCACAACACTGTATACCTTTTCTTTCAATTTGATACCATCAATGATTCCCTTAGTCAGCCACAGAAGGTTTATCCTTCTCATAGAGTATTTCTTCCTCACTGGAATATACACCTGCTGACATTTATGGAACATCTCCTTAAATGTCTGCTATAGCTGATCTACCGTCTTACCTTCTAACCTATTTTCCCAGCCACTTTACCCATTTCTGCCCTCATACCAATGTAATTGCCTTTAAGTATAAGGCACTAATTTCAGGTCTAAGTTTCTTATCTTCAATATGAATTTGATATTCTACCAGCTATGAGTATTCTTTCCTATGGAATCCTTTGCTAAGAGAGTAATAATCAATCCTGCTTCCAGACCCAAAATAGCCTGCTCCTTATTTGGTCCTTTTATGTAATGCTCTAAGAAACTATCCCAAATGCACTCAATGAATTTGTCCTCCAGATACCCTCACCAATTTCACTTGTCCAATCTATATGATAATTAAAATCATACATGATTTTATTCATTGGAGCTTTATTTTTTTGGAGCGTAGGAGAATGAGGGGTGATCTTATAGAGGTGTATAAAATCATGAGGGGCATAGAAATGGTCAATGCACACAGTCTTTTCCCCAGGTTTGGGGTATCAAGAACTGGAGGACATAGGTTTGAGGTAAGGGGGGAGCGACTTAATAGGAACCCGAGTGGCAACTTTTTTACCCAGCATGTGGTCAGTATACAGAATAAACTGCCAGAGGAAGTGGTTGAGGCAGGTACATTAACAACATTTAAAAGGCACTTGGACAGGTACATGGATAAGAAAGGTTGAGAGGGATATGGGCCAAACATAGGCAAGTGGGACTAGCTTAGATAGGAATCTTGGACAAGTTGGGCCAAAGGGCCTATTTTCCCTCCTGTATGACCCTATGATTATTGCAGTAATTTCTTACAAGCCCCAAATATTACTTGATTCATACTTTGTCCTACAGTTTAGTTACTTTAGGGGCTAGACACTATTCCCTCCTATACTTCTATTTCTCATCTCCACCCAATATGACTCCACATCTTGAGCTGAAGAAAATAAAATAAAAACTACAGATGCTGGAAATCAAAAATAAAATCAGAAAATGCTAGAAACACTCAGCAGGTCAGGCAGCATCCGTGGAAGGAAAAACAGTTTACATTTCAGGTCCCAAGCCCTTGGTCAGAGACGTTAACTGCTTCTTCCTCCATAGATGCTGCCTGACCTACTCAGTGCTTCCAGCATTTTCTGTTTTTAATTCTACATCTTGAGCTTCTGAGCCAATATCATCTTTGCATCACTGCAGTGGTCTTGTTCTTCATTAACAAAGCCACTCCTCCTCATTTTCCTTTCTACGCATCCCCCTGAAAGCTAAAATACTCCCAAACATTCAGTTCTCAGTCCTAGTCACCTTGCCACCATGTCTCTGTAACGGTAATCAGATCATAACTATTTATGTTCGTTTGTACCTTCACATTTATCTGATTGAGAATATAAACAACATTTAATTTTATCTCATCATTTTATTTACTCTAACTACATTTGCTAACGTACTTTTTAAGCATGTGATCCACCCCTTCCTGATACACTCTGATCATCATTAGCCCCTCACTGCCCTGTACTATCATCTCTTCTTTCTCTTTGCCTTTCTATAATACCTCCTCACCTGAAACCTCCCATATTTCCAGGCTAACTTTTCTCCTTATGATTTTACTCTCAATTTCCCATGTCCCTGACAAATTAGGTTAAACGTTCCCCAACAGTACAAGCAACCCACCCCTGTGAAGATACTGTCCTATTCCTGTTGTGTTCCTCATTCACTCTTGAAAGATAGTCATCCATTATTTCCAGAAGGTTTTCTGCATCTTTTTCTTTGAAGACAGATGTAAAATATTTGTTTACTTTCTCTCACAATTTCTTATTCCCCAGCATAATTTCTTCTATCTCAGTCAGTAAGGGACACACATTAACTTAAACTAATCTTTTCCATTCGACATATCTGCAGAAGCTCTTGGGTTTTTGGCTATCCTTCTTGTAATCTGCTTTCTCTTTATCAAATCTCCTTTGGTGACCTTTTCCCTCATGGGTTTTTGGAGAGATATACATCTTTCTTGTATATTATGTATTAATTCTTCAAATGTTATCTATTGCTTGTTTGCTATTCCAATCTACCACAGCCAACTTGTGCTTTATTCAGATTCCTGACGGAACTGAACCACATTCAATTTTCATGTTATGATCACTGTTCCCTAAAGACCTCTTAACTATCAGATCATCAATTAATCACTTCTCATTAAGCAATATGAAATGCAAAATAGTCTGTTGCCTCGCTGATTCGTCAACAGACTGATTTAGAAAACTCTCTATTATATACCCCTTCAATTCACCTTCCTCATTATCACTATTAGTGTGATTTTCTGAGTCTATGTGTAGATTATAGTTCTCATGATTACGTATTGCCCATGCTTGTCTAATTTCCCTGAAATACTTGGTGAGTGATGCAGCATTTGGAGAAGGGAGGGGGGGGTGTGGGGGGGGGAAGGGGAGGGGGGGGTGTGGGGGGGGGGGAAGGGGAGGGGGGGGTGTGGGGGGGGGGAAGGGGAGGGGGGGGTGTGGGGGGGGAAGGGGAGGGGGGCGGGGAGAGAAAATTGAAGGTGATGACAATTCTAATGGAAGTTCATTGATCTGGAACATTAAGTCTCTACCTCATCCACTGACACTGCTGGGTATATCCATTGTTTTCTGATTTCATTTCTGATTTATATGATGCATTACATTGCTATTTCTGTTTGGGACTTAGGTACAACTCTCACTAATGTCTTTTGCTCCTTACTTTTCCCTAGTTCCACCAAAACTGACTCCCCTTGGTTTTCTGAGCTAAGATCCTTCCTCCCTGCTGCCTTTCATCCCATTCTTTAATATCAAATTACCTTTCTCCATTATGCTTACCCCTTAAATGTTAAGTATCCTAGAATATTTAATTCTCAACCTTGGTCACTTTGCAATCAGGTTTCTGTAATTGCTATTAGATGAAAACCATTTATTTGTATTGATGCAAATCTTGTTATGAATTTTGCATGCTTTTAGATAAAGTGTTATTCCCACTCAGTCACTGCTTTTTGGAGTAAGGTCCCAGTAAAAATGGTAAATGCATTGTTTAGTTGATCTTTTATAAATTCCTACATGAATTTCTAATTAAGAAGTGGTCTAAAGATTGTAAGTTAAGTGAGGAAACAGGTGATCAGATTCGCTGTAATTTACTGTGGAAATAAGTCAGCAAATATAATTTTTATTAAAAAGAATTGAATAGCCCCAGTGTTAATTCATAAACTGAGAATATTTGTCACAGAATGTCAGCACTAACTTTCACAGAACTTTTATTTCTGTTTAACTTGGGTGAGCAGTCAACTAACTCCCTTAAAAGGCTGAACTAGACAGAGTAGATACTTAAGAGGGAAAACAGTATGTGCATCTGAAAAGAACAGACCCATTTTGCTGAATAACATTAAGCTTCTAATTTCATGAGTTTAATGATTTCACTATTTGTAAGAACATCCACCATATTTTCATTGGGAAAGCAGCACTAATAAATATTTGGTTTATTATGCACAGCTGTGAATCATGTCACAAATGTAAAGTTCAACTCCCAACTCACAAGCACAAGAAGGCACGTTGTAGATATATGTAAACTGTTCCTTGTTACACCGATTGTAATTATATATCAGCTTTTATAATTTGCTGATACAAAGTGAATTTTTGTTGGCCTAACATTTTATTACTAAAATATTGAGGCAGCCACAAACAGTCTTTACCTGATATCCTGTGAACTTGACACCAGGGTTGTTTTCAATCTCCCACAGACCTTCGTTGAAACCTTTTCGCTTGTTAGACTTTCCAAATTTTTCTTTATATTCTTGGTATGGTAAAAGGTCTTTTGGTCCCAGAAAGGCACTAGAATAGAAAACTCAATTACTGATCTCAAATGATTTTCTTCAAGCTTTATGGGTTAAATAAAGTACACATCAGAACACAGTGATGACTGGTTGCAACACCTTGCTCATCATTTGCAGGTTGAACAACTGTAGGCCTGTAGACCAATTTCCCTGCCATTTATTTAAAGTTCCACGATTGGCTTTCAGGGAGACTTTACACAGTGAGTGCTCTATTGGGGTAGCAACATCTTTCATTTCTCCAGCTTCTTTAAAAGAGGGAAAGAGCATCAGTGAATTTAAGTGAAGTGAATAGAAAAGTGAATGAAAAGTAGTTGTTACTAAGGGCAAAGAGATGGTTTTAAACGAGGGAGGAATTTCAGTGAGGGCTCCAGAGCATGGATCCCAAGCAGGTGATGACTTGTCTCTCAATGGTGGAACAAAGATTGAGGAGAGATGCCTGATAGAGCAGGGTAAGATGAATGGAGAGGAAGGAGATTATAGGGCTGGAAGAACTTGGAGGAAATATGGAGCGGTGGGCATGGACGGATTTAAAGTTAAGAAAATTTTTAAAAAGGGACTTTAAACGAATATAGATCAACAAGGACATGGTTGGCGCAGGATGGTATTTTGGTAGCTAAGGTTCGGCAAAGATGAAGTATATGGAGAATGGTGGGTATCTAGCCAGAACAAAGAATATCGGGGCTGAGCTTCTGCCCTTATGCCAACACTGAAGGTGGGACATGCCTGGTATTCCTACAGAAGTCGTGATTTCCAGTGCTGGTGTCTATTCCACCCAGCCACCTGATCCTACACTGCTTCAGTGAACCCTTCATGAAGTCCAATGGAGCAGCAAGAGCTCAATCAGGCCTGCCACCTCTCAGGCTGGGAAATCTGACCACTAGTTCTGTGCAGGTAAAACCTGGTGCAAGAATGGTGGCCTCAGTTCAAAAAAATAGGTGACACTGCTCCCAGGAGAAATGTAAACGGTTAAGTTTTTAAGTTGGATTTAATGATTTTAATTGATGTTCAATGTGTGGTTGTGCATTTTTTGGTGTTAGAGATAGATAAAGAAATGCAACAAAAATTTTTTTTTGTGTGTTCCAAGTGTTACTGAATGTTTGTGACTGTCAACAGCATTCACATTCAATGGCCCAGACCAAAATGGTAGCCCATGTATTTGGGAGGTGGGATCTCACTAGCTGTCAGTGCCATTGTGTGCGTGCAGTTGGCTGCTTGCACTGAGACAGGGCCTATGTGGTGCTGGGCTGCATGGAGGTGTTCCACAGAACACAGAGCTGGGGGCCTTGCTGGAACAATTGCTAGACATTTTAGGCCAACAGAAGATCCACGCCATTAACAGTGGAACCTGGAGGTGCCAAAGGGATAGGTGAGTTTCAGCACACATGGGCCACTGCATAGGGGTAGCAGTGGAGGTAGGCTGTATTACAGAAGTTATTACAACTACACATTATGCATAAAATCATCTGCAGGAGATCCAAAAATAATTCACAGCTAATTAAACAAATTAGGATAGACACTATTGTTAACCATTTTCCTACTGCCATTTTAACAGGCATTAACTGATTCAAAATAAATGGCTTAACATTTCTCTTAATGTAATAAACAGAGAGAATTGTCCATTAAGAGCTGTTCATTAATATTGTATCTAGCCTTTATTTGTTGTAGTTTTTGAGTTCCAATTATTGCCTTAAAATTTTAATTTAATTTTACGTTTTCTTTTTGTGGTTTCTGTCTCAATCTTCACACATTAAATAGACATGTTGAGTAAAAGATCTCCTAGATATAGCTAGTCTTGACAATTATTTTTCTGTCCAATTTTGGAAGGTACATGGTGTTTTGTCCATATTTCTTCTCTCCGAAATCATTGCTTCATTCTGAACCTCAGTTCCACAGGATTCAGCCAACCTTTGCACTTCACTACAAACTACTGGTCTTCATAGCTTGGCAGCACATTGGGCCTTACAAAACATTAATCATTAACCATATTTCAGCTGGAATCAAGAAGAGCAAACAAGGGAGGCACCAGTGACCTTTTTTTTCATCCAAGTCTTTTGCTATTGAGACCAATTCGAGCTATGATGCTCCCAGCCCTGCCAAGACCAGTTAACCTGCGACAGGAGATCAAAGCTGAGACCTACCCTGTTTGTATAAGTTAGTGATACATTTAACCATTCATTAAATGAATTGACTCAATGATGCAAGCCTAATTTAGAACTTTAAAGCAATACATGAATCAATAACTAAAGAGGAAATTCAAGCACACTACAGAAACATATATTCTAGAATTAATCTATGCTGTTTATGTTAAACACATTATTAATAGTCGAGTATAGTCCCCTATATAAATAGGGCACTAATCTGTTTGTGTTAAGCAGTTTACATTGCCTTAAAGTGGAGGAAATATAACTTCATCTTGACATTCTGAGTATTTGTACACTTAAATATTACAGTGATTCAAGTTTAGGCTTGAGGATAAGGGCATGATCTCTGTGGACAAGGTGATCTCTAAACCTTTTTCTCCTAGTCATTAATCATTCCACATTATATTTAGTTACAAAAGTATTATTATTGGATTTGCAGTATGAAAATGAGTACTTCACACATATTTTAGGAAAAAGGTTAGATTTTATTGCTGAACTCTTGTCACTAGCTGTTCTGAGTTTGATAACAGATCTGGCAAGAGATTGCTGGTTTTAAAGATAGTTTTAACTATTTGACGACTGAAATAGAATTTCAACAATACAATGCAAGTTAGTTTATTCCATAAACATAATAAACTGTAACATATTCTGTAACATTCTCCAATTCTAATTAGTAATAATCTTCAGATAATTCCAGTAAAAAGGTTTTGCAGATACTATATTGATGAGGACAAGATTACTCTAAAGGGAAACAAAGGACTGCAGATGCTGGAATCTAGATGAAAAACACAATGAAGCTGGAGTAACTCAGCAGGTCAAGCAGCATCTGATGACCGCCTGCTTTTCTCCACAGATGCTGCCTGGCCTGCTGAGTTCCTCCAGCATTATCGTGTTTTTCATTACTCTAAAAGGGACTTAATTTAAAGATATATCACCCACATTAATTATTGCAAATTCAAGCCCATGATGTCCTGCCTATTCACTGTTCTTTTCTTGACTCTTAGGGTACTCCGGTTTCCTCCCACATCCCAAAGACAACTGGGTTGGTAGGTTAATTGGCCACCGTAAATTGCCTCAGGTGTGTAAGTGAGTGGTAGAATCTGGGGAAGTCAAAGAGAAAGTGGGGAAAATAAAAAAAAAATGAGATTAATGTAGGATTAGTTTAAAATATATGGTTGATCGTTGGTGCAGACTCGCTGGGCCGAAGGACCTGTTTCTGTGCTGTATCTCTCCATGACACAGGGCTTATTTACTTGGTTTTTTTGCACTCCCAATACTAAAGGACCAATGTTTTAAAATGGGCACAGGCTTGTTCCTGAGACAATTAACCTCTGCAGAGAAGCAAGGAGAGGTGGCATTTGTTGGAAGTAGATGATCATCAGAGGGAATGTGGTTAGGGATAACAGGCCTGTTGATTACAGATGGCCTTTTGAAAAGATGTGGTTGGTAATCTAGCACTGATTGATTCAATCAAAAGAATAACTTGCTATGATTGGATAGCGACTGGAGGCAAGAGTCTCCAAGGCATATTATGGTCATGCTGGGCAAAGGATGATAGCTGATCATTCCTGGTTAAAAGACTATAACTGAACTTCTGCATTCTATGGAATTGTTGTACATCTCCATAATGTGTATAAAAATGCATGCTCTGTCCAATCAGAGAAAATGTGTGCGTGTCCCCACCTATAAGGCGATTGGATCCCTCCTCTTCCTGCAGGTGAAAGATCAATTGAACAAACATGCTTCTGTCTGACCTGAAAACGTACTCGTGTGTGTGATTCTTCTGCTCTGCGACAGCTGATGGAAGAAGGTGCAGCTCCAAAAACACTGACATCTTCAATGATAGTGGAGTGTTGAACTTAAACACAAGAAAATAGGAGCACCTGCCTTCAAGCCTGCCCCGCCATTTAACATGACCATGGCTTACTTGCCCCAGGCTTCAGCTCCTCGTGTGCCAGCTCCCCAGAGGAAATTCACAATTATCTTCAGCCACTACAAATAGCCAATCTCTGAGTCCTTGTGACATCCACGTTATCACAGAAGCCAGTCTTAAGCTAATTTAGTTGTGATATCAAGAAATAGGACACAGAAAACATCATGGCTCTCAAAAGCATGTTGGCTGTAATGTTCCAGAACTAGCCATGCTTAAAGCCAAGGTGCTCTGGTGGAGCTATAACACAGGTTATAGCTGACAATGTGTAATAATGCCCTCCACAATGCAAGACCAACCTCATTTGGCTTATTACTATCTCATCAGTCTACTTTCAAGCATCAGCACAGTGATGGAAGATATTATCATCAGTACTATCAAGTGACGCTTACCATCAATTACCTGCTCACTGACACTGAGTTTGGTTTTCGCTGGGACCCCTTGGCCTCCAATCATGATAAAAGTGCTGAGTTTCAGAGATGATTGTCCTTGTGAACAAGCAGCCCTGGTAAACCTGATCAAGAAAATCATGGGAAAACTCTCCACAGATGATGTAAAGGAAGATGGTTATGGTGGCTGGAAGTTAATCATCCCAGCACCAGGATATTACTGCAAGAGTTCCTCAGGCAGATTCCCAGGCCCAATCATCTTCAGTTGGTTTATTAATTTCCTCCCCTCCTTGATACAGTAAGGCTTGAGGATATTTGATGATTGCAGAATGTTCAATTCCATTTACAACTCCTTAGACTGTGCAGCAGCCCATGTCTGGATATAGCAAGGCCTGGACAACAATCAGGCATGCACAAATAAGTGGTATATAACTTTTGTGCCCCACAATGCCAGGCAATGATCATCTCCAACAAGAGAAGGGTTAACTGCTTCCCCTTGACATTTAATGGCATGATTGTTGCAAAGTTCTCCACCACTGGTATTTGGGGGCTTCATCATTGATGAAAGGTTAAGTGAACCAGCCACATACAGTAAATATCATGGTGAAAAGGCAGGTCAGAAGGTAGGCATCCTGCAGTGAGTGACTCCTTCCCTGACTCCCCAAAGTATTTCCACTACCTACAAGGCACAAGTCAGAACTATGATGGAATACCCTGAATTTTTCTGGATGAATGCATTTCCAACAACACCCAAGCTTGATGCCATCTAGGACAAAACATCTTATTTGATTGGCCCCCAATCCTCCAGCCTGAATATTTTACTCTCACCAGCAAGGAGTGCACACTGTCTAAAATATCACCTCTCAAACCTATGTGCTCTGCCATCCAGATGCTCAAGGACAGCTGGTGTATGAGAACACCATGCTGCAGGTTACCCTTCCTGTCACAGACTGTGCATCATCAATGGGTCAGCAGAACATTACCAGGAATAGGTTGCTGGGGCCATTTCTCATTATCTGCAAGTTGAACAACTGTACGCCCGTAGACCAATTCTCTGCTATTTATTTAAAGTTCCATGTTTGGTTTTTGGTGGAGACTTGATATAGTGAGTGCTCTATTGGGGAAGAACATCTTTTATACGTACAGCTTCTTTAATAGAGGGAAAAAGCTTCAATGAATTTCAGTGAAATTAATGGAAAAGTGAATGAAAAAGTAGTTGTTACTAAGAACAAAGAGATGGTTTTAAGGAGAGGGAGGGATTTTCTATGAGGGACTCCACAGTATGGACCCCAAGTAGGTGAAGCAAAGGTGGAGCAAAGATAGAGGAGAGATGCCTGATAGAGCTGAGTAAGATGAATGGAGAGTAGGGACATTGTAGGGCTGGAATTACTTGAGGGAAAGTTTGTATGACACCAGATGATCTTGTGCCTCCAGTCCATTTTATCTCCAGATCTCACAACTCAAGTAAATTGAATAATTCTCCCCTCTGACTTGTTATTGTATAAACAGACTGAAAGCAGATGCTGAATTCAAGGCTTAGTGGTTACCACTCCCAAGTGAGAAGGTTCTGGGTTCAAGACGAATTTCATATTCTTGAGCATAAAAATCTACCAAGTGGTATGATAGTTTTGTGATTAAATTACTGGACCAGTATCCAAAGGCCTTGATTATTTCTGGAGATCTGAGTTCATACCTCACCAATGGCAACCAGAAATTAAATTCAAATAAAAAATCTGGAACAAAGACCTTGTATCAGCAATGGTAACCTTGGAACCATATTGGATTGTTGCAAAATCCCATCTGGTTAATTAATGTCCTGTCAATCCTTCTTATGATCTTGTTTACCTCATCTGTCTAAATTCTACTGAGTATGTGTGCATCTTACTAAAGCTCTCATCATAGGACAAACCCTCTCATCCCAGGTATCTGCATTGCACTGACCGCTAGGCATGTACATCCTTCTTTAGGTATGAAAACCTAAACAGCTCATAGTACTCCACAAGTTCTCACCAAAATGCTGTTCAATTTCAACAAGCCTTCTTACCTTTGTGCCCCAACCTTCTGTAATATGTTTACTTTATGAGTCACATGAAGCAGCACACATACGTCCCCCTCCATACACCAAGATTACCCAGTTTCTCAGCACTTAGAAGTATTATTTAAACATTCTTCCTTCTGAAATGAGTAACCTCGTATTTTCTACACTATATTCCATCTGCCACCTTCCTGACTACTCGCTTAAATTACGTTCTTAATATGGTCCCCAAAGCTCACTTGCCCACCCAGCTTTCTATCATCAGCAAATTTTGTCAAATTATGATTCAATTTTTCATGTAAAGCCTCTTATACAAATAGTGAACCATGTGACATCCCAGTTGTATCTCCTGCCAACCTATAAATGACCTCTTTATTCCCAGTTTGTTTTCAAAATGATGAAATTCTCTATGCAACACAGTGGGAGAACCTTCACCAGAGGGACTGCAGTGGTTCAAGAAGTTAGATCACCATCATTTTCTCAAGGGAAATTAAGAATAGGGAATAAATGCTGGCCTTGTCCATATCTTGTAAATGATTAAGTTAAAAAATGGGTATGTGTAAAACACATAAATGTACAATTACCCCTGATGGCTGTAAACATACAGTAAATGACACATCCTGAAGCTAACAAAGAGCTCAAACAATTCTTATCCATATCTGGACTATTTTCCATAGCCATCTAGAAAAAAGATATTTTCTTGACTCAATTGATATAATACAAAATCTACAAAGCATAGCTGCACATTTTTTTGGTTTATCTGGATGGAATTTCTTCAAAAGGATTTCTTTCAGACCTACTTCCAGAACTCTCCATGAGGATTCAGTTTCTTAACAATATTTTTCCCCTGTAACCAAATCACTGACCACTTCCATCCTTTATATTTTGAGCGTACTTACGTCTCATGAGTTCCAAAGAAGAAAATAGGATATTTATTTGCTGGTGGTTTCACAGCTCCCTCTGGGAGCTCATCGATCTGTTAAAAAAGAGAAGAGTATTTAAGTAAGATTATTATCACGAAAGGAAGCTTCAGTAGATGATGTAGGATCTTCAACATTGCACTCTTTTGCGGTATCAAACAGGAACTAAAAGGCAAATCTATCCATAATTCCTTACAACACAGGAGGCCATTTGGCCCATCAAGTCTGTGCCCACTCACAGAGCAAACCCATTCCCTACTGATTTTCCCTGTAACCTATTCTTCCCACATTCCCATCAATTTTACTCCCCAGTTGAGCAGAGGATTTGGAAGGAGAGTCAATTAACCTACCAACCAATACAGCTTTGGGATGTGGGCAGAAACTGGAGCACCCGGAAGAAACTATGCAGCCACTGGGTGTCACAGTCACAGGGAGAACATGCAAACACCACACAGACAGCACTGGAGGTCAGGATTAAACCTGGGTCACCATGAGGAAGCAGCTCTATTACTTGTGGCACTGTGCCACCCCTTCCTGTTATTATTTTTTTAAAAATAATTAAACAAAAATAACTTAATTGTACCTCCTGTTGACAAGATCCTCAGAGCCAGGAACATGTCAATAGGAGGTCCAATTTAAGCTATTTTAAAAAATTTCCAAAATTTCTTATGTGCTTGAAGAAAGAGCTCCTACCTGCCAAGAGAGAGTACCTAGGCTCCCTTTCCTAATCCTCTGCCGAACGCCCTTTCCTTTCTTATCTGCTCAGGAGCTTCTTTTCCTAGGCTTCCAGCACTGGGTTTATCTACCTCCAGCCTCCACCTGGGATGTCGGCTCCCGAGTATCAGAGGTATTGTATTTTGGGTTGGGGTTTGAACTTGGTCTTTCTAGTTTGCCTTCAGCTAATGGGTTTGCCGAGCACTGGGAATTCAAAGACATGGCTGGTATTTACAGTCAACACAGCCACCAACTACCTGATAAATATTAAGTGAAAGTCTCAGCCAGGATTCATCAAATACCTCACTGAGAAATGGTAGAACAGAAAAGAAGCAGAAGCAGAAACACAAACAGGACTTGAGAAGACCAGTGTGGTCCCATCAGCTGGTGCTTGTATTTATAATATAATGCATCTCATGCTACCTCAGAGCTCTCTACAAATTTTTACTCCTGTTAATATTCAACTTCCTTCCAAACGTGTCCATTCAACATTATCCTGCATAAGTAATCAAACCAAAACTTGCTTCCCCCCCCCCACACTCCATTAAAGACCAAAATTTACTGTCATTCTCACATTTTCCAAAGGACACTAAAGTGCAGGTCACCACTCTGAACACCATCATATACACATACACGTATACACCATCAATCACTGAAAATCATCACATTATTTGCAATGTGTGCGATGCATCTTTTTAAATGTAAGTTTCCCAAACCAACTAAAATAATATCACTTCAAAACTATCAAGGAGAAATTTTTTGCTGCGGTTCAAATGGTCAAATGTAGTGCAATCTTATTCTGACTCACTGGATGTTAAACATATGGGACTGGGTAGAACACCGGTGTTTTAGTGCATCCAATATTACATTACTAACTACTGTTGAGAGTAATCCCAGGTAGGATATGAACCAGATTAATATCCTATCTCATCATCTTCCAAACTGAGACAAAGCAAATGAAAAGATAAAACAGGCCATTTTTTGGAAAAAACTCAAATTTAAATGTGGATATAGTCAATAATTTGACTACTATTCCTGATCTCCCAGTGAACAATTCCCTTTGTTTCCCAGTTCTATTAAGCAAAGGTGCCTTTTTCCAAAAGAAATTCTGAGGGATGGGATGGAGGAGGCAGTTGGACATGCGAGACATACCTCCTCCAAACATGACCCTTGCGCTCCTCCCCACAGCCCACACTGATTGCTTGATACAGTTCCACCAGCACTTTCTCAGCTCTGGAAGTTAGCACAACCCCAAGTGCTTACTTCTGTCTAGCAAACTGCCCCCCACCCCCACCATTCTTACTATTGGAACCTTATGAGTGCAGTCAAGTCTGCCAGCAATTAATATGGAAATAAAGTTGCAAAACATGAGTTTAAGCAAGTGGCAAGAATCACATTATAAAAGAAAATATAGTGTGAGACTTTATTTGATAAATTACCAATCCTGTGAACCTACGATCATTATGTATTACTGAATTAGATTCATATGCAAAGCAGTATTACATGCATACTCATTGGGTCTAATTTGCAAGCATAAAATATAAAAGCAGCATTGTAAAAAGAGTACTCAGTTACAACAGACTCCCAATTAACACTAAATGCAGGCAATTCCATGCAAGGCCATTCTCTCAATTTATCAAATCCATAGAATCCATGGTAATCTTACCATATGTGGTCTGTAAAACTACTCCTACGCTCAGATCATAATATTAAACCACATTTTAATGAGTACAGCAATTTAACAAAGACAAATTACCTTTTCAAACTGGTTTTCGTGTGAGATTTTCTTTTTTATAAATTAAATGGATTAAATTGTCTGAATAACCAAGCTTGAATATTGGTGGACTTAGGGGGGCTCAAGATCTTTTGGTCGGAATACTGTTAGACTCTATACTCCATTGTTGGGAGCTTCTTTAAGAGAAAGCTATGGGTTGGATCTAACTGGCTCAGTCACTCTGCTTGCTGTATTCCCACACCCCTATGTACCTTGGTTGGATGTGCAGACGCTATCATGAGACTGACTCCAAGAGAAAGATGTGAGCAACAAGGTCTATGTCAGCAGAGTGAAGCAGCGCTATCCAGAAACCCTTGACACCCAGCAAAATCCTATCCCCTGATTTGCCAGCTGTCAAAGTTCCAGGGGTAATTTTATAATTTTTAAAATAGCTCTGGCAAACAATAATTAAGTTTAAGTAAAACACCCAATAATTAATTTAAAACATTAAACTAAAGTGAAATAACTAATTAAATATGTACCTTTCCCTTTGCTTCTGAATCTGTGTTTGGTTCATCAAGTACTCATGGCCTCAACTGCTTCACTGATTAAATGCTAGTACTTTACCAGTGAGATCTAACTCATTCTGATATCTAACCATTATTATTAGAATGTGGCTCAATAGCTTTCAATCTATGGATACTGTTGCTGCCAAGCGTTCCAACTACACCATCACTTTGACCAGGCTGTATTGTTTATCTCCATTCTAAGGTCTATTTTCACGTCATTCACCAAAAGACAACAAGGCCAATCAGTTACAGAGAGAAGATACGAGGTCCATCTCTGTATCCTCCATGTAGGTGCTGATATGCTGGAGATTACCCTTTTTTTAAAAACTGTCTGATTTTAATTCCATAAAAGATCCATTTGCAGAAAGGAAGTGGTTCTTATCTGTTCATTGGTATTGGTATTGGTTTATTATTGTCACTTGTACTGAGGTACAGTGGAAAAACTTGTCTTGCATACCGATTGTACAGATCAATCCATTACACAGTGTAGTTACATTGAGTTAGTCTAGAGTGCATTGAGGTAGTACAGGTAAAAACACATAAGGCAGGGTGCAAACATCAAAAGCAGGTGGGAAGAGTAATTTGGGATAAGGAGGAACAGTCTTGGCCTTCAAAAAAAACAGAATCTTACATTTGAGGGAACGGTTCCCGCTGGTTCCTTTAAGGACTAGCAGAAAAGCTGCTTTATGTCTTGTACCAATGCCACAGAGCTCTTAAACGGCAACAACTTGAATTTACCTAGAACTTCTGATGTAATAAAATGTCCAAAGTCATTTCACAGGAGTTGTCAATGAGCCACAACAAAAACATTTGGATAAATAACCACAAACTTGTCCAAAAGAGCAGAGAAAAATTCAGCACCACAGAAATTTAAGGATCAAATTGCAGAACTTTGGACTTTGAAAGATGGAGGCACAACTGTCAATGCAGCTATAATGGAAATCAAGGATGCATAAGGGATCAGCATTAGGGGTATACAGGACATTACAGAGATAGAAAATGCCTTAATTGTTGCTCTTCCTTTATACCCTGTATTTAATTTAAATGGTTGAATAGTTGCTTGCAATTACAGGCTATATAAATTGGATTTAGAACTTAAAATGTTTTGGTACATAATAAGAACTGTGCAACATTGCTATCGGATCTGTGTGGACTGTCATATTGCAATCACTCCTGCAAACACCTCTGTCATTAACGACAATATTAACTGTCAACATAACATCACATTGCTCTTCAAGCTGCAGAATCACAAAACTGTTGTTACAGGAGGCTATTCAGCCTGCTGAGTCTGTGCTAGTTCCTGGTTAAGCAACCCTATCACTCGCTTTCTTCCCTTCATCATAGCCTGTCAAATTAATATCTCTCAAGCCACCATTCGCTATTGTGAATTCTGCAACCTACTCCACATTAGTGCTCAATTTCTGCACAGGATTATTGTAAAAACTCTACCACCCAGACAGTGGTAAAGGTCTGGTACTCATGGCCTGAAGGAGGTGAATAATCTGAAAGAAATTTTGGTGTCAGAGGAAATGAGGGGGGCACTAATAAATGAAGATGGGATGTGGTTGTTATATTACTGGTTACCTTAATAATCAAGAGAATCTGACTTCAGGCAGTTTCAGAATACAGAAATGCAAGGGTAACTGAGAAACAGCAACTTGTCAAAAAGCAAAAAATTGTACAAAAGCACAAGGGGTCGCAACAAAACAAATACGAAGGACCAAAGTCAAAAGAGAAAGCAGATGCTGGGATCTAGATCAATAACAGATCGAAGGAAGAGCTCAGAGGGTCAAGCAGCATCTGTGGAGGCAAAATGTGAGGGTCAACGTTCTGGGTCAAGACCCTGCATCAGGACTGAGAGGAATCGGGAAAGATTGCCAATACACGTCAGTACGCAGGGGTTGGGACCGAGACTGGTAGGTGATAGGCAGAACCAGATGCAGAGGGGATGATGGGTAGGTGGAACCAGATGGGGGGGAGGGGTATGGGACAGAGGCTGGTTGGTGATTGGTGGAGTCAGATGGGGAGGGGATGATGGGCAGATGGGAGCAGATGGGGGAGGGATGAGCAAAGGGAGATGAAAACTAGGTGGTCAGGCAATTCCTCTTCTGTGACATTTCTTTGTACCCCTCAGCTTTTCAATCTATCAAATATCTATCCATCTCCACTTTAAATATTTCTTCCACCACCCACTGGGACAGAGAATACCAAAGATTCATCACCCCCTACTCTGCATACCTCAGTTTTAACTTATCTTCCAGTTATGTCCCCTTGTTCATGACTCTCCCACTAGTGAAAACACCGCAGCATCTACCCTATCAACCTCCCTTAGGATCTTGTATGATTGAATAAGGTCACCCTTATTTTTCTAAACTCCAGGGAATATAGGCTCAAACTATTTAGTCTCTCTTAGCAAGACAACCTCCTCATCCCAAAAATTAGCCTGATGAATCTCCTCTGTATTGCTTCCAATATCTTTTTTTACGTAAGGGTTCCAAAGCTATATGCAGTATTCCAGGTGCAGCCTCACCAACACCTCGTACAAAAGCAACAGCATCTCCCTATTTTTAGCTTCAACCTCTTTGGAATGAATGCTGAAATGCTGTTTGCCTTCTTAGCAACTTGCTGGATCTGCCTGCTAGCTTTTTGTGATTCATGCACTAGAACACCTAGATCCCTCTGTACTTCACTCATTAGCAGTCTCTCTCCATTAGATAATAATATGCCTTTTGATTTCTCTTACCAAAATGCATGACCTCACAGTTCTCCACATTAAACTCCATTTGCCAGTCTTTTGCCCACTCATTCAATCTATATATATTCTGCTGCAGAACCACAGAATCTGTATCACATGATGCACTTCCACCTGTTTTCATATCATCAGCAAACTTGGAAACCTTAAATACAGTTCCTTCCTCCAGGTCACTAATGTAAATAGTGAACAATTACAGGCCAAGATAGTGGTATTCCACTAGTTACCTCCTTCCAGTCTGAAAAGGACCCATTTATTCCAACTCTCTGCTTTCTATGAGACATCCAGTTTTCAATTCATTATAACACACTTCCTCCAATAACATGGGGTTTTACTTTATGCTTTTTATTTTATTTAATTTAAACAGCCTCCTATGTGGTACCTTGTCAAATGCCTTTTGGAAATCTAAATACACCACATCTACAGGTTCTCCTGTCAACTTCCCCTGTTACATTCTCAAAGAATTCAAGCAAATTTGTCACATATTATGAATCTTTCATAAAACCATGTTAACTTGGTTTAATTATATTCAGCTTTACTAAATGATTAGCTATTTCCTCTGATTATTGACTCTAGCATCTTGCCAATAGTAGCTGTTAAACTAACTGGCCATTAGTTCCCTGCCTTCTGACTTCTTTTGAACAAGGCAGTTACAATGGCTGTTTGCCAATCTTCTGGTACTCTCCTGGAGTTTAGTGAGTCATGAAAATTTTGAATTATGATTCTAAATGTTTATCCATATCTTTTTAAAGGCACTGAATCTGTTTCCCCACTGGCAGTGGATTCTAGCCCCACTAACCTTTGGTCTAAAATTTGACCTGTGTCCATTGGTCCTTAAACCATTTGCTAATGGGAAAAGAGTTCTCTCTAAACGATCAAATCTCCTCTCAAACCTCCTTATTCCAAGAAGAACAAACTCAGCTTCTGTGTTTAGTTATACAGCTGAAATCCCTCTTCCATGGCACCATTTTAGTAAATCTTTCTTGTACCCTACAAGACCTTCACATCATTCCTGAAGAGTACTCATCAGCATTGGGACCATTACTCCAGTTAAAGCCTAATCAGTTTTTTGATATAAGTTCCAGCTTCTGTATCTTGTGTCCTTACTTATGAATTCCAGGACCCCATGTGTTTTACTCACCATTCTCTTAATGTGCCCTGCCACATTCAATGATTTCTGTACATGTACACCTGGCCCCTTCTAGTTCTCCAAACCCTTAAGAACTGTGCCATTGACCAAAATTGTCTCCCTTTTTGTTCTGTCAAGGTGTTTCACTTCACACTTCTCTGCATTAAATTTCACCATAACCTCATCTGCCCATTCACCAAGTCTATCCATCTTCCCCCAGTCTATTACTGTCCTCCTCGCTGCTTATCACACCATCAAGCTTAGTGCCAGCTGAAGATTTGGAAACTACCCTGCAGTGACTCTTGGTGAACACTACTCTCCTCCAATATGAAAACTAACCATTGACAACTACTCTGCTAACCCTCTAATTCCAGAGTTCTCTAATTTGCCATCCACTCTTATGTGTGGGGTTTTAATATTTTCGTAAAATTCATGTACGTGACATTGACTGAATTTCCTTCACCAACCTTCTCTATTATCTTATCATAATATTCTGCAATCTCTACTCCTGCCTCCCTTTGCAATGTAGGATGTATTGCATTGTGCTAAATAGTACCTATTTGTCATACGTCCTCCTTAACAATTTTCACCCCATTCATCATTTCTCCTTCTACTGGGATTCAACAGTATCCTCTTCCTTGGTGCAATATATTCAATGTATTTCAGCATGACCATATCTCTTGGCAGAAATCACCAGCCAGACCTACCCCTGCTCCACTACCTGCTTATTGTTTGCACATCTAGAAAAGGCCTTTGGCTTGCCTTTTATGTTAATTGCATTCTCTTCTCATACTCTTTCGTTGCTCTCTCTTACCTTTTGACTTCCTCTCTCAGCTTACTATAGCCACTCCTCAACTTATGAAAGGAATTTGCTCCTGGAAAAAGGCTGGGCAAAATGCGTCATGGGTGTTTAGAACATAGAGCAGTGCAGCACTGGACAGGCCATTCAGTGCACCATGTTGTGCCAATCTTGATGCCAATTTATACTAAATGTGCTCCTCCTGTGTATCATCCATATCCCTCCATCTCCTTCAATATTCATGTGTAAAAGCCTCTTAAACTCCACCAAACTGCCTGCTTCCACTACTATCCCTGGTAAATCTCAGTACAGAGTTTCCTATGTGTAGAAAGGGGCATGCTAAGATTGTTATAAGACTCTTGAATGGACCTCTTGTACAATAAAGATGAACTCTTGATCTCTCAATCTACCTTATCATGGCCCTTGCACCTTATTTCTCTACCTGCACTGCACTTTCTCTGTAACTGTAACACTATATTCTGCATTGTTATGGTTTTTCCTTTTTTACTACTTTGATGTACATACGTATGGAATGATCTGCCTGGATGGCATGCAAACAAAAGTTTTCACTGTATCTCAGTACATGTGATAATAATAAACTGATTATCAATTACCAAAACATACCCTAGGGAGTCAACAGTGTTACAGCAAAAATTTGTAAATGGCTCATTCATAAACTGAGGAATACTTGTATATTCAGCTTGGTTCTCACAGGAATGATTCATCTATTGTCAAGAAATTCTGTGCTTCAAACAAATCTAGTTGCCAAATTAGGTAAAGGTATAGCCATTTAATTAGTAATATAAAATGATTGTTTTATATAAAATTAAGGGCAGAACATATGACTTTAAGAATAGGAGTGGGTAACATTAATGTATTTTGGTCAAATTACACCCTATGTCATGATCCCTCCCTCCAATTTTATCACAACAACTAACATTCTTGAGTTACCATATACAACCCCAGGAGAGAAATAGTGTTGGGAAATTAAAAATGTTGTTTACAGTACACACTTTCAACTTGTCACTCCTAGTTGTGCCAACCTTTGGTCATGGTTCGTGACAACATTTACTGATGTAAATTTTTATGTTAACTATTCCCTTTCAGTTTAGAATATCAATGATTGTCCTGGCCACTGGATGGTAGTGTAGGAAAATTTTTTTGAAGCTTCTAAGTACCCTGCCAACTTGCATATATACTTATATCATCATCAGTTGGCAGTGAGCACTGGCACAGGCAACATTATAGAGAAAAATAAACTTCTGCTTCTCGAGATTTAGAGAAAAAGAGGATTAACTTGGCCTTGGGTTTTATAGATGTTGATGGCTGAGACATAAATGCAATACATTTTGCCTTTTCTGAAGATTTCCACCACCTGTGCTTTCTCTGCACAGAGACATAGAGCTATACAGCATGGAAACAGACCCTTCAGCCCAACTCATCTATGCGGACCCAAGTTGCCTAACTGAAGTAGTCCAATTTGCCTATTTGGCCCATATGCATCTAAACCTTTCCTATCCACGTAACTATCCAAATGCCTTTCAAATGTTGTAATTGTACCCGCCTCCCTTGGACTGAAGCTAAAGTAGATGACATCTCCTCAACTTGAATATGGATTGTCTGCCTAATGAACAATGAAAAGCAAACTGTGTGTGCATGTTGTAGAGATCACCAGAGGCAGCTGGAATGATCATGATTATGGAGCAGACTCGATGGGCCGAATGGCCTACTTCTGCTCCTGTGTCTTGTCTTGTGATCTTGCAAACTGAGAATGACTGTGACCCTGATCTCCACAAGCAAAGCAGTCTAGTCAACTGTGTGAGCCTGTATTTGAAGTTGCAAGGGGTGAGGACACTGATTACCACTTGAGTGTTGGCCTGTTAAATGGCATGGTTTCAGGAGAAATAAGATCAGGAAAACCTGGTCATTCTGTGAGTAAAAAAGAACTGTTGTTTTTCAAACAAATTACACTGAAAAAGTCACACTACAGATTGATTTTGTATCTAGCATTACTGTTGACACCATCTGGCAGAATTTAACACTGGAGAAGAAAAAATACAAAAATCAGCAGTCAAATTTCACGTGGGGCACTTTGACACCCAGAAATGAACCCTCTGCTCCAGGTTAAGACAATTTTCAACTGCACAATGCCATTTTTTGCGGGGATTGCACAAAGGAATTTTTTTGTCCGCTGTCTCTTCAACTAATTTTCCACTAAGTAAGTTTGCATCCTTTTGTTTCCTGTGTAACAAGCTTTTCCAAGTATTGCCTTGTAGTTTGGTCTGAAGGTGGGAAGTTTAAGCAAAAGGAAATATATGATGAACGTTTTAAAAAAAATGTCTTAAAAACTTTAATGCCCAGAAATTGGACCAGGTACATCTATTCTTGATCCACTTTTGATCTCTTCACAATGTCAGATGCACTTGAATTGACACCACTTTGCTTGCATCACATCTTTCACTCCTGATTATTGTTGGTATATTAAGCCTTTTTTCTGTTTAGTGCTAACTCCAATTTGGGTCATCTACAAATAATTGTGAAATTGGTCAAAAAGATGCTTCAAGCAGTGCCTGGATGGTTCACACCTGGGTATGCAAACAAAAACAGTATTTGTGCATTTTACAAGGAGAGCTGCGTAGAATCATCACAATTGCAACAACATTGCTGAGCTGTATGCAGGGAAGGGCATCAAACCATAAAGGACCCAGGTGGCAGCCACAGACAAGCTGCATAAAAGGCTACCATACGAGGGAAATTGCAGGGATGGGGAGTGATGGAAACTGTGTGGGGGTGGGATGGGGAGGGAATGTGTCTGTTTGGGGGGGGGGGATGGAGGCAAAGTGGTCTTTTGTGCACGTGGACCACCCCATGCAATGAACTGCCCTGATGAAGTCCTGTGCCCAGTGCTGTGGGTTCAGGATAATCAGTAAGGCAGAGATCACAGTATATGGTACTGGGATGCACAAAATAAAAAGGGTGATATCAATGACCAGGCAAAGAAAATGATTGTAAAAATACTTTGACCATTGGAATGCATCAAATGTTGTGATCAAGGCAATGAAGTCAGAACAGAGAGCCTTTAATTTGCTGCAAGGTGATCACACTGCAATGGTCCTCCTTGTTTATTTGTGCCAATTTTAATCGAAGTCAGAGCTCCATTTCCAGTCAGAAGAAGGTTAAATGTGCAATCCCCATGAGGAGTTGTCACTTCATGCATGTCTGTCACTGGATAGAAGTCAGTCATGCTAGTGTGCATTGCAACTGGAAGTACTTGATCCAATTTCACAAAGGCCACAATTCCATCCAGAAATAATGGCTGACTCAATCTATTCTGGACAAAATAGATTTTTGCATCATTTTTGCTTTAAAAGTTGAGTGCTGACTGATCCACCTTTTAGGTTGCATTATCAATTATTAGCCTACAATTCTGCAATAACTTCCAAGTAGAATTTCAATCCTTTGTTGAAAGTTGCAACAGATATTATTTTTATTTTCCTGTTGATCATATCAGGGTGCTGTCCTTTCAATATCTTTTATATGCTATTCAAAACTGGCCAGTGTGACATTTAGCAAAAACAAATGCATCTGCACAACTGCACTGCACTGTTCTGGATTCTGTTTATTCATCCATAAAGCTTGAGGAAAAATATCCTTAAGAATTAATTCAACTCAGTGAAGATACAAACAAGCAGAGGTGCCTGACATCATTCTCAGTGGCCCTTCCAAGAATCATGACAGCAGACCTGCTGTGTGTTTTTTAAACAGCAGATTTACTGAAATTACCTACAGCAAGCAGGAGGGATGTTTAAAGGTAGTGTGCAATAAAATATATTATGTCATGTTCCCTCATGTATGGTATCAATGATGTGAAAGAACCAATAAAACATCTGGATCCCTTTATATCTATAGGAGAGAAGAAATTTCTCATGTTACATAAAATTCTGATAATCTACTAGCCAACTGTTTGGAAATCCCAATGTTCCGAAATGTGGCCTACTGCATGCTGGTTCTGTGCTTCTTTTCAACTCACCAAAGCCCAGCTTCCTGCACTTCCTCTAAACTCACCTGGCTGTTTCCAACACTTGTTTTAAACACACCGGGACACATTTCTCATGCTCCATTTAAACTCAATGGTTGCTGTTTCGAGCCTCCCTTTAAACTCACCAGGGCACCATTTCCTAAGCTCCCTTTAGACTCAGCAGGCCCTGTTTCCCGCATGCCATTTAAACTCACTGAGCCCTGGTTCCTGCCCTCACTTCAAACTCACTGAGACCTCATTTCCCATGCTCCCTTTAAACACTCTGGGGACCTGTTTCCTGCACTCCTTTAAGCTCATCTGTCCCACTTCCAGTGCTCCCTTTAAACTCACTAGCTTCCTTTAAACTTATCAGGTTCACTGGAAGATCTATCATGCTGCAGTGTAACATCTAAAAAAGTCAATAAGAAGTGTGCTGGAGTATTAATAGAATATCATCCAATAGTCCGGAAAATCTGCCAGTCTGACAAGAAAGTCCTGAGGATGCCAGATTATTGGATTTTTACTGTATATTTTCCAATAACATAGGAGGCGGCTCATCGAATCTTTGCTGGCTCCCAGAGCATTCCCATTAATCCCACTCCGTCATTTATTTCCCTTTTGCATATTCCCTTCGACATGCTCATCAAATCCCCAATCCTACCCTCACTTGAGTCAATTTACAATGGCCATTTAACCTACCAGTACATCTTTGGGAGATGGGAGGAAACCTGAGCACAATCCATGCAGTCACAGGGAGAACATGCAAACTTGACACAATCACCACTGGAGCCCAGCACACAGATGCAATCACAAGGAAGGTGAGCCAGAGTCGTTACTTTCTTCGAAGGTTAAGGAGGTTTGCATGACAATGAACACTATAACCAACAGTACATCTGTATAAGTTGGAAGCATCTTGATTGGTTGCATCATGGTCTGATACGGTAATTCAAATGTGCAGGAATGTAAGAAGCTGCACAGAGTAATGAACTCAGCCCAATACATCACTGGCACATCCCTTCCCACCATCGGAAGTATCTACATGAGACGCTGCCTCAAGAAGGCAATATCCATCATCAATGATCCCCACTATCCAGGCCATACCACCTTCTCGCAGCTACCATCGGACAGGAGGTAGAGAAGCCTGAAGTCCCACACCACTAGGTTCAAGAACAGCTACTTCCCTTCAACCATCAGGTTCTTGAACCAACCTGCACAACCCTAATCACTACCTCAGTATAGCAATGCTATGACCACATTGTACTACAATGGACACTAATTGGGTTCCCTCAGTGTCAGCAAAACAAAAGAGCTGGTCATTGACTTCAGGAAGGGGGGCAGTGCACATGCTCCTGTTTACATCAACGGTGCTGAGGTCGAGAGGGCTGAGAGCTTCAAGTTGCTAGGAGTGAACATCACCAATAGCCTGTCCTGGTCAACCATGTAGACGTCATGTCCAAGAAAGCTCACCATCGCCTCTACTTCCTCAGGAGGCTGAAGAAATTTGGCATGTCTCCATTGACCCTTACCATTTTTTATTGATGCACCACAGAAAGCATCCTATCTGGATGCATCAAGGCTTGGTATGGCAACTGCTCTGCCTGTGACCGCAAGAAACTGCAGAGAGTTATGGCCACAGCTCAGCATATCATGGAAACCAGCCTCCCCTCCATGGACTCTGTCTATACTTCTCGTTGCCTTGGTAAAGCAGCCAGCATAATCAAAGATCCCATCCTCGCTGAACATTCTCTCTTCTCCCCTCTCCCATCGGGCAGAAGATAAAAAAGCCTGAAAGCACGTACCACCAGGCTCAAGGACAGCTTCTATCCCACTGTTATAAGACTATTGAATAGTTCCCTAGTACAAAAAGGTGGACTCTTGACCTCACAATCTACCTTATGATTTTGTACCTTATTGTCTACCTCCACTGCACTCTCTCTGTAGCTGTTACACTTTATTGTTATTGTTTTACCTTGTTCTACCTCAATGCACTGTGTAATGAATTGATCTGTATGAACGGTATGCAAGACAAGTTTTTCACTGTACCTTGGTACATGTGACAATAATAAACCAATTCCAATTCTTTCTTGTATAATTTTGTATAATTTATATTTGGTTTATGTTTTTCCTGTAAATGTGTCTCTGATGCTATGTGCCTGTGATGCTGCTGCAAGTAAGTTTTTCATTGCACTTGTGAATACATGTACTTGTGCATATGACAATAAACTCGATTTTGACTGGAGGTTGGGATTGAACCCAGGTCATTGGAGCTGTACAGTAGAAATGAAAGGCAGCGGGGATACATCTAGACTTTCCAATAGTGAAAAATGGGCAATGGCAAGTTGGCAACATGTCTTAAATATATTTTGATTTAGACTAACAACAAGTCAAGGGAACAGGAATTGTTGATTAATCTAAGTTGCACCTCCAATCAACAGGTCATAACTGAAATTTCAAAATAATCTGGAGAGAAATATCGTTAATGCTTCAGGTCAATCAATAGATTTCCAATACCTGTGATATTTTGCTTTAAAACAGTGGTAGATGTGTGACCTCCATAAACTAGCTTCCACCATTATAGCATTTGGTTAGCACGTTGGTTATCAAAAATCTATTAACATTTGACCAAACATCAATTGTTGTTTGTGGAGTGTTCCAAATAACTACCATCTACCATCCTCTGTCTAAAGCAGTGCTTTTTAACTCCACTCCTGAAATGTCTGTCTTTAATTCTTAAACTGTACCTCCTAAACTGAACCACCCACACCTAGCATTTATAGTTTAAAAAAATATAGAAGATAGGAGCAGGAGAAGACAATTCAGCCCTTTAATTCTACTCTCTGTCCTGCTGCCCAATCATGGCTGATTCTCAATCTCAACATCATATCACACTCATTCCCTTTTATGTCTTTTGTGACTACATTCTATCCACCTCGTTCTTGAATATGTTCATTCTCCATGGCCTCTGTGGAACAGAATTCTACACAAAGGCTGGTAGATATTTGGAACTCTCTGCAAATGGCCATTGATGTTTGGTCAATTGTTAATTTTAAGTCTGAGGTTGATAGATTTTTGATAACCAAATGTTCTAAGCCATAATGGTAGAAGGCTGGTTTATGGAGGTCACATATCTAACATAATTCTAAAGCAAAACACTGTAGATACTGGAAATCTGTTGATTGAGTCCATACCCTGAGACTATGACCCATGATTCCAGAGACTCCACCAAGAGGAACGTCATACATTTCAATGAGATTGCCTCTCATTCTTCTAAGCTGTAGTGAATGCTAACTTGGTTTACCCAATCTCTCCTCATATGACAGTTCTGCCATCTCAGGAATCAGTTTGGTGAACCTTGTTACACTCCCTCTATGGCAAGTATATCCTTTCTTAGGTAAAGAAACCAAAACTGCACACAGTTCTCCACGTGTGGTATCACCATCTATCTGATCAATTCCCCTTCCTATCTCGAAAACTTCAATCATTTAACCCTTTAACCATCTAAGGTCCAGGGAATATAATTCTTGATTCTCTCCTTGTCATTTAACCTTTGGAGTTTTGAGGCACTCAATCCAAGGCCAATAAGATGCGGTGGCCAGAAGTGCTTCAAGATTCCAGGTATGGTCCAACTGGGGCTTTGTACAGCCCTGTGTATTTGCATCTATTAGGTGTAAAGGCCAGCATTCCATTAACTTTTTGATCACTTTTTGTATTTGTGCATGACATTTTACTGAACAATGTGCATGAACCCCTATTTTTTTTTCTAGCTTTTCACCATTTTGTATCACTTACCTATGCCATGTACCACAATTTTGCCCATTTGCTCAAACTGTCAATATCTCTACATAGTTTAATCTATGCTACTTACAATGTAACTTACTTTTATGTCATTGGTAAACCTGCATAAGTGGCTTTCTGTCTTAAGTCATTTATAAAAATATCGACCAGCTTCAGTCCCAATATGTGTTGAGACCCACCAGTCACATCCTGCCAATTTGACCCCTTTCCCTACTCTCCACTGTTGGCTGTTCTGCCATTTTCTTAACCAGATCAATAGAAGGTCTTCAATTCCATGAGTTACAACTTTAGCTAATGTTGTCTTATAATGGTGGTGGTGGGGATGGCATTCTTCTGAAAGTCAATTTAAATAACACAAAGGGACGTTCCTCTGTCCACTAATTTAGTCACCCTTCAATATACAGGTCATCCCCAGGTAATGGACACGTTCCGTTTTTACAGATAACCAGAAGCTGATTTTGTCCATGTCAGAAAATACACTAAAATCACTCGATATGGTAATCATACCTCCACAGTATTATAATGAATGGCATCAAAAACACGCAAGAATGATTTGAAAGAACAATTTCTAAAAGTGGAGAGAGTTCTGATGTTGATAAAAATGAATATATGCACAAATGTCAGACTTTTGAATTTAATAATACTTTGGGAGCTCATTCATATGTATGGGTGTCCATAAGTTGGGTGTTCGTAAGCTAGGGACGGCCTGCATTCAACAAGGTTTTTCTGCCCTGAAGTAGCCTTTACTAATCTATACCAGGTCTCTCATTACTGAGGATTGCCAATGTGTTCAGTCACCCAATCTGTAATTGTAGACCTTACCATACTGACACCAAATGTCAGTCCAACTGGCTTACAGTCACCAGCTTCGTACCCTCACATTTTCTTATATAGCAGAGCAATAAGCACGATTTTCCCTTCTTTGGAGATAGTTCCCGAATCAAGAGACCTTTGAGAAATTATATTTAGAAAAACCACATGTCCTTATCTACTTCCTTCACACCCTGAAGTGGAAACGCTCTTGTCTAGGGATTTGTCAGTCTTGGTGCCATTGTTTCCTTATTACTGTTATTTTGTTTAATTAATTACAGTGGGTTACTGCCCCTGGTTCCATACTAGTTTTTTTGTAATGTTGGAGTACCATCCTCTTCCTCTACTGTAAATATTGATACTAAATAATTTTTTAATCTGCCTGCCATTCATAAAAATTTCATTTACAATATGACCACGTTGTTCATGACAATCCTTCTTCTTCACATAATTGTTAAGATTCGCTTACATTCATTTTAATTTCCCTTGCAAGCTTCATTTCATGCTATTTTGATGAAGTTCTTTCTATCCATTTCATCATCTCCTGTCACGCCGCATCTCTCCCAGACACTAGGATCTTCACTGGTCTTTGTTTTTTTTTAAAATATGCTGACAACAGATGTTAGATACTTTGTGTTGTTCCTTTCCTCTATAGTCATCTAAGGCTCCAAGTTTTATTTTGGCTCCTAGAGCTACTATATACTGCCCTATTGTGGCTTTACAAATTAGCACATTAGGCTAGTTTACAATGGATGATGCCCGACTCAAAGCACTGAAGTCAGCTTTGCACAAATCTAAAATCATAGAAGCTGTACCGTGCTTCTCCTTTCAAACACTACATTGAACTCTGATCATATTATGATGGCTTTTAGATAAACATCCATGCTAAGTGGCAATGCATCATCAGGGTTTTAACTTGTGACGTTCAATACTCGGCACAAAATCGAATATGACTTGCTCCTTACTAGTGCTGGGACATTTTGTTACAGAAAACACTCCAGAGATTTACTACTTTTCAAGGCAAGAGCCCATTTGTTAATGCCATTATATATGAAAGCTAAAATCATGCGTGTTTTGCTGCATTCTTACCTATTTCTGTCTCTGCACAATCTTCCACTTTCAGAATTGCTGGGAACAAAATACACAGTTCCCATGAGAGTTGAATCCTTTTCCATTGCTTAAAGCTCCCCTGGTTGCTCACCTCTCATTATCCCATTCAATGATGTGACTTTATCCTTAATTACCAAGGCTACTTTTCTCCCTCTACCCATTTACTTGTATTTATCGAGAGCCTTTAATCTGGTAAAAATATCCCAAGGCATTCTGCAAGAGAAAAATCACCAGGACTGAGCTACAAAAAGAGATGACGTAAAGCTTGTTCAAAGAAGCAAGTTTAAAGGGAATCCTAAAAGAGGGAGAGAGGTCGAGGCAGAAGGGAGACAATTCCAGAGATCAGTGCCTAGGTAGGAAAACACTAATTGCAAGTGGATGTTGGGATGTGCATTCACGAGAATTGAAGAATGTAGAACCCTCAGAGGGTTGAGGGATTGAGGAGGTTGCAGGGAAAGGAAAGCTCACAGTCACAATGCCAAATAAATACAAGGACGAGCAGTGCCTGACCAAAAGCCAATGCAGGTCTGCAAACAAAGGTGGTGGGTAAATGGGACTTGACAGCAAAGATTCAGGAAAGCTGAAGTTTATGGATGGTGGAAGGTGCAAGGCTGGCTGGCAGTGCATAGGTTGTGTCCGTTTACATCTGGAAGTGTTAAAAACATGGTTTTCAACAACAGATAACCAAGGCATTGACGGAAATAGGCAGCATTACTGAAATAGAAGTATGCAGTCTTGTTGATAGGCAAGCATCAGCGTTAGAGGCTTAGCTCAAAGTCAAAGTGGACACTGGCACTGAGACAGCCTGCTTGAGTCTCAGACAGTTGCCATAGACACCAATGGAGTCTGGGAAGAGGGAGCTCAGTTTGTGGTGGGGTCCAAAGAAAGGCAATCACACAGAGTCAGCATAAAATAAATTTATGGTAGGGAAGGAAGCAAAACATGTCTTTGATCATTTTCTTATTATCAGGCCAAAAGCTCTACACATTTGCCTCTGACATCAACAAGCTGTGGGTATCCACATAATTTCAATCATCAATCTGTTAACAGGTGAGCTTGTACACACTTTCTGAAAGCTTTTATTATGAGAGGATTTGAACACTGGAGTAAGGAAGGCTTGTGCAATTATGTGAGGCCTCAGTGAGACAGCACCTGGAAGATTGCTAAGTTATAGTCTCCTTATCTAAGAAAACATGTACTTGCCATAGAAGAAGTGCAGGGAAGATTCACTAGATTGGTTCCAGGGATGATGGATGTGACATTTGTGGGAAGATTGAGTAGGCTGGGACTGTATAGAGTTCAGAAGAATAAGACGAGATCTCATTAACACATATAAAATTCATCAAGGACTCGACAAGCTGGATCCAGAAAGAATGCTTCCTCTGCCTGAGAAGTCTAGGACTAGGGGGGGGCAGAGTTTCAGAAAAGGGGATAGGTTGTTTAGGACTGAGATAAGGAGAAACTTCTTCACTCAGAGGGTGGTGAACCGGTTGAGTTCTTGATCCCAGAGGCCCATGGAAGCTCAATCGCTGCATTCATTGAAAACAATAATCAACAGATTTCTGGATATTAAAGAAATCGAGGGATATAGAGACAGTAATGGAAAATTATGCTGAGGCAGAAGATCAGCCATGAACTTGATGAATGGCACAGCGTGCTCAAGGGGCTGGCTGGCCTAATCCTACTCCTATTTTTTATGGTTTTAATTTCTTAATAGCTTAAGGGCAAACAAGTTGGATTTTCTTTGCCGTGGCACACTATAGTTCCCAGCTACATTTCACTTAATGGTACGAGTCTGAAGCTTTCTCCAGTCAAAAGTATGAATTCTGAAAACTCAGTCATTTCAAAATACTTTACACACAAGGTTCAAATGGGAATCTAAAATACACCGGGAAAGTATAATTTGTCATTGCTTCCGATTCCTGTGCTGAAGCACGATTAAACATATCTACAACATTAAATGATCATTTATCTCAAGGCTAAACAATCCATCACGAAATGGGGACTCAAACCTTCTCAGTTTATGAAAGTTAGTGGAAAATTAGACATACAAGTAAATGCAAAGAAGGAGACTATCACATTGCATTTATGCTATTTACTAAAATCAGTGAATAGAGAAAATTATGGCTTAAGAACCTTAAACAACCCCAAAGCCTTATTAGCATTATAAAATGTATTCTTTTGTTGAGATCCAAGAATGTAAATACCACACATGATAGGATACAACTTATGCACTGACAGGTAGATATTCTTGTGTAAAATGCCACATTTCAAGCCTCCTTTGAATGAAAACATTACAGTGTGCATAAAGTGATCTGAGAAAGAAACACCAGCATTTATATACAGATGCCAGAAAATCTTTATGACTTACTTCGTAAATCTAGTGAAAATCTAAAAAAAACACTGCAACCAATTTCCAAATATTTGCAATGGTCTTCAAATACTTCCTCAATAATCTTCCTTCTATCATTAGTCTGGAGGAGTTAATGACTGCACAATGTTCAATTCTATTTGCAACTCTGCAGACAATGAAACAATCTTAAAGCAAGACCTCACAAACACTAAGGCATGAGCCAATAAAAAGGAAGTAACCTTCGCACCACATCAGCGGCAGCAATGACCATCTTGTCATGGAGGATATCACCACTGACCCAAAGCTTAATTGGACCAGGAACATAAATACTGTGGCCACGTGAGCAAGTCAGAGGCTAGATAACCTCTGTTGAATGACTCACCTCCTGATATACCAATGCCTTTCGACCATCTGCAAGGCACAAGTCAAGCGTGTAATCAAATGCTCTCAAGTATAACTGTAATTGCAATTATACTTGCCTACATGATTGCAATTATAAGAGTCAATAAGCTTGACACCTTTTTAGGACAAAAGAGTCTGCTTGCTTGCCACCCCATCCACCATCCTAAACACTCCCTGCCTCCACCACCAGGGACAGTGTAGCTGCAGTGCATTCCTTCTTCAAAATGTACTGCAGCTACATGCCAAGTCTTCTCCAACTGAACCTCCGAAATCTGTGACCTCCATGACCAAGGTCAAGGACAGCAGGCACTTGGGAAAACCATCAGCAGCAGTTTCCTTTCCAAGATGCACAACATCCAGACTGGGAATCATTTCACTATTCCTTCACCACTAATGGGTCTAAATTCTGGAACTCTCTCCCCAATAGCTCTGGTGGAATGCCTTCACGTTAGGTTCAAAACAGCAACTCACCACCACCTTCTCAGGGGCAATTAATGATTGGTATTGAAGGTTTTCCTGCAATACACACGTTCACTAAATTAATCAGAAAAAAGATAGAGCAAGCTCTTGCAAACAGCAAATCAGAATAAAGACCAGATCATCTGCTTTAAAGTATTCACTCTGTTTCTCTCTACACAGATACTGTCTGACCTGCTGAGTGTTACTGAAATTTTCTGTTTATGTTTCAGATTTCCAGCAGATGCAGCTTTTTTGCTTCATCAATGTATTTTTAACTTAATTTTCAGGAAATTGACATTTATTGTCTGTTCCATCTGCCTTGGAGGAGATGGTGGTGAGCAGCCTCGTTGAACTGCTGTGCAGTCCAGTGTGTTTGTTGACAGATAAATATTGTCCAGGACGCTCTGGAGGTGGTAGTGGTTGTTTTTTTTTGGGGGAGGAGGGGGCGGGCGGGAACTCCCTCTCATTTTCAATAATGATGTGAGATCTTTTATGTTAACTTGAGGAAACAGAGACTAAAATAGTGTAGTAGAAGAGACATCATAAATTGCAAACAGTATTTCAAACCAAAATCAACTACTTTCATATCATAGGTCTTAGAAAAGTAAAGGTTGGCACTATATGAATGAATCTGGGCAATGAAAAGCCTTAAAACCTTATCATATCAGAGTCCCTTCTCAACAATTCTATGATAGGATAGCAAACAGTGATAACTAACACAAATAATTACACCAGAGATTAACAACTGACGAACAAATAATGCTTAAACATTCCACAAATATCAGGTTATAGAACATGAATCAGATTTATAAATAAAGCTAACTAGAAACAATGGGCAATAGCAGAATGCTGGTAAATACCAGATACTCAGTTTATTAAAAAAAATAAGTAGCAACTTAGAGCATTGTGAATATGCTGCTGGAGTAGCAATCCAGCCATCCATGCCTGCTAGAGACTTTAAGTTCAGTTAATTAAGTAAACTTGGAATTAAAAAAACTGGCATCAGTAATGACAACCACATAATGACTGAATAGTCATAAAATCCCAGCTGGTTTATTAATGTCTTTTAAGGAAGGAAATTTGCAACTCTTACCCCGTCTTGCTTATGTGCAACTCCAGAACCTCAGCAAGGCAGTTAGTTCTTAACTAAAGGGACCTAGCATCCATGAAGTTCAAGGTTAATTAAGGGCAGACAATAAATGTTAGAGCGATAGAGCCATTGGGCCCACCATGTCCACACTGGCCAGTGGGCACCATCCACATAAATCCCATCTGCCAGCCCTTGGTCCGTAGCCTTCTCTGCCTGGATGATTCAAGTGCTTGTCCAGATTGGTCATGTTATGCCCACATCTCATGAATAAACTTTAAAACAAAATCAAGCTTGAATAGATTTCAGGAATAACATTAATTGATGAACATTTAATATCAACTGCTCATCTACGGCTGTTCCTGTCTGCCAAAGGCAAGACGGTCAAAATCAAAACAGAATGTTTTAAGTACTCAGCCAATCTGGAAGCAACTATGGAGAAAGCGAAAGTGTAAACGTTTCAGGTCATTTCAATACTTTCTGCTCTGATCTTCATTGCCTAGCCATTTGTTCTGACCCAACCACATCCTTACCTGCAACTTTAATATCCCAGTCCCATTTGAAACCATTACTCCCCTCATACCCTAATAATTGGGCAGGCACGGTAGTGTAGCGGTTAGTGTAATACTTTACAGCGCCAGTGACCCGGCTTCAATTCCAGCCGCTGTCTATAAGGAGTTTGTGCGTCCTCCCCATGTCTGCATGGGTTTCCTCCGGGTGCTCCGGTTTCCTCCCACATTCCAAAGACGTACAGGTTAGGAAGTTGTGGGCATGCTATGTTGGCGCCAGAAGCTTGGCGACACTTGCGGACTGCCACTAGAACACTCTACGCAAAAGACGTATTTCACTGTGCGTTTCGATGTACATGTGACTAATAAAGATATCATCTCTTATCACATCTCCATTCCTTCATGCCCAGAGTACATAGGTTTGAACAAATACGATGGAAAACAAGTTCAGTCTTGTATCATTATCAGATCTCACTAAAGCATTCTGCTTCTGTTCTTATGTAAGAAATCAAAGCAAGAATAGACAATAAGCTCCAGCCCAACCTCCCATGAGACTGCTTTACTTTACAACATGGTAATGGCTGAACTTCTACCACAGCTCCACTTTCCTGACCTCTATATAAATCAATTTCCTTCCGACGTGTGCAATGACTGAGCATCCAGGGTCTCTGTGGTAGAGAATTCCAAATATTCACAGCCTTTGAGGGAAGAAATCCCTCCTGACTTCAATCCTCAGTGACTGATCCTTGACCTGAGGCTATGTTGCATGATTCTAGACTCTCCAGACATGGGAAACGACCTTTTGCCATTCAATCCATCGGCTCCTTCAGGATCCTGAAATAATCTTTTATTTTTCCATCATACCAGAAAATAAAGGCCCATTCCTCTCAACCCTTCCTCAGTGGGAAACCTCATCTCAGGTATTAATCTAGTGAGATTTTGATGCACTGCAACAAAAAGAACAACCTTCTCAAGATAAGGAGACATAACCATGCACAGCACTCTTACCAAAGCCCTGTACTGGTGTAGCAAGGTTTCTTTAATCTTGCACTACAAGCCCCCCACCCCACACCCTGTGTAAAACCTAACATGTTGTATACCTTTCTAATTGCTTGCTCAACTGTATACTAACTTCCTTTGGCTGTTTGCATGGGGACACCTCTCTGAATGTCAATACTTAACTGGTGATACAGGGTCTTTGACCTGAAATGTTTACTCTTTTTCTCTAACCTGTCTGACCTGTTGACTACTTCAGCATTTTGTATTTTTATTTTGGACTTCCCAGCATCTGCAGTTTTAAAAGAAAATAGACACTTAAATGATGCTCCCCATTTAAAAAATAACTTTGTTGTGCTTCCAACTGAAGTGAATAATCTCATATTGACCCACATTATACTCCACCTGACAAATATCATCCACTGGTGGAAGACAATCAACTCAGTGAAAGACACCCTCAGGTCTGCCGCAATTCATTGGTCTTCCAATGTAAGGAGCTGTCTTTGACTAGTGCACTCTGAGGGCAAGGACTGTCAATTGAGGGACATGCTGAAGCTTGGTGCAGCTATTGCAATGAGGAAAGGCCACAGTTGCAAAATGAGGGGCTGAAACCCATGTAGAAATACTATATAAGAAGGAAGGACTAATGTCATGCTCTGCAATGTAGATGGAATAATGTGGTTTGCATTGAAATAATGACTCCATAGATTCTGGCTATGTAGATTTCTAATGAATTAAGTAATATTTTTAAAATAATAATTCACACCACTTCTTTCTTATCCCACCTTTTATTTTCCACTGTTAAGACCATCATAGAATCTAGGAAATTCTGGTAGATCACATCCAATGGACCCACTCTTTCCAGTCCGGATATTTTAGATGCTGGCAATATATTAGCTTTAAATTCCACTAGTTTCTTTAGTGTGCCTGTTATTTTAAAAAAATTTTTTAAAAATTTTATTTACAGCGTGGTAACAGGCCCTTCCGGCCCAACGAGTCTGTGCCGCCCATTTTAAACTCCCATATTAACCTACCCGTACGTCTTTAGAATGTGGGAGGAAACCGCAGCACCTGGAGGAAAGCCACGCAGACATGGGAGAACGTACAAACTCCTCACAGACAGCGACGGGAATTGAAACCCAATCGCTGGCGCTGTAATAGCATCGTGCTAACCGCTACGCTACCATGCCGCCACACTGAGATGAATTACGTTAAGTTCCTCACACTTATTAGTCCTTTCATTCCCCATTACATCTGGAAGGCTTTTTGCATCTTCTACCATGAAGACAGATACAGAGTACTTATTGTATCTCTCAGCCACATTTTCATTTCCCCACAGTTTCACCTGCCTCAGTCCCTGAGGAATCCATGCTCATGTGCACTGCTCGTTTCCTTTGTAAATACTTTTTCAAAGCTTTTATAATCTTTTATATTTTTGCTAGTTATTCTCATTCATTTGCATCATTTTCATTTCAGTCATTCTTTTAATTTTAAATTCTTCCGATCCTTTGGCTTACTATTCTTCTTTGAAACATTATAAGTTTCTTTCTCTATAAGTTACCGTGGAGCTTTCTCACAATGGAATTTAACTTTGTTGAAAATTTAGACTTTTGCAATATACTATTGTTCTACCACTGTCAAATCTTCCAATCTAACTTTGCAATTTACGTTAGTTTGCTCATTCTTCTTCCACGTGAATATTTTTAGATAAGTTTAAGAGTCTCATTCTATACTACAGAAGGTCCCTCACGAACATAGCATGAAATTCTGAGTCGTTTGTCCTAGAAGCTCTTTCACCATTACCCTCGTGTCCCAAAGCTGCTCCAGGCTCATTCTGGAATGCAAATCTAACCCCAACTTCTTCACAGCAAGTAATCTTCTGAAACTCATCACCCTCTTCTCTTTACAATCACCTCCATCAAAAATACTAGTACAAGTAATTAATGGAGGTCAATGTCACCAAGACAGACATTATGGTCTGTGCTGCCTCTGCTTCTTACCTCCCTTCCTCTAGTCCTGCAGGCCAACTTCTGAGGTTTCCCCAACTCTGGCTCTGAATTTGCACCTTTCTCTACTTCCTGCAGCAAATCTATAGCAAGAATCACTTGCAATGGCTTCTCTTCCCATATTCCTATTATCTATGCACACAAGAGTAATGGTTGAAGAACACAGGGAAAGTAATCGTATGTTACAATTTCATGCTGAGTTTGAGTGTAACATTCCTGAGTATAAAATCAGACTCCCACCAATAATTCTAGTGTTGTCCAAGGATCTACTTATGGGGCCCTCCTGTTTCTTATTTACATATTGCTCCTCAGCAACATCACCTGAAAACACAGTACCGTTTGCACATATACCCAGATCATATCTAGCTACAGTCACCACCATCTCACTCCGTTGTGTACAACTTGTCAGACTATTTAAGGACTGCACTGGTTCAAGAATGTGACCAACATCATCTTTACTGATGGTTATTGTCCTACCATGTACAAACAAGAAACGCTGGTCTTGCCAGAAACTACCAGAAAAGAAAAATAAATAAATAAATAAAAATTTACTCCAAACAAAATGAGCCATCCACAGCTGACCAAGAATGACCAGGTGTATCCCAGGATGTTGCTCGGACTGGAGGGCTTACGTTACAAGAAGAGACTGGATAAACTGGGACTGTTTTCCCTGGAGCATAGGAGGCTGAGCGGTGACCTTCCAGAGGTTTATAAAATCATGAGGGGCATAGACAAGGTAGATGGTCACAGTCTTTCTTCCAGGATAGGGGAGGTCTAAAACTAGAGGGCATAGGTTTAAGTTGAGAGGGAGAAGATTTAAAGGGGAATCTGAGGGGCAACTTTTTCCACACAGAGGGTGGTGGGTATGTGGATGAGCTGTCAGAGGAAGTGGCATAGGAAGGTACAATGTTTAAAAGACATTTAGACATGTATATCGATAGGAAAAGTTTTGAAGAATATGGACCAAATGTAGGCAAACAGGACCAGCTCAGGTAGGCACCTTGGTTGGAATGGATGAGTTGGGCTGAAGGGCCTGTTTTCCAGGCTGTATAACTCCATGACCTCTGCAACTTTCTCCCTTCCTTCAATACCCAGGATGCATTCCATCTGGATCAGGGGATCTACCCACTTTCTAGTATATCCTCCTTTAGCACTGAGTATAAATTTCCACCAACTAAATATGATGAAGATTGAAGTCATTTTCTTTGGTCCTATCAACAAACTCTAATTCAGAGTCACCGAATTCATCCCTCCTCCCAATTTGAAATTGAACCAGATAGTTCACACCTTGGTGTTGCACTGGACTCAGACATGAATTTTGTACAGTATTTCAGCACCATTGCCAAGACGACCTACTTTCACTCAGTAGATGGCTTGATTGCCCATGCTTCAACTCACCTGCTGCAGAAAACCCAGGACTCTGTTACTTTTTGACTTGACAAGTATTATGCTTCTGACTGGCCTCCATCATCCTACATAAAGTTGAGATCATCCTAAAACTCTTCTATGTGTGTCTGCTATCCAGTAATCATATTGGTTCCCCATTACACAATGTCTCAGTTTTACATCTTCACTCCTGTTGTCCGATGGTCTGTGGTCTCACCCTTTCCCATCTTTCTAATCTCCTCTGACTCCACCATCTCTGAAATATCTGCCCTCTTTGACTGCTGGTGTCTTGATCAAATTTAACTGCCAACCATTGGCAGCCATATCTTTGGCCACCAAGGCCTGGAATGTTCTGACTTAACTCTCTGGCTTTTTCTCCTCATTAAACCTGCCTCTTTGACCAATCCTTTGATCATTTGCCTTAATATATTTCAATAAATGGTTAAGTATCAGTTCTCAGAAGCATGCTGTGATGTGTTGCTCTATTAAAAATGCTACATAAACAAAAGGTTGTTGTTGTAGTGTACTGTTTCCAATGGCATTCATTTTACTACTGGTATCTGAACCTGCAGGTTATCATACCGTTGTCCTCTAGAATTCGCATTTGATATTTTTTCAACTCTTGAAGCCCCAGTTGCTCCTCCTCATTTGTGCCAAAAGTCACTTTGTTATCTTAGAGATACTGAGGATGTAATCCTGTGATATTCAGCTGCATGCAGTAAAGATGTATTCCCCTTTATGGGAGCATTATATGATGCATAGGTTTACTCTGGCTTTCTTGATTATTATTTGCTGCACTTATTACTCTAGCTTGGATTGGTACACATTTATAAATTGATGGTGATGCTCTTTATGCTCCTCCTCTCCGCTGTCAATGAGCTACATTTGGGGGCCAAAGATTGCAGCCGTCACTTGGTGAAAACAAGTTACTAAGCAGAAACGGCAATGTTACAACTTGATGCATCAGCTATGGCTACAGACGTGATTCACGACAGATGCAGTGTAGAACCAATCCTGAGTCTCAGCCATCTGGACAGATCCAGTGATACTTTCCCTTCAAGGAAAGAGGAGAAGCTTTAAACAGTCACATCATGCCATACTGAGGCATTACTTATCTCCCTAGGAACTAGTTCATGATCGCCTTTTCAGGTGACTATCGCTGTACAACATTGGAACTGCTGGATGAATAAAGATCATGGTCCATTTGGTTTGCCTTCCCCATCCTGATAGTTCATGTCACCGTGATAACATAGTTACTGTCTAATCATTGCAATTTAAATATTGAACTTGATCCCACTACACTCACCAAAGAAAGACTATTAATTTTGACCGACAGAATAATGTGACTGAAGTTTTCTTTTCTCATTGCTTTTTAAGGTAATGCAGAAAATGTGTGCAATGGTAAGGCTATAATAACCATTAATAGACATATCATTGTTTGCACATTTTCTACAGCTCTAAATTAAAATGAATGACAAATATATTTTCCTACTGGTTTTATTCAATTATTGAAATGCCATTTGCTTCTGTACCAATAGAACTTCAAGTAGATATTTGGGTAACTGGGATGAAATTCTATTGAAGGACATATTCATACTATAATTATGGTTTCAATGGCAAAGTCATTTTGTGCTGCATCAATTGTGCTGTTAGAGAGTAAAAGGCACTTGAATCTAGAGCTGATACCTGTCTGGAAACCACAGCATGGACTCCTCAGAGGGGCAATCCTCCCTTTGGACTTTCATACTCAATTTACAGAACCCAAGACTTGTTTGTGATTCTTGACTTTACTTCAGATTCTGCAACTAGATTTGTGCAAGTTGGTAGTGCAGATGATACATAGAGCTCAACAACTATTTTATTCAATCAGCATGGTGGAGGGTTATGAGATGGTTTGGGAGAAAGCTATTGCAATCGCAAAGAAATATTGACACTGAGTAAACCGACAGTTCAAGAATAGAGCCACTTATAGGAGGGAGAAACGTTAGTTTCTTCAAATAGTGAGATAAGGTCTTTAACATTTATTTGAAGAGGCAGATACATGGGGTTTCACAATATAACAAAGCACTCTCAACACAGAGGCATAGCTAATTATCCAAGTTCAACTGTACAAATTTTGAGATACAATACTTGGTTGATAAGTTGAAGAAAGGGCTATAGGCTTATCCCACTATTAGAATAGCACTTGCTGATACCTGGAGCTATCAGGGCCTTTCCAGTGCATTTCCAGGATATTTTTGACTTCAATCAATTTATAATCCAGCATGCTATCACGAATGTGACTCATGGCATGTTTAAATATACAACTACTTTAATACATTCCTCTGCATAGCAGCAGCAGCATAAACAATAACAATCAATGGCTGAATTCCTAAAGTGAAAGGTATTAGTGACCACTGTAACCCAGTCCTAACCACACTAGGAGTACATGCAACAAGAGTTGACAGGTAAACATTAAACATATTCAAGACCATTGTTAACATGCAGAATCAGAACAAAAGTCATGAATAAATTCAATAATTAATCACAGGCTATTGAAAAATCTGCTAGTGTACAATTTCCTCTTTTTCCTCATTAGACAACATTCCTAATCTTGGCCAAAGTGAACTACATTGGTCCAAAGATCTGGCTCCTCATTTCCTTGTGACTACAATCAAACACCGTAACATTTTATTCTGCATTCTGTTATTGTTTTCCCCTTGTACTACCTCAATGCACTGATGTGATGAAACGATCTGTACAGATGGCATGCAAAACAAAGTTTATCATTGTACCTTGGTACATGTGACAATAATAAACCAAATTTACCAAAGAATGGACAAAATGAAAGACTGTCCAGGATGAATGGTTTGTGTATTTTCAGTGGGTATATGGCAGCAGTCATTAATCTAAGTGCAAAATGACCAAAATGCAGGATATATAATCCAAATCTTTAGTACTAGATCAATATGTTTATTCCACTTCAATTACTTCCAATTTACTGAAAAGATATTGACAATACTAATCTGAAGAAATTAATTGCAAGAGTACATCAAGCAAAATAAAATTTTGCAAGGCAAGGAATACTTTGAAGCATGTAATGACGTAATAAGCATGAAATAAGTACATTCACAATGAAATTTCTTTAACTGGTATTTTCAACAACATTGCAAATATACCCAAAGTTCTAAAATGCTTTTAAATGTCTTAATATGTTGATACACATAACAAGAAGATCAGTACCCTTCTTTCAGCAGTATTTTGAAAATTGCACCGAAGAATCGAAGTAGTTTTTGGCTCAATGCCATAATATCAAAATAGTTAACATTCTCTGGGGAAATATGAGATTTGTAATTATTTAGCACATTATGTCTCTCAATTAACATAGTTTAAGTGAATTTCTGCACAATTTCACTTAAACTATAGCAAGTGTTGTTCATTAGCAAGAGGGATACCATGCTGGCCATAACCATGTGATTAAGACCAATTGATTTTGGTTAAGGAAAAAGTGTTGACCTCTTAAAATTGTTAAAACATCTGGCTGAGCAAGCTGTCCAAATTCTAGATGGTGCCAATGCCATTATTTCTACTTAATTTATATATCTTTGTTGCTTGCAAGATTGAGTTTCTATTTACGTTAACTATATCTGTGTTATCGTTTGACATAATTCCAACTTTTGTAAAGATCTGTTGAAATCAAAAGAAGATTGGGCCAAAGTGGTAGATGTAGATCCAATTGTAACATTTAGGAGAAGTCTGGATAGGTACATGGATGGGAGGGATTTGCAGGGATATGGTTCGGGTGCAGGTAGATGGGGCTAGGCAGAAGATCAGGTCGGCATGGACTAGATGGACCGAAGGGCCTGTTTCTGTGCTGCAGTACTCTGTGACTCTAAAATCATAATTAGCACCCATCATTTAAACTGCTCTCAAATGCTACGTTAATCCTAATCTCCTTTTACTGGCAAACAGCAAAGATATGAGAAATAGGGAAAATAAATCATGCAGTTTATCCATGAGGCATGTGTTATAGATTGCACTCATCAAATGCCATTTTATATTGCTGCAACAAATGGAATACAGCATATTTGCTAGTCCCAAATGTCTACTTGCTTACAAATATGGAGGTTAGCACAGAAGACATAGCTCTAGACTTAAAGCAGAACAGAACAGCATTCTTCTAGAATGTCAGCAGTGAACAAAGAGAGCACAGAGGAATTAACCCACTGAATCCTAACAAAGTAGAAGTTGTATTCTAAGATAGAAAAACTACAAAAGATCCAGCTATTAATTTTTCAAAGGTATTCCCAAAAGAAATAATGTGGTGGTGGGAGAGTGGGAAGGAGGGGAATTCCTCGGAAAGGAGATGCAGTTTAAATGTGAATGCAGAGAACGTACTGGGGAGGTTATTGAAGCACAGGCTTCTGGCTCTGACAACGCTCATCCCATTTCAGAACAAATCTGTTCAAATAACTGCAGGAGCTCGTGCTGATATTTTCACTGGACTCCACCCAAAACCCAGAGAACTAAAAGCAAGTAAGTATGACCAACGCCCATCACCTTCTGTGAAACATGCACTTGGGCTCCCCGAACTCTCTACATTCTCCCACCAGTTAGAGAGTAGGTACTTCTATTATTTTTCCTGCCAAAATGGACAGTTTCATATTTTCCCACATTATACTCCATTTTCCAGATCTTTACCCACTCACATAACCTATCTATATCCCTTTGTAGCAGTTTCGAAAACATAGAACAGTACAGCACAGGAAAAGGCCCTTCAGCCCACAATGTTGTGCCAAACTAATTAAGCTAATGATGCCTAATTAAACTAATCCCTTCTGCCTGCACATGATCCATATCCCTCTGTAATTTGCATATTCATGTGCCCATCTAAAAGCCTCTTAAACTGTATCTGCCTCCACCAGCACACCTGGCAGTGCATTCCACGCACCCACCACTGTCTGTGTAAAAAACCTTCCTATCTTTGTGTAAAGAGTAAATTTAGCAAGCATATATTTGGTCCCTCCATCCAAGGCATTTATATAATTGTAAAAAGTTGAGGGTGCAGCAACAATTCCTGTGGCACATGACTTGTAACATCCTGCCAAGCGGAAAAGACCCATTTATACCTCTTCTCTGTTTCATGTTTAGCTAGCCAATCTTCCAAATAAATAAGTTCCATTCTATATCATGAGCTTCTATTTTCCATAATAGCCTTTGCTATGGTACCTCATCAAATCACTTCTGGAAATTTAAGTAGCCATTAGTGTGCATATCGAGCATCTGTGCAAACCTCATCCTGAGAAGACCACAACACTGGGGTTGTGAAAAGTCTCGTCCAACATCAGGCAGTTGTCAGGTAGAAGGATAGTGTTGCTTTTGGGCTTATGTCAGGAATCAAAGACAATGGCTATGCACCCAATATTTAGAGAGATGAAACGTCTGCTCATCTACTACTTATTGTCAGACAAGCATTCTGACAGATCTGAGGTGGTGTTGGCATCAAGAGAGTTGGTGGTGAGGTAGAGTTGGGAGTTACCTGTGTGCATGTGGACACTAATTCTGTGTCTTTGGTTAAGTTTGTAAATAAGAAACAGGAATCGTCCAATGGTTGATCCTTGGACAACACTAGTAACTGTTTGGAAGCTGGAAGAGAACCCAATGCAGATAATTCTCTGGTTATGATGGGATAGGCAAGAATGAACCCAGATGAGTACATTGGCAGCAGCCAGACAATGCTGGAGGGGTATTGGAGGATTAGGGTGTGGTCAACCATGCCAAAGGCTGCCAGCAATTCAAGAAGAATGAGGAAAAATAGCTTGCCTTTGTAAGAGTTACAAAGGATGTCATTTGATCAGAATTGTTTTGCTACTGAGGCAGGTTGGAACCTAGAAGGCATTTACTCTCAATACAGCTAACGTAGAACGGGCTGCATAATATTCTGTTTAGTTGGCTCACAACGAAACAACAGTTGCCACAATTTTTATAATACCTGATGTGCAAGGCACACAGAATGAATATGCAACTGGTAACTGATGTTGGCTTAGTTCATCAGGCAAGGAAGCAACAGTGAGATTACATAGTTCAATTCTGACAGCAAGCAGGAGGGTCTTCTCTTTGGTCATTTTCTTGAATTAATCAAGGTTTTAAGCCAAAATAGGTACAGAATGGCATTAGATCCATTTCAAGGAGTTCCACACAGTTACCTCTGTGGTCCTGGAATCTGCTCTGCACTGCCTGCTTATATAATTGACTTTAGGGGCAAGAGAATACCTCTAAAATCAATCATCAACACCGGTATATTTCCTAACTCACCCCTCCAATTGTAAGAAGATAGATAGCAAGCTCAACCTTTTAGCTCATGGACACACCACGATAACCATCTTCTTGCTTAAATATCTACTTAACCTCTTAAGGGGCGTTAGCTAATCAAGAGGGTTTGAAAAGCATCTTACTCAACTTTTTAAAACAAAACTTGGACATAATTTACCAAAGCTAGTTTCCTGGCCAATGGTCCATTTCCACTGCTAACTTCCATGAAGTATTTGCACTGCATCTTGCAGGGCCACATGTTAATAATGGTTAAGCTAATGGGTACAAAGAAATTGTAACCCCATGTGAGTGGAAGTATGTGATAGGGAACTGGCCTCCTCACAAACTATGAATCTCTGATGTCTCTGCAAATTTTTGTGATCATAGACCTATTCACCTTTATTTGCTAAAATACTCTTCCTTACAATTCACCACCTAGAGAACAAAATGTCTATATCACGTTTTCAGAACTAAACCCTGATTAATTTACCAATTTCTAAATTATTTGCTTGCTTTCCAAATTTCTTAATTAAATGCTGTAAATAATTCATGTGGACAAAAAAAATCCAAAATACATATTTGTGAATGTTCCAATAAAAGATTCTTCAGTGCTTCTTCTGAAACTTCTTTCCATCCCATGAGCAATTGTTGCCAAATGTTAAACACTCTCAATTCAAATTCTATCTGTCCTTTTACCCTAATGGATATGTCAGTGAAAATCTTGTGCTTTAGTGCTATCATGTTTGTTCCAAAATACACTGTGGGAAGTGCAGGCAGGAGGAAGGCAAGTTTTTTTTATCTCCCTAGCTCTTGTATAATTTGCTACAGAAATTCAAACCAAAAGAAAACTATAAGACAATATATGCAACCCAACAGAAGGTCATTCAGATTATAGGTGTGCCAATCACTTCAAATACAAGGAAACCCATCTCCAACCCATCACCAAGTATTGGGCTTTTCCTTAAACACAATAGTCAGAATGGTTTTAGCACTTACAACAAGACAAGTAAAGCTACACATTATATCCAGTGCCATGACTTGTATTCAGAAAAGAAACTTGTGTTTGATTAACGTTATCCTCCCTCCTCAATTAGACATTGAGCAGATGTTTTCCCTCACACAGTTATTTTTTTGATCTCAGAAGAACACAATTCAACCTTAGCAGCAGAACAATATATGGCATCACAGAACACTGGAGAGCAGCAGAGATCACAGAGGGGGAGCAATACATGGCATCCTGCCTATAAAAGCCACCAGGTCATCTGATTTCCAGTTAGCAACGCCAGGGAGAGTCATTAAAATATGCTGTTATTGAGTAAAATATACTGTTATCTACAACATCATAGAAAGGGTAAACTAACACAAATTTCCTGTTAGTCGCATGTTGAAAAATCATTACTGGAGAAGGAAAGTTTGCAAACCAAACACCAGCATTAACAACCTTAGGTGCAATTGACTGATCTAGTATTTCCATAATAGCATTATCAATTATTATCTTAAAGGAAAGGAAGAATGAGAATGAAGGGGAAGACCAGAATCTCTTGACATCACAAAATTCTTTCTACTATCTACAATGTATGTTAAGACTGTAATGGGATACTCTCCATTTGCATGGATGAGCGCAGTTCCAACAGCACTCAAGAAGCTCAACACTGTCTGGGACAAAGTAGCCGAACAAAGTAGCCGACATGGTACTGGAACAAACAAATAAATATTAATTTCCTGCACCACCATGCCATCTACAAAATATACTGCACTTTTCACCTAAGATACTCCAACAGCACTACCCGACCCACAAGCTCCACAACCACAAAGGACAACAGCAGCAGGTGTAGGTGAGCACATTACCAGCAGGTTCCTCTGCAAGTTGCACACCACCACAAATCAGAAACCATTAATATTCCTTTATTATCACTGGATCTAAATCCTGGAACCCCCTCCCCAAAACACTGTGGAAGTACTTTCACCAGCAGTTAAAGGCAATGGCATACCACCGCTTTCTCCGGGCAATTAGCAAGTGGCAGTAAATGCTGGCCTTGCCAGCCATGCCCACGTCTCAAAACACAAATAAATTTAAAAATGCAAGTCCTGGTTAGTGGCACTGAAATGCTGAGCAGTTGCATCAGTATGTTATGCCCTACCTATAAAATGTATTCCATTGATTTCAACAGTGCAAGCAAGCATTGTAATCCCTGATATATCCATACTCACCAGCTGACCAGTTACCCCCGACAGAGAAAAAAAGAAAAAAATCATTTGAAACAAATTTAGCAACACCATGCAGATTTTAGTTTTCCAACATCTGCAGTATTTTGTTTTGTTTCTGGTGACCACAATGACCACTGACCATGCTGTTTACTCGTCACCAGCTTTTGTTCGCTGTGATATCAGCCAGAGCCTGGAACTCATCAAAGTCCTTTCTGAATACTTGCAATGAATTCCGACTCATTACATTAGCTGGCAACGTGCTTCAAAGATTGATGATTCTCTGCAAAAAGGAAAACCTTCTGACTTCTAATCTAGTTCTAAGCAGACGTATCTGATGAAATGACGTTCACTTGTTCTTTTTAGCTAATCTAATTAAAATTGCTTATCCTTGGGGACACAGTCTAGTTCTTTATCATTTTAAAGTTCTCAATTGGATTTCCATTATGTCCATGTTTTTCATGAATAAAAAGGCACAGCTCTTGAAATTTACACTGGTAATCGCAATATTTATGACATCAATCTATTGGCCCTCCACTGGATCTTTTCTAAGACCTCAGTACAATCTATCTCGATGGCATGTTCTGACGTGGTTTCACCACACCAACGGAGTTACATAGTTTACATTAAACGCTGTAAAGTAGTTCTTACAAAGCAAGACATTATCCAACTTACTATGATCAATGGCATTATATTATAGAGAATCAGACAATATGTTATTTATTCCAAGTCAATGTAACACATGTCAGGATTAAGATGATAAAGCTTAATCCTTAAAGTTCAGATTGCCACCACAACTGCTAGAAGTATTATTTCTTTACACTAAAAGTTTTTCTGAAACCTTTATATGAACTGACTGCAATGTTAAGAAATTGTGCTGCTATTCACCAAGAAGTAATATCTGGGGAAAGAATGCCAGACAAGATAGTTGAGAGAAAACAAAAATTCTATTGGAGAGTCTCAGTATCCATTATATTTTGCTTTACTACTTCTAGAGAACTCGGGGTAGAAATTCATCCTCAGTTGGAAACACCAAACATCCAATTACAGACAAATATGATTGTACTCCTTAAATTCCATTGAAGCAGAGTACAATGCATATATATCATTGCAAGTAAATGCAGCTTTTACCCTTCATGTTTAACATCATGTTTAAAAAAGATTGTCAAATCAAATTACCTACACACAAAAGTACAAACAATACTCTTCAATAACTTATACAATGAAGCTAATTACCAGAACATCATTAGATTTTAAACAGATTTTTTTTTTAAAACGGAGCATAATGCTCCATGTTTTACGTAACATTTTTACTTCATTAGGAGCTTGAGGAGATTTGGTCTGTCACCAAAGACTCTTGCAAATTTCCACAGATGTACAGTGGAGAGCATTCTGACCGGTTGCATCACTGCCTGGTATGGAGGCTCCAATGTGCAGGATCAAAAGAGGCAGTCGACTCAGTTAGCTCCATCATGGGCAAAACCCTCCCCGCCATCGAGGACGTCTTCAAGAGGCGGTGCCTCAAGAAGGTGGCGTCATTAAGGACCCTCACTACATTAAGACATGCCCTCTTCACATTACTACCATCGAGGTGGTGGTACAGGAGCCTGAACAGCTTCAGGAACAGCTTCTTCCTCTGTTATCAGATTTCTGAATGATCCATGAACACTACCTTGTTATTCTTTGTTTGCACTATTTATTTATTTTTGTAACTTATAGTAACTTTTATGTCTTGCACTATACTGCAGCCACAAAACAACAAATTTCACGACACACGTCAGTGATAATAAACCTGATTCTGACATGCCCACCACTGAACTCATTGTCTGCCCTCTTTTGGCACCTGTCCCTCTGGTTTCAGCATGAACGAGCATGAAGGTACGATCTTGCTTTAACAATATCTTCCTAAGGCCTGAACCCTGGCATAAAAAAGCCAAGTGCACCAGGATCATATACTCCTCCAATTCATACACTCTTGTGAATTTGTTATTTCTTCATTGGTACTAGGTTAAATTCCTGGAATTCCTAACTTAACACCATTCAGGAGTCTATCAGCCCAAGGACTACAGCAGTGTACAAGAAGACCCCAACAGTAACTCTTCAGGGTAATCAAAGATTTACGATAAATGTAACATTACCACTTTGAGGATTTTGCACAAATAACTAACTTGGGTAGGAAACCTTGGCTTAGAAGTTGGATCTCACACGTCTTTAGTGCATTAAATGGTCCCAATGTTCAGCCCAAAAGCCAAATCGGCTGTTGCCCAAAAGATTTAAAAAGTCGTTATTGTGGCTTTCCCCCATTTGAAAAGCATTAAAACACGACCTGTGCAATTAAGTCGACAGTAGCTGTGGCATTCACACTGACTCATGGCAACTGCATTAACTCTAGTCATGAACTCCTTCTCCATAGCAGCCATAGGTGGGGGCATTGTGAGAAACAGGAGGCAAAGGGGGATAATGTGGAGGATGGGAGTGGGGTAACAGTATATGGATCTCCAGATGGGAATCTCTAATTGAAGCAAGGAATGGCGAATTGGGGCCACAGATTGAGGTATCGGTCACCTGAAGATATCAGTGCTCAGATATTTCCATCTGTGCTTAGTGCTGCTAGCAATGAGGTTCTTAATATATTGAAGCGACTGATAAGATTTATAAAATCGAGAAACAATGTCCCAATAGGAACACTTTAAATCACACAATTTTCAGCATGATGTACACTTTGTTTGAATGAACGTTATCACAAAGGTTATGGATCCAATTCATTGCTGGGCACCTCACACATTGATGACACCATCATGTGTGCAAAATAGAACAGGGAGATGACATCAGTGCTAGGGCGAACTGTGAAAGGAAATGCCCAATCCAATTTTCCAGTGGATGGGCCTTCAACGGGAAATGGATGGCAAAACACACGTCAAGCATTTTATTTGTGCCATTTATAATATTGAACAAGGCATGAATGGGTCCAGTTTCTAGGCCTTTGTCAATAAAGCAAGCCACTCGTGAGATTTTCAGCTTAAAAGTAATTACATTGAAGAATAAACATTGTCAGAAGACAACAACATATACCATTACAAAATAACTTCTAAACCAAAAATAAAAGCAGCTGTGGAACAAAAATATGAACTGGAATAAAAGAATTCTGTAGGTACTGCTGTCATAGTGAGACACAGAAATAAATGAGGCAGCAAAACACTTTTTCCATGTACAGACATATACATCAATACTCAGGAGGATGAAGAACTTTTCTGTTTTGAATATATTTAAGAATTACAACGGGTTGGTAACCTTTCCTAAAGAAGAAAACTCTGACCTAGAAACATGCAGTCCAGCAGTATGAATGCATAAGATGGCCAATGTGCCCTTGACCACTTTGGTTTTGGTTCCAGCATGCTACATTTCAGTAGCTTGGATGCAACTCTGTAGTGTGTGGATGATCTGAAGGAACATGTCATGGAGAGATTCAGCACAGAAACAGACCCTTCAGCCCATCAAATCCAAGCTAATCATCATCCAGCCATTTATACAAATCTTGCCTTAATCCCCACATTCTACCACTCAACTACACACTAGTGGTAATTTACAGCGGTCAATTAACCTACTAAGCACATCTTTGGGACGTGGGAGGAAACCAGAGAACTCAGGAAAGCTAAGTAGTCACAGGAAGAATGCGCAAACTCCACACAGACAGCAACTGAGGTCAGGGTTGATGGGTCCATGGCACTGTGAGGCAGTCGTTCTACCAGCTATGCCACTGTGCCATCCATGTGTTGTCTGGGATCACGGCTGGGATCAGGATCAGGTCATTATCACAGGCTTTGGAGGGTTAAGGAGAAAGTAGAGATCTACAAGTGGGTAGGGGGTTGGTACCATGATGGAGTAGGGCTGGGGGGTGCGGGGGGGGGGGGGGGTGATGATGACTGAAGAGTAGAAGGTAAGTTTAGGGCTACCTTAATGGGGTACACATCATGGACTGTGCTTTGAAAACGCATGGTCCTGTCAATGACCAACAACTGTCTTTCCTGAGACAATGTGACCTAATTTCCCCAGAAACTCTCCACAAGTTGCTTTGCACAGGAATTGATGACATCTGATGCACATCCGATGACGAAGTTGCATCAGAATGTACAAGCTCAATTCATAGCAGGAAATGCCCATTGAATTTCAGCAGTGATGGACTCATGACCATTTCACATTTCATTCCAGTACAGGTCTATTTTATATCAGGTTGCACTGGAATACACAGTGCTACTAATTGAAAATCTAGGCTGCGTTTCTTGCTCTTTTAACCACAGCACAGATGGAAACAGCTCCAGACCTCCTAACTTTGTTCTTTACCTGTCTGACTTCATGTGTTTCACACCCCATCTCACTGCAGGGCTACAGGAAGACTCAGATGTTTCATTATCCAGAGAGTAAGGCTATGGCATCTTGTGGACAGTGGGAGCAATGGCATTTTGTGCACTACTTGTTAAACCGTCATCACCCACCAAGGCTGTGGAGATGCTTTAAAGGCTGACTATCTATTGACCATAGAAATAACAGGCTATAAATACAGTGCTGAGATAGCACCAGCCAAAAACATATTTGTGCTAGGAATATTTTAATGGTTAGCTAATTTAAATGAAGCTGCCTCAGATTAAAGTGAAATGGCCAAATGGACTACTTTAAACTCAATAGCCAGTTGGGGAAATGGCAGGAGATGCATGAAAGGCTGATTTAACCCTCCACTGAAGTGAACAGACAGCAATATTGGGCTGGATGGAGGTTGGCATTATATCCAATCCTGGCAAGTTAGGTTAACCTTGATCCATGGGTCAAACAATATAGAGATGTTGGGTGGCGTTCCAAACTGACTTTGCAACTCCACTAAACTGAAGCCTAGTAATGTTCATATACAGCACCAGTTTGATTTTGGTATCGTTCCTGTTGCCTGATAAGGGAAAAACTTTGCCCACAGCTTTCAGTGTTTCAGATTCACAAAGATGCAGTCACATCAGCAAAGCTCCAGTAGATGGCTTGATAGTTGGCAGGTACTCCAACCGCCTAAAAATATGCACATTTTCTGAAGGGTTTGTTCTTGTCCTGATAACTTGCTTTTCAAATTTATTCTGTGCAGCTTGTTGATTGAAATTGATTTGATCCAAGTCTCAGATCAGATATTGCATAAAAATTCAAGGCAACTGCTCCAATGTAGTCCTGAGAAAACAGTACATATCTGAAGTTCCATCTTTCAGATAACGCATTGTCAATTCTCCATCTCATCTATCAGGTGGATGTAAAATGTCCTATGGAACTATTTTGAGAAAGATTAGAAACAATTATGGAAACATTTATAGACCACTCCTAAGTAAAATTTGTCAACTGGAGAAGGGCCAATCTCAGTTGGATGTGAACACATCTGGATCAGGTAAATTGGAATCAAAACTTGGCAGACAGAAATGTAATTGAACAATGAAACGTGGAGATATTTCAGCTGCAATCCAAGTACACTCCCAGGGGGGAGAAGAGTAGGGAAGTTAAAGCCAGAGGTCTATGCATGATCAAAATGATAGAGAGCAAAATAGAGCAGATAACAGGAGCATAAGATAAAAGGCAGGTTGTTAACACAAGTGAAAAACAGGCTGATTACAAAAAGTTCAGAGAAGAAGTGAGATAATAGAGGCAAAGAGAGAGCATGAAAAACATCTGGCATCAAACATAAAGTGGAATACTATTCTATAGGCATTGGAACAGGAAAAAGGTTGTAAGACAAAGACCAAAATGAGTATTTACTTATAGAGACAGAGGGCACATCCAAAATAGTAAATGCATCTTCACTTAGGAAGATGGCGCTCCTGGAATCTCAGAAAACAAAGAAGTGGTTAAGAATTTGGGTGAGATAAAAATTGATAGAGAGCAGGTTCCAGAAAGATTAGCTGCACTTACTGTGAATAAGTCACCTGCTCCAGATGAGATGGACCCTAGAATGCTGACGGAAGCAAGGGAAAAATTGCAGTGATCCTGGTCATAACCTTCTAAACATCCACAGATTAAGGGTGTAGGGATAAACTCAGTGACTATAGACAAATTAATTTAACATCTCTGGTGAGGAAAGTTCTAGAAACAATAATCAGTGACTGAATTAACAGTCATTTGGGTAAGTGTGGATTGAAAGGCAAATTTTGCCTAACTAGATAAAATGTTTTAATGAAGCAATGGACAGGATTGATGAAGAAAATGCAATTGATATCAGATCATCAGACACAGGAGCAGAATTAGGCCATTTGGCCCATCGAGTCTGTTCCGCCATTCAATCATGGCGGATTTATTTTTCCCTCTCAACCCCATTCTCCTGCCTTCTCCCCGTTACCTTTGATGCCCTTACTAATCAAGAACCTTTCAATCTCCGCTTTAAATATATCCAATGACTTGGCCTCCACAGCCGTCTGTGGCAATGAATTCCACAGACTCACCACCCTCTGGCTAAAGAAATTTCTCCCCATCTCTGTTCTAAAGGAACGCTCTTCTATTCTGAGGCTGTGCCCTCTGGTCTTAAGACTCTCCCACTACTGGAAATATCCTCTCCACGTCCACTCTATCCAGTCTTTTCAATATTCGGTAGGTTTCAATGAGATCCCCCCTTATGCTTCTAAACTCCAGAGCCATCAAATGCTCCTCATATGTTAACCCTTTCATTCCAGGGATCATTCTTGTAAACCTCCTCTGGACCCTCTCCAATGCCAGCACATCCCTCCTTAGATATGGGGCCCAAAACTGCTCACAATACTCCAAATGTAGTCTGACCAACACCTAATAAAGCCTCTGTATTACATCCTTGCTTTTATATTCTAGTCCTCTCGAAATGAATGCTAATATTGCATTTGCCTTCCTTACTATCAACTCAACATGGCATATGCCTCGATATGGCATATATGGACTTCCATAGGAGGAGAAGTTGGGGTTATTCTCCTTGGAACACAGGGATGTTTGTCAGAGAACAGATAGAAGTATTCAAAATAGTGAAGCATACAGATAAAAGAGAAGAAAAGCTGTTCCCATTAATAAAAGGATCAAGGACTATGGGACATAGAATAAAGGTGATTGGCAAAAAAGAAAATCAAAAATGACATGAGGAAGAATTACTTTACACAGCGAGTGGTTAGGGTCTGAAGTGCACTGTCTGAGGTAGTAGTGGAGGCAAAGATAAGATGTAGATGTAGAAAAACATAGAGAGAGTACATACGAAATCCAAATGTTCCACGATGGAACCCAAACGACACTTCAGTGTTTACTCGGTAGTGACTTCCTCACCCCGAAAAGCATCCGAACCGTGGTCGTCCACACACAAATACCTGTTTCCTTCTACAGGTCAGCAACAAAGTGAACTCCACCGGATTACTTCCAACTTCCATACATGGATTTCAGTGGCAAACACAGTTATTGTTTCTCATCCATCGATAGAGAAAACAAGCAGGCTGGTGTCTCTCTCCCTTCTCTCTCTCTCTCTCTCTTCTTTTCAACTTTCCCTTACGGTACTTGTTGACTATCGGTCTCGTGCCGGTATTTAACCTTAGATGGAGTTTACCACCCGCTTTGGGCTGCATTCACAAGCAACCCGACTCCGAGAAGACTCCATCCCGACGAGCCAGGGGCCGCTACCGGCCTCACACCGTCCACAGGCTAGGCCTCGATCAGAAGGACTTGGGCCCCCTGAGCGTCGTCGGAGAAAGGAGGTCTTCTATACGCCACAGTTCCCGCGACCGCCAAGCGGCCGGGGATTCGGCGCTGGGCTCTTCCCTCTTCACTCGCAGTTACTGAGGGAATCCTTGTTAGTTTCTTTTCCTCCGCTTAGTAATCAGTTACGGACTCAGTGAAAGTCCCTTTAAGATAGAGAGTGTGTGTATATGTGTGTGGGGCGTGCTTACGTCAATAGAAGATAAAGGACGTAATGACGTTGTTGAAGAGGGCAGAGGAATGCGATGTGGATTGTTCATGCAAACAGATAGTATGGACTCAGTGGGCCAAATGGCCTCATTCCTTCTGTGACTCTGAGGAGAGCAATTTTTTTCCCCCAGAATCTAAGCCAATAATTATTCCCCAGTTTATATTGCTAAAAATTAGATATCCAGATTCTGGAAGCATTGCATTGGTATGATAGGACCTTGCAGCAACACACACTTCCTACATTACAATAGTGACTACACTTCTGAAGAATTAACTGAGAAGCATTTTGGGATATCCTAGGGCCATGAATAATGCTCTATAAATGCAAACTTTCTTTCAATTCAATTTTCTTTGATTTTCATTATTTGGCACCATGCAGCTTTAAACAAGATCAAGGCACCAACTTGAAAAGCCATGAAACTAATGGATATCTTACAAATTATCAGGGGCTTGAAGAAAGGCATCCTCATAATAATCACTCTACTATTGTCCTGTTGCAAAATATTCCAAATGGGATGGGCTATGGTGGGGAACAACAGCAGAGGATGTGGACAAGGTAATCCCACCTACCATCAATTTTCCTACATTGTTTGCAGAAAAACTTAAAAATTCATTCACTGAATATTTTGCCTTTGGAACGTTTATATTGTTTTTTTTAAAAAGAGCTGTTTTTGTCATCAAGAAAATTTAATTTAAGATGGCAAAATGACATAGTGGCAAAGAACACCTATGTTTTGACCATTAAAAAAGCAAGTTTTATAGGTTCAAAACACAGCTCTGGCTGTCAAAATTACAAGCATAATGTCCTTTCGATTTTAAGATAATGTGATCTTAACAATACGTAAGATTTTCAATGAACAAATAACTTAAATATTATGACACTGTTATGAAGCTATTCTTCCTCATGGTTATCATGGCAATCATGTTATTTTGTAAAACTGCTAATGATTTTATCTGGAATATTGCAGCTAGCACTGGAAATTTATCTCTATGATCCTGAAATGAACTAGGGCAATAATCTGCCAAGTCTATTTGCAACCACTTTCTGGAATGTACACAGCATGCGAGGACAGACTGATTTGCTGATTCGCCTTGCGTTGAAGTAGTCTGCCAATACTCATTGAGTATTTAGCTCTCACATGAGGAAATCTAACCCAGTGATCAGACAGCAGTGCTGTTGCAATGATGCCACTGCAATGTTTATGATAGCTTTGCATTTCAGTCACAAGACTAAATTAAATGCCGAGAAACTATTGCCATTCTGAGGCACTGAGTACTGATGAATCTTTGTATTAAGGATGCTCATTAATCCTTCATTTAAACCCTCGCTGAACAATAACAACATGTGCATTATCACTCATAAAGCAGGCAATGCAGTAGCAGACACAATACTTCAGGTCTACATCTGCTGATAGCTCTATACGAAACTATTTAGCCCCCTTTAAAAAGGAAGGGGTAACCAAGTTAGCTGTTCACCTGACAATGCTCTATTACGATGGAGCCTTTCTGTTAACAGAAAACTGGATTTAGCGACAGGAATTGAGAGTCAGGAACCAGAGAAATAACAGATAAGCCAATACTACCTTCTGCATACAAGACCTGTAGGGGAGTCTAGCACATGGCAAGACTTAATGCACACTAGTAAAATAAGAATTATTCATGATTCACATACCTACAATGTAGCTACAGTGGCATGCAAAGGTTTGGGCACTGCTGGTCAAGATTTCTGTTACTGTGAATAGCTAAGCGAGTAAAAGATGACCTGATTTCCAAAAGGCATAAAGTTAAAGACGATATTTTAAGCAAGCTTACTTTTTTATTTCCATCTTTTATAGTTTCAAAATAACAAAAAAGAAAAAAGGGCCTGAAGCAAAAGTTTGGGTACCCTGCATGCTCAGTACTTAGTAACACCCCCTTTGGCAAGTATCACAGCTTGTAAACGCTTTCTGCAGCCAGCTAGGAGTCTTTCAATTCTTGTTTGGGGGATTTTCACCTATTCTTCCTTGCAAAAGTCTTCTAGTTCTGTGAGATTCTTGGGCCATCTTGCATGCACTGCTCTTTTGAGGTCTATCCACAGATTTTCGACAATGTTTTGGTTAGGGGACTATGAGGCCATGGCAAAACCTTCATCTTGTGCCTCTTGAGGTAGTCCATTGTGGATTTTGAGGTGTGTTTAGGACTGTTATCCTGTTGTAGAAGCCATCCTCTTCATCTTCATTTTTGTTTTACAGACGGTGTAATGTTTGCTTCCAGAATTTGCTGGTATTTAATTGAATTCATTCTTCCCTCTACCAGTGAAATGTTCCCCGTGCCACTGGCTGCAACACAAGCCCAAAGCATGATCGATCCACCCGCGTGCTTAACAGTTGGAGAGGTGTTCTTTTCATGAAATTCTGCACCCTTTTTTCTCCAAACTTTCCTGCATCTTCACCACAAAATTCAGCATCAGAAGTTTGCAAAGGAACATCTAAACAAGCCTGATGCATTTTGGAAACAAGTTCTGTAGATTGATGAAGTTAAAATAGAACTTTTTGGCAGCAATGAGCAGTCACCTTCAAGATAATGGAAAGCAGAAGACAGCAAAGGCAGATGCTTTATGATGATTAGCATTGGGACATTTTGCTTCTCTCCTCTCAGGAGTGGAAGAACACAAATGCACAGCCATTGCCCCTGAGCAATATTGTACCTTATAATATGCTGCTTTACGATCATCAGCCCACCCAATCACAGCATTAAATGGACTCTGTGAATGCAGTGTATTTCAGTATTGTGCAGTTGATGTGAATAAAGAAAAAAAGTCATTCTATAAGCACATTAGGAGCAAGAGAGTAGGTAAGGAAAGAGTGGGTCCCTTAGGGGTCAAACGGGTAATCTATGTGTGGAGCTGGGGGATGTGGGTGACATCCTAAATGGGTACTTCTTGTCTGTATTCACCAAGGAGGGGGCATAGAGAGTGGTGAATTCAGGGAGAGATGTGTTGGTGGTCTGGAGCACGTCAGTGTTAGGGAGGTAGAAGTGTAGGACATCTTGGAGCACTGGGTGGATGGGTTTCCTGGTGAGATCTGTCCCAGGGTGCTGTGGGAGACAGGGGAGGAGATCTCTGGGGCCCCGGTGGAGACTTTTGTAATTGCATTAGACACAGGCAGGTTACCAGAAGATTGGAGAATGGCTAATGTTGTTCCTTTATTTGAGAGGGGCAGCAAGGATGAGCAGGGCAGCTGTGGACTGGTGTGCCATATGGCAGTGGTGGGGAAATTGTTGGAGAAGGTTCTAGGGAAAGGGATTTGTGTATATTGGGGGGGGGGGGGGGGGGGGGGGACTGAAGGATATTAATGAAGGCACCGTGATAGACGTTGATCTTTAGTGGGACATTTGACAGGGCCCGCCATGGTATGCAGGTCCACAGGAGTTGAGGCAAGTGGGATCCAAGGCGAGCTGGCTAATTGGATCCAAAATTGGCTTGGTGGTGGAAGGTGGAGGGATGTTTTTATGATTTGAAGTCTATGACTAGTTGTATAATACAGGGATTGGTGCTGGGACATTAGCTTTTTGTGGTATATATTAACGGCTTGGATGTGAATGGAGGAGGTATGATTAGTAAGTTTGCAGGTGACATGAAAATTGGCAGTGTTGTGGATAGCGATGAAGATTGTTTAAGGCTACAGCAGGATGTGGATCAGATGGAAACTTGGATGAAGCATTGGCAGGTGGCATGCAATCCCGACAAGAGTGAGATGAGGTATTTTGGGAAATCAAATAGGGATAGAACATATACGGTAAACAGTGGGGCACTAATAAATGTGATGAACGGTGAGCCCTCAGGGTCCAAGTCTGTGGTTCCCTGGTGGTAGCAACATGGGTCAATAGGATGGTGAAAAAGGCATGTGACATACTTTCCTTCATAAATCAGGTGTAGAATATAAGAGTTGGTATGTGATGTTGCAACATGACAAAACACTGGTTAGGCCACACTTGGGAGTATTGTGTGCAGTTCTGGTCGCCACACTATAAGACTCGATTGCGCTGGAGAGAGTGCAGACAAGATTCACTAAGATGGTCCCTGGATTGGAGGACTTAAGTTGTGGGGAGAGCTTTGATGGGCTGGACTGATTTTCCCTGGAGTAAAAGAGGCCGAGGAGTGACCTGACAGAAGTATATAAGGCATAGATAGAGTGGATAGTCAACATCCGTAATAGAGTTAACATTTCAGGTTGAAGATCCTTCATCGCAGCTGGGGAAGAGACAAAACAAGTTAGATAGTCTATTACATAATGTTTTGGGATTTCAATTTCTATTAATCTCTTCACCATTGCAGCTTATAAAAGCCACCTCAATCAAAGTGAATTTTGCAGTATATGAAAGTAAAAGGCTCTATGCATCATGCTTTGATAGGTGATCAGTGCAAGGGATCAAAGCCATGACATCAATAATTTCTTGGCTAAGGTTTCTCATTTTTAATTTTCCAATTGAGAACATCAAGCCTCTAAGTTGTGAAAAGACACAGCCATAGGCGTAGGGGTGCTTACTCTGATTACTCCCATAGAAAAACACTACATCAGCAGCCATGAAAGGGTACAGTGGTGAGCAATCCTGAACTCAGTTACTTGCTTAAAGCAGGACAGTCAGTGAATTGAACAGAGCAATCCTGGAAGTTCTCAGATATTCTGGCAGATATTGCTGAGGGGCTCAATGTCATAAATCAGCAAGGTTTTGAGATATTGAAAGGTGACGAGTTCTTGAATATTTATTCTTTTTCCCCTTTTGCTTCCTTTCTTCTGATGGATCAAATTCAAGAAACTGTGCTTCTGTCTTCAGGGCATCACTAAACTATACCTCAAAATGAGATGCCAACCTGGTGAAGGGCTGGCTGCACAATAACTAGCAAAAGTAACAATAGTATGGGCAAGAGATTCTGCCATCAAATATCAGATGAAATTTCTGCAGTCTTATCAGATCCAGTTATTACAGGCAGCAGATAATTGAATAACTGATAGAAAGCAGCAGCTTCAAGAACATCCCTTCCACATTGATGGTGGAATTCAAGAATGGATACAAAAGACAAAAAGGCAAAAATTCCATCATTCTATTGTGCTAATTTATTTTTGGCCTCATTGTAATCATGTTCATTGCAAAGAGACATTGAGCTTGAGATACTGATTAGCTGTCATCTCAGTCAAGGCTGCATTCTGTGCATTTACCCTGATCAATATATTTGCATGTGTTTAATATAGTTTGTACATTTGGTGCTTTTCCCAGTTGGTTGATCTGAATAACATCAGCCAACTTTCCCAAGGTTCACCTTTAGTCATCAATTTATTTCCTTCATTTCCTTAAATACAGCTGGGTGCACACATCTGTCCAGAGCAGGTATCATTGTGTCAAAAAAAACCTCTTTTCCCCCCTTTACCATCATCTGAGAACTGATAACACATACAGTTGTCAGGTGGCAACTTTTTTTGAAATGGATGTTGTTATTGCTGTTCTTCTGCTCTTCAGTTCTACACATTATAGATGCCACTACATCTATAATGTGTAGAACTGAATATCAAGCCAGGTGTATACTGGCTGATGAAGGGTCTGCAATTCAAAACATTAATTCTGTTTGTCTTTCCACTGACATACTGAGTGCCTCCAAATTTTGTTCCAGATTTCCAGTATCTGCAGTTTTATTTGAAATCTCTTTTCATTGCCCTCTTAGCAGACTATTCAAGAGGGCTGGTTTGGCATATTTCCCTCCCTGAATGACATCAGAGAACCTGATAGATGTTTACAAAAATCCAGCACTATGGTCATGGTCAAAAATGCTGATACTAGCTTTTTCTTTAAATTCCAGATATATACTATATATATACCCCAACTGCCATAGTGGGATTTGAACCTTTGGTCAGGGTCACATATCCAGACAATTCCACATAACTAATCACGTTGCCACCATCGCCAAAGGAGATGTGTAGGGCAAGTTCTTTTCTCACACAGTGGTAAGTACCTGGACTGCTCTGCCGGTGGTATTATGGAAGCAGACACGATAGTGGCATTCAAGAGGCATTTAGACAGGCACATGAACATGCAGCGAATGGAGGAATTGGATCACATGCAGGCAGATAGGATTAGTTTAATTTGGCATTATGGTCGGCACATACATTGTGGGCTGAATGTTCCTGTGCTGCACTGTTCTACGCTCATACCCTTCGTCACAGAGTCGTACTGCACGGAAACAGGTTCTTCAGCCCACCAAGTCCACACTGACCATCAGGCACCATTTACACTAATTCTAAACAAACTGCATTTTATTCTCCTCACATTCCCACTGACTCCCCCAAGATCTCTACCATTTACCGACACACCGTGGCAATTTACAGTGGCTAATTAACTTCCCAACCCACACATTTTTGGGATTTGGGAGGAATGGTGGGGGGAGGGAACCTACGGAGTCACACGGACAGAACCAGAGGTCAGAATTGAACCAGGTCACTGGAGCTGAGAAGCAGCAGCTCTACTAGCTGTGTCACTGTGCCGCAAGAACATCTTGCCAGAAATATGCAAAACTGGAGTTGCTAAATTTACATTCAAAATTCTGTATTACCAGAAACATTGATCCAGATCATTTCTCAAAAGGTAGAATAGTTGTAGCAGAGCATGTGCAACGTCACTATATGCACAAGTTGAAATTTAGTTAAATTATTATATAATTCAATAGTGTGTAACAAGGTAAGTTTTTTCCATCCAACCGAAATGAGGGTTTATAATTTCCCCTAAAGAAGCCCTCGAGCTCCTCACAGATTGAGGATAGAGAGGTGTGGTGGGGGGGGGGGGGGGGGGGGGATTTTAAGAGGATGATTGACTGTGGAGCAAAGGAGCCATTGGTTAACGTTGCACTCCAAGATGATACAGGAGTTGGGAACAGCTTGGCAGCAGGATCTGACAGGGATTTACATGGTCCAGCCAGACCAGTCCTTAAGGGAGTGGAAACAGGGAGCATTCTAAAACTTGTAACCACTGGAAGCATGGAAGCTATTTAGAGAAAGCTCACTAATGTTGAAACCAAGACTATATCCAGTGTTGACCTGAAAGTTGAAATAGACAGTTTGCCATCTTATTAGACCCACCTTTTGGGAGATCAGAACATCAAGACAGGAGGAAAATGTGTCAAAAGTAAATGCCAACTGCACCATCCAAGAAACACAGGAACAAAACATTTTACAGATCTAAATATCATATAAAAACACATGCACATATACTTCCCTCTTGTGACATCAAGATGCTTTACAACCAGTGAAGTTTTTTTTAGCGTAGTCATTGATAGGATGGAGGAAACACAGCTGCCAAGTAGCACACAGCAATTTCCCAGAAGATGAATAGTATTTATGATCAGAGTATCTATTTCTAGTGAAGCTGTTTAAGGAACAGATAAATTGGCCATAGTCAGAACTGCCTAGATCATCTCGGTAATCAAGTCCTAGGATCCTTCAAAGCAGTCTCAGTGATCAGCCGTAAAAAGTTCAGGAACCAGATTCAGTTAACCACTTAACAACGTATAATAACCGATATAATGACTCCAATGTTGTACGTGAAAGATACAATTGCAAAAAAAGTTACTAAGATTCTATAACAAAATCACTCCAAGGCAGAATCTTTGGAGAGAGAAAGAGAAATATTTCAGGTTGATGAACTTTCACCAGATTTACAAAATTTAGAAATCAAAATTTTCCAGAGGAAGGGAGAGGTAGAGAGATGTTTGGGAAGGTTTGTGAGGGAAGTAAAGGAAAAAAGAACTTTTGGTTGAAGAGTCAGATATGGGAAAGGATGAAGTGGAACTGTGGATTCTGTTATTAAGATTCCATGTTTGGATAAGATTGACTGCAATGTGATGAGACAAAGATTGCCCAGAATAAACTGTTAATGGCTAAAATGACAAGAGGCCAATGGGAAATGTTTCAAAAGAAGCTCAATACAAAAAAGAACCAGTTTTTACCCCCATGGGCAAATGTTCACTTGCAAGAAAGGAATGATGAACAAAGGGGTAAAAACATAATAAAACTAAAAATGGCAAAAAGTAGCTTAACTCCAAGCCAATTGGACAGAAATGCTAATGATTAAGAAGTTAATAGGAGCCACAAAAAATGAGTACAGAATAATATTGAATTAATACATCATTTACAAAAAGTACATATTAATTTAAGGCACAAACTGGGAAAAGATGGTCCAACTGTGGCTATAATGATGCTAAAAAGATTGGTAAGCCTAAGGATTGGAGAAATTTCAGAATTTAGCAGAGAAGGACCAATAAAATGATAAGGAAAGACAAAACAGAAAATGAAAGTAAGTTGTCATAAACATTAAAACATACTGCAAAAGCTTCTGCAGATCTGTTATAATGCAGATTGAGAGAGGAGAAATTATATTAGGAAGTGAGGAAATGCCAGAGAAATAAAATGAAAATTTAGTATCTGTCTTCATGGAAGACAGCCTCCCAGAAATAGAGGAGAGCAACTGGTCTAGAGTGAGTAAGAAATGAAAAAAAATAGGCAATAGTTAAAAAAAAAGTATTGGAGAAACTAATGGGGCTAAAAGGTGAAAAATCCACAGGAGTCGATGACCTGCATCTCAATGGCTTTAAGAAAGGTGGCCGTGTAGATTATAGATGAACTGGTTAATATCTTCCAAAATTTCATGATTCTGGAATGGTTCTCACAGATTGGAAGGTGGCAAATGTAACCGCAATATTTAAAAAACTTGTGAGGAAGAAAATCAGACATTAGATGTTCTGTTCATTAATCAATTCTCAATCCACACCAGTATATTATCCCATGTGCTCTAATTTTGTTTAGTAGCCTTTTGTGTCGCACCTTATTGAAGGTCTCCTGAAAGTCAAAAAATACCAGATCCACCAATTCTCCCTTACCTATTCACAGTTAGTTTCAACCTCAGAAACTTAACAGATTTGTCAATCATGATTTCCCTCTTCCTTGATTGCCAAATCCTATTATTTTCTAAGTGTCCCTATTATCACTTCCTTAATTAAAGATTCTGCCTTATTAGATAACATGACTTTAGTAGTCACATGTTTTCATTGAAACACACAGTGAAATACATCTTTTGCGTAGAGTATTCCGGCAGCAGCCCGCAAGTGTCGCCACGCTTCCGGTGCCAACATAGCATGCCCACAACTTCCTAACCCATACATCTTTGGAATGTGGGAGGATACCGCAGCACCCGGAGGAAACTCACACAGACACAGAGAGAATGTACAAACTCCTTACAGACAGTGGCCGGAATTGAACCCTGGTCGCTAGCGCCGTAATAGCATTATGCTAACCACTACACTACTGTGCCTGCCCTAAAAATACAAGTACAAATTGTATAAGCACAACAAGTACAAGTACAAATATTAGTACAAATAGGATTAAACTGATCACTTTCTGGTTGAGAGGGTGTGACTGATGTGCTGCCATAAGGATCAGTGCCTGGGCCCCAGTTGTTTGCAATCAATATCTTTAGTTGAGGATAGTCAGATGGCACTGGGGTGAGGAGGCTGCAAAGAGGGATATAAACAGGTCACGTGAATGGGCAAGAACATGACGGATGAAATGTAATGAGGAAAAATGGGAGGTCATCCACTTTGGGGAAAAAAAAAACAGAACAGCAAAATATTTTTCAAATGTTGAGAAACTTAACTGTGTTTATGTTCAGAGGGACCTGGGTCTCTGTATATAAGAATTGTTAATGTGCAGGTACAGCAAGAAATAAGGGAGGATCAAGTATGTATTACCACAATTAAAGGGCTCTGGTGAGTCCACACCTGGAATATATCCTCCCGATGTAAGGAATGATATACTTGGGATACAGGGGGTGCAATAAGCATTCACCAAATAATTTCTGGCATTTGAGGGGGGGGGAGGGGGAGTGAGGAGGGGTGATTAAGCAGACTGGGCCTTTACTCTCTACAGCAAAAAACAAACTGCTGGAGGTTGAAAGGAATTGTTGACGTTTCCGGTGTAGACCCAGCATCAGGACTGAGAATGGAGAGGGAAGATAGCCAGTATAAAGAGTAGAGGGGAGGGGTGAGACAGGGGCCAGAAGGTGATTGGTGTACTGAGGATAGGTGAAGGATGATGGGCAGGAGGAGCCAGGCCGGTGGGGGCGGGGGGGGGGGTGGTTGGGAGGATAGAAACAGCTGCTGAGGGGTAATAAGAGGGAACACAAAGGCTACCAGTGAAATCTGATAAATAAGGAAGGTGATAATGGGAACCACGAGGGGAAAGATGTATGGCAGTGGAACCAGATAGGGAAGAGGATCTGGTGGGTGAAACATGTGATAGTACATGGATCAAACCAGAAGGGGGGGAGGGGGTGAAAATGGATGATGAGGGGCTGGGGGAGGGGGGTATGGGAAAGGGGACAAAATAGGAGGACCAGAGGTGGATTGGAAAGAGAGAGAGGGGGTAACACAGGGGCTAAGGGTTAGGCTGAAATTGAAAAAGTCATTGTTCATACCAATGGATTGTAGACTACCCAGGTGGAATATGAGGTGTTGTCCCTCTAGTTTGCATTGAGCCTCACCCTGGCAGTGGAGAAGGTTGAGGACGGACAGGTCAGGGGGGGAAAAGGAAGGGGAGCTGGAATGGTATGCAACTGGGAGCTCAGGATGCCCATTGCGGACAAGGCATGGGTGCTCTGCAAATCGGCCACCTAGTCTGTGCTTGGTCTTGCTGATGTAGAGGAGGCCACATCAGGAACATAAATGTAGTAGACATTTTCGTTCCAGATTCCAGCATCTGCAGTCTCTTGTGTTTCCACTTTACTCTCTGTAATTATAAGGATAAGAGGTGAACTCATTGAAATCCTATTGGGTAAATGCAGGTTGGTGCTTCCACTAGCTGGGGGTGCCTAGAACAAGCAGAGGGATCAGTTTTGAAATTAGGGGGTTGGTTTTCAAGAATGAGTTGAGAAAAGATTTCTTCATCCAGAGGGTACTGAATCTATTTGGATTTTTCAGCTCAAGAGGATTGCTGAGGCTCAGTTGCTGGGATCACCACTACAGTTTAGCAACACTATGACCACTCTGATCACTTTTAAAATGGACCTTTTTTGTTCTTGTGTTTCTTATTGTAAAAATGTATAATCTATGTTTACGTTTTTCTTGTGAATGCGCCTGTGATGCTGCTGAAAGTAAGTTTTTCACTGCACCTGTGTGTACATGTACTTGTGCATATGACAATAAACTCCACTTTGACAGGTTTATGGATGTTGAGAAAATCAATGGATATGTGTTCTGAGGTAAAAGGAATGCAGTTCTGAGGTAAAAGGTCAACACATTCTTACAGAAAGGTGGAGCGGTTACAAGGGGTTAAATGGTATACTGCTGTTTCTGTTCTTATGTTATTGTTTACAAGGGATAGCAAAACCAACACTAAAAACTTTACAATGTCAGGTGAGTTAGGATAGTGAACTATAGTGTGGTCCCCCTAGATAATCTTATGTATGATCGAATAAACAAAATTGATGAAGAGGCAGAAATCGAAAACAATTATTGAAATAACTACAACAGACGAGAGGATGGGCTTTCCAAGGGAACAAATACTGAATCAAGGTTGAGGATTCACTGCAAACAACATATGCAAATAATATCAGTGGAAAAAAAAGACAATTAAGCGTGACATTTTTAGAGGGTTATCTTCCCACGTATTTACAGGAAGTAGATGAGAACAATCTAAGTGCCCTAACCATGATCTTCTGAAGTTCTTTCAATTCAGGTTCTGTTCCTTTAGACTGAGTAATACACTCTGCTTCTTGAGAAAGGTGAGCATGGGAAAGCAGTCCATTACAGACCAATTAGTGTAACATCAATTGTTGAGAAATCACTAAAGACTATAATTAAGGATCATAAAACTTCTCAGCTAATCAGAGAGCCCCATTATAAATATGCAGAGTTCCACCATGTCTGACAAAACATTTTGAATTTTTTCAAGTAGATACAGCTCAGGGGAATGCCTGTGAATGTTATGTATATGAACTTCAAAAGACATTTAATGAAGTCCCTCATAAAAGACAGTTAGCTAAAGCTGAAGCTAATGGAATTAAGAACAAATTCTAGACCTGGTTAGAAGATTAGCAAGCAGCAGGAGACAGGAAATAGAGATAATGGTCAGGTACTGTAATTGGCAGAATGCCACCAGTGGTGTCCCACAGTGATTTGTGTCGGCACAGCTACTACTCATTATATTTATTAATGATTTAGATGATAAGATAGAGCGCCATATGTCCGAATTTGCAGATGTCATAATAATGAGCAACACTGTAAGCAGTTTATCAGGTTTGGCCCAATTTGTAGCACCCTTGCCTCAGTCAGCGGTGGGAGAGTGCTGCAGGTCAGAGATGCCATCCTTTGGATGAGATATTAAACCAAGGCTCCATCCACCCCCTCAAGTTCAGATGAAAAAAAATAATGAAAAACAGCAGGGAGGTTGTTCCTAGTATTTTAGCCAATAGTTATCCTTCATGTAACTACACTAAAATAAATTATCTGATTACTTTTACATTGCTGTTTATTTATGAAAGTTGGCTGCCATATTTCCTGCATTAAAGCAGTGACTATGCCACAAAAGTTCATCACCAACCGTAAAGAGAATTGGGATATCAATGGATTGAGAATGGGGCAATAGAAATGCAAATCTCTTTCTTTCTTTCCAGTGTAGATGGATGAATAAGATTACTTGACTAAATAAATGGACTAACCTGCAGCAACTCAATTTCAATGTAAGCAATTGAGGATTTAACATATTTGGACCTCAAAGAGGATCAGAATACTTTCAAGTCTGTGAAAAGATGGAAAATAATTAAATCCAAATTGACTTGGGGCTAGGTAGACTATTAAAATGTAATGTACAGGTATAGAAAATGATCAGAGAGTCTTATGGAAGGCTGGACTTCATATCTACAAAACAAGAAAAGAAGCTGGATGGTGTTCTGCAGTTTCACAGAAGTGGTTCGATGATTTCCAAAGAACTGTGGTGAGCTGTTCATAACACCTCAGGGAAGTTGTATTCATCTTGGGAGGGAATGCAGCATTATTTACCAGAAGAATGTTAGGACTGAAGGATTAGGGTATAAGGAAAAAAATATTCAAACTAGGGTTATATCCCCTGGATTTCATAAGATTGCAGGGAGCTGATGGAGCAGACAGAAAGTATTCCTGCTGGTTTTGAAAACTTGAACTGCAGAACATCACCTAAAAAAATCAGTGAGGTCTTTTGGGAATGAAATTAGGAAACAATTCTTAACAAAGAGATAAAAGAAGCTTGGAGTTCTCTCCTGAAACAACAGCTGTTGCTGGGTCAGTCATCATTTTAAATGTAGGGCTGATAGGTTATTGCTCACCAAAGACATCAAGAAAAAAGTACTTAGAGTTGGGTCACAGATCATCCATGCTCTGAATAGCACAAAGCTTGAGAGGACAAATATTCCTATGTCAAACATTAAATCTAAATGATGCAAACATGTCAACATTTCCATGTAGAAGATGAGCAAACTGCATAAACCACATGTTGTCTCTTTGCAACATATTATAGAATGACCTGTCCTAAGCAATCAAATTAACCTTACATTTCTACACTACTTACTCAGCAAGGTCATCTGAACAAAATATTACACATTACACTCACAAGTGGAACAATAGTAACACTGAAGAATTCTCCACATCATGCTTTTATGACAACTTAGCAGCAACATCCCTGTTGTTTGGTTTATGCATGTTGTGATGCAGGATGGGCACTTGGAGGTCACAACACGACTCAGAACATCTCAAGAAAATTATCTGACCTGCAATGAAAGTCGACGAGTGTGAACACAGAGAAGGCAGCCCCAAAAATTTCAAGCTGTTGATTCTGTTCGAGGAGGGCACTCTCTAGTTCAGAGAACCTAAAGACAGTAGGTTGTAAGAAGCAAGGGGCCAGAGCCAACCTTGCTTTTATCTCCTCTACTTGTCCTTACTTATTCATTTGCTATTTCAAAAACAGGACCTCAAAAATAACACCATGGCACATCATATTAAATGAGTGGGCATGCAACATATTTGTTCTTCTTTGGGTAACCCACTTGAGAATTTTGATCGTATTCTATTTACTGAACAGTATATCATGCCATTACTCCATCCCCTGGGCTCCTACCACACTGATCACTGGATACCCCAAGGCCGCGTCCAGCATTAATAGGGGTTGGCAGAAATGCGGGGACATTCTCTCCAACAGCACCCTCAATGTCCCTTTGGTCTCCTTTTCCCCTGCCACTGAAATGAGAATGGGTGCACAGGAATTCAGGTAGGATCAGACACCGATCTCAATAATATCTGGGGTTCCATCAACTAAGGGCCATAAAGATGATGCCACATGAGGAGCTAGAGACACCCAAATCCAAAGGAGCTCCTATTCATTTCCTGCTGCCAGTTACCTCACAAACTGCACCATTAGGCAAGTACTAATAAGTAGCAATATAACAGAATTAATAAGACATTAAACAGAAGCACAAAGTAGTGAATTTGCATACAAGCACTAAAAGAAGAGGAATAAATGCATGGAAAATCTTTATGATGTTGCAGAATAAAGTAACAATATATCAAAATGCAACATCTGCAATAACTCAAACAGATAAACAACAATGTTGATGCTGGTGGTTTGGGCCACTTTATTGCAAAATGAAGGCTGAAATTTCACTTCTACAAACACGTGGTATAATTGATATTCCTCAAGGAACATCCTTTAAGCAAGTGCATCCTACATTTCAACTGTCAATACACTTTATTGCAACAGAAAGCATTTTAAGATGTTCAGGTCATGAAAGGCATTATATAAATGAAAGTTTTTAAGTTCTCTGTAGATTTGTTTATAAATTCCATGCTTAGTTCTCTCTGTACTGGAAAGTTGCATACCAGTTGATTAAAGGCTAACAGGATGTATACCTAAGAAGCAAACACCTGCAGGGCCATGGGGTCGAGCAGGTGAGTGGGACTAATTCGATAGAGTCATACAGCCGGGAAGCAGGCTTTTCGGCCCACCACATCCCTGCTGACCAGTGAGCATCCATCCGCACTGATCCCATCTCTCAGCATTTGGCCCATACTCTTCTATGCCTATGCAATTCAAGTCCTCATCTAGAGGCTTCTTAAATGCTGTCAGTGACCAGGCTTCAACCATTCTCTTGGGCAGTGCATTCCAGGCATTCACCACTCTCTGGGTGAAAAAGGTCCCCTCAGATCCACCTTATCTGAATCACTTTCACCTTATCCTAAACCTGTTTGGTCTACCTCTGATATGGGATAGTTTCCTGCAATCTACCCCATCTATAACTCTCATAATTTTATATGCTTCACTAATGTCCTCTCTTAATCTCCTCCCTTAATCTCCTCCAGACAATGGAGTACGGACCCAGCCTTTCCAGTCTCTCCTCATAATTGAAATGCTTCACCCCGGCAACATCCTGGAGAATTTTTTCTGCACACATAACTGCTTCAAAGCCCTGACACAGCCGTGATGGTCCAATTGGCCTCCTGCTGTGTTTTATGACATCCTTGGAGATCATCATTAGGGATTATATGACAGAAGACCCTTCAGTGCTAAAGTATCCAAAGTACAATTTCAAGATGCTACTGATAAGCTCTTTAATAATTCTGTTTGTTGCAGTCTGCTTTTGTCTGCAGCCAGCACAAGAATGTGATAGAATTGGGCAGCAACACAGTCCTTTTGGTATTCAGTAGTGAAACAATAGGCTCAAGACTGTCAATGTTATACCAAGTTGTGTAACGTTGGTCATGTACTCTGTCAGTTGGAAGGATTTAATGGCCTTAAAATTTGTTCACCAGGAAGTTGTCCATAATATCTGCTGAAATCCTCACAGGGAATGGAATAATTCTTCAACTGCTCTGCACTACCCAAGCACATATGGAGGCAATGGTATTATCACTGTCAGATAGACATCACAACCAACAAATAAACTTGGGCATAATGATTGGGTGGGTATTCATTCTATACCATCTCAAGCATAACAGTGATTAGCTCACATTAAGACACAATTGTAAGTTAACTTAAATATTAATATTGATTTAAGAACTCTTCCTAACCTGTACAAATTAAACTGGTCTCTCCACCCATTCAAAATGGTCACGAATTAAATATTAGCTGAGATGAATGATCAAATTCTGGAAATAATACTTGTCAACATACTGATATGAATTAATTGTACATAAGCAAGCGTGCACACATTTTATGTGACAATGTTACACAGCAGTGAGAAAGCTGCCTCCTAAATTCCGTGGCGCATAGTTAGACTCGGCACGGAGTGCGAGAGGTACAATGTTCTGGCACATCGCATGATCAATGCTATTGGAAGCCTCCTTCCACATCGGCTAGATCTGGCCTCAAAAAGTGTCTGCTAGTTGACGTTGATTATTCATTCAAAGGCAACACGTTTCAGAGCCACCTTGTCAACAACACCTGACTTACATGAGTCAGAGTAACGTGATATTGATTTAAGAATGCCGAGCATCATTCCCTGCTTTTTGTTTACCACTTGTCATAAAGCAAGCAAATTACAAACAATGCACTTCCACACACCAAACCACAGCTGTAACGTGTAATCACCATCTTTCTTTTTCCCTCGGATCAATGAAAAGACTTGCCAACCACAAGAAGGCTGCCAAGACATAGTCCCTAACTGGGAACAGTAACTACCAACAAACCCTTAACTGGAGGTTTCCTGGATCGTTTCATTTACCGCCTCGGTGCTCTTAGTCAACCCATGTGGGACTGAGCCACATACATCGATGGCTGTATTCTGGGGTCCCTTTACCACCCCCTCCCCCTCCCCCTCCCTTAAGATTCCCCAGCTACGATTCTAGAATCTATATTAAAAATAAAGCAGTTTATCGGCGGCGAAACCTTTCAATCGGCCTTTCCTTCTTGTGGCGGGCAATCATTCCCTACAGATGCGGGGGGGGGGGGGGGGGGGGGGGGAGGGTTTATATAATCCTTTGGAAGCGGCCCTTCCATGTTCTACACATCTCAGGTACTCGCCCGCTTTTTGTTTTGTTTCATGGCATTAACACACACACACACACACACACACACCAAAAACATGTCAAGCGGCGGCCCGGGGGAAGCGGGCAGCTGGCGCCGCCTTTCCTCCCGGCCGAGCCTCGGTGCCCGGCGGCATCGCTCGCCGCCCCCGCGTCCGTCCGTCCTCCGTCCCGGGCTCCACTCACCCTCGCCGGCCAGTGCGGGTAGCCTTTCATCTTGGCGAACACCAGATCGCCAGCCTTGTAGTCTCTCGGCCTCGGTCGAGCCATCGCTGCCTCTCCGTCTGCCTCTGCCCCCTCCCCAGCCCCCGACCACCTCCGACTGGAAAAACCAGGCTTCAAACGAACCGAGAACCACCTCCAAGCCGGCGGGATGAGGAGGATTGGGGAGGGGGGAGAAGGGCAGTGAGAGGGAGGGGGCAGGAAGGCAGGCCCCGGACTGAACACCTCCCTTCCACCTTATTTGTTTTTTTATATAAATTATCACACAAGTTCTTCCTCCACTTCTTGATTTCCGCCCCGAAAGCAAAGCGAAACGAACCCTCCTCCCCCCACCCCCCGGAATGCGGAAAGCTCCCGCGGTCTCGGTGCCCTTGGCGGCGAACTGTTCCAAGTCGGCGCTAGCACACTTTAACCCAACGCACAGGCGGTCGGAAATCGCTGTCTCTCCCTCTCGCTTGCAAACAGTTCAAACGCCAGCCTTTAATTTCACGTTTTTTTTTATTAAGTGCATCAAATGCAATTCACACAGAGAATAAGTAACCGAGGCAAAGTTACTTTTATTTGCAACACGTCTATTTGGTTACAATGTTGCCATTTCTACCCCACCCCCAGGAAGTTTACTCACTGTCCTAAAAATAATGGTGACTGTTCAACTGCGAAGAGGTGGGGGATTATTTTTTTCCCCCTTATCCCACCCCTTACGTAGAAATCTTTCGTGGAACGCATTCGTAATAACCGGGGAGGAAGCAGGAAAGGGGGACGTTTGTGTTTGCAGAAAAACAAACATTGTTTGTTCATGTTTGACGATCCAACGACCGATGTTTACACAAGCATTGCAATTAATAAAAAGGCAGCGCAGGCAACGCTCGTGGTTAAGGACTCAAGGATCAGGATAATCCATTTAATCCTGCTCTTCCAGGGGTGTAATTGAACGAAGTACATGTCTCACAAATACGGCAAAATCCTGGCAATTCCAACTCATTTTTGTTTGCACTGAGGTCATTTGAATTATCCAATCATTTGAATTAAGTAAAATGAATAATAGAAAGTGGGAACTTTGTGTCGACATTAATTATCCGACAATTTGAATCAAAAATATAAAACATAGTAAAAACCAGTTCTGATGAAAGGTCATTTTCCAGTAACGTCAACTTCATGCCTCTTTCTCAGATGCTACCTGGTATGAACGTTTACAGTATTTTGTGTTTTTTTTTGTGGTTCCACCAGTTGGAATATTTTTGCTTTCAATCTTTGCATAATTCCTGCACAATATTTTGTTACATGTTGCTATCAACTCATTTGCTTATATGTCGAATCTTTGCTGTAACTTGGCAAAGTTAAATTATACATCAGAGTAGGAGGGAAACACCATAATGTTGTCACACAGGAAAAGCAGAGAGCTGCTGTAATATGAAAATGATCTTGTGTATTTAGTGCTGCTCCATTTTGAATAATCAATGCCTTATCATGGTAATCATGTCCAATATCATGCCAATTTATAATTTATGGTATTAATATTCAGCATCTTAATTAATGAACGAAGTTTGGAGCCTTCCTGATTGCACACACAGATATGACTTCAGACTGTTTTTAAGTATTTGACCAGCCAGAAAATGTTGCCAATTTTTATTCATATGATTCTGAACATTAATTGAAATAAATAATATTTTATGTAGAATAAAGTACACTGATAGCAATGAATCAAGAAATTCAAATCTGGCACAACCCTTTCAATCAGCTAAACACTTAATATTTTGTAATTAATCTGAAAAATATAAATTTTCTTCACCCTTCTAAGAATAAGGAGTAGAGAAACAGGAGTAGTGCTTTGACCTTATCCTGTCATAAATATGAAAATTATAACATGCAGTTAACATTCTACACTATTTTCCTCACTCTGCTTTCTCCTCAACAAACAAAGGAGAGAATCCATTGTGATAAAGTTTCCATTTCTTTCAGCTGGTCTGATCCATACAATTTAGCCCGAATGTGCCAAACAGTGATAAAGTTGGGGTGTGGCGACCCACCTTCGATGCAAGCGAACCGGCTCCGAAGTTGGTGTGCGAGTCGGCAGACAGGCCAGCCACAAAATGGCGCTGGGCCTTCTTCAACAACGAGGGGAGAAAACCCGCATGCGGGAAGAGGTTCGGTTGGCGCACCTCTGACGTCATCGCCACGCATCAAGCGCAGGAACTTAACGGCTTAAAAACCAGTGCGGCAAGATTCAAATAAACCAGTCTCAAGTTCAACCCACCGACTATGTGTCGTTATTCCTAGCTCAGTGCGTAGTCCATCGTTACATTGGTGACCCCGGCGGTCCAAACGGGATTTGGACCGAAGATGATCAACTCTTCATCCGTTCACGTAGTTTCGCTGAAACTGCCACCCTTCTGGATGCTGCGACCACACTTGTGGTTTGACCAAGCAGAGGCCCAGTTCCAGATTCGGCAGATATCTTCTGATTCCACGTGTTACTATTACGTTGGTGAGCTCCCTTGACCAGGAGACAGCCGCCCAGTCGCCCCCGGAGGAAGGCAAGTATACAGCATTCAAAGCGCTGCTCATACGGACCTTCGGCCTCTCACGACGGGAGCGCGGTGCCCGCTTGCTGCACCTGGACGGTTTGGTGGACCGGCCGCCGTCAGCATTAATGAATGAGATGCTGGCCCTGGCTGATGGACACAAGCCCTGCCTCATGTTCGAGCAGGCGTTCCTAGAGCAACTGCCCGAGGACATACACCTGCTACTGGCTGACGCAGATTTCAGTGACCCCCGGAAGGTAGCGGCCTGGGCAGACGTGCTGTGGAAGGCCAAGAAGGAAAGCAGGGCGTCTGTTGGCCAGATTACCAAGCCACGTGCCCAACGCCAGGCCAGACCAGGCCCGGCAACAGAGCGCACACAACCCAGAGGCAGGAGTGAGGAAGCCACTGTACAGTGGTGTTTCTGCCACCACAGTGGGGCGCAGAAGCCCGCCGGTGGTCGCCCGCCCTGCGAGTTCTCAGGAAACGCCAAGGCCAGCTGCCGCTAATGGCTATGGCAGCTGACCACCATGACAGCCTCTTGTACGTCTTGGACAAAACAGTCGGGACGCTGCTTCTTGGTCGACACTGGAGCAGAAATTAGCGTCTTACCCCCGACAGGGTATGACACCCGCAACAGGGGAGCTGGGACCCACCCTGAGGCCTGCAGATGGTAGCACGATACGAACCTAACGGCATCCACACAGTGAAGCTGCAGTTCGGTGCCAGCCGGTTCACGTGGGACTTCACACTGGCTGCCGTGGCCCAACCACTCCTGGGGGCAGACTTCTTGCGAGCTCACAGCCTACTGGTCGACTTGCATGGGAGAAGGCTGGTCCATGCCAAGACTTTCCACACGTTCTCTTTGGGCAAAGCCAAGTTGGCCGGCCTCACACCTGGACTCCGTCACGCTGTCAGACGACGAATTCACCAGAATCTGGCGGACTTCCATCGGTTTCTGGCACCACAGTTCACGGCAGCCATACCCAGACACGGGAGTACAGCATCACATTCCAACCAAGGGACACCCCTCCACGCCCTCACATGACGGCTTCCCCCGGACAAGCTCCGCCTGGCGAAGGAGGAGTTCAAGAGGATGGAGGAATTGGGGATTGTACGGAGGTCAGATAGCCCATGGGCTTCCCCCTATACATGGTGCCCAAAGCAGCCAGGGGCTGGAGACCATGCGGCGACTACCGTCGACTGAATGAGGCTACAACCCCAGACTGCTACCCCATGCTGCACATACACGACTTTGCAGCAAACCTGCATGGGGCAACCGTCTTTTCCCAGGTGGACCTCGTCCGGGGATACCATCAAATCCTGGTACACCCTGAAGGCATCCCCAAGACACACTTATTACCCTATTAGGCCTGTTCGAGTTCTTCCGAATGCTGTTCGGCCTGAAGAACGCCACACAGACGTTCCAGTGGCTAATGGATGCGGTGGGACGGGACCTGGACTTCACGTTCATCTACTTGGACGACATCCTCATAGCCAGCAGAAATCGTCAGGAGTGTCTGTCTTACCTCTGCCAGCTCTACTCCTGCCTGAGTGTTTTGGCCTCATAATCAACCCGGCCAAATGCCAGTTCGGACTCAACATCATCGACTTCCTGGGCCACAGGATTACCAAAGACTGGCAATGCCTCTGCCTGCCAAGGTAGACGCGATCCGCCACTTCGCCCAGCCCGACACAGTCAAAGGCTTGCAGGAGTTCATTGGTATGGTCAACTTCTACCGCCATTTCCTCCTCTCAGCAGCCTGTGTCATACGTCCTTTGTTCACCCTGATGTCGGGTAAAGACAAGGACATTACTTGGAACGAAGAGGCCACGGCCGCTTTCGTCAAAGCCAAGGAAGCCTTGGCAGATGCTGCGATGCTGTTGCACCCCAGAATGGACGTTCCAACCGCCCTCACAGTGGACGCATCCAACACGGCAGTCAGTGGGCTGCTGGAGCAACTCATCGAGGGGCGCTGGCAACCCCCGGCGTTCTTCAGCAGGCACCTGCGGCAACCTGAACTCAAGTACAGTGTTTTCGACCAGGAGCTGTTAGCACTATATCTGGCCATCCGACATTTCAGGTATTTCTTAGAGGGCAGAGGCCGTTCACCCTGTTCATGGACCACAAACGGTTGACCTTCGCATTCACGAAGGTGTCCGATCCCTGGTCGGCCCGTCAGCAGCAACATCTGTCCTACATCTCCTAGTACAACGACGGACATCCAGCATGTCTTGGGAAAGGGACAACATCATGGCGGACGCACTCTCCAGACCAACTACCCAGGCCCTGTCCCAGGGGGTGGACTAGGCAGCACTGGTGGAGGTGCAGCAGGCAGACGACGAGTTGCCCAGCTACAGGACCGCAGTCTCGGGTTTGCAGCTGCAGGACTTCCTAGTAGGCCCAGGTCGGAGGACCCTCCTGTGTGCCGTGGCTACCGGCCAACCTTGCTCCATCGTCCCAGCAGCCTGGCGACGGCGAGTTTTCGACTCCATACACGGTTTGGCGCACCCATCCATCAGGACAACCATCCGGATGGTCTTCAGCAGGTTCGTGTGGCACGGCCTTCGCAGACAGGTCAGTGAATGGGCCAAAACGTGTGTGCAGTGTCAAGCAGCCAAGGTGCAGTGGCACACCAAAGCCCCGCCGCAGCAGTTCGAACCCACCAACCGGAGGTTTGATCACATTCATGTGGATATCGTGGGGCCCCTGCCAGTGTCAAGAGGAGCGCAGTACCTCCTAACTATGGTAGACCAGTTCACGAGATGGCCAGAGGCGGCCCTGCTCACTGACACCTCCGCTGATTCCTGCGCCCGAGCGCTGATCGTAACCTGGGTAGCACGCTTCAGGTTACGGCCCACATTACCTCCGACAGAGGTGCCCAGTTCACCTCCAGCTTGTGGTCAGCCGCAGCCAGCCTGTTGGGAGCACGGTTACACCACACTACTGCCTACCACCCACAGTCGAATGGACTAGTGGAATGTCTCCACCGTCACTTGAAATTGGCTCTCATGGCTCGCCTGAAAGGGCCTAACTGGGTGGACGAGCTCCCCTGGGTCCTGCTCAGAATCCACACAGCACCCAAAGAGGACCTGCATACCTCGTCGGCCGAGCTGGTGTATGCCGCACCCCTGGTCGTCCCAGGAGAGTTCCTACCAGCCCCAAGGGGGCAAGAGGAAGAACCCGCAGCAGTCCTGGACAGACTACACGAGAGGCTCGGCAATCTGGCCCCCGTACCGACTTCACGGCACGGACAGATCCCCACCTGCATACCCAAAGATCTGCAGGACTGTAAGTTGTATTTGTACAGATGGGCGCACACTGGACAACCGCTACAGCAGCCGTACGAGGGGCCATTCAAGGTACTCAGGAACATGGGTCCACACGTACGTTCTAGACACTGGGGGAAAGAGGAGGTCTTCACGGTGGACCGGCTCAAACCGGCCCATGTGGACTTGGCGCAGCTGGTCGAGGTTCAGGCTCTGCGGTGCAGAGGCAGACCGCCCAAACAGCGACTGATCCAGGCTGTGGGACCTTGGGGGTTTATCGCCGGTTCTGGGGGGGGGGGGGGGGGGGGGGGGGGGGGGGGGGGGGGGTGGGGTGGGGGGGGGGGGGGGGGGGGGGGGGGAGTCATGTGGTGATCCACCTTCAACACAAGCGAACTGGCTCCAAAGTCAGCGCTCGCGTCGGCAGACAGGCCAGCCACAAAATGCGCTGGGCCGCCTTCTTCAACAGCGAGGGGAGAAAGCCTGCACGCGGGAAGAGGATTTCGGTTGGCGCACCTCTGACATCATTGCCAGCGCGTTGAGCGCGGAAACTTAACTGCTTAAAAGCCAGCGCGGCAAGATTCAAATAAACCAGTCTTGAGTTCAACCCACTGACTACGTGTTGTTATTCCTAGCTCAGTGCGTAGCCCATCGCTACAGGAAAATCTTAAATGCAAGTGAGTTACAACCTACTACACAGGTTCAGGATTCAGTTTGCCTTGCCTACAGAACTGGCCACACCCCCAGATTGAAACTGTGAGAATCTGCCAATATCATTGGTTCAGAAGGATTCCTCAAATTGTACTGATTTTCTTATCTACATAGGCACCAATATGCACTTTGTAAGGTATATTTTTTGTATCAAAATATATCTCAACTCTCAACTACACAGCAATCAAAATACTAAAATAAATGTGCAGTACTTCAAAAAATATTTTCGATGATTGTAAATTAGGTTACTCAAAGGTAGTGGACTTGACAGCCTTATTAAAACTACATATTTTTAACAATAACTGCATAATAAAACTATGCCGGGTTAACACACTTAGAATTGTAAAAGAATTCTTAAAGGAACAATGAAATTTGATCATAGAATTCTGTTATTGCTGCCAGTTTTCACACAGCTCTCACCTTGATGTGGTCCATTTCTAAGTGTCCTGTGCCTGCCTGGTTGTCTCTGTCTCCATCTCAGGGGTAGGCTAGTGACAAACATCCATTAGAAGCCTACAGCTATCTCAGTTATATTTCCTCCCTCTCTGCCTCCTCAAAGGATTCCATGCAATCTCTCAGTTGCTCTGTCTTAATTCTATTACCTCCAAGGAGACTTTCCAGACAGGGGCTTCTGAAGTGTCTTCTTTCATCCTGAAACAGCTTCCCCACTACCATTGTTGACAAAGCTCTTCACCCTATCTCATCTATTTTCTGCACCTCTGCTCCCGTCCTCTCTCCTCCTGGATAATGGAAAGATAGAGTACCCCTGTTCCTCACCTTCCACCACACCAGTCTCTGCATTCAACAGATCATCCTTTGCAATTTCTGCCAGCTCCAACAAGATCCCACCACCAAACATATTGCTCCCTCCCCTCCTCTTTCAGTATTTCAAAGGGATCATTCCCTTTACGGTTCCTGGTCTGCTCTTCTGTCCCTAACAGTCACTCCCTGTCTTACTGCCTTTTCCCATGTAACCACAGGAGTTGCAACACCCATCTTTTTACTTCTTCCCTTCCCACTATCCGGAGACCCAAGTGAGACAGCAATTCTATTGCTCTTCTTCCAATCTTATGTACGATGTGGTCTCTTCTATATTGGAGAAACCAAATGCAGACCACTTTGTCAACCACTTTGTGGAACACCTGCATTCAGTTCACATGGGTGATTCAGCCTGCCTCTTTAATTCTCCATCCCACTCTCGCTGACCTATCTGTCTGTTTCCTTCTGCACTGTTATAATGAGGCCAACAGTAAACTGGAGGAACAGTACTTGATTTTCTGTCATGACATATTGCAGCCTCCTGGACTCAACTATCAACTCCTACAACTTCAGGTTATTTGCTTTTTCTGTTTGCGTTAGAACTGACTGCATCCACTGTGAGACATCCAGATGTGACATTGGCTCAGTTTTTATCTCCTCATTAGCACAGCCAGCCCTGCTCGGCATTTCCCACTGCCCCGCATTTCCCAACGTTTACATCTCTTTGTGTTTCTCACTCTCACTTTGTACTTACTGTTCATTTTTCTCCCCCCCTTTATTTGTCCCTCTCTTTCTCTGTCCCTCTCTTTCTCTGTCCCTCTCTTTCTCTGTCCCTCTCTTTCTCTCTCAAACTGCCCCCATTAACCCATAAATTATCCCCATGACAATCTTTACCTCACCCTCAAAGATGTTCCATTTGTCCTATGTAGTATAATTATCCCAAAAACTGGACCTGGACCGTAGGGAGCTGTCTGGTTAAAAATTCCTCAACCTCCCTTTATCGTCAAAGATCCCCACCATCCAGGCCATGCCATCTTCTCGAGGCTACCATCAGGCAGGAGGTCTGGAGTCCCACACCACCAGGGATAAGAACAGCTACTGCCTTTCAACCATTCGGTTCTTGAACCAACCTGCACAACCCTAATCACTACCTCAGTATAGCAACACTATGACCAGTTTGACCACATTGCACCCAATGGAACATTGTTTTCTTTTTTTTTGTCCTAATTATTCTTTCTTATGTAATTTTGTATAATTTATATTGTTCATTTATGCTCTTCTTGTGAATGTTGTGTATCTGATGCTCTGTGCCTGTGATGCTGCTGCAAGTAAAGCTTTTCATTGCACCTGTGCACACATGTACTTGTGCATATGACAATAAACTCGACTTTGACTTTATTGGAAGCTAAAACTAACTTCTGCTGCATTCCTAACTTTTATAGAGGGAATAAAGTTGAAAACTTATAGATAGGCATGTTTTTGCACAGATTCAAAATTTCTATTACTTACATAGATGTGTTAACATTACAATAACAACATATATCAATATAGTGTTAACATTGTAAATCACCCCAGAGCATTTCACTCAGGCATAATCAAACAAACTTGTCATCCCCCTGAAAAAAGTAGTTATTAAATGATAGGTGATTTAAAGCTTGGTCAAAGAAGTAAGTTTAAGAAGAATCTTAAAGAGGATAGAGAGCCATAGATATTTAAGCAATGAATTCTAGACATTGGACAAAGCTGAAAACATGGCAGCCAATGAAGAGAGTGGTTGAGATTCAAGGGGGTAAAATTAGAGAAACTCATAGGTTCTCATAAGTTTGTTGGACTGGACTTATAGAAATGCTAAACAAAACTACAAGGAGCTACAGAAATGAATAAAAGTATTGAGAAAGGCAGTGATGATGCCTTCTGAAGAGCATGTTGATATGAAGGTGAACCATAAAGATCTAAAAGAGAGTAACAAATTTTAATTATCTGGGGGCTACCATCACAGAAGACATCTGAGGAAGGAATTGAGACCATCACTATCAGCCGATTAACAGGTCAATGAAAATCTGGACAATAGCAATATTGTACTGAACACTAAATTACGTGTCCTCTCTACTGTGGTTACTTCTACAATGTTTTATGGATTTGGGGCATGGACACTTGACCAAAGGCTGGAAAACAGAAGTGAGGCATTTGAAATGTGTTGCTTCAGAAAGCTGTTGAATGTGTTGTATGCTGAGCACTGGATCACTGAGTCTGACATGCAGCAAATCATTTAACCAACTTGAACATGAAAACTGTCCTTCAAGATTGTGCAATGAATGAAGTGACTATGCCTTGCAGATTTCATGTGAAGCACGGCCACCTCTACCAAATCCATAATACAAGAAGCTGTCGAGGTAAGGAGAGGAGGCAGACCCAAGCAGGGTTGGAGAACTAGTATCAATGAATACATAGGGGTTCAACTGACTAGGTATACAAAGATGCTGAGCGCCGGGTGCAGAGGAGGAGAGTTGTTGTGGCATTGAAGGTACTCCGATATTCACAGTGGCTTCAGGATTAAAGGCAACCCCTCCTCATTGAACCCTAAGGTTCATACATGGCACTGACAGTGAGGGAATGCAACTCCCAATTGTGAGACTGAAAGGAGTTGCTTAGAACTACAAGAAGGATAAAATAACCGACCCTTATGATCTGAGATCCATCTATACTGAAAGACAAAAGGCAGATACAAGTTTAAAAGATCTTCATCAGAAAAGACAACATATTTTTACCAGAATAGCTATAACAAAACCTAACCAACTCCACACCAGGGATCAGCCACATTCACGGGCTGCCAGTAAATGTGGACATAAGACTGCAGATGCTGGAATGTGGGACAAAAAACAAACTACTGGAGGAACTCAGCAGGTCAGCAGCATCTGTGGAGACAGAGGGATAGCTGACATTTCGGGTCAGGACCCTGCATCAGGACGGACACTGTGGAGTGGAGATTGCCAGTATAAAGAGGTGAGGGGGAGTGGTGAAGCAGGAGCTGCCAGGCGATAGGTGGAAGTAGATGAGGAGGGAGATGATGGACAGAAGGACCCAGGTAGGGGAGGGGACGGAGTTGGTAGCAACAGAGGCCCGGAAGGGATAAGTGGAGACAACAAAAGGTTGCAGATTCTGGAATCTGATAAGTAGGAAGGTGATGTGGAAACCCGATAAGGGAGGGATGATGGGCAGATGGAACTGGTGGGGAAGGGAACAGGAGGCCCAGTGGGTTAAGTGTGTGGGTGATTGGCAAATGGAACCAGATGGGGAGAGAGAGAGAAACTGGGCAGGAAGGCTGGGGGGAGGGGTTGGAAAGGTTGAGAGAACCTAGGTGGATTAGAGGGAGAGAGAAATGAACAGAGATGGTGCGGCTTACCTGAAAATGGAAAATTCAATGTTTATACTATTGTGTTGTAGACTGTCTAAGTGCAATATAAGACACTGTTCCTCTAGTTTGCATTTGGCCTTGCCCTGGCAGTTAAGAAGGCCGAGAACAGACAGGGCGGTGTGGAAATGGAGAGGGGAGTTGAAGTAACATGCAACCAGGACCTCACGATGCCCATCATGAACAGAGAGCAGGTGCTCACCAAAGCAATCACCTAGACTATGTTTGGTCTTGCCAATGTAGAGGAGGCCATGTCAAGAGCATCAAATGCAAATAGATAAAGTTACGTCGATGCATGTGAAACTCTGCCTCACCTGGAAGGGCTGTTTAGGTCCCTGGATGGTGGGTGGGGGAGGAGGTGTAGGAACATGTGCTGAAACTCCTACAGTTACATGCGAAGGTGCCAGAAGACAGGGAAGGGTGGGTGGGGAGGGACGAGCAAACCAGGGATTCACCAAGAGAGGGTCCCTGTGGAAAGCAGGAAGAGATAGGAGAGGAGGATGTGATTGTTGGCGGGATTGTGTAGCACCTGGCGGAAGTGATAAAGAATGATGTGCTGATAGGGTGAAAGGTAAGGACCAGAGGAACTCTATCTTTGTTGTGTCCTGTGGGGAGGCAGGGTAAGAGCAGAAGTGAGGGTAATAGAGGAGGTATGGGTGAGGACCATCAATCACAGTAGAGGAAAGCCACGTTTCCTGAAGGAGGACATTTCAGGTGTCCTGGAATGGAAAAGCCTCATCTTCATACAGACGGCGCCAGAGAATGGAATTGAAAATGGTTGCTGGAGCTATGAGGCAGCAGCTATACCGGCTGTGCCACTGTACCACTCTTGTTTTAAAAATACTTATCGTTGAATCAAATCCCTTCATAACCTTGTCTCACCTACCTCCCGCAGTCCTCTGAGATACCTGTATTCCTCCAATTATGGTTTCTTCAGAATCTTCAAATTAAATTACTTCACCATAAGCAGCTGTGCTTTCACTCGTTCCAAGCCCAAGCTCTAGAATTCCCTTCCCAAACTTCCCTGCCTCACTGACATTCTTTTTCTTTAAGAAGCTCCTTAAAAACCAATACCTTTGACCAAGCTTTTGGGTTATCTGTCCTAGCACTTCTCTGTGCGGATCAGATTTTAATTTTTTTCATAAATACTCTTGTGAAGTGCCTTGGGTTGTTTATTCCAGATATTGTGAAAGTTAGCAAAGCCTTTAAAAATCTAATACAGCCTCTTCCTTGTGATTCAGTGGTGATGTCTCATGGGGATTTGTGCTCTTTATTACCCAAACAAGCTACCTAAGGTAGCTGAGGAGGAAAACAATCTTGAAGTTACATTGAGACATTGAAGCTCTATGACCAATACTTTGATGCTGTTGGGAAAGCAAACTGGTGTCATGGTGTGTCATGGGACAAATAAAGATAGGAGGTACTGGAGCACACTATAGAAGCCTTTGGTTCGGCAGCCACTAAAATACTTGACAGTACTGTGGTCTCTTCATGTAGTGGGAAGATGGGTGGGAATATTGAGGCTTCAAGAGATATTACTGGGGTCTTTAAAATAAGAGGGGAATTGATTCTGTCCAATTGACTCATTTACTTGGTTTAGGTGGCAAAGGAGAAGAACTACAAAAGCATAGGGTTAGGTTAAACATCAGGACGTTACTGCTTCATGGAACAAGTTACCGATTTCTGCAGTGAGAGTCAAAATATTGCAAATAATAATAAAGTACCTGGACAGGTGTCTGTGAGTTGAAGATATTTATATTTATAGAAGCTAGGTTGTTCGTGGTTCCTGTATCAGGGACCGTGGCCTTTGCTTGATTGTTTGTGGTGTGTGGAAAGACTTGTCCACTGTTCACTCTTCAACAAAAATTCGATGAAATTCCTCTCTGACTATCCCCTCCTCATGTTTTACATGACTGTGGGATGTGGAGAAGGAGGTGGAGATATGGTGTTGTGAAAAGAAATGTTGGACAAGTAGGCACAATGGGAGGATTTCTTTGGTAGTGAGGTTAACTGTTCTTTCCAGTTCTTTTTCAGATGTCCTAATCCAAACTTCCTCCTCATCCATAAGCACACTTCCTCCAGTGTCCTTGGTTTTAACATTGATCCTGACTTTTAATTGTTCTTTCTTCATTCGTTTTGTGATACCTTTCCTCCCAGAACAAAAGAAGTAATTCTAGTCCTGACTGAGAAAGGGAAGTGATGACTGAACTCCAGGGAAAACTTCTATAAAACTAAACGAGGAAACCCTCAGAAGCTTATGAAAATACTTATCCCAAATAACATTAGGAAACTCTCATCAACAATTCATTTGAGAACGTCAAATGTCTCACGCAAAGGGGTTTTGAACAGAAGATGCCGACAGCTTTCCCCCAGTAAATGACGTTTAAATGTGCAAGTTAAAATCTTAAGCAAAATTATAACACTGATAATTGCTTCTTGCTCAGGCCAGGCCCTTCAGTCTACTATCTGGTATCCCATAAACCTGTACAGTCTGCTCCATAGGTTGGGTTGTCATTGGCTGAACCGGTAGCCCAACCTGAACTCATCATGTTCATGGAAATCCAACAATGTTAGAAACAAAACTTGTGAAATGGGTGGATCAGATCCCTGTGAGCCAATGGCCAATCTTACCTGAAAAGATGGACACCACGAGGTCACTCTGCCTAAAGAATTACCAATGAGGCAAAGTTACAGGACATAACTCACCTTGGATTGGCTGGAGACTTGAGTTAACAATACTGGCCAAGCATAAGGCAGAGTCAAGGAGCGTCACTGTAGTATTTAAAATGCCTCAACTGTTGTACAATGATACTACTGACTTGAATAGTCCATGCAATTCATATTTCTTTTTCAATTGCTTTCACTAAACTTTTACTCAAATTCCTCCCAAAAGCTTGGGTTTGGATTTGTTATTTTGTCAATGACCAGTTGGAGGCTCATGTTCCATTTTCCAAAATGTATCAACAGACAATCTGTTGGAAGGTTTCTCTTCAGCTTTCAGCAATATCTGTTCATTTTGTTTTCAAAATTATTTGAAGTAAACTAGAGAATAAATCTTGGAGGTTTTATTTTGACAAACTTTATGCTGGGTGTCATGATCTTACTGCTCTGAGTTCTGTCATTGGTCAATGAATGTGCACATTAACTCCTTCATCAAAATAGCATCCTGAACAGTTCCTGTTAGAAGTGTGCCCAACACTTTGGGCCATTAGATGGTCATAGAGAAGGCATATGGAAGGCATTGCCCATTTCAACCCTCAAAGACCCTTATTTTCACCTCAGTAAACTCAAGATCACCAGAAACTTTGTTCTTTGTCTCCTAAGTCACATCAAATCCCATTCACCTCTCACCCCTGTGTTCTGCCTACTTAGAATCTAGTTGGGTTTTAAGTCAACCACCATCTTGCCTTCAAAGCTTCCAATTCTTCTTTTAAAACCAATCACAGTTCCACTCCCTCCTCTCCTAATTATCTCCCCCAGTCCTTTGAAATATCTTTGCACTTCCATTTAAAACTCCTTACACTTTTCCAGTTTTAATTTCCCTGGCACTGGCTGGCATGCTTTCAGCTGCTGAATGCTGGGCTCTGGAATTCCCTCCCTTAGCCTCTCCAACTCTATCTCCCATTTTAAGGTGCTCCTTAAAACCTATCTCTTTAAAAAAATATCTCACCAAGCATCTCCCAGTCGGACAACATCTTGGAACTTTCATATGTTATCTCTATCATACTGAAGTATTCCCTGCTTCCCTGATATGTAAGTGCATAGTGCTGATTTGAAGCTCCATATGGCATCCCACACACCAGTCAATCCTCTGTCTTAACCTCAGAAAGCTGAACATATTGTAAAATGGCTGGAAGAATTCCCTTGCCAGGCATTTAAATGGATCACAGTCAGTTATGTGTTTATTATTTCTGGCTGCTTCTTGGCTAGCAGTCATGTTTGGATGACCACCAGAGTTGTTGGAAGTTTCAGCAATTAATGATATAGGGAGTGGTCTTGTTCTGATAGACCTGAGGACCTTATCTATTATTCAACAATATGGTTGCAGGGAGCCTGGTGGATGAAGGCTGAAAGCATGCAGGAGGACATAGCAGAGTGGTACAGGAAGACGTAAGGGGAGGGCACTCAAGCCACATCTCCACAGAAGATCTTTAAAGAACAATTATCCTCCCTCAGCCTCAGTGTAGATCAATGCATGAAGTGCCTTTGCTTTGTCATATGGGTTTTAACTGTGATATGTCAGTTGCTGTAGTTACAGAAGCAGACTTAAAGCAGAGTAAGGACAAGTCCAGAACCAGAAAAGTTATAGGTGCTTTAAATTTATATGGAGTGGGCTTATTTTGGAAGTAACATCTCCTTGTCTGTAGTGCACAGTTGTATTAGTCAGCTTGCTGAACCACTCCAAATTAAATCCCTATAATGCATTCCAAAATGCCAGAGAGAAGCGGGAAGAGTGTGCAAGAAGTTTCATCTGCATAGTAAATTTCCCAATGGTAGAGGGTGCAATTGACTGACTGCATGTGCATTGCCTTGTGTGCACCTCATCCAAGCCCTGAAATCTTACTCAATGGAAAGTGATTCTTCTCTCTCAGTGTTCAGTCAGCATGTGAACATAGTGCAAATTGCCTGTCCATATTCAGTGTGCTGTCAGTAGTCAACGTTCCTCTGTTGTCCATCAGTCATCTGCTCCCTAGTTTATTTCACTTTGGAGACCATCTAATTGGTGACAGGGGTTACTCTCTCCAGATTCCATTCAGCAATGTGTGGACATGTACCCAATTAGAATACAGTAAGTGTAATGTTGCCATAAGGAAAGTCAATGAACAAAGGAATGGTATCCACAAACAAGTCTTGGACTATTTGGGAAGAAACCTACAACACAGCACTGTTTGGATATACAGTTTCAGAAAAAGGGTTTGTCTTTTTAGCGTGGACATAAGGACAAATTTCTTCTCCCAGAGGGTTTTGAACCTTTGGAATTCTCTACCCTAGACAGTTGTAGAGGGAGAGTCAGTAAAAATATTCAAGGTGGACATTGACAAGCATTTTAACTGCATGGGAATAAAGGAGAATGGGGAAAGAGCAGGAAAATAGTGTTGATAACAAGGCTAGATCAGGCATGATCTTATTGAATGCTCCTGCTCCTGTTTCCTTTGTTTCTTATGTTCTAAAACATGGTAATCAATTTGCTCACTGCAAGTTCTTACAAACTCCCAAAAGTTCTTCCTTTTCTGTCCTTTTATAGCTCACAGTGTTAAGGGAGATAAAACCTCTTTCCTTGGCTTTTCAGTTGCATTTTGCAGGCTGAGATCTTTTAGTTTTATTAAGACTCTGTTTTGTCTCACCATCTTCCACCTGGCGGTCCCTTTTGCTCTCCATCCCTTCCTTCTTTTGTTGTACACACTCCATAGGAGGATATTCTTCCTCTTCCTCACCAGGTGCCAAAGCTATCATTTCTGGTCTGTTGATATAATGTAAGATTGACTTTTTTCTTTGTTTATCCATTTTTGGGATCTGACTATCACTGGCAAGGCCTAATTGCCCCTGAGAAGTGTGGAGGCAGAATCATTGAATGCATTTAAACTACAAGGGAGTCAAGGGTATGTGGGAAGGGTGGAAACTTGGTTTTGAGGTGAAGATTAGAACAAACATGATATTACTGAATGACAGAGATAGCTGGAGGGACTGTCCGGCTTGCCCCAGCTCCTGTTCCTTCTGTTCTTATATTCTAATTCTCAGCCACCTCATTTCTATTGACTACAATGCATGTTGTTCAAACTTTCCTAACTAGTGTAGTCTCTAAGTTGTGGTAAAATCCTTCTAAATCTTTATGCATCTTACCCAGTTTTTTAATAGCTTCCTTATAATATTGAAGTCAGACCAGCCTGCAGATCTAACCAAGGTTCTAAGTTACTTGGACTTCTTTGCATTTCACTTCTATCCCTTAGAAAGTTAACTGCAGGTTTGTATTTGCATTCCAAGGAGAAAAGCAGGCGGTCAACGTTTCAGGTCAGGACCCTTCTTCAGGACTGAAGATAGGGAAAGGGGAAGCCCAATATATAGGAGGGAAAAGCAGAGCAGTGATAGGTGGACAAAAGAGGGGAGGCGGGGTGGGCACAAGGCGGTGATAGGTAGATGCAGGTAAGAGATAGTGATGGGCAGGTGAGGGGGAGGGGAGAGCAGATCCACCGGGGGATGGGTCAAAGCTCAGGAGAGAGGAAATAAAAAGTAAAGTAGAAAAAAAGAGGCTAGGAAAGGGAAGAAGAGAAGCATGGTGGGGGGTGAAGTGTTTGTGGGGAAGTGGGGTGGGGATTACCTAATGTGGGAGAATTCAGTATTCATGCCGTTAGGCTGCAAGGTTCCAAGATGGAAAATGAGGTGCTGTTCCTCCAGCTTGCACTTGGAATTCTCCCGGCAGTGGAGGAGGCCGAGGACTGACATATCAGTGATAGTGTGGGAGGGGGAGTTGAAGTGACTGGCAATGGGGAGATGCAGATCGCGGTTACGGACCGAGTGCAGGTGTTCTGTGAAATGGTCACCTAGTCTGCGTTTGTTCTGCAAAATGGTCACCTAACAGACTAGGTGACCATTTCGCAGAACACCTGCGCTCTGTCCGTAACCGCGACCTGCCTCTCCCCATGGCCACACTTCAACTCCCCCCCCCCCCCCCCCCCACACTACCACAGATATGTCAGTCCTCGGCCTCCTCCACTGCCGGGAGAATTCCAAGTGCAAGCTGGAGGAACAGCACCTCATTTTCCATCTTGGAATCTTGCAGCCTAACGGCATGAATACTGAATTCTCCCACATTAGGTAATCCCCACCCCACTTCCCCACAAACACCCCCCCCACCCCACAGCTTGCTTCTTCTCTTCTTCCCTTTCCTAGCCTCTTTTTTTCTACTTTACTTTTTTTTCCTCTCCCCTTACCTTTGACCCACCCCCCGGTGGATCTGCTCTCCCCTCCTCCCTGCACCTGCTATCATTATTGCTTACCTGCATCTACCTATGACCACACTGTGCCCACCCCACCCCACCCCCTCTTTTGTCCACCTATCACTGCTCTGCTTTTTCCTTCTATATATCGGGCTTCCCCTTTTCCTATCTTCAGTCCTGACGAAGGGTCCTGACCCGAAACGTTGACCGCCTGCTTTTCTTCACGGATGCTGCCCGGCCTGCTGAGTTCCTCCAGCATCATAGTATTTTTCATCTAGATTCCAGCATCTGCAGTCCTTTATTTCTCTGCGTTTGCATTCCCGTGGTCTTCCTAACTTGTGTTGCTACTTCCAGTGATTTGCATACCTGTACTCCTACAATTCTCTGCTATTTTATCCTATTTTTTCTCAATGAGTATATGGCTTTCCATTCTTCCTTCTAAAATACACCCCTCATATATTTATATTGAAATTCATTTAACAGTAACACGTACATACTACAAGTTTATTTATATCTTCCATATTTTGACTTACCTTTCCACTGTATTAATCTCTCAATCTGGAGTCATCTACAAATTTTACCTTTGTTCTTCTAACACTGAGTCAAAAATGTTGATGTGGACAGTGAACAAAAATAATCCCAGTACCCATGAGAGACATAATTTCCCAATCCTATCTCCTCTTTGTACTCACCCAAAGCAAAATCTTTCTGATTCTTGCCTTCCACTCTGCCACTTACAAAATACTTTGTATCCTTTGCTTTTTGGCAACTTCTTAAATACCTCTTGAAAATGTTACACGACTGCCTTGTCCTTATCTACTCTTTCTATTGCTTCTTTTAAAGAAGTTGGTGAGTTTGGCTTAGTATGATCCTCCCTTTTGAGATCTTTCTAGTTATATGTTGATTTGATTTTAAAGATTACATGATCTTTCCTTCTACCCATATTAAGCTAATCGGTCAATTGTTCCTTGGATTGTTTCAAACTTTCTATTTTAATATAGGAATCACAACAGCTGTCCACCAGTTTCCTGTACTATTGCTTCGTAATTATGCCCCTGCAATCCTTTCATCATTTTCATTACTTTAACAGTGGTCTTCCTCTTTAAGAAAATGAAGAGATGAGTATGAAGAGAGAGGGGAAGAAAGATGCATCCACCCCGGCAGATTCTATTTGGCAGGGCACCGCTGTCGATCTCAAACAAACGTTATGATCTTCAAATAACCTCCCCCTGTCACTCACCTATCCTTTTCAATGACCATATCATTGCATTTTCCTCTTCATGTCAATGCATTTCTTAATCTCCCTAATAAGATTGCAGACATAAAATCCAAAATCAAAATTCATTCGTATGTTACCAAAATAATAATTTGGTTAACTTGACATCAGACATTTCATTCTTACTCATTCTCTTCACCTTTTGTTTTCCTTTCCCTCTCCCAATCATTCCTTTTAAGGTACGTTTTCAGAGGGTGAGAGGGTGCTGAGCCTCATCTGAGCAGATTACAGTTTACCTTGGTGGATGACTGCAGACAGCAACGAGGCTAGAGACTGCACCACCTTGGCCTGACCTTCAGATATGTGAACATACGAATTCAGAGCAGGGCAAGGCTACGTGGCCCTTCATCCTTCTCCACCATTTAATAAGATATCTCAAAGTTTTAATAAGCTTTATCTCTACATTCCCGTCTACCTGTGGTCATCTTTCACCCCTTTGCTTATCTATCTATCTCTGCCTTTAAATATTGAAAGACTCTGCTTCTACTGCTTCTTGAGGAAGAGATTTTCAAAGATTCACGATTCCCTGAGAGAAAATAAAGCCTCATCTCTGCCTGAAGTGGGTAACTCTTTAGTTTTAAACAGTGATCCTTAGTTCTAAGTTCTCCCACACTTCACATCTACCCTGCCAAGACTCTTCGGGTTCTCATATATGTCAACAAAAACCATCTCACTCTTCTAAACTCCAGTGGATACAAGCCTGGCTTGTCAAACCCCTCCTCAGAAAATAACCTCTCCATTCCAGGTATTTGTCTCGTAAACTTTCATTGAATTGCTTCCCATGTATTCACAACCTTCATTAAGTAAGGGGACCAATACTGTAGACTGTACCAATACCATGTGTAACTGAAGCAGAGCCTCCTTTGTATTTCATTCCCATTGGAACAAATGACCATAGTCTGTTGGCTTTACTGTACCTGTATACTAGCCTTTGGCTGACATTAATGGGGTAGCAGGAATATCTCTTTCACATGAATAATGTGGTCATTCATCACAATTGGTTAATGGCTCAATAAAAGGTAAGATACTTTCAATATTGAGTTTCAAGCTTTTGCACGTGAAGCTAATCCACTGCACTGTGTAATGAATTGACCTGTATGATTGGTATGCAAGACAAATTTTTCACTGTACCTCGGTACAAGTGACAATAATAAACCAATACCAATACCAATAATCCTCAATCTCTAAAACAATAACAGGACTGAGTTCTTACCTGTGAGTATCTTGAGAAATTAAGAACTTAAAGTTTTTATCACAATTTAATCCTCCTCTTGCATCAAACAATTTTATACAATATTTCTTGGGTGAATTACTTTGTCACTGGTCATGGATTTTGTTACTCAGCCACTGCTGGTTGTCACCTGCAATCCATTGGATTGCTAAGGCTAAGGTTGGATGAAAATTTTGAATTGCTGGATCCTGCTGGAAACCTTGACATGGGACCCAATAAAGAGCTGTCTGGCTGTTGTCCGGTCACATTCAATTTTCTCTTCACTTGGAGGAGTTTTGCAGAAAACTACAAGAGGAAGCACATTTCCTTTCATATCACTCTTTAGATGGAATTTTATGAAGCACAACCCTTTCTTTGTCATTCTAGTAGATAGGTGAAACAACAGAAGGATTTTCTCAATAGAAACATGCATTGGCTCACTTCCATCTTTTGTATTTTGTTGCTCTTCCTCGTTCTCCTTCTTTATCTACATGAGGACTCTCACCTTCATTATTTCCCTTAGCTATAGACTCAAACAGATTTATCTTCATTTCATTATCATCAGCACCAGGATGATAATTTTTCAATGTTTATCAATTTCTGCCTCCAAACTCTCCTCCTTTTCTGATGACTGAATGATTCTCTGCTGCCTGTGATTAGTTTCCATGCAGAAGATTTAAAGGTATTTAAGTTCTTGCTTTTTTTTGTTGTTGCTGCTTTTCTTGCCCCTTTCCTGTACCAGGGACATGCACAGTGGTGGTGATGGTATTGGGTAGGATGGGCAGCAGAGGTACACAGTTCCAACAGCCATTAAGAAAGTTAAGAATGTGTATGTGTGAGCTTACGCGTATAATATGTTTAAGCTGCCAAACGTAGCCAAACTTAAATTCTTGCATGCACCCCTGTTCTGCATAAGAGCTTAAGAAATAGGAGCAGTAGTTGAACACATGTTGCTTGGACCTGCTCTGCCATTCTAGTGAAAGTGAGCTTAGTCTCTATCACACAGTAGAATTCATAATGCACAAATAATCGTACTTGTCATTGGCGGCAAAGCTATTGTTCTCTTTATAAAATGCACCGAGCTGTTTTGGTAAATCAGGCACACAGTACTCCTGTAATTTCTGTACTACAGAAGTGCTTTGTGTTGTCTTTCCAATGATGCCTTTTACTCACACCAAGCTGTTCAATTTATTATATTAAATACTGACTTCAACTCCAAGTCCAATTTCTTGCCTGATCCCCATATCCCTTTAAAATGAAGTCACTCTCTGCCTTGAGCATGCTCAGTGATTGGGTGTCAATTATCCCCTGGGTGATAGAACTCCAATGATTCACAACCTTACTGGTAAAGAAATTTCTCCCAGCTTCAGTTCCAAGTTTCTGACCTCCTGTTCTGCTCCCTAACCAGAGGCACCCCAGCCATTCAAAACAACCTTCCAACATCCAGTCTATCAAAGTGTCTCTGATGATGTTATCTTTAAGTGAGATCACTTCTCACTCCGATAACCTCCAGAGTATCAGTCCGTCCTACACAATCTTTTCTCAGGGGACAATCACCTTCCTCCTGGTTGAACAGGCTTCATTAATGCAGACTATTAACTGTTTTCTCATCGTGGGTCAAGAGATAGCTTTTGTCCCTGATCTATTCACTACATTGGATAAGAATATTCCTGGCAAAGGTACAAAGAGCAAAAATGTTGTTCTAACATTGAAACAAAAAATGGAAATATGAAAAAGATGGACACATGAATGATAGAAAAATAGGGGGCTATATGGGAGGGAAGGGTTAGATAGATCTTAGAGCAGGATAAAACGTCTGCACAACATTGTGGGCTGAAGGGCCTGTACTGTGCTGTAGTGTTCTATGTTCTATGTTCCTTAAAAAGGAAATGTGATGCTACAGTCCAGGATGAGAGAAGGGGAGGCTGAAGTTTCACAGAGAGGGTTATGTCAGTCAGCAGTAATGATGGCAGTATCATATGATGTCATCTGAAGAGTTGGTGGACACTTTTGTGCAACACAGGGTCCTCTTTCCCTTTAGTGCATGGCAATGGATAGACAGGAAGGTTGACTAAGGCGCTAGCAAGTGGTGGCAGGTCATGCCATTGACAGCTTAATATTGGAAAGCCTTTATAAACATTTGAATGAAAGCAGCACAGGGTAAGTGTTGAATGTAATAAATTAAACAACTAGACATGAGGAAAGGGCATCATTGGAAAGACAACACAAAGAGCTTCTGTAGTGTAGAACTTACATGAGTACCATGTAACTGATTCACCAGAAGACCCAGTTCATTTAATAAGCAGAACCACTAATGGTAAGTATTATTATTTGTACATTATGAATTTTACTGTGTGATAGAGATTAAACTAATTTTCAGATTAAGTAAGATGATCATAAACATCCCAGGGCAACTGAAGCCACAAGACATGATTCAAGAAAGGATCTCTGAAAAAAAAATGTGATCTAGTGTGGAGACAGCACTTCTGGATTAGATTGCTAGTATTTTGGGAGGAAAATATGTTGACAACCTTGTCTTGCATTTAAAGGGCCCTATACTCTTTACAAGAAAGTCCTTTGCAGTCCTATTAGAATTAAAATTATATAGAGCAGCATCTTCACTTACTAAGAAGAAGAATAAGACAGACCAGGATCACATGATTCATAAGATGTGTGAAGCTGAACCTCTGCTTGCCTGACACTTTAATTCTCCACCTCATTCCCACTTCGGATTCACTTTCACATCCCTGACCCTTTCTTTCCCCTTCTTGATTTCTCCATCTCAAAGGATTAGCAACCAATATCTCCTACAGGCCAAAGTCTCCCACAAATATTTTAGCAACACCTTTTCCCACCTTGCTTCCTGTAAGGACTCCATTCTGTTTTCCCAGTTTCTCTGAATCCATTGCATTTGTTCTGATGTGTTTCTGAGATGTCTTCCTTTTTCCATGACCATGGCTTCCCCTCCACCATACTTGACAGGTTTCTCAACTGATTCTGTTGCATCCCCTGCACTTCTGCTCCCACTCCCAACCCCCCCCCCCCCCCACCCTTCCATCCAGAGCAAGGAGAGCTTTCACCTTGTGTTTGCCTTCCTCATCATCTCCTCCATATTCAATCCTTCATCTTCGATGAAATGCCACCACTGGATGTAGCTTTGTTTCCCTTTTCAGCCTTTCTTCTGCAGCCCCCTGGTTTACTTCTCCATCTCTGCCAACACCGCTCCCCTTCTGACCACACCTTCCCATAGAACCAAAGGAGATGCAACACCTGCTATTTTACCACTTCCATTCTCACCATTCAAGGACCCAAACACTCCTCCCAGGTGAAGCAGTGCTTCACTTCCACTTCTTCGAATTTAGTGTACTGCACTCTGTCCTGAGAATAATAGCTCCTTTTCTTGGCTGGAAGTGATGGCTGACTCCATGTTAACTACAGGTGTGGGGGCAAATAATTTAGTTTAAGCAATGTAAGAACACCTAATATTACCATGCACTAGGGAGATAACCCAAGGCGTCAAGCCACGTAGAATACCCTTTCCATTTTACTGCTGGTTCATGCAAACCTCTGAAGTGTCTGTACAACTATGTAATTGCATCTCATGTATTATCTATTCCTCAGCTCTGAAGCAAGATACAATATGTACAATATCAATAGATCCCATGAATACAGAAGGACAAACCTTGCCACTTACTCTCAACAGAGCAGTTACTTGATAAGATTTATTAAACTCACCTAATACCATGGAAAATGCATTACAAACACTGAGCAGTTCTCATATTAAGTGTGTTTGGATATTCAAATACAGGCTCTACAAATGTACGTATTTGCCACCTGTTTAACCCATGTGTGGAGACCATACCCTTTGATGTACCAATGCAGGCAGACTCACGGAACAGGCACAACAGCTGAAACAGCGATTGCCATTTCAAGCTCTTCCATGCTGTATACCACACTGAGCAACTTCACCTTGCTGAACCAGACAAGCTGAAACAATGGATAGTTGGCCTGCCAAGACCTGCAGGTATTATTGGTAACTGGCTAATCCTTTCTGTATTACTTTGGTCATCTTGTGCACCCTCATCACAAAATGTGGTACTCCAGACAGCTAAAAGATCAAGGGCCTGATCTTTTGCAGGCTTCAGTTGATTTCCTGCAAAATGCTCCAGGTGAATGGGGTAAATGTGAGTGGTTTATAGTTTCTCTGAGGTTTAGTTGATTTTCTGGTAGAGTTGCAATGGGACTCTAAGTGAATTCAGGATATTAGGAATTCAAAGTCAAATTACATTGAGTATAATAATAGTTAATGAGAAAATGTAAGTATAAAATTGACAAATAAAAACTGCTAAAAAGCTTTCAAAACCTTTTAAAAATAGTAAACTATGGAAATTTCTCACATTTTCTTACAACATGGAAGGAGCACACCTCATAAGCATAATATCTGGTCAAAAACAACATTGCTTTACAGTGATACTAAAGTGCATTTGGATATTCAGATGCAGAGTATATGAACTTATGTATCATTCACCTGTTAACTCCCACTTGCCTGGATGAGTGCAGCATCAACAACTCTCAAGAAACCCAACACCATCCAGGATAATGCAGCCTGCTTGAGTGGAGCCTAATCCACCACGCTACACATTCATTCCCTCCACCACTGGCAAACAATGGCTGCAAGTGGGACCATCTACAAAATGGACGCAGTTACTTGTCCAGGCTGCCCTCAGAGTACTTCCCAAAACTATGACCTCTCTCGCAAAGAAAGAAGGCAGCAGGCACATGGGAACACCGCCACCTGCAGGATTCCATCCAAGTTACACGTCATCTTCTGTTGGAAATATATCGCTTGTCCTTCATCGTCACTGGGTCTAAATGCTGCAACTCCCTCCCAGACAGACTGTGGAAGCACCTTCATCAGAGGGTCTGTAGTGTTTCAAGAAGTCAGCTCACCATCAAGGACAAGCAGAGAAAACTGGCCTTGGTCCCTAACATGGATAAAATATCTTTATTAGTCACATGTACATCGAAACACACAGTGAAATGCATCTTTTTGCGTAGAGTGTTCTGGGGGCAGCCCGCAAGTGTCGCCACGCTCCCGACACCAACATAGCATGCCCACAACTTTCTAACCCGTACGTCTTTTGGAATGTGGGAGGAAACTGGAGCACCCGGAGGAAACCCACGCAGACACGGGGAGAACGTACAAATTCCTTACAGACAGCGGCCGGAATTGAACCCGGGTCGCTGCACTGTAATAACGTTACACTAACCACTACACTAAATAGATTTGGATTGTGAATTAGATTTGCAAGTCCAAAGTGACTCCAGGGTGAGACTCCCTCTTGCACAGAATCCTGCAATGCCTTTCTCTCTCTTGTATGAACCTTCATCTTGGATTTGGACTGCCATTAGGTCATAACTTCAGCTTTGGTGAAAAGTGATACTGTTTCACTTCAGTACTTTACCTAGGAAACTCCTTTAAATTCTGATCAAAATAAAAATAAAATGGAATGACTGTCTTAGATTGCAAAGATTTGTCTTCATCGTTGCATGAACTACAAGACCTCTACAGAGCAAAGACGTCAAATGGCAAGGAGCATTTCAGATCAGTTCTGCTAGCACTGGCATTCATATTCTGCAATAATCTAACAGTTTAATGACCTTTAATCAAAACAACGGATTCTTTACAGATATAGTAATATGGAAAAATTGACAGCAAGATAAAAATATCAACATAACTTGTGATTTCATGGAATGATTAAAAGAATTATAAATGATTCCACTGCTTGATTTTGATAGTGATTCCTATTTTGTTTATCAAGTTTGAAGCATAGTAATCAATTTAATTGTTAATGAAAGTAATGGATGAGTAGATTTAACTTGAACAATAATTAACAAAGCAATAGTTTTTTTTATTGAAATCTACTGTACAATTTATCCATGTGTATACTAGCTGACAGGTTTCCTTTACTGCTCAGGAAGTGAGGCTGCAAAACCATCATGTCCTTAATCATGCTACGTTTATCGTTAAACAGAAACAGTTTTCCCTTTCCTTTTAAACAATCCCATGGACTTCCTCTAACTTTGAGCAAAGCTACAATTAACCAAGAAACCCACTTCAGTTCCAATTCAGAAATGATACAGCATTTAAACTGGAAGTGCCGCTTAATGTCCATTTCTGATTGGCTGCTGCTCATATTTTTGATAGCCAATAGAGATCCTGGACCTCTCAAATTAGGAGGCACTAACCAGAAATGTGGCCAGCTTGTTCTCGGAAACTGCAAAGGCTGTTTTGGTTTAGATTAAACAGCAGGAGTTTCCTAAGCATTGTTTCAAATTCATTTCAGAGGCCAAACAGATCCCTTTCCCCAACTAGTTTTATGGTCTTCTAGCCTGTAGCAGTGGAGGGTAAGGTGGAAATAGTTAAGAAGTGGCTACTTACTCTAGCATAATGCAATTGCTGATTCAGTCATTACACAACGACCTCACCCTATAATCTTTAATTATGCACTATAAACTATCTGCACTGTCAATGTATAGCTTGGTTTAATGATATTTGACAATTTTATAGTGTTTTTACAGTCTGATTAAAGAAAGATTTCATAAATATTAGTCACAGCCACATAAAAAGACCAAATGAACTAATCTTTGGTTGATATGGCCTTGACACAGTATAAATAGTAAAATAAAAAGGACTAAATGCTATTTTAATATTTTATAATTCATTACATTTTATAAACTTTCTTTCCTGGTTTGCATGTTAAGCAATAGTGTTAATGTTTTTCTCCCCAAAGGGACTTCCCTCCTCTCCTTCAAATCTATTGTCATGACCTAAAAAGTACACACAGCTATCTATTCTATCGCTGTTAACTACTCCACTTTCAGCCTCTCTTTCCTCTACAAAGTCATTGAATGTGTCGTTGAATCCCAAATTCACATTCATTTTCTTCCACTGTCGTGCTTTATCCCCTCCAATCAACTTACTGCCCACCACAAAATCAAAATATTTCATCAAAATCACAAAGGATATCCAATGTGAATGTACTAAACTAACTTTTATCATATTTCCTGACGTGTCTGCAGCCTTTAGCACCATTGACAACATCATGCCATCCTGTTGCCTTGATTGGTTCCTTTCCTATTGGTCAAGTGACACCTGGTGAATCTCCTTCAATGGTTTCCCTTCCTGAGTCTCTGGAATCAACCATTGCTGCCTATACTAGGTCTCCTCATCTGCATCATGGTCCTCAGCACCACCACTGTGGCCACATCTGCCTAGGAAGTCATCCATGGTCAGTTGCTCCAAATGCACTATGTAGTATTGGAAGTAGGTAGTCTCCAAAGTTCAGTTCCACTGACTTTAAGAACATTTTGGAAACGGAGCTGAATGCTTGCCTGTACTATGTACACGCTGCTGATTGAGAAAAATTTTTTAAGCAATCAGGATCTATATTTATGACATTGGCTGTAAGGCCATGGCATCAGTAATGTTCCATACAAGCCTCCTTTCACTTCTCTTCAAACAACGATTGACATAACCTTGATTCCATTCTTCTCCATCTCTCTATCTCACTTGATCTCAAGTGCACCTATACTTCTCTCCTCAACCGCTCCTTGTTGGAGTGAATTCCCCATTCCAAGCTCACATGAACTATACCTGCTGCCTGAGTCCATCTGTCTGAGGAAGGCGGACAGGAACCCATTGAGTGTCTATAGAATGAATCCATCCAAAGCATATCATGGATCATTGTGACAGGTGAAGGTGGAACCTGAGGCCTCAGTAACGAGTGAGGCCATAGGAAGGGATGAGGAATGGCTGTTGACGGGGAGGGGTACAGGGTTGAGGCTTGGGTAGACTCTTCCATCCACTTTAACACCCATTGCTGGTTGAACTTTGTCCTCTGGATTTCTCCAGATGGAGTTTGGCATGCTGACTGCATCAACAACAACCTAGCTTTGGCCACAGCTAGTAGCGCTGCTGCCTCACAGCTCCAGAGATCTGGGTTCAATCCCAATGTTGGGTGCTGTCTGTGTGGATTTTGGAAACTCCCTGTGATGCAGGCATGGTAGTGTAGTGGTTAGTAATGCTATTACAGTGCCAGCAACCCAGGTTCAATTCCAGCCACTGTCTGTAAGGAATATGTATGTTCTCCCAGTGTCTGCGTGGGTTTCCTCCAGGTGCTCTGGTTTCCTCCCACATTCCAAAGACATACGGGTTAGGAAGTTGTGGGCATGCTATGTTGGCACCGGAAGCATGGCGGCACTTGTGGGCTGCCCCCAGAACTCTCTACGCAAAGGATGCATTTCACTGTGTGTTTTGATGTGCAAGTGACTAATAAAGATACCTTATCTTACCATGTTGGCTTCCTCTGGGTGCTCTGGTTTCCTACCACATCCCAAAGACGTGCAGGTTGGTAGGTTAATTAGCCACTGCAAATTGCCCAAAGTGTAGGTGAGTGGTAGAATCTGGGTTTGGTGGGGGGTGGGGGGGGTGGTGGTTTGGGGAAGTTGATGAGGACGTAGAAGTATATGGAATGGGATTAACGAAGGATTTGTGTAAGTGGGTGGTTGACGGTCAGCACAGACTCAGTGGGCCAAAGGGCCTGTTCCTGTTGCTGTATTTCTGTCTGACTCTAATGTTGTATATGTCAAAGAATTTCCCAATAGAATTAGCTGACAGGTTTTGACACCAAGCTACCAAATATGATATGAATGACTGGAAGCTTGGATGAATTGAAGGATTTTCAGGATGTCTACCAGGAGGAGGGAGAGATATGGAGGTGGAGATTTCGGGACAAAATTCCAGGTCTTAGTTCTTGGCAGCTGAAGGTACAGCCATGAACAGTGGAGCCTTGAAAGGTGGAGGCAAAAACTACACAGTGAAGACATCTTGAGAGTTGTGGGGATGGAGAGATTTATGGAGATGGGGACGGGGAACCATAATGGGTTCTGAAAACAAGAAGAATTTTAAAATTAAAGCATTAAAGCAAAGAGCATGCTGTGAGTTAGAATAGGGGTGGTAAAGTTTTGGATGCCTTCCTAGATTATAAGGGGTATTTAAAGAGAAGGAAGCTAAACTTTTGAGCAATCGGGGAATTGAGGGCTATGGGGAACTGGCACAGAAGAGATGGAGCCTGCACCCTGTCAGCTGTCTTCATACTGAATGGTGGGGCAGGCTTGAGGGACCAAGTTGTCTCCTCCTGCTCCTATTCTCTTATGTTCTTATTAAGTAACGAGCCACTTTACCCGGCATTGCTTGGGTCATTATGCTGGCAATCACGATATTTGCACTTATTTCCACTTAATCAGGTTTTATAACACTCCTTATAAATAAAATAAAATCTAACTTAAATACAACTCTATGAATAATGTAATTAAGCAGTTAAAATTATGTCGTTTAATTATTACTAATAAAAATACACACTGAAAATTACTATATATATATATATATATATATATATATATATACACACAAAAATTGCATTTAATATACCTCCCTTTAAGTAGTCATGTACCTATGTTGAAGTGGTTCAAAATACACTGTATTTCTTTCTTTTGAATCCAGTGTAAACATATATAGATTATTATTATCTCCAACTCTGGAGCAACCAACATACATCTGACCATGGGAAACGCATTGAGTGTTGAGATTATTGTCAACAACTTTTAGTGGTTGTCCTTGTGCCTTGTTAATGCTCATAGAAAAACTAAGCATTGGGTTCTCTTCCAGCTTCCACACAGTTACGAGTGCTGTCCAAGGATCAATCATTGGACGATTCCTGTTTCTTATTTACAAACTTACCCAAAGACACAGAATTGCACAGGCAGACCCAGTAGTGTAGCGGTTAGCGTAACGCTATTACAGCGCCAGCAACCCGGGTTCAATTCCGGCCACTGTCTGTAAGGAGTTTGTACATTCTCCCCGTGACTGTGTGGGTTTCCTCCGGGTGCTCTGGTTTCCTCCCACATTCCAAAGACGTATGGGTTAGGAAGTTGTGGGCATGCTATGTTGGCACTGGAAGTGTGGTGACACTTGCGGGCTGCCCCAAGAACACTCTACGCAAAAGGTGCATTTCACTTTGTGTTTCAATGTACATGTGACTAATAAAGATATCTTATAATTATACATCCATCTCAGACAATAAGCTTAAAATCTTTTAGAATTGTTTTCCTTTGTAATTTGCTGACCAATGACCAATGTTGGAGTCTCCACATTTGTCAGATTGAAAGCAAGTTGAAAAGCCAAATGTTCAGTCTTCCCTCCTGTCAAAAGTGCCTGATGATGCCATGGCCAGTATAATCATGCTTTATCTTTGAACTTTGGACAAAATTAGATTAATAAGGAGTGCTTTTCCCATTCCACCAGAAGCGTCCAAAAAAAAATCCTTGATCATTATAAACAGCCACTGTAATAGTATCTAAGGCATTTCTTTGGTATCTCACTAAACTTGGTTCCTTCTCTCAGATATAGTCACCTAACTGGTTTAAATCATTGCTGGTCTCCTATAGAAACTCAGTGCCAAACTTTTCAGTTTCCCTTTGTGGTTCAGGTAGGTTAAAAGTACTTGGGTCATGTTCCCCCAAATATTTAGTATCTCAAAAATAGATCTGAAAATAATCTTAACAATTTTCAATGGGGAAAAATAAAATTAGGCCCCCTTTGGGCTATGAAGGGCCTCCTATGGGGGTTTTAGATAAACTTAGAATGTTGTGCATACCCTTATGCTGAACTTAACATTAAAGTTCAGCTTTATAGGTTGTTTTATTACTGAGCCTGGGCCACATGGACATCCTGTTGGGCTCTGGATTGTATCGGGTATCAAGTGTAAAGGTAACAAAGGCAAGGATGAGGCTTTCAGCTGTTGATGAGCCACAGCAGGGTTGGAATTAAGCAATCTTCCACAGGTGGATAGAATGATGGAATAAGAATGTGGTTGGAAGCTCAGCTTGGGGGTCCTATATGAATCTAAGAGTGCAGACTGCCTGGTATGGCCTTAGTCCTCTCTCTCAATCCATCTTATCTTATAATTGTACATTCATCTCAGACAATAAGCTTAAAATCTTCTAGAATTGTTTTCCTTTGCAATGATATTTTGCATTGCTTGTCCAACATCCAAATGGATTTTGCCATCCCACTGGTTCATGTTTAAGTGTCTGAATACATGTCACTGATACCTCTGACTTCCAGAACATTAGGGTCTCCACCTCATGCCATCTTCTGTTGGGTCATTTCTACCACTAGACTCACTATTCCAATGCTCACTTGGTTGTCCTCTCACCTTGCGCCCTTCATAGACAAGCATTTCCAATAACCTAACTTGCACCAAGTCCTGTTCCCTCACTACGCATGCACTAACTGGCTTTCATCAGCTCCAGGTCAGGCTGCATCCTGGTCTTAAAATTCTCAGCTTGGTTTTCCAGTCCTCAATGGCTCACCCTTCCCTACCTCAGCAACTTCCTCCAGATTTACAGTCCTCTGATCCCTGTTCTCTGCCATTTCTGGCCTCTTGCACTCCCTGCAAGTAATTGCTCCATTATTTTTGGGGTGAGGCACAAGATATGTGGATGCTAAGCTCCTGAACTCCCTATATGTTTTGGTGTCAAAATCTGTTTGATAATGTCTCTGTGAAATATTTTGGGATTTTTATTACATTTGAAATTGTATAAGTTACTCACAATTATCATAGAGTCATACAGCACAGAACAGACTCTTCAGCCATCAAGTCCACACCGACCATCAAGTGCCATTTACATTAATCCTGCACCAATCCCATTTTATTCTCTCCACAAGTCTTTGGAATATAGGAGGAAACCAGAGCACCTGCAGGAGATCCACACGGTCACAGGGAGAACATGCAAACTCCACACAGAAGGACCAGATGTCAGGATTGAACCTGGGTTGCTAGAGCTGTGAAGCAGCAGCTCTATTCTCTGCACAACCGTGTTGCCCATTTTTACAATATTCAAGACTCACCTCCAGATTTATGACATGAGATTTACCCTACCGGTGATGTCGTGGGGCTTGGTTAATGGTGGAAACCTATCAATCCAGGAACAGGAATTTAAGAAGGCATCTGATTACAACTCTGCTTCTGAGACCTGATCTTAAATGGTGCAAACATTTAACACCAGTTCCTGCCCTCAGGTTTCACAACTTTTCACTGAAAGCTTTATGCCTTCATTCCAGAGAATATCATCCCCATGATTAGTGATAAAAGCAAAAACTTGGTGTAACCATCAGCTTTCAGGCAGTATTTGTGGAGAGGGAAAGTGTGTTTACATTTCAGATCAATGGCTTCCCATCAGAAGTGACAGATGTTAGTGGTGAACAGTTGCTTTTCACTTCAGTGCTACAGAGAGCCAGAGTGGAGGTGAGTGGTTTATTCCTCTGTCGATCAAAGGACAGAGGAGTTAACCAATGCTGTGACAGTGCTGATAAATCATATGTCATGATCTTTCATTACATTTACTTCTTTGGAGAAATGAGAAATTATCACATTTTTCTTGAGAGAAGGCACTGTGCTTTATACTTCATTGAGCCATAACGAGAAACCACATGGAAACAGAGTCTTTGGCCCACTGAGCCCACACTGACCTTCAACCACCCATTTACACTAATCCTACATTAATCGCATTTGTAATTCCACCCACATTCTTATCAACTCAGCCCAGGTTCTCCTACTGAACTATACATTAGGAGAAATTACAGTGGCCAATTAACCTTTGAACCCGTGTATCTTTGGGATGTGGGAGGAAACTGGAGCACCCAGAAGAAACCCACCTGGTCACAGGGAGAGCATGCAAACTTCACACAGACAGCACCCGAGGTCAGGACTGAACCCAGGTCTTGGGCACTGTGAGACAGTGGCTCTACTACATACTCCACTGTTTCCTCATTGTTTTAATGGGTTCCATTATCTGAGCAAATTGACTTTCCACCACACTTGACCACGTACCGAGAGGTATCTGCCCCACCCCATTTCCAGATCTTTGGCTGTCAATAAATACTCTTAAAAAAAGGGTGGAGAGAGGGCTGTGACTAGATGTCAGCCAGGAATAATTTAGTCATCAGAAGTGCAAAACTAAAGGAGGTGATAATCAGACTATAAAGAAAATAGTAAAGGGACAATGGGTGGGTTTTGAGATTAGAGTAGCAAAGGGGGAAGGAAGCAAGGAAAAAACTGGCCTGGAGGGAAAGTCCTTCGTGGCCCAAGAATGTGTCAGAATAAAGGCAGGGTCTATTATATATGACTTGTGGATGGTTAAAGTAATGGCCATCTTATTGAAAAGTTACACCATGACATAAGTAACAATAATACAGTAATATTACAGTGAATTTAATGCAATAGACTGTAAACTCATACTTTAAATCTCGCTATTACAGGGTTCCGGGATATGCTGGTTGAATGTTAGAACATGAAGATAATAGGAAGGATCATTTTGGAATCGAACTGTGTGGCAGCATGATTGGGCAGCAGAACTGTATCTATAAAGGGATGATTCTGTAACTTGTGATGCCTCCTTTGTAAAATGACTGAACCGTGACAAATACACAGCGTTATGCACACTATTTCACCTTCTATTTCTCTGTGCACTGAAACCTTGATCTGAATGCATTCAGGAAGTTCTAACACCATGACACCATACGTGAGACTCAAATGGTCTGTGATACAATGCAAGAAATCTTAAAGCAATTTTGCAAGTTGGTGCTGCCAAATGCCTGATGACCTTCTGAAAACAAACTACTCTCGTCGCCAGGCTACTGCTGCCAAATTCTAACCCGTCACTTACCACTGCCTGTTTCTATGGCTTGGAGTCTGATCACTCAGCAGTGGACTGGGAGGGTACCATCCACACGCGAGGCATTACCGACACACCAGGTCACAGTTCAAGTCTTTACTCAGCATTCTGGTTCTGGTGCTTAAGTTTAATGTTGTTTTGTTGGAAGCCAATGTCTGAGAATGTTAGAAAAAAATAGGAGACAACATTGAGTACTTTTCTTGAGAGCCATCTGTGACTCAACTGGGAGCACAGTGCCCTTGAATTAGCAGTCGAGGTTTCAAGTCTCACTTCATCAGAATTTGGGCTAACACTCCAATATGGACAGGTCGGCATTGGTTTCTCAGTTGACATCTAAATTAAACTAGATTTCTTTGTTATTTAATTCTGTCTGTGAGAGCTCATTGCATGAAAATTGGCTGTTGAATTTCTTTACATTAGAATATTGACTACAGTTCAGAATGGATAATACAGATTGTATATGGTGAGCTTTTACTCTGAATAAGATGGGGAACACAAGAAAATAGGAGCAGGACAAGACTATCTGGCCAGCCCCACCATTCACTATGGGCATGGATGATCTATCCTTGGCATCAACTCTTCTTCTGTGACACATCCCCATAACTCTCAATCCCCTGATCTTTCAAAAATTTCCAATTTTAATATTCCTAATTAACTGGCCTCCACAACACTTCGTGGTAGAGAAATCCAGAGGTTCATGACATAGAGTATCCATAAATTTTCAAACGCATATCAAACAATTGCTCCTTTCTGTACCTTTATATATTCACTTATCCTTTCCTTACAGTAGCTGCTTGACCTGCTGAGTATTTCCAGCATTTTCTGATTTTATTTTCAGAGTTATGCTTCTGTTAGTCCATTAACTTATTTTAGTTTTGTTTTATATTGCTTTCAACTCTGTGCCCTTTGCCTCTTTGTTGATCTGAATTGTAGCCACATAATTCGACAAATTTCTTTATTTTTTAGTTCTATTTTTTTATTATTTTTTTGCAATTACCATTTTTTTTGCTGAAATTTATTTTTATACATTGACTTTTGCAAAATAAGGAAACAAACTGGGCTTCATCCCATCAGCATTTACCTCAGCCTGATCTGATTGACTCTTAGTTAAAAAGCAGCTGAGAAACACTGGACCTTTCTCACCAGCAGAGGGCGGACAGGTTTCACTTTTCCTTCTTTCCCTGTTGCAATGAAACTCAGTCAACTTTGAATGACAAATTCAACTTTTATCGTTGTGGCTTTTCAAACTCTTTATGCCCTCATTTATTTTATTTCCAGAAACTAGTACCCTCCCATTCACACAAACTTCACTGCTGCAACAGTGTATGCATCCAGAGATCAATTTAACAAGATCATGATTACATTATGATTTTTATTTGTTCATAGGATGCAGACGTCACTGGCAATGTTAGCATTTACTTTATGTCTGTTTGTCTATTCCTGGTTGCCCAAGACCTGTGGAGGCAGGTAAGAGACAACCATATTGGTGAGGATGAAGTCACAAATAGGCCAGAGCAGGAAAGGAGGCAAATTTCCTTTCCTAAAGAAATTTAATGAACTAGATAGGTTATTCTGACAATCTGGTTGTTTCATTGACACTACTAGTAGCTTTTTCAAAACAAAAATCCAGATTTATTTAATTATTTGTATTTAAATTCCTCTGTTGCTATGGTGGGATTTGAGCTCCTTAATTCAGACCTCTGATTGCTCCTCCCATTACTTAATCACAATGTTGCTGTATCGAACACTAATTCTTTATCTATTCCTCTTACTTTCCGTCCGTTTGGAACTTCTGTTCTGATGAAGAGTCTCTGAGCTGGATTGTTGATTCTGTTTCTCTTCCCACAGATGCAGCCTGACCTACTGAGTAGGATGTTTGAAGTCATGGAGTCATAGAGCAATACATCGTGGATACGGACCCTTCAGCCCAACCAGTCCATGCTGACCACAGTGCACACCGCACTAGTCCCAATTTCCTCCGTTCGGCCCATATTCCCTCTGAGCCCCGCCCCCCATGTACCTATCCAAGTGCTGCTTAAATGATACTATTGGAGCTGCCTCAACCACTTCCTCTGGCAGCTTGTTCCATATACTCACCACCCTCTGGTGAAAAGGTTGCCCCTCAAGTCCCTTTTAAATCTTTCCCCTCAGATCAATGCCCCCTGGTTTTGGACTCCCTTACCTTGGGGAAAAGACTGTTACCATCCACCTTTTCTATGCCTCTCATAATGTTAAACATTTCCATAAGTTCTCCCATCACTCTCCTATATTCCAAGGAATAAAGACCTTGGAGGAAGGATGAAGGAAGACCTGGAATAAAGGATCAGTATTGGCCAGGGCACCAAGATGGTGCTCCATGTCTATTTTGTTCTTTAGTACAAGAAGACTTATTAACCCGGTCTGAGAGGGCAGATGGTGACTTGTGTCAACATCTCAGTAATGTAGTGGTTAGCGTAACGCTTTTACAGCGCCAGTGACCCGGGTTCAATTCCGGCCACTGTCTGTAAGGAGTTTGTACGTTCTCCCTGTGTCTGTGTGGGTTTCCTCCAGGTGCTCTGGTTTCCTCCCACATTCCAAAGACCTACGGGCTAGGAAGTTGTGGGCATGCTATGTTGGCGCTGGAAGCGTGACGACACTTGTGGGCTGCCCCAGCACATTCTACGGAAAAGATGCATTTCACTGTGTGTTTCAATGTACATGTGACTACTAAAGATATCTTATCTTACCTTATCTCAACTGAGAACCAGAATAACAAATCCACATTTTGTGTTGGCCTCTGGAGTGGGATTTGAACAGTCGTTCCATTACAGGAAGGATGTGGAGGCTTTGGAAAGAATGCAGAAGAGGTTTATCAGGATGCTGCCTAGATTAGAGGGTATGAACTATAAGGAGGGGTTGGACGAACTTGGATTATTTTCTCTGGAGCATTGGAGGCTGAGGGGAGACCTGGTAGAAGCTTATAAAATTATGAGAGGCATAGATAGGGTAGATAGTCAGTGTTTTTTTCCCAGGGTGGAAATGTCAAGTACCAGAGGACATGCACTTAAGGTGAGAGGGAGATGTGCGGGACAAGTTGTTTTACACAAAGAGTGGTAGATGTCTGGATCGAGTGCCGGGGTACTGGTGGAAGCAGATATGATAGTGATGCTTAAGAGACTATTAGATAGACACATGAATATGCCGGGAATGGAGGGATATGGATCATGTGCAGGCAGAAGAGATTTAGTTTAATTTGGCGTTGTGTTTAGCGCAGACATTGTGGACCGAAGGACCTGTTCCTGTGCTTCACTGTTCTATGTTCTACATTCTTGTTTGTTTTACTATGCTGAACCTATAATCTACAGACCCCCTCCAAGCAGGGCAAACATCCTCCCTGCATCCAGCTTGTCAAACACTGTCAGAATTCTTCTACAAGATGGCCTTGCTCTCTCTTGATAGTGAGGTCAATGCAGCTGAAGACTTTCTGCCTCCTGGACCTTGCCTTCAGCCTCCAGATACCGGCCTGGGTAGTTGAAGAGGCTGGTATCTGGAGGCTGGAAAATCCACTCCCTCCTCATCCCACTGTCCACCACCCCAGGAATCAGAGTTGAACTCTATCTGCTGCCCTTGATGGCAAATGTATCCTCTCAATGCCATTAGTTTCTCCAGGATTATTTTTTCATTAATACTATTTTCCTTGAATACCTCCTTTTCATTAGACTCTTAGTTCCATGGCATTTCTGGGAGGTTATTTGTATCCTCTTGCGTGGGGACAGAACCAAATGATTTAAAGGGGACCTGAGGGGCAACTTCTGCATGCAGAGGGTGGTGTGTACAGTATATGGAACGAGCTGCCAGACGAAGTGGTTGAGGTAGGCACGTTAACAATATTTAAAAGGTACTTGGATTGGTACGTGGATAGGAAAGGGTGGGAGGCATATGGGCTAAATGCAAATGGGACTAACTTAGGTGGGCATCTTGGTCGGCATGGACGAGTTGGGCTGAAGGGCCTGTTTCCATATGTATTACTCTATGGCTCTATGATTTAAAATACTTGTTTTGTTGCACTGCCATTCCTTTGCCTCCATTATATCAAAGCTTGAGGCATCCCATCGTTCTCCTCCCTCCGTTAGATCCTACTTGGGTATGGGATCACTTTACAGTGTCCTTGGGCCTCTGCTTGGATATGCAACCACTTTAAAATCTGCTCGATGGCCAAGTCAGCATAATCCCCTCTGTCTGAGGTTGGTTGTCAGCCAACAGTCTCTCATCTGCCTCTCTTTCGCCATGTCCACCTGTGTAACATTGCCTGCTGCAGTTCATCTGTTGCTGAAAGCCTCATCCAAGCCTTTGTTACCTGTAGACTTAACAATCCAGTGCAATGGGCCAGCTCCCCTCTTTCACACTTTCTATACTCATCAATACTCTCCAAGACTCCACTGGCCACATCCTAACTCATACCAAGTACCGTGTATATGGTGCCCTTTTGCTTGCAGGCGGAGATTTAATTTTAAATGCAAGTTACAAGTCTGAGGATGCCGGAAATCTGAAATAACAGCAGACTTTGCTGAAAACACTCAGAAGGTCAGGCAGGATCTGTGGAAAGAAAAAACTGAGTTGATGTGGCCAGGGGTTCTTAGCCTGAAACCTTAATGGTGGTGTAGCGGTTAGCATAATGCTATTACAGCGCCAGCGACCTGGGTTCAATTCTGGCCGCTGTCTGTAAGGAGTTTGTACGTTCTCCCTGTGTCTGCATGGGTTTCCTCCGGGTGCTCCGGTTTCCTCCCACGTTCCAAAGACATACGAGTTAGGAAGTTGTGGGCATGCTATGTTGGCGCCAGAAGCGTGGTGACACTTGTGGGCTGCCCCCAGAACACTCTGCGCAAAAGATGCAGTTCACTGTGTGTTTCTATGTACATGTGACTAATAAAGATAATAAAGATAACTCTGTTTCTCTCTCCATCAATGCTACCTGCCCTGCTGAGTGTTTCCAGCATTTTCTGCTCTAATTTATAATTCTTCTTGCTTTCAAACCCCTTCACATTCTTGCCCCTAATTATTTCTGTTCTCTGCTCCAGCCCCACAGCTCTCCAAGATATTGGCGTTGTCCAATCTGGCTTCCACCATTCATCGCTCCACTACCCAGGCCGGTATCTGGAGGCTGAAGGCAAGGTCCAGGAGGAAGGAAGTCTTCAGCTACGTTGCCCTCACTATCGGGAGAGTGGCGTGGCTCGGTCATCAGTTCTAAACGTTTCTCACAATGAACAGAACAGGAAAAGTCTACATTTGACAATTCTCACTAGAGGAAAGTTTGCCAAAAGGGTCAAAGGTCGCTGCTGCCGCACATCCAACATCCCCAGTGGTTTCCATCAAAGCTGTTGCCAAGGAACCACCTCAATCCTATTCACTCAAGGAGAGTCTTAGGAAGGAATTGAAGAATTTGAACACTTTGTATACTTGAAGCTATAGAACCAATAGATTGGTCACAGATATAATTCCACAGACTCAAGAGGAATGGTCTGTAGTATTGAAAAGCCCCTTAAAAACCATGTGCAGCAGAGTGAAGAAAAGCCCAGATGACACTCATTGACAGCACAGGAATTTTTTTCAAACTTTTCATTAGTTTTCAAATTAATACAGATTAATATATAACATCAATGTTTGTACATGTAATACAAAGAGATCGGGAGAACAATCATGGCATAGATAATCATAAGCAACAATAAAATATAAAAAAAATCTGTAGATCCCTCGATTTCTTAGTGAATGAATATAATATAAAAGAAAGGAAAGAAAAATATTCCTTATATATATATATAAAAGAAAAGAAAGAGAAAAAAAAACCCAAATCAATAAGAAAAATTATAAACAATATATCAAACCAAACCAAACAGAAAAATTTCAAAAAGAACAAAAAAAAGAAGAAAGGAAAAGACTGGACTAAAATTTCTCAATAGAAACAGAGCAATATTATGTCGTCAACTCCGTTCCTCTAAATTGGAGAATTATTGAAAGGGGATCTATATCATGTGAAAATATTGAATAAATGGACTCCAAATATCTTCAAATTTAAGCGAAGGATCAACAGTACCACTCCTAATTTTTTCCAAGTTTAAACATGATATAGTTTGAGAGAACCATTGAAAAGTAGTAGGGGGTATTGGATCCTTCCATTTAAGCAAAATGGATCGTTTGGCCATTAATGTAACAAAGGCAATCATACGGTAAGCGGAGGCAGATAAATGGCCAGAGTCTATCTTTGGTAGTCCAAAAATTGCAGTGATAGGGTGAGGTTGTAAATCAATATTCAATACAGTTGAGATAATGTTAAAAATGTCTTTCCAATATTTTTCCAAAAGAGGACAGGACCAAAACATATGTGTCAAAGAAGCCACATTTGATTTACATCTATCACATATAGGATTTATATGTTGATAAAAACGGGCTAGCTTATCTTTTGACATATGGGTCCTGTGGACTACCTTAAACTGTATCAAAGAATGTCTGGCACACATTGAAGATGTGTTAACTAAATGAAGAATTTTCTTCCATGTCTCTGTAGGTAAAGATGTCTGGAGTTCACTTTCTCATTCATTCTTAATTTTGTCCAGTGATTCTGGACATATTTTCATAATTAAATCATATAGAACCATAGAACACTGCAGCACAGAAAGTAGGCCATTCGGCCCTTCTAAATAGATTAGATTATTGCTATCATAGATTATTGCTGTCAAGCCCTTCTGATAAGGATTAAAACCTAAAATTTTTTCCGTAATTTCGGTTTTGTAAGGTGTCGGAAAAGAGGGTATAGTAGCTTTTAAAAAATTTCTAATCTGAAAATATTGAAAAAAGTGCGATCTAGACAAATTGTATTTGTTAGACAGTTGTTCAAAAGATGAAAAACAGTTATCAATGAATAAATCACGAAAACATACTATTCCCTTCCTTTTCCATACGGAAAAAGCTGAGTCAACTCTGGATGGATGAAAGAAAAATTAGATTGAATGGGACTTGACAAGTTAAATTTATTCAATCCAAAGAATTTACGAAATTGAAACCATATTCGTATTGTATGTTTAACAATTGGGTTAATCATATGTTTACTTAATTTGGTAAGTGCAAAAGGGAGTGAAGCTCCTAAAATAGAAACTAATGAAAATCCAAGTACTGATTGGTGCTCAAGGTGTACCCATTTAGGGCATTGAATTACATCTGAATCTTGTATCCAAAAAATTAAATATCTAACATTAATTGGCCAATAATATAACCTAAAGTTAGGCAGGGCCATACCACCATCCTTTTTTAGTTTTTGTGAATATTTCTTACTTAACCTTGGGTTTTTATTCTGCCAAATATATGAAAGAATTTTAGAATCAATAGTGTCAAAAAATGATTTCGGGATGAAAGTTGCAATCGCTTGAAATAAATATAAAAATTTTGGTAATATATTCATCTTAACCGCATTAATTCGGCCTACCAATGATAAAGACAGTGGGGACCATTTAGTAAATAATTGTTTAACATGGTCAATTAAAGGCAATAGATCAGCTTTAAGTAAGTCCTTATGTTTCTTGGTAATTTTAACACCTAAATACATAAAATAGTCAGTTACAAATCTAAAAGGTAATTGCATGTAAATTGCGGTTTGCATATTTAATGGAAAAAGTTCCCTCTTATTAAGATTTAATCTATAGCCAGAAAAAACACTAAACTGATCTAGTACTGATAGTACTGCAGGAATAGATTCCTCCAGATTAGAAATATAAAGTAACAGGTCATCTGCGTAGAGAGATATCTTATGAATCTTCTGTCCACGAGTAATGCCACGTATATTTGAAGAATCCTGGAGTGCAATAGCCAAGGGTTCCAAAGCAATATCAGATAATAAAGGGCTTAAAGGGCAACCTTGTCTAGTACCTCAAAAAAGCCTAAACAAAGGAGATCTTTGATTATTAGTAAGTATTGAAGCCATAGGTGTATAATAAATCAGTTTAATCACAGATATAAATATAGGGCTAAAATTAAATTTTTGATGTGTAATGAATAGATATTCCCATTCGACTCTGTCAAATGCCTTTTCAGCATCTAGTGAGACAACACATTCTGGAATTTGGGATGAATACAGGATTTTATCAGTGAAAAAAAGTTATTTTCCATTTAGACCTGTTGAGTAATTATTGGCTTTTATCAGCCATAAACCAAAAAATTCAAGAACCTTTGATGTGTTCTACATAGTCTAAAAACAATTAAAGAGAAGCATATGTCAGATCCAGTTATTTTTGAATCTGCAGGTTCTTTCAGGAGACATGGAATGAGTTGAAAACAGCTTAGTTCTTCACAAAGTTTTACTGGAAAAATTTAAAATAAAGAAAAGTCACAAAGCACATGGCACTAGCTTTACTACTGGGAGATGAGCCGAGACAAAAGGAACTAAAGATGAGCTAGGAGCGGGGGTGGGGGGAGGTGGGGGAAGTGAGCAAGAGAGTGATTAACAAAAAAACAACCCCTTTTATACCTGAGATAAGAGGTGCTCCTTAGCTAACAATAGTTCAATCAGGAAACCTATTAGATACCTGTGGCTAAACCAACCAATGAGAAAACATGTATTCACCTGATGGACGAACCAATAAGCTGGGAAGTGGCCATTCCTTGTACAGACACGTGAGGTGTATTAAACACTATACATGTTAAAAAAAAAACTTCTTAAAACAGTTGAATCCAATACGTATATTTAGAGGTAAGTGGCTACAAGTTAGGACAAGGTTTCTATTAACATGTATGTAGACTATGATGTTACTTTCCAGCCTATACAAGAGCTGTGAGGGCTGAACGAGGTGGCCTCCTAAACCAATGGATGGAGACGTAAGTTCTGTGACATGAACTAGGAATATGGGAGTGCAGGTGCAACTGTGCATGTTGGGTGCAAGGAGGACAGTGCGTATTGACATTTGTGGCCACCAAAGGTAGCGCAGAGTGATGGACAGTGTTGGCAGTCAGTGTCAATGGATGCTCAACAGGACTGATATTTGTTATGTCACAGAAGGAGGCCAATCAGCCCATCAGGCCTATGCTGGCAAACAGCAGGGAATCCTATCAGTCCCATTCCTTTTTTTCCTTTATTCCTTGAAATCCAGCAATGTATTCTCTCTCACATGTCCATCAATTCCCCTTTGAATTCTTTCAGCCACTTACCTACACTGAGAAGTAACTTAGTGGCCAATGAACCTTCCAGCACATTTTTGGGTATCTGGGATGAAACTGCACCCGGAGAAAACCCATAGCAAGAATGTGTGATCTCCATACAGATGGCATCTGAGGCCAAGCTCGAACCAGGGTCCATGGAGCGGTGAGGCAGCAGCACTCACTGCTGCTCCAACGTGTCACCCGTTGGAACACAGGACAAAAAGGGATGTGGAACATTACTCATGGGTTATTTATCTATTTCTTCTCTACAGTGTTTCTCAACTTAAAATAAGTTCCCTTGAAAATACAACACACAAATACAGGCTGTGAAATCGTTTTAACATTGATATCACTCACGAAGCAACAACATTACAGGACCACCCAGGGTATAGTAATGTATCTAACTTATTTTGTAATACAGGCATCTCCCGTGTTACAGCCGTTCGGGTAATGGAAGTTCACCCTTATGGAATTCACAAATCACTTCCCAAACTTTTGAGGTATGGAATAAAGTTCACTTTCATGGAACTTATGTGGAAAAAAAAGTAAATAAATAAACATAAAATTTATATTTTTCCAACTTGCATTTCTTGATGTATGACATGGCTTTGTGTTACAGCAAATCGCACTGACAAGTACTTCCAGTCATGTGACAAATCATTATAGCAAACAGCTTTCATCATTTTTGACACATTAGTCATTACTACACACCAATGTGTTTTAACAATGTTAGTTGTATACACCACAATTTTAATAAACTAAGTAGAATGTATGTTATCACTATTCTAAACCAATTACAAAGCTCTTGCTGCTTTTGGTATCACAATACAGCATCTTAAGCTCCTTCTGGAAGCCTTCATGTATTATTCTATTTGATAATATTCCTGCGATTCTTTTTGGAAATTTTTATAGTGGGGAAGGGGCCAATTAAAGTCGATTTTGGTGTACCATAGACTGAATTACGGTAGATTTTTCTAACAATTTCAATTATCATTGATTGCATGTATTCAACCATCTCTAGGTCTTCAACCCTTTTCAGTCCGGTTTCCTCCCACATTCCAAAAGACGTACAGGTTAGGAAGTTGTGGGCATGTTACGTTGGCGCAGGAAGTGTGGCGACACTTGCGGGCTGCCCCCCAAATCACTACGCAAAAAGATGTATTTCACAGTGTGTTTCGATGTACATGTGACCAATAAAGAAATCTTATCTTATCTTCTGTCTGACAACTTCCTTCAATCAAAAGATGTTATTGTATCCCTAATAGGTATTACTTTGCCCAATTATTGTCTGTCCACTATAGGACATGGGTTTTTATTCTTCACATTTCTATGAGATATCTTTCTTTATCTTTCTTATCATTCCAAACAAAGTTCAACGGGAAGTGGAGGGCTGCTTTTTCCAAAAGGTCACTCAGACTTCCACAGACCTTTTCACCATGCAAACAAGCCTTGTGAAGATGGAAAAAAAGAGATAAGCTGATTCATTCATTTATTCCATAAAGTTTCCTATTTTGAAAAAGCCCTTTAGGCTGTATCAAAAGGTTTGAATCCTACATCAGCAATTATACGCACAGGGGAATTAAGTTCCCATTGGATGATACAAACATTGATATCAATAGACATGAGTGCGTTTATGCTGACAATGATTATAGATATCCATCTCACATATTGCATGCTCATTTTTAAGATTGCCAAAGTAATGCTCAACAGGTAAATAGGTCAACCAATGAAAAGTTGGAAGACATGGTGAAAACAATTTTTTCCCTCCAACTCTGGCTTCTTGTGCACACCTGACATCTATTGCCCTACCACTGGTGGCTGTACCCTCAGTAAACTACAACCAACGCTCTGCAATTTTATCCAATAACAACTCTCCCATGTCCTGCTGCGTTTTGGGTGGAATGAGGTAGAAGATGTTAATTGAACTTATAACTGAAGACATTTGACAGCAAAGAGAGGAAGATTAAAGACACATTCCATTATGGACAGAGCATAAATGGGTAAAGTAAGATTTACAGTACTTTGATTGAACAAAGAGGTTAATCAGAAGAAAGACTCCAAAGTTACTGTGGATTTGAAGATTATTAGATCAAGACTCGAGAATTTTTAGCTGATTACATGCAGACAGGAGGATTGAAAGCGATTAGATTCCCTATAAAGGTCATGATGAATCCTACATGTGTGTAAATGTGACTAACATCGCTGAAGTTTCAGCTAAACTTGCTGAGATCCTGTTGTAATTGTCTGCCAGTCTTAAAGCACCTTACAATGTAATGCCCCTTTCAGGGCATGGCCCACCAGAATTTAGTCTGAGTTACAAGTTCACACTCCCTTTCATTCTGTTAGGCCCTGTTTTCCCCACATTTCTTTGGCACCTTTCAGAGGGTAATTCTGAAATTTGATGCTTGCCCTTAGGAAATCATGGATTCAAACCATTGTTGGTTCTGCTTATCTACTTACAATATCTCCTACACAGACAGCCTGTCCAATCTGTCTCACAATCTTACATAACTGATCAACTGATTAGACAGCAGCTGTGCTCTGTCATTGGTAGTGCTATTGAACAGAATATGCATGACTGCTAAAAGACTTAATTTAAACCAGAAACAAGTCTATCTTACAACAGCAAGAAGGTCTAAATCTTGTCAGTACATTCTTAAAGGTATATTAACTACCTCTCCAATACAATGGAAAGACATTATAAACTGCACATTTTTATGAAGCAATTTTACAGGTGCATAATTAAGGAGTCTTCTGTGCTGCTTAAGGACAAGCCTCTTGAAGGTTTCCCACCTAAAAGATGTCACTACTAAAAAAGGTGTCACCATTCAAAGATGTCACCCCTCCAGGTGGCAAGAAACCATGGGACACAACATTGTGGCCAATCATAATGGACAATGACATTTGATGTATGGGACACAACATTGTGGCCGATGATAATGGATAATGACATTTGATTTAATTAGATATATAACTAATCAACTGTGAACAAAACATAAGCAGTTGTATTCACTCAGCAGTGAAGTAGGTGCCAACGAAGAACACATTCAATGTAAAAACAGAATTCTTAATCATATATTTTTTTCCGAATTCATCATTTATGAATCTGTAAGCTCCACAAACTGGCTGATTAAACTCCTTGAAAAACATTAATTAAAATCATTACTCCTTGAAAAACAAAGCAGTAGTTATATTACTTTCCCAGCAGTTACTTATAGAACATAGAACAGCACAGCACAGGAACAGGCCTTTCAGCCCACAATGTCTGCGCCGATCACGATACTGAATTAAACTACTCCCATCTGCCAGCATGTGATCCATATCCCTCCATTCCCTGCTAGTTCATGTGCCTGTATAAATGTATCTTAAATTTTGTTCTTGTATCTGCTTCCACCAACTCCTTCTAACAAATAATATTTGTAGGTTATCAAAGAATAAGTATTTTCTCAAAAAAGATATTCTACCTGCTCTCAGGAAGATATAAACAATCATATTTGAAGAAGAGTAAGGGAATTCTTCCTGGTGTCCTCATCACTATTTAACTCTCAATCAACATCCTTAAACAGATGAAGTGGCTGTTTATCACTTTGATGTTTGAGGGAGCTTGCTATGCAGACATTGCTTGCTATGTTTCTTATATTTCATTTACTTCAAACATGTTTCTTTGGGAGATTTGGAAAAACTCTGTGAGTGGTGAAATTCTCTCTTATTATCATAAACTAAACAATGGAAATCATTGTAACATTTTTCCAAACACATATTTGGTTCAATGAAATGTGGAGAAAAGGTTGGAGCACCCAATAAGGGAGATTTTAAATCCACAATATCTGCCATTACCAGGAGAGGTCAGTAGATACTCACAGAACTGCCAATGTGGGAAGAATTAAAGGTATCTGAGTCAGCTAATAGAACAAAGGACATAGAACAGTACAGCACAGGAACAGGCCCTCTGGCCCACCATGTCTGTGCCGACCATGATGTCAATCTAAACTAATCCCATCTGCCTTCACATGGTCTGTATCCCTGCCTGTTCATGTATCTGTCTGAATGCCTGTTGGATGTTTCTATCGTATCTGCTTCTACCATTTCCCTTGGCAGCCTGTTCCAGGCACCAACTGCTCTCTGTATAAAAAAACTTGCCCAACACATCTCCTTTAAACTTTTCCCCTCTCACCTTAAACCTAGGACCGCTGGTATTTGATAATTCTGCCCTGGGTAAAAGTCTCTGACTATTTACCCTATCTACACCTCTCATAATTTTATAAACTTCTATCAGGTCACCCTTCAGCCTCTGAAGCTCCAGAGAAAACAGTCTAAGTTTGTCCAACCTCTCCTTGAAGCTAATACACTCCAATCCAGGCAACATCCCAGTGAACCTCTTTTGCACCCTCACCAAAGCCTCCACAGCCCTCTTACAGAGTGGTGTCCAGAACGACACACAATCGTTCAAATGTGGCCTAACCAAAATTTTGTACAGCTGCAATATGACTTCCCAGCTTTTATAGCCATTGCCCCGAATGATGAAGGCAAGCATGCCGTATGCCTTCTTTACCACCCTATCCACCTGTGTTGCCACTTTTGGGAAGCTATAGATTTACACCAAAAGATCCCTCTGTGCAACAATGATCCTTTGATAACCCTTCTCACCATCCACACCTCCACCAATTTTTGTGTCATCTGCAAACTTACTAATCAGACCACTTACATTTTCATCCAAATCATTCATATATATTACAAACAATACTGGTCCCTGCAACTGATCTTGCGGAATGCCACTGGCCACAGGTGTCCAGTCAGAAAACAAAAGCTTCCACCACCATGCTCTGTCTATTTACCAACTCACTATGGATCCCATGTGACTTAATCTCCTGGACCAACCTACCATGAGGGACCTTGTTGACTAAAGTCCATGTTGACAACATCTGTTGCCTCACCCTCATCAATCAGCTTTGTGACTTCCTCAAAAAACAGTCAAATTTGTGAGACAGGATCTCCCCTGCACAAAGCCATTCTGACCATCCCAAATAAGTCTATGCTTTTCCAAATGTGAGTAAATTCTTTCCCTAAGAATCTTCTCCAATGATTTACCCACCACTGATGGAAGTCTCACCAGCCTATAATTTCTTGGTTTGTTCCAATGTATAAACAAAGTAAGAACACTGGCTATTCTCCTGCCTTTTGGCACTTTGCCTGTGGCCAATGAAGATGCAAAGATCTCTGTCAAGGCCCCAGCAATCTTCTCCCTTGCTTCCCTCAGAATCCTGGGATAGATCCCATCAGGCCCTGGGGATTTATTGACCTTAATGTTTTTCATGACACCCAACACCTTCTCCTTCTTAATATTCACACGTCCTAGAATATCAACATATTCATCCCAAATCTCACCGTCATCTGGGTGTAATTATGAATACATACTTTTTGTGTTAAATTTATTTTTAGACACTTTGTCGAGAACACTCCCTCATTTCTAGGTTTTTAGGACTAGTTTTTGTCTCCTTGACTTAGCTAACAATTAATTATTGTAAACATATGGGAAGTATCTTCTAAGTAAGGTTGTTAAACAGAATCTGAAATCAGTGAGAGGGTCATCCATTCTCATCTCTCACACTAGTTGTTGTTGGTGTTACCATGTCAACTGATTAACAGCTTTGGCTATTAAGATTGCCGGAAGTTATAGATGCAGGTCGTTGTTGCTGAATTAGTTTGACAATGATGTGGAGAGAAAGATGGTTCTGGGATTGGTGAATTTTAGGCAGATTACTGCCCCAGTGAATGAGTCTGGCTGGTGGTCAAAACTTTGAAATTTGTCCTCAGTTGCTTATGCTAAACATGCAATATAATAGCAGCTGTGTGACATGGCCCACTTCCAAAATCTGGGTTGACTGAAACGATGGGGCCAAATTTCTGAAGCAGCATTTAACATACAATTTCTGCTGCTCCATTATGTGTTTGAGAATTAGGATGAATTTCTCCTGCAGTGCTACAGAGAATCTGATCCATAACTCATCTTATGGTACTACTCTGGCTTATCATCAATAAACTGTTAGCTTCCTTGGTTGTGATAAGACACCTTGGTTCAATGCTTCATTGCTGGAAGAATGTTAGAATTAATTTGATCTTATTAGCAGGAGCATCAGTTAACCACAGATTCAAGATTATCAACAAAACCAAAACAGTAGCAGATGAGGAGAATGTTTCCTTTCAACAGCTGGACAACAGTGTCTGAAAGGGGTTGTAAGAAGATTTAGTAGTAACACTGAAAATGGAATTGGAAACCTCCTTGAAGATAATAATATGTAGTGCTCTGGGGAAACAACAGGGGTGTGGGACATTTGGATTGCTCTTTTTAAGAGCCATAAAAGGTTTGATGAACTACGTGACCTCTTTCTGTAAAGTAAGATTCAGCCAAGTTACATCAAGTTTACAGGAATGATTTGGATGGGCATTACTATATTCAAGATGAGTTTGTAGTGGCCACATGACAATCTAATACACCGCTTAAAAGGTTTACAGTTGCTTTCTGGTTTGCAAACTCCTCATTATATTACTACACATTGTGCAGTTCTGGCTTCCCTTCCAGATCAGGCTCAATGCCTGGGGGAGGAGCTGTTTGTTCCTTCTGCAGTTTGGCAAACTTGACCATGGTCAACCAGACAAAGCCCAATTATTCAGCAATGCAGTATTAGCTTTTTTGAGTTTTAATCCAGCATTAGTATTTGAGTTACTGCTCACAATTTTGGGGAGCTGCAAATGAGCCCATCTGCTCAACTCAGACAGCAAAAGGGAATGGACAGATGAGCTGACCTTATAAACCTTCATCAGTGGTCCAGAGCTTCACCAGTACCAGGCTGGAACAGCCTCATACACCTGCTCTGCTGGAGCTGAATATTGTGGAGCTCCAGGTGAGTGTGAGGGTGATTTACTTCGGAGATTGGACAAACATGTTCCCACTCTGAATGTCATATCTACAAATGAGAGCCACTTGCTAACTCTTCCACTTTACAGCTATCAATGAGAGGTTTAGAACAGACACTTGGGTGTAGGGACAGATTTTTTTAAAGCTGCCGCAAAATTAAATCCTGTGATTATTTATTCAAGCTTCTCTACAAAACAAAATCAACTTCATAAGCACAACAGTGAGCCTCAAATAAGGTCTCTGTTCGTTCCAGGCTGTCTGATGGGTCCAGCCGAGGGTGATCTATAGAGAGGGTGAACCGTCAGTCCAGAGACACCTGCTTGCTGGTGCTGTATGGTGTGTGGAGCTCCAGGTGAGTGTCAGGCTTATTTACTTTGCACACTTGAGAGCTATCCATTTCCAATAAAGTTTTGAATTTCCAGCCAGCAATATTACAGACAACACAGGTACAAATGCTGGAAACGCTCAGCAGATCAGACAGCATTCATAGAGAATGAAGAAGGATTAGCAATTCAGACTGATGACCTTTCTTTACTGTTATACAGTTTCCCTGCTTGCCAACTCAGGCAGTTCCGAGTTCCTACTGTAGCTCTCTGCTCCAGTCCAATCGAGACACTCCCATAAATGGCATTGCCAACTAGATCAAGTGAATGGTGAGACAGTACACTGGGGACATTCTGAAGTCTATCTTGATGGGTTGACCTTCCACCAGCGATTCCAGACTCCAGTCGCAGACAAAATGGGCAGATCTCCTGACCATATCAAGTTTGTTCAAACCATAGAAGGGAGAAACAGCTCTTCTCCCAAGCTGGTCTGGAAGGGAAGCCAAAACTGCAAAATGTGTGTAATATAATGAGGAGTTAACAAACCACAAAGCAACAGCAAACTTTTTGAGTCATGTATTAGACTGTCATGTTGCCACGACAAACTCATCTTGAATATATTAATGTCCCATCCATATCATTCCTGTTTCCAGCTCATTACCTGTTTCCAAAATCAATAGTTAATTAAAGCAGTTAACCACAGCACAAAAAATCAAAAGTTAAGGAATGAATTGTAAGAATGTTTAGTAAATCCTCCATCCATTCTGGATACTTTTGAGCATCCCCTTCAATAATATTTATATATTTCCCACAATATCCAAACGCTATGAACATGTACGTAGCCTCTGAAAGGGCATTCTAAGATTAATTGCCAAGATTGAAACTAATTCCCCAAACCTTTCAATGAGTGATTTCTTCCACAGGTGGATGGGGCGATGAAGAAGGCATGTGGCTTGCTGCCTTCATAGTTTGGGGCATAGAATATAAGAGATGGGACATTATGTCAACTTTATGTTAACTTTGCAACTTTACAAAGCACAGTTTAAGCCACACTTCTGTGCAGTTCTGGTTGCCACACTGCAGTGATTGCACTGGAGAGAGTGGAGAAGAGATCCACTATGGTGTTACCTGGATTAGAGAATTTCAGTTCTGGGGAGAAAATTGATAGCCTAGGCTTGTTTTCTCATGAGTGAAGGGGGTCTCCTGATAGAAGTATATAAAGTTATGAGAGGCATAATTAGGGTAGGTAGTTAAAGTCTTTTTCCCATGGTAGGGGTATCAAAAACAAGAGGGCATAGATTTAAAGCAACAGGTAGGAGTTTTAAAGAGGATCTGAGGGGTAATTTTTTTTTACACGGAAAGTAGTTGATGTCTGGAACAAGCTGCCAGAGGAGGTGGTAGAATCAGGTACAAATAAGAGGCATTTAGGCAGACACTTAAATTGGAAAGGCATAGAAGGATACTTAATGGTCCTAATGTGGGCAAATGGGATTTATGTAGATGGGCAAAGCGGTCAGCATGGACGTAACGGGCCGAAGGGCCTGTTTCTGTGCTGTACAGCTCCATGACTCCATGACATTGTGGTCTGGAAATATGAGTACAGTGTCCTTATCTCAAGTTCTCCAACGTGATGAAGAGGAAGCAGAGTCTGAGTATTAGTAAAGGGGAAAAAATGGCGTAGTAATCCAGGTTTGTAAGTAGGAGGCTTAATTGTGGTCTGAGGCCTTTACTATAATGTGGAGTTAGTGATAGACAGCTGGTGCCTGCACTCAGGACCACAAGAATGCAAAAATATAAGAGCAGGAGAAGAGCACCTGACCCCTCAACCCTGTCCCGTCATTCAATACGAACATGGCTGATCTGCCCTCGGCCTTAATTCTTCTTCTGTGCCAGTTTCCCTTAGCCATCAATTCCCCAATCTTTCAAAAAACTCATTTACTTCCTCCTTAAATACCTCCAATGATCTCGCCTCTACAACCTTTCAAATTCCAGACGTTTACCACCTCTGTGAGAAGAAGTTCCTACACACCTCATTGCTAAAACTCACCCACCCTCCAAAGTTATACAAGGTGTTACTGGCATTTCTTTGTGGGACTACAGCAATTTACAAGCAATTTGGTAAACTTAACCTATAATCACCTACGTAGAGTTGGAACTGCCAATCCCACTTTCAAAGAATAGCGTCCACTGCCAGTAACCACTCCTCCCCTCCCCAATTGTCATTTCCCCTCACATCAGTGCTTATGTTTATAGATGATTAGATTACACATTCAGCACACATCAAAGCTCTCCATAATCATGCATTATCATTTGAAGTGCAATTACTGTTGTTCTGTAGACAAACACAGCAGTCAATGAACACTTTGCAAAGGCTCCACAGAGAGAAATTGGGTGAATAAGCTGCAAATCTATCTTTGGTGATCCCAGCCAAAAGCTGAAAAAAGAAGTTTAAGGTGAAATTGCTCAGAAGATATGCAGATAATGGAAAATGGTGAGCAACAGACAAAAGTAATTAAGAATGAAATGAGAAAGTTTATGGGAAACAAACCACAGAGAGACAGACAGAGATGACAAATGGAAAACTCAGCCAGATGGATAGTTGTGGGTTGTTTAATTTTATTTGAAGTGTACCTGGAGTGAGAAGGCACTTAGTACAACTCTTCCTTTCAAAATAAATAGACTAAGGTCTTCATTAAAAAATAATTCAAAGAATTTCACATGAATGTATCACAAGGTTCTTTTTGAATATACCACAGCTTCACCCCATTATTATAGCTGATGCTCCTGTCATGTTCCTTCCAGACTCTCCTTTATGCTCAATCAACTGCCCACATCTACTCACGGTCTAGCACACTCATCACCCCAACCCTTCCATTGAATGTATCCTGGTACTCTCCTCTAGTTCTGAGTCCCTCCTGATGTCCTCTGTTATTACCAGAAGGTCTCATTGTACTTCAACCTTCCATCTGGTGATGATCTGTGGCAAAGCCTGGAGTGAAGACCTTGCACTAATAAGGTGTCTTTTTCATCTTCTGACTAACTGAAGTCTTAAGCAGGAGGTGCAGTCAATGTTACTATGTCGGCAAAATTGCCAGCCAATTTGAGAACAGCAAGATTCCACAAATAGTACCAACCGTTGATAGAAACTGAGGAGTAAATACTGAACAGTTATCCCGATACCACAACACTCCCCTAATTTCCCCACATTGACATAGAGCACCAAGACAATGCAATATCAAGCATCTCCCCCCTTCAACCCCACTTTAAGGCCTATAATTCTGTCTGCTTCCATTAATTCCCCCATTACTTCCACATAGGAATGACCCTGAATTGTGAAATTGCTCCATTTGAAGTACTATTTAAAAATGTTGCTGTTGCCTTGACTAAAGTAGTGCCACAAGGGGTTCAGATGGCATTGATAAACTGTTCCAGCTTTACTCTGCTGATGTGTGATACCCTCAGAAATACTTAATGTGTTACAGCCTTGCAACATTTTGCTTGGTTATTAAAGTCACTGTGTCTTTTTCCCAAACGAGTTTGACAGCTTATGTTAACTTCTGCACAAGGGGATGGGCGCAGTAGAGACGAGAAGTCTCCACGGAAGCTGAATGAGTCCAGAGTCACTGAATGATGCCCATTTGGGTGGGCCCCAGCAGAGGATACTTGCACCTCCTGCCCTTACAACAAACATCCTCGATCCCCCTCAATCCACTTTTGATGAAGAAACAGCAGTATCTTCTACCCTCAGTTAAAATCAAACCAGGGCTCATTCTCTCTCTTCTGCATGGCTGTCTGGAATAACAGTGCAGCGACAACCATGATTTGACATCTAGGTGTCAAAACCAGATTATTGCATCTGGGAGGACAGAGTGTGTCACAAGTCCTCCATGGCTATGAATTGCACTTTGAATTGCTGTGCATTCCATGGTCTGTTCCTGATCATTGCAGTAACACAATGAAGACGTCCTTGAGTTCTGTTTGTGCATCACTGGTCGTTATCAGCTATGATTTATGTGGATATGGTTAAGGGATCACTATGTCCTAATTGGGCGATCAAAGCCAAGAACCCCCTGTATCGACCTTTCACAGGGTGCTCACTTGTGATTCTTGGGAATTTTGTTCAGCTCTCTAATCTTTACCAGGCGTTGCTTTGCCAGAGACTGAGTTCTTGGAATCAGGGGGCCTTGCATGATTTCCAACACTGGTGGGGGATGCTGATACAGCCTTGGCGAAGGGGAGATGTTTACTGTACTCTGCTGGATTTTGTGGAGGAATGTGGTGTCAGGCCATATGAATGGGGAAGTGGTTTGTATGATGGTGATGCTGTGATCACATGATGCATCACGTGGTGTATCACATGAGTAGGGAACTATGAGCATCAGCATGGTCAGGGCGTCAGTGGGGACTTGTGTTCCAAAGACACTTGGAGGGCTCAGTGAAACCTTCGGATTCCTAACCTGATCTAAACCCCTCCACCCCCCCCCCCCCCCCCAACTTTGGGATAGCAGCTTAGCCATCTGGCTAGAAGTGTCAGTTAAAATCAGCAGTGGTTGTTTCTGTCAGCTTTCAGCCAAGTAAAACATTTTAATTGCTCACCCAGCCTGCCTCTGCTGGGTAAAACATCTTTCTCAAATAACGCTGCGGTTGCCGTTGATGCTTCCTCTGTGGGAACCACATTTATTGGACCTAATGAAATTTTAGAGAAGTGTCACAATATCAAAGGCCCCTCCGACGGGTTGTCCATCAGAACCTCGCCACTGTTTGCATCAAAGTTCGAATATTCCACCTGCTCACTCTGTGATCATTTGGTGCTGTTTCCGCATGGATCGACATCCAGTCAAACAACATGCACTCCACTTTTCTACACTTTTCAGTATTTCAGCACCTTGTAAATACCAATCTAATTCTTCCATTGGATCTGTGGAGTTCTTTGAGATGGTGCCAATAATACCATCAATTTTCTCACCCTTTCACAGGCAGAACCATATGATAGATGTAAGGTTTTCCTCATAACATGATCTGCATTGCCTTTAGTCTCCCAAAGGAGCATTTGACCTTCTTGAAGCCAGTGACCAGTTCTGAGCCATTAAGAGCAATGTGCTTTTTCTTGCCAGCTGAAAGCCAGTTCAACACTGAAGGCGATGGCTTTCCCATTTACTCTTCATTGGGTGCAGTTCAATTTATCAGGCTGATAGCAAGACTGTAGACACAAGAGACTGCAGATGCTGGAATCTGGAGCAACACACAAAGTGCTGGAGGAACTCAGCAGGTCAGGTTCTGGTTGAGACCCTTCATCTGGACTCAGATGAAGGGTCTCGACCCAAACCGTCAACTGTTCATTCCCCTTCATAGATGCTGCCTGACCTGCTGAGTTCTTCCAGCGCTTTATGTGATTGTAGGACTGTAGTTACAACTCTACCCATGATCAGTTGCAGTCATTCCTGGGGCAGTGAGGGTGGGGTGACATTTCAAGTGGACGGTCATCTGTAAGCAGGAGTTCATAAATGTGTCCCTCACTGACCTTGTAGAGGAATAGCATGTGCTTCTGTTGAAGAGTTAGCCAGATGTCTGAAACCTGATGCTCACACCTTCATTCAAATTTTTGGTGACATCATTAATCAGTCTACTGAAGCAGAGACCAAAGAGATCCGAGTGCAAGAACGTAGCCCCCTCCTGTCCCCATAGGACATGTGAATGATTAAAAAAAAGGCCACCTCAGCCTTCTTGGCTTGCACACGATGAAGTAGCTCTCTATAGTTTTCCAGATATCCAAAAGGGAATGGGAGTTCTCCCATCCCAGACTATTAGTTCAATGAAGATCTAACGGGCTTTTGTTACAAACTGTGATATCTGAGCTGGTTTAATCTTTAAGTGCATTGGAAAATATCAGCTATTGCCAGTCAAGGGTTAATTAGGTCAAGTGCTTTGAACTAGGATTTCAGCCTATGGCCTATTCATCAAAGGAGTTCTACTCTCTCATCTTAATTTTATATAATTAGCTAACTCTCCTTGAAAGGAAAGGAAATGTACTCAACAGTGTGAAATCTGGTATCCCTTTAACAGCCAGAAAATTTATGTGTCTGGAATTTTATTTATAAGAAATGTATTATGTATTAGTGTTTGAAAAGCTGAGGCAATCTAGGGCTAAGACAGATGCAACCAGGGTGAAAGTAACTTACATTTTTTACTGGTAATATACCAGTAATTACCATATTACTATTGTTGCAGACTTAACCCATTCGTACTAATGCCATTGATCACTTTCTTAACAATGCACTGCACCACCCTGTACCAGCTTGTTCTCAGCTCTTTGTTAAAGTCTGAAGTATTGGCATGTACAAATTTACAATCATAAATTATTGTGAATGAGCCATTAATAACTAATAGTAACAAGCACCTGTATGTTCCCTTTAATGTAATAAACCGTACCTGAGATCACTGGAACACAAACAACTTTTTATACTGAGAAACACAAGAAGGTAACAGTACAGATGCCTGAAAACTTCATTAGCGATAACTTTTAAGGCCAGTCTTAAAAGAAGACAGAGAGGTGGAGAGATTTAGTGATGGGGTTCTGGAGCCCAGGGTCTCAGTAGTACTGCTGCTAATGACAGAGCAATTACATTTGGGCACATGCAAAACATTAGAAATGAAGGAGAGTGAATATTTCCACAGGATAGGCAGCATCTTTGGGGAGAGAAACACCGTCAGTGTTTCATGTTGATGATTTTTCATCACAGCAACTGAGTTCTGATGAAAAGTTATTGACATGAAATGTTAACTCTGTTCCTCTCTGCACAAGTGCTGCTTGACATGCTGAATGTTTTCAGCTCAGTCTGGTTTTATTTCAGATTTCCAGCATCAGCATGTTTTTTTTTAGTTTCCTGAGAGAAAATATCTTGTGGGGTTGTAGGCCTGGAGGAGATTGCCAAGGTAGGAAGGTGGAAGGCCACTGATTTGAGAGCAGGAGTGACAATTTAAAATTGAAATATACCAGGAGTCATTGTAGGTCGGACAGAACAAGGGTGATGCATTGATCAACAGAGAATCAAGATAAGTCATCTCCACTTGGGAGATAAGTTGCTGGGGCTTGGTAGGATATAACCAGTGAAGTCTTGGATGAACTTGACTTTATGTAGGCTGTAAGGAAGACCTGCCAAGGCTCTGCTGGAAATCAAGTCTAAAGATATCACGGTAAGGATAATGATTTCAGCAGCAAAGGAGCTGAGGCAGGGCTGGATTTAGACAATGTTATGGAGCTGGAAGTAGATAGTTTTGGTGATCTCAAGGTCAAATGATTGAATTAGCTAAGATTCCAAATGGTGTGTATCAATCACCTCATTAGCATTGCTTGGCATGTTCTTCATGATATTGGACATTAATCTTAAAAGATAAAGAAACTTTGCACTCTTACCAAATAGTAAAACAGTATTGTTGCTATGACCATGATTACCTGACAGACAGTTTCACTTCCTCCAACACTTCTGTCCTGTAAAGAACTCAGTGTTGGAAATCGATCAGTTCTGTTCAGTGCCTCATTGAGTTGACATCAGAGATCAAACTGGCAATGACTTGGTATGGCTTGGTATGTTGGGAACTGAGCAGTTGTATCTCCAGATTAGTAACTCAAGAGGCCTAAAGTAATAATCTGGAGGTATGAGCTCGAATCCCACTAAGGGAGCTGTGAAACTTGCAATTAGTTAATTGATGACTCCCAAAAGTCTTTTTAAGAAAGAAATAGCCTCAGTATCAGTAACCAGAAAACCACCAGACTGTTCTAAAAATCCATCTGGTCACTAACATCCTTCATGGAAGGAGATTTGCTATCCTTAACCTGTCTGGCCTATAAGTGACTCCAGACCCACAGCAGTGTGGTTGAACCTAACTGTATTCTGAAATGATCTGGCAGGCCATTCTAGCACATCTGGCAGATCTCTCTCTCTCTCTCTCTCTCTCTCTCTCTCTGATCTGACCAATCCGAACTGGTCTGACCAATCCTTTGATCTTTTCATCAACAGGTCTAAATATCTTGAAGTACTGGGAGGTGGTGTGGAGAAGCTGGGGCATGCACTGAGAACTGCTGGGAGTCTAGAGCCAAGGTGGAGCAGACACTACGACTGTGGGAACAGTACTGTTTCCTGTTTGCAAGAAGGAACCTGATTGTCAGGTGTGAAGTACTCTCAGATTTGATCCATACCCACCCTACCTGGTCAACATGGGATTTATGCCACAAATGCATTTTGCAGCTCTAGTGACCACTCATTGTCCACTCATTGGACTGCATGAGGAGATGTATTTGTAGTCAAAGTTATGTCACATACATCAGCAACAACTGCTTGCAGACTGGCCCAGGCACCTGAAAGACAGACAAGGCGACACTGGCCATTAAGTGGGGCTTGTTGTTATAATGCTCAGAGAGCAACCCGGGTAAGTGCACAGCAGAATGCAGCCCTGATGCCTGATACACCAAAGGTACTCAGAAAAATGATCCCGATTCAATTTGTATTGTTTGAATTTTAGCACTTGAACTTTGTTCTGACTTCTCTGTGCAAATTGGAATGAGGTGGAAATGACAATAAAAGATTTCAGCACTTAAATACTGCCTTATACACCTTCCTCAAAAAAGCATCAACTAATAATCATGTCAGGTTGTTAAAGCCCAATTGCTCTGGATTACAAGAAATGATATTGGTGAAAGATTGTGCAGAGAACCATTGCTATTTTAAAAATAAATACCTCTTTGTTTTAGTTTACCTTTAACAGCAGAGTAAAGAGGTGCTTATAGAGATAAGAAGCTGCATTTATATAACACTTTTCACAATCTCAGCCAATGAAGGGTGGCCACATTGTGATTTATGTAATGTGAATGCCAGTTTGCACAGTATTTGCTCCAACAAACTGTAGAGTCCTAATAACCAGATAGTCAGAATGTGAGATTGTATGAGGGATAAATATTGGCTACATACCTGTAAATAAACCAGACCATTGTTCATTTGGAGGCTTTGGAGAGGGTGCAGAAGAGGTACACCAGAATGTTGCCCGGATTACAGCATATTATCTACAAGGTTGGACAAACTTGGATTATTTTCTCTGGAGCATTGGAGCCAAGGGGCGATGATAGAAGTGTATAAAATTATGAGAGGTATAGACAGGGCAGATAGAGTCTTTTTCCTGGGGTGGAGATGTTAAATACTACAGGGCACAGGTTTAAGGTTAAGGGGGGAAAGATTGAAGGAGATAAGTGCGGCAAATTTTTTTTACACTGCGTATGTAGGGGTCTGGAATACCAGAGGAAGTGGTAGAAGCAGATACAACAGTAACATGTAAGATGCATTTAGACAGACACATGAACAGGCAGAGAATAGAGGGATACGGACCATGTGCAGGCAGATGGGATTAGTTAGAATGGGATCATGGTCATCTCAGAAATGGTGAGACAAAGGGCCTGTTCCTGTGCTGTACGGTCCTATGTTCTATATTCTACATTCTATGAGGGATTCTCAGTGTCTTATAGCTATGTTTAAACATTGCCTTGCTGAATTATTAAACGTGAGTGAATTTGGACATTCAGTTCAAATAAACTTGAACATATTTGAACAGAACACATCATATCCCAGGGAATGAGAATGTTCTGGGTGTAACCTAACACAACGACATGTTGAAGATTACTAAGCATACAACTTCTCTCTTTTACAATACCATTTCTCAAAACAAAACAGTGGTTTATCTTTTAAGCTTCAAACTGGACTGCATTATTGAATTGCATGTTAACTTGATCCTGACTATGTGAGATTTGGGGAGGACTAGATTTTGCATTTACACTCCTGGTGCTGTACTGTTGGAGCTGCTGTCTTATGAATGAGGCATTAAACAGGTAGGTGTTAGGATATCATCATGGAATCAAGGGACAGAATCAGGGCAAATCAACTCTGGAAGAATCGTTGGCAGAGAAGGTAAAAATTTGTGAACGCCACTACCTCTCCACCAAGGAAATCTGGCAGACTTACAAGGAGCTGGTTGCAAGATGATGGTGTACATCCAATCAGGTTTGAAGTTAGGAGAAGTTGAGAGGGTTACATTGGATATACATACATTTTGAGTTGCTAGTAGAGGCAACCTGAAAATAGTTAATCTATTGATGTCAATGGGAAAGTAAATTTTGCAGCTAATTTCAGCAGGGTATCATTTACTCTAAATTTCAGGGCTACTGGTAGTTTAAAAACCTGAATGAGACTTCAGTGCAACTATTTTAGATATTGCTCTGGTGCCGGGGCAGGATTTAGTATTTCAGGTGACATCAGTGAGTAGGAAAAGCAGGGGCAACTTACCTCCTTGATCCTTGCCTCCTGGATGCTGCATCCCAGATTTATCACTCTCTCTGAAGTAAGCATTTGGAATATTGATCCCACCATTGGTCTCAATGACTTCTCTATCATCAGAGTGCCTGTACTAGCACCTTAAAATGTGCATTACATCATAACTCCCTGAACACCCACTCAAGGAAGGATGTGCTGGCTCTGGAGAGGGTCCAGAGGAGGTTCACAAGAATGATCTCAGGTATGAGGACCGTTTGATGTCTCTGGGCCTGTATTTGATGGAATTCAGAAGTATGAGGGGGAATCTCATTGAAACCTTCCAGATACTGAAAGGCCTGGCTAGAGTGGACATAGAGAGGACGTTTCCATTAATAGGAGAGTCTAGGATTCGAGGGCACAGCCTCAGAATAAAGGGATGTCTCTTTAAAACTGAGATGAGGAGGAATTTCTTCAGCCAGAGGGTGGTGAATCTGTGGAATTCATTGCTACAGAGGGCCGTGGAGGCCAAGACATTGGGTGTGTTTAAGGGAGAGATTGATAGGTTCTTGATTGGTAAGGGGGTTAAGGTCTACGGGGAGAAGGCATGAGAATGGGGTTAAAAAAAATCAGCCATGATTGAATGGCAGAGCAGACTCGATGGGCCGAATGGCCTAATTCTGCTCCTATGTCTTATGGTCTCATGATCTAACTCTCATTCTGCTTGGAATGAGAGTTAGATCCCTTTGATATGCACCATAATTTTGGAAATATTCCCTTGGTAAATGTTCTAAGTTTTATTAATCTACAGGAAATGGCAGTTGAGTTTTTATGATGCATTACCTTCTGTGTCAAAAGATCCCCCCAGAAAATTAGTACATCATAATTCTGTTCCTGAATGTTTCCTTTCTCAGTGATCCCTGCCTGTATTTGGAGACTGTAGACTCTGTCCAATGCCTCATCCCAGAAGACAACACTGCCAATAGCGCAGCTCCAGGACTGCCAGCACTGACCTGGTGGCAAGTCCCTGGTCTGAAAACCCAAACTTCCTGAGCCGGAGACAGAGATGAAAGCAGTGGAGCCAAAGCTGACCTTAGAATAGCTGAGACACAAGAAACTCTGCAGATGCTGGAATCTGAAGTAATACATGAAAAGTGCTGCAGGAACTCAGCAGGTCAGGCAGCATCCATGGAGGGAAATAAACAGTCGACGTTTTGGGCCGAGACCCTTCGTCAGGACTGGAAAGGAAGAGGGCAGAAGCCAGAATAAGAAGGTGGAGGGAGGGGGAGGAGCACAAGCAGGCAGGGGATAAGTGAGTTCAGGTGATAGGCAAGTCCAGGTGAGAGGGGGAAGGTAGGTAGGTGGGTGGGGGAGAGGGGGGAAGATGTAATAAGCTGAGAGGTGGTAGGTGGAAGAGGCAAAGGGCTGAAGAGGAAGAATAGCTGACCATATTCACATTACCATTGTGGGGACATCGTTCCTGTGGTTTAATAATAATGAAACTTGAAAAGCATTTTGTTGGCTGTAAAGATCTTGGGATTCATTGTGCTGTATAATTGAGCGTCTCTTTTTACTTTCATTATTTTGAAAACATTTTTATTGCCTTTAGTAGGAATGTCTGTGCATGTTATACCCAAGTGTACAACTGTAGCTTGTTTTCAGTGTTTAGTTCTTTGGATCCAAGACACCAGTGGTGCACTGGCTGCTTCCTTTGGTTTGAACCCTATCCTGAGGCTGGAAGGTGATGGTGGTTTTCTGTGGTATCCTTTTATTTCCAGTGACACAAACCTTTCACTGTCTGCAGGTGCAACTAAGCCTTTTTTCATTTAGCTCAAAGTGCTCTGGGTGTTTGATCCACCTCCCGTGTCTCTCCCAAGGATTCCACAGTATGCCAATTTGGCCTGGGAATAGAGGATTAATCAGCATCGGTTGATGGAGATGTAATCTCTGTTCATTCACAGAATCAGCGTGCTTCCATCCTTTTTTATTGCCATATGCACTGCAATTAATGTGACCCATCTATTTACATTTCTGAACACTTCAGTGTTTTATCTGGCACAACTTACATGTTCCAGCGCACTGCCTTTGCACAGGGATTTAATATACAAACATGTGGATACTGGGTCTTGATTGTAGTATACATGGTGACTTCCTTAGAACAGTGAGCACTTTCTTGTGCTATCCTTCTCATATATTGGAACTATTTCCATAAATACCATCCAAATCCACTCAGTCATTGCTCTGGCAGAGATACAGCATCAAGTTTCTTGGCTTGTAGCCTGCCTGTTCTGTTTACCTGCAAGGTTTCTCCCCCCATGCCATGGCTCACACTGCCTTCTTGTTTTCTTTTCACAAGCAACATCCATTTAAGGTGACAAGACTGTGGGCTGAAAACTAAGCTTTTAAAGTGGCCTGCACTGGGATATCATCGAAAGCGCCGACTCTCCTCAGCACGCTGGTTGATTAGTGACTCTCCCCAAAGTTTAAATCTAATGAGCAGATTGTTAGTTGCTTTCCAGGTGCAAAGATGTGAATAGCTGCAGCTGCCATTTCAGCTGTGTGTGGCTGGAAGCTTTGAACTTAAAGCCACCTACATCTGGAATCTGAGGAAAAAGGGCCGGCATGCTGACTTCAGTACGGGAAAAGGTATGGAATGCTCCAAGTCAAAAGAGACAAAGGACGACACTCTCACTTGTCTGTTCCCTGCTAAATCATGATTGGTTTTCCAGATCTCACTAATAATTGCTAAATCCCCACTATAAAGTTCCATCTTAAATGCATACCAACAAAGTGTAAATAAAATACAAATAAGAAGCAATGTTTCAGTTATTAAGTTTAAAGTAGTAAAATACTTTCAGCTCAATACTTTGCTCCTTTAGTAGCAAACTAATTAGTGCTGGAAATTACATGCAGAAACTGACTTTCTAATAGAGTCATTTCATGAAGACATTAATTGAATAGGACACCCATTTAGTTTCTTTTAGCTGTGGGTTGGTAAATTACTTAACTGCACACTACTTGCAGAATCTATGCAACAGTTGTAGCAACGTTAAAAGGTGGTACGTAAAATTTCTACATTGTTTTGTCAAAGCACAGCATATATTAAAATATTTGTCTGTTACCATTGAAAGGACTGACAGGTTATGGGAATAATCCAGTTTACTGGGAGCCTCAGGTTATGGAAGACACTGCAGAATGGAATGTGGTGAAAAGAAAAGCAAAAGCATTCAGCTCTGGCTCAGGCTTGTTGGTGAAGAGAATCTGGAAGTGTGATCACATAATGTCCAAGCTGTGCTTAAGGGGTGAGAACCATCTCAGTGACATTCAACATGAAGTCTTGTTACTTCACATTGTTATGTAGTTATGCACAAACTGTCTATGTTACTACAGTGACTGCACTTCATACATACTTCATAAACTATAAAAAGATGTCCTGAGGTTGTGAAAAATGCTACACAAATGTAAGCCTTTATTTGACTATTTATATTTTAATTCAATGGAATTCTGTGTTGTGGGAGTTACATCGCATTTTCACATCCTGAAAAGCTTTCAGCTTCGCTACTTTGGATTGGGAGCTGGACTTTCAAAAGTTTAAGAGTTAGTACACACTTGCTTAGAAATTAGATCACTGCTAACTAGGTCTGGTAAACCTTCACTGTGCTGTTAACCCATACGTAGTCATACTGGTGTGGGTTAGACGTGTAATCGAATCCTGATTACCAAAGTCTTTGCATATTTTGCATGCACACTGCTGCTTAAGGGCTCAACACTCTACACCTGCTGACTTGTCCCTACACAAACTGACATCAGGGTCCATATTTTTAAGGGTAATCTCCACTAAGCTTCAGCAGTGCTGGAAGCATATGTATTGTGGGAGAGGATGTGTGGGTGAGGGAGGACGTGTGTGGGTGAGGGAGATGCTGGAAATGGTTGCAGAGGTTAAAGCCTGGAGCGACTTGCTCCGCAACTGGGAATAGTGCAGGAAGGAATTTTATAACCTCCAGGAGAGGTCAAGACTGGTGCTCTCATGGTGGAACTGTTCCTCACAAATGCAGCTTTGAAACTGACACTATGCAAATACCCCAGAAAGAAAGAGAGAGAGAGAGAGAGAGAGAGAGAGAGAGAGAGAGAGAGAGAGAGAGAGAAACACACACACACACACACACACACACACACACACACACACAGAGTGCACTGTGGCAACCATTCCTCCTCCCTATTTACCTCTTCACTGACCCATCCACCCTCAAAAACTCTCACAGCTCCAAACACCCACCACACACACCATTACAAAAACTGAACTATGATGTTGCAGAACTATATTAACTTTCCCCTCTGACTTATAGGATAAAGTAGCCTGTATTAGATGCCTGATCTAAGAAACAAAGGAGCAGCTTTCTAATCCCAAAGGGTCTTCAGGCTGGAAGAGAGGGACCTCCTAATGGAAGTCGGGGGTAACACAAGTCATAGCTGCTACTGCAGCTGAGGGTGTCAGAAATAAGGAAGATATGCAAGTTTCTAAAGAACTGTACTAAAGTCTTCCTCCCAATAGCAATGAATGTTGTCTACATAAATCCACAAGTGAGTTGGGCACTCCTCCAATTGCATCAGGAACCCGCCATTATCATGCTCTTCATTATTATGGCAGAGTGTCAGAATACCACCCACCCAACCACATCCATGCAGCAGGAGCGGGAAAGTGATGGAGGAGGAAGATGGAATACCTTTGCATCTCAAACGACCAAATACAGATTTGGTTCTGGCACTGTGAGGGTGGAACAGGTTAGATCAGAAGCATGTGTTTCTTATGAAGGAATATCTGGGACTAATAGGCTGCAGTTGGACTGTAGGAATGGGGAAGCTGGTGTTCAAGCTCCATAGAGGGAGAGTACATTAATCCTGCTCAGAGGACTCACATAATACAAACGATAGAGGAGCGTACAGATGAATGCTGCAGCAAATGCATACAGCAGTGCTTGCTAATTGCTCCAGCCTGTCTGACAAAATGCAAGAGATTTCTGAGAGTTGGTCTCAAAAGTATAATCTTAAATGATCTGCAATATCCTTCCTGAAATCATTGCTGATTTGCATTCAAACTCCAGGAACTATGCAACTTAATATTTATGCGTTGTCTTATTTTGGACGCTAATCCGTTCACAGACAGGAATGGATCAATTGCAAAATTTTTATTAATATGACCGAATAGAGGTCTCGTGTTCATCTCCTTCAGCAGAGAAATAAACTACTGCCAATGGGTTTGACTGCAGAAAGTATGCACTGTGGTTAATAAACAGCATCAGAGTTACATTATTTGTTGCTCCAGCTCAATTAATGCACAATATTAAAAATTAAAATGTAGAAGTCTGGTAAATTTTTGGTGAATTCCTGACTGAACAATAGTTTATATTACACTTCATTTTTAGGAAAAAGGAAGCCTGACTTACGAACCCTTCCACAGAAACAATTCTGGCCAGTTTATTCCCCAAGACTTCATACTTCAGAGGCAGAATACAATTTCAGTTGGGGAGCAGCACCTCTCCTGTGGCCGAGAAAGTGATGCTCATTAACTGGAAGTACTGTCAGTTGAGGAATGTATCTCCAGTTCTGTTTAAACAGGTGGTCTGCATTTATGGTAAAATTGGGGGCATTGCTTTGCAGGATTTTTCCACATGTATATCTGCAGACATAAAAACCTCACAGCATTATTCCTTGTGGGGAATTAAGGTCAGGCTTTCACTGAAGCTACACATAGAGTGCCCCGTGGATACTGGTGTCATATGATGAGTGTACTGATAACATAAACACGAGCCACATGTGTTATTTCTGGTTAGCTACATGAGCTATGAAAATATATCACTCTGGCCTACTAGTACGACAACGTATCAATACTTCCATTGTACAGGAATTTTCACCATTAATTAACGCACTGGATTGGTCTTGTTACCATACAGTTCATACAAGTGTTTGAGGTATCCTGAAGTAGCTCTGTTGTTATGGTTTTACACTGTAGAGTTAACTCATTTTATCAAGACACTTAATTGCTTCTATATACAGATGGATTTCATTACATTGCTTGTGGCTGTTGAGGCAAGTAACAATTTAGGGCGCTGAAACATCAATGAACAAACAATATTCCGTTTCCAAAACCCTTTCCGCAAAAACTGAACTGAGCAAAAAATACATTTTAATTCATTCTTCTTCACTATATCTGCTTACTCACTTGCACACAGTGATATTGTATACATATAGGTAACTTGGACATGTCTGTGAGTTAGGTCCTCTACTTCTATGTGGGAATCAATGGGATTGCCCACTCCATAGACTGAAGCACATCTAGGCTGATGTTCCCAACTGTGATTGCACAAGATGCTGACTTTCAAATGGAGACTTTAATCGAGGCTCTCTATGCAATCTCAGGTGGACAGAAACAATCTCACAGAGCTATTGGAGGAGTAGGAAAACTTTCCAGGTGTCATTGTCAATTTTTATCCCTCAATCAATGACTAAAACAGATGTTCTAGTATTTTATTTCATTGCTATTTTCGGACTTCTTCCTGTGTGCAAACTGGCTTCTTCATTTCCTTTGTTCGAATGTTAATTACATGATACAAGTAATTTATTGTCTATTAGGTATTTAATTAGATTTGGCATATTGTGAGGTCATGGAAGGTGCTACATCATGTAAGCTGTCTGTTTATATAAATAGATTGGAAGTTGTCAAAATTGCAAGTCTTGTTACACAGGTGAGTTGTAAATCATAGTGTCTGAAATGAATTTTTATGGCAGCAAAAATATTGTGCAGTTACATTTAATCATCTGAAACTTTTTTGTGCCTTTAATCAATTGTGGAGAGTGTATGGAGTTTGATAAGATTATGAAAACAGTGTGAATCAAAATCATGTATTTGAAATATTTTATTGTATCTGGTACTTTGACACTTTATGCAAAGATTATTCTAACAAATCTCATCAAAAATATGGAATAACTACAATAAATGATCAATGTAACATATACAATAAAACAACTTTATTTCTAAATACTGCAGATGCAGAATAGAAACAGAATTTTCTTTAAACACACAGCAGGCCAGACAGCATTTGTGGAGGGACAGGGAGTTAATGCTCTGGAATGGTGACCTTTCTTTCAAAGTACTATTCTTGTCTCTCTGAAGCCTTTATATTATTGTAGCCATTCTGCCTTTTGTATTCTGTGGGAACTTAACATTATCTTTGATTGCTGTATTGGGTTTAATAAAACTCCACTGCTCAGTGTTCTGGGCTCACAAAAAAGGATCGAAAGCCTGTCTATCCAGCCAGCCCATCCATGCCTCAGACCACCATCGGTTCCCATTCCTTCACAGACAAGCAAACTCTCCTGGGAAAGGCAAAAAGCCAGAGAGAAAAATAATCTCAAGAGCAAATTCCTCTCAATTCCCAAAGGTAATCGAGTAAACTCCAGGAGACTGCAGTAATTTGTTAATAATCTCTGACATGCCACACCATCTACTCATGTACAAGATGTCCTCCACTTTCATCAACCTACCCATCTTCCTCCTGAAGGGATGCAGTGAACCCATGCTTACCCCACACTTCACTAATCTCTTCCAGAGGTCCTTACATAATTTTTTTTCTCTGACTGGTAAATGAGATATTTTTGCCTTTTCACCCATGATCAGGCTCAAATAAAATATCTTCAGGGCTTCCAGAAATACTATACATTCCTCTTCCTGTTTAGGAAAGATTTCAACTGATCACTTGCTGATAATTTAGACATTGTTGCTGAATTACTCTTATTTACAATTGTGTGCAGATAAAATCTTTAAGTGATTCTGCAACAGTACTGTTGTATTCAAACTGAGTTTAGTTTAGTTTATTGTCATATACACCAGAGTACAATGAAATTCCTTGCTCGAGTGAAGCTCACAGTGTAAACAGTGTACATGGTAATAATAAATACGACAATAAATACAGCGATGAGCACAAAAACAATGAAATGGTGCAAAATAATATAAAATAACACAAAATATTGAAGAGTAACGGGAGTAAATAACCATTTGCTCACCAACTTCATGTGTTCAACAATGATGGTTCCATATTGTTATCATTTTACATCCAAACACAAGGTTAAACTAAATCTCATCTTAACCTAAATGCTTAATAAGATGTGAATATCTTGGATATATGATTTGCCAGAATGATAGCAGCAATGAGTAACATCTCTGAAGTAGGGAGACCAGGAAAGCTGTGATTGTTTTCACTGGAGCAGGGGAAGTCATGGAGAGGTTTAATAGAAATGCTCAGGAATAAGTAGGGTTTTAATCGAGTAGATAAAGAGAAAAAGTTTCCACCAGTAGAAGGTTCAACAGACCCAGATATAAGATGGTTGGCATAAGATCAAGAGGAGAGATGAGCAGATTTTTTTTTACACTGATTTATTATTATCCAGAATGCACTTGCTGAAAGAGTAATAGAATCAGGTTGCACAGTAACTTTCAAAGGGAATTTGGGTAAATACATAAAAGGGAAAGATTGTAGTGTTACTGGGAAAGAGTGCTGGGAGTGGGACTAATTGAACAACTCTTTCAAAGAGCCTACATAAACAGAGTGGCCAAATGTTTAACCTTTTTTTCTGTTGTACAATTGCCACTGTTTTAAAGATCTGGCTGAGTTTATACTTCCACTCATTTACACATTATAATGCAGAGCTTAAATTTTGTGCTAGCTATGTTGGATTTCTTACTTCCAACAGCAAAAAAGAAACACTGAACTACAACTAGTCTCAGAGAAAGTAACATAAAGGCAACTTACTTCCTTGACACAAATTTCTGAGCTGCACTTTATACAAATTCTACAGCTGGATTGAACACGCAGCTGCCCGGAAAGCTGAAAAACAAATGAAAAGTGTTCATTCAGCAGGAATGCTGCTTTATAAAATACATATTTACGTCAGAAAATTGATTGCAAGCTGATGAATCCAGAAATATAGCACCATAGTGTATTTTGTTTCTATCAAGCAGGACTTCAGTTCCTGAAATCAATTTGTTAGATTATAAAAAACGTAAGAAAAAAACTGAGAGGATAATTAGTGGTAATTCTAGACTTTTAAACATACGCCATTTTCCTATCTAGCTGTGCAGAAATTTAACCTACCAAACAGTCCTCAACTGTCTCCCTTGGACTGGTACCTCAGGGAGAAAAAAGTCCATTAATTATAATTTTTGGCCTGGTGTTACTGACGGCTCATTAGCCACAAGGCAGCAGGTTATCCAGCTGTGGGACTGCTGAGGAAGAAAGGGACGGAAATATTTACAGCAGTCCCCAAACTCCAGGCTACCTCTAGTCTCATGCTTGACATCGTTGTTCAGAGTAAGTTTCATGTTAATCTAACTTAATCAGATGGGCATTTGAAATGACTGAGAGGAAAAGCATGTTGGAGACACAATAATAGGTTGGATATAAGTGCATTGATTTGTTCTGAGATTGAGGGGAACCATATTTCTTCTGAGGAAAGTAGCAGAAATTGTTTCTTGAGATGACTCTTATATAATTTATTCAGACTACATAAATTGATATTCTGAATCATGTATAAAACAGCCCAGCTGCAGAATAATGCATTTTATCCAATAAGTTAGTTATAATAACTATAGATCATAGCCATGAGGATCTCAGGAGAAATGTATTTATCCAGACAGCAGTTAGATTGTGGAACTTGCTACCACAGGAAGTAGTTAAGGCAACTAGCAGGCATGATTGTAAGGGTAGACATCATTTGCACATGAGGGGGGGAAGGAGCAAAATGTTAGAATGACAGAGTTGATGCAATACTTTGAGAGGCAGCTTTGTACCGTGCAATAAAACAACATAGAAAATATGGGCTGAATGGCCTTTATCTAAGCTTTATATTAAGTTTAATGGGAGCATTCTAAGTAACCCGAAATTGTACAATTGATGCATCAAGGTAAGAATACTATCTGAAGTCTTTGTTTATCTGCTTCCATATAATGCTCTGTTTATGTGACTGTTCTACCATTTATTTCATCTAATGTCAGGTATGGTCGTTAAAGCTACTGGTTTCACCATATCAGTAGCCTGACATTTTAAGTGGCACTGAACTTGTGAGAAAAGAACTTTAGAGAGAAAATGGTCATTTTATGTGGCATCTTTTGACTAACCCTCCAGTTTAATGCGACTTGTGCCTTGGAATACGCAGTATTAGCGCTCTGCTTCCAATACTTTGAGGAGGTATGCACAAACTATGCTGCTGTTCAAAATGTACTAGTTTCTGGGTGCAATATAACTGGAGGATGAATATATTAGGCATTACTCCCATAAGTATAACAAAATCCATATTTAGACATTGCCTCTGAGATCTAATCAAACTGCCCAGGAAGAAATATTACAAATGTATGCCCCAAGTTCAGCCACAGTAATGATTTTGAACATGAGTCCTGGTCAATTTTAAGAGTGAATGCACTATTTATTTGTTGGGTTTGTCAATAGTCAGAACAGGAAAGGAACTGTTGGCAAAGTTAGAAGGAATTCCCAGTGCTTTGGTTTGAGAATGCCTGTGGCATTGCGCATCGTCCTTCATGTCATTTTGTTATAGAGTGTAATCAATCTGTCGACAAACTCCTTTGAATCAAGAAAACAGCTGATTTTTATTTTTAATTACAAGTGGTAAAATGTAAGTTTATGTTCTAATTGAGGAATACAATTAATTGGGAATCATTTTCTGCAGATATTTAGCCACTAAAGAGCCTCCAATGTGGCCAAGATGGTATTTCAAGCTGTCACACTAATTTTGTTCCAGATTCCTCCTGCATCTCAAACACATGCAGGTTGGCCACTGTAGATTTCCTGTGGTGTGCAGGTGACAATACAGTCTGGATGGAGTTGATGGGAATATGGTGAGAATAAAATAGGATTAGTGGAAATGGATGCTTGACAGTCACTGTGGACTCAAAGGGCCTGCTTTGATGCTCTATGACTCCAAGGCTCTAAAATGAGTAAACACATTATTGATTTTGATGCATCCTAAAGGTTTTACTGTTCTGTTACTGCCAGTATTTACAAGACAAATTGGAAGATTTGATTTCATTATCATATCAAAGTTTATTGCAGAAATAAATTCATCTTCACCCAAAAATAGCAAGTGCTATGTTACTCGTCTTTACTGGACACCTTATAGAAATCTATCAGGTTAAAGGGGGCAATTGATCTTGTTACGGTCTGTTCCATCTGGAGCAGAGATAGGTGGATGTAAAAGGAGGTAAAGCAGTTTCTATCTGACTCAATAGATGTTCATTTTATATTGTTTATTGTTGTAAAGCCATAATTCTTTTTCTTGAAGAAGTTGCAAATTCTCATCATTGAGTATCTTAAAAAAAAACACTACCTGGTGCAAAGAAAGGATCAGAAGGACGAGGTGGATTCCTACCTCTTGTACTTGCAGGCCATCCTCTCTCCTCTGGACTTTTTCCAACAGGATTTCCAGTGCCTTGCCTGAGACCCACTGTACCCTTTCACTTGGTCATTTTGTCACATGTCATTCATTGCCCTCCACCCCTTCAGTGGAAGCGAAAGTCTACATATACTTCTCCTTGGAAATTGCTTCTAACGAGCACTTGAGTGCTAATCCTGCAGATGTCTGTTTTACTGCCTCCAGGCATGCTTAAATCATGATAATCACCAATTAGCCCCAGAATTGCAGGCCAAAAACCAGACTTTCAAACAAGCATATCTTATTAACAAAGTACCAATTTAACACCTGTTTTTCCCCTTTCGCCAGAATAACCTTCATTGTACCTAAAACCTGCAGGAGGAGGAAGGCTTATAACTATCCACTGACCACTATCACTTCACCTTCTGATACAACCTTTACATTGCCACATGTATTTTTTTCTGTACGGATCTCTTGAGTACACAATAGCATCTGCCCAATTTTAAAACTCCTTTCCTCTACAGCAGTACACCTTTGCTGCAAATATCTATGGTCACCCATTGGAAGGATCTAATTGAAAGCAACTTCAGTTTCTACCTAACTCAATAGTTGTTGATTTTATACCATTTATGTAGTAGAATCATAAATTGTTTTTTTTAGAAGTCGCAAATTCATGTCAACTTGAATTATTAACCAGGGACATCGGCGCGTAACATGAGGATAAAGAACCATACTGTAATGATTTGCCTGATGAATACTCTTGTGGCTTCATTAAGATTTGCTCCAAGGACTTTTTTTTACCTTCTTATACATTAAAGGAATTTTATTTCTTCTTAATATTTACTTTTCAGGGTTGAGCTGCCTCTTGTAATGAGTAGCTGATCCATCAGCACCACGTGCTTCGCATATTGTTTCTATTTCTCTTCCTGTATTATTAAACATTTTTTAACAATTAATAAGGTGCACTCAGTCTTTTGGATTAAAACATAATCACTATGGAATAGAACACCTTTGAAAATGTTGGTCCAGAATTCATAGAGGAGGCTACAAGATCCCTAGTATAAATAATTTGTACTTGTCAAAGTGCTTAACTTTATTCAAACTTTCCAAATTGACAGCAGCCAGTCAATCTAAAAGTAATGTCCAATATGGAATGTTATACGAGACAAAATACCTTAGACTATTATTTCTTTAAACTACATTTGCTTTATAAAACTCATATCTCTGAATATGGACATCGAATTTATCTTATTTATCTTATCTGGGCCATCAGGTCCATGTGAGCTTCCAGGGAATGTTGACATTAGTTCCATTCCCATTCCCTAATTTCCCTCTAATTATTCTCTTTCACACATACTCATCAATTCTTCTTTGGTACTTGTACCTGGGGGAAACTCACAGTCACAGGGAGAATATGCAACCTCCACACAGGCTGCAGTAGAGTTAAGACTTGAACCCAGGTCGCTGGAGAAACAAGGCAGCAGTACTATCTGCTGCACCACCATGCGACCCACTTAATGCCCATTCCCCAGATGGTAGTACGCTTTAGGCTTATAGTATTTCAGTCTGTCTGGTGGAAGTTGATCTAAAGTGCTGTTCATCTGAGACTTCCAAGAATTTGTTCCAGTGGTGATGAAGAAGTGAATGTGTTCAGGTTGGGATTGCATGAAACTTGGAAGGAAATTGGGGGAGGTGATGCTTTTTCCATGTTCTTCATGGTTTTGGAGGTAGTAATGTGGAGGTAGTAAGTTCGGAAGATTCAGTCTCTTGAAATGCTGCAAGTCTTCAGTGCATAGAATATCTCAGCTCTCTAAGTGTGGTTGAGTTTATGCTGGAGAATGATTTTACAGGCACCAATTGCCCTCCTATGCCTTCCTCAATTGACTAACATTCATATCTGAGGTTGTACTGTGAGGGAATTTGACTGGCAGGATCTTCACTTGACACCTACACACATGCGATTCTACCATGAGGTACCTGGTAATACTCACAAATAATTTTTCCCTAACCCTGGCACTAATGTAAATGCTGTGTCTATTCTGGCATCACTAATGTTTCTGGGACTTAGGTCAGAAATAACAAAAAATCTCTTGCAGAGTATCTGCTGCTCTGGTTACAGCATGTAATTAAACTTGAAAGATTCCCAGGATACAAGATGCTTGCTCTAGAGCATAGGTTTCAGAGCATGTTTAAGCCAGATGTTAAAAAAAGATTTCCTCTAAACCCTTTGGAATGGAAACCTGGCCCCTTAAATGCATCACAAATAAAAAGGTACATTCAGACCTTCTGTGTGTCGAATCATATCAATTGTACCTCAGAAGGGCACAGGTTTCCACCCATCTTCCACACATCAGGACTTTGACTCAGCCAACCCATTTCATCAACCACATTATCATTTTACAGTCTTCCTTCAGAAATACATGCATTTTTTTATTGAACAGTCTAATAGAGTTCACCTCAACCACCACTGGCAGTAAACGCCTGTAAATAGAAATTCAAAAACTGCAGATGCTGGAAATCTAAAATAAAAGCAGAAAACACTGGAAACACTCAGCGGGTCAGGCAGTGTCAGTGGAAAGAGAAACCGAGTTAATATTTCAGGTCAAAGATGCTTCCTCAAAATTTGCCAGTCCTCAGCCTGAAATGCTAACTCAGTTTCTCTTTTTCACAGATGCTGCCTGACCTGAGTGTTTCCATCATTTTCTGACTTTATGGCAGTAACTCTGGCAGTAACCCAGTAATCAGGGAAAATAAATCTTTGCTTTTGTTTTGATGTTCCAGGATCTGTGTTTCTGTTGTTGAAAATCCTTCATTTGAACAGCTCGAATAGGTTATCCCCTCCCACTTTAACTTTCCTTGACTGTGAGAAAAAGCGCTGTTTTTAGAAGTTGCTTCATAACTGCAAAATATTTTCCTTATTCTCACCAGTCCAGTGAATCTTATTGTAAGCCTTTCCTTAGTCGTGGTGTTTCTCCAAAATAGGGTGTCAACATCATCATCCAAACTCTGGTTGCAATGTAACTAATCCTCTGTACAAACACCACATCCCTTCCCATTACTCTATCCTCTCCCCCAGTGTAAAAAAATACCTTACCAAAGAAAGCAAGCAAAGCTTTGCACCAGAAAGATTGCCACTTAGCTTTCTACCATGGAAGGTCTATCAGTTGGCAGAACTCCTTAGAATCAATTGAGTTGTTGGAGTCCAATACACTGAGGGAAAACACGTTCTATCGCATGCTGGTAGCATTGGCTGAGGGAAGACTACTCGGATCTCTGAGTCAGGAGGTTATGTAAAGTTCCACACCCCACTGGTATGGCACAAAACCTTACTGGCATCCTTGTGCAGTACTGAGGGAATGCTGCACTTTTGGAGTTCAAATGGTGAACTGAAGCTGCATCTGGAACTCCACTGAGTGTAAATGCTGCTGGGAAGTTATCTCAAGATCGCTTAACTGTCATGAAGGTTATCTGCTCAGCTAAGTCATGGTTGTATCCTGTGCACAAACTAGCCACTGTATTCCTGCACTGTAACATCGATCACACTTCCAAGCACTTAATTGGCTGGGAATCACTTTGGGAATTCTGAGATCCTGAAATATTCTGCACAAATGCAAATGTTTTAAACAAATAAAAGTGTGCGGCATAGCCATTAGTCTTGTGTTCCAAGCATGCAAGCCATGGAGAAACAATACTGGCAGCAACTGTCTCACATTACATAGATTCAAAGTGAAGGAGGCCTATATGAAGTCGCAGAAACATTGAAACAAAAACCCAGAAAATTTGTCTTGTAGAAGGAAGACAATTGGTCCATTATGCCTGCCCCAGTCAAAAATGATCTACCCAACCTAATCCTACCTTCCAGCATTAAGTTAGCAGCACCGCAGGAAGTGGCTCTTCAGATACATCTGCAAGTACTGTTTAGATGTGATGAGATCTTCTGCCTCCAGCACTCTTTCAGGCAGTGAGTTCCACACTCTTGCCATCCTTTGAATGAAGAAACTTCTTCCTTAAGTCCCCTCTAATCCTTCTGCCAATTACTTTATATTTATGCTCCTCTGTTTTGACCTGTATGCTATGGGAAATAAGTCCTTCAGGTTAATTCTATCTACACACCTCATAATTTTATGCACCACAACTAGGCCTCTCCTCAGCCTTCTCTGTTCCAAAGAAAACAGCCCCAGCTTATGCAATCTTTCCTTATAGCTACAATTTTCCAGTCCTGGCAGCATTCTTGTAAGCTTCTGCACCCTCTCCAGTGCAGTCAGATCTCTCCTGTAATGTGTTGACCAGAACTGGATGCAGTCCTCAAACCATGATAAAATTCATGTGCTATACAATCTCAGCATCATCTTCCTGCTCTTATATTTTACTCCTCAGATAATAAGGGAAAGCATCTCATATGCATTTTCAATCACCTTATTAACTTGTGCTGTTATCTTTAGTGATCTGTGGTCATACACTCCAAATTCCTATTCATCCATATCACTCAATGTTCTCCTATTTATGGTATATTCTCTTGTCTTGCTGCATCTCCCCAGGTGCATTAACTCACCCTTCTCTGGATTGAACTTCATTTCCCATTTTTCTGCCCAATGGACAAGGCTGTCCATATATTCCTGCAGTCTTAATCTTTCCAGCTCACTATCACACATCTGCAAACTTCTTCATCACACTCCCTGCATTTACGTCTGAGTAATTAATATACGTATGATACAGGTTGAAACTCTCTAGTTTGGCGTTCTGCGGTCTGGCAACTCCCATGAGCTGGCATGTTTTGAATCTGTAGCACAGATACATACTAATTAGAAAATTCTGACTGAGATCTAACTAATATCTAAAATTAACTAAGATCTGTACAAATCTGTAGCTAATTAACTTACCAGTGCAACCTTTTCAATCTTAGCCGACACTGTTTGTGACTTAGGGTAACTTGTGGTTACGAGCAGTTCTCAGAACCGTTATGTGACATGAAGAGTATCAACACTTAAAAAGAGCAGTTCTCCTGCTCAGAGGAAGATGATCAGGGGGCAACTTCTGTGATCCGGATTTTTTGATGTCCGGCACGAGTCAGGACCCAGGGGTGCCAGATTAGAGTTTCAGCCTGTATAAGATGCAAGAGGTTGAGAACTACGCTGACTTTACAGTCTTCCAGTGGTCAACCATTACACTTTGCTGCCTGCCATCCTCCCTTGGATCCCATAGACTTCAAAGTTTTTGACCAATTACCATGTTTGTCAAGGGAAGTGGCAGAAGCAGATATGATAGCAATGTTTAAAAAGTATTTCAGCAGACATATGAACAGCCAGGAAATACAAGGATGTGGGCCTAGTGCAGGCAGATGGGATTAGTTTAGATTGGCGTCATGGTCAGCGCAGACACCATGGGCCAAAGGGCCTGTTCCTGCGCTGTACTGTTCTATGTTCTATGTTCTTTCCAGAAGCTAATTTTAGAAGAACACAACCAAAGTTTCCACTATCTTTGCAGCCACTTCTTTTATAATCCTGGGATGCAAGTCATGAGAAATTTGCCAACTCTTAGGTCCATTAATTTCTCTTGGAAGTATTAATTACTTTAAGCTTGACACTCTCATATCCCTTGGCTGCCTCTAGTTTGGGAATTGTTTATGTCTCCTACTCTGAAGACATTTGTTCACCATCTCCGCATTTGCTTCTTCCTCATTATTAATTCCTCTCCTATAAGGAACCAATATTTATTTTTCCCGTTCTCTTCCTTATTGCATACTTGTGCCCGTTCTTACAATCTGAGACCATATCTGGAATAACGTCCACAGTACTGGTCTCCTAATTAAAGGAAAAAAGTGCACGCATTGGAGACAGTTCAGAAGTTTACTAGACTGACACTTGGAATAGGCAGCTTGCTGTGTGAAGAAAGGTTGGACAGACTAAGCTTGCACCTGCTGTGAGTTTAGAAAAGTGAGAGGTTACCTCAATGAAACATATAAGATCCTACGGGAGCTTGACAGAGTGGATGTGGAGACAAGGTTTCCTCTTGTTCAAGAATGTAGGATCACTGTTTGAAAAAAGGTGTTGTCCACTTAAGACAGAAATGAGATGAATTTTTTCTTCTCTCAGAGCATCATGAGTCTCTTCCTCAAAAGGCGAGAAAAGATTTTTTGAATACTTTTCAGATGGAGGGAGATAGCTTTTAATAAGGGTGAAAGGTTACCAGGAGTAGCCAGGAATGCAGACATGAGTTGCAATCAGCCATGATCATATTGAATGGTGGAGCAGGCCTGTGTGGCCCTTGCTCCTAACTTGTATGTTTGTATGTTGTGAATTTACTCTCACATTTTCTCCTTACTTATCAACTTTTGCCAGTTTCTACAGTGTTTCCAATCCTCAGGGCTACTTCACAATCATTTTCCTTTGAAAAACATCCTTAATTTCTTTCATGGATAGATTACTTTTTCCATGGAGTCTATTTCTGACTGGGACATCTGTTCATTGAGAATTATTGAATATTACTTTAATTGTCAATGCTTATCATCACATCTTTTAATCAAATTCCCTATCTACCTTCATCAATTTGCCCCTCATATCTTTGTAATTGCCTTTATTTGATTTTAAGGTTCTTGCTTCAGAGATTATTAGTTCATTCTATTTCAATATACATGACCAGATACAAAATAGTCTGTTTTCTGGTTGGGTCCACACATATTATTCTTGGAAATTGTCTTTCATTGTTCCAAGAGTCTGTCTCAAGTGCATTCCATCAGCTCATCCTTTAGACTAAATTTGGAATTTGATTTCCCTAGTCTAAAAGAATGTTGATGATAATTACTATGTTCCCTTTGTTTATAGCCCTCCCTTATTTCTTGAGTTGTCTTGTCACTCAAGTTGCCCAGTCACTGCTAGCAACCTGTGTACTACTTCCACCAGTGACTTCTTCTCTCTCATTCCCCATCTCCACCTAATTTGATTTGATTTACTGTTATTTTGCCCATTTCTCATGATTGCCAGGATAATGCCATCTGTTACCATCAGAGACACTCTATCACTTTTTCCATTCTTTGGAAGCATCGTGACTCCGTGAATTCAGCCTCCATCCTAGTTCATATTGCAACCTCATCTCTTTACTGGCAATTAGAGCAAACTAAGTTATCTCTATCTGTGCTGCAGGAGTGGCATAATGGCACAGGAGTTAGTGTTACTGCCTCACAGCTCCAGGGATACGATTCAATCCTGACCTCCGGTGTGGTCTATGCAGAGCTTCCATGTTCCCCCCATGACCACTTGCATTTCCTCTGCGTGTTCAGTTTGCTCCCACTTCCCAAAGATGAGCTGGCAGGTTAATCAGCGACTGTAAATTATCATCTCAGTGTAGGTTAGTGACAAAAGGAATCAAAATGGGCGTTGATGATTATGATAAAGAATTAGTTTCAGAGATGCAGGAAAATACAGAGAGAGGGAGTGGGACTAAATGGACTGTTCCCCTGGAGCTGGCATGGAACCAATAGGCCAAATGGTATTGGTATTGGTTTATTATTGTCATTTGTACAGAGGTACAGTGAAAAACCTGTCTTGCATACTGATCGTATGGGTCAATTCATTACACAGTGCAGTTACATTGAGTTAGTGCAGAGTCCATTGACGTAGTACTGGTAAAAACAATAGCAGTACAGAGTAAAGTGTCACAGCTACAGAGAAAGTGCAGTGCAATAAGGTGCAAGGTCACAAAAAGGTAGATTGTGTCCTTCTGTGCCATCAGAGTATAAAATAAGAATGTATTTCTATTGTTTTGAATGTCTTGTGAATTTAGCTGAAGGCTTTAAATTTGACATTTTATTATTCTTGCCATACTGTTACGGCTGTATGCCTGCTGAGAGTTTTCTGTTTTTACTTCAGATTTCCAGCATCAGCTCTATGCTCTGTGGCTTTCTGTCACATTCTCCTGATCATTAACCTCTATAGTTGTTGCTACCTTATTTTTTCCAACTTCCTAAATTTTCCCTCAGCTGAACCCTCCAGACAACTATATCATGTGATTTCTGCTTATAGCTCTAGCTATTCCCTTTGGCAGGACACATACTCCGGTGCAATTCAAGTGAAGCTTGTCCCAGTGGAATAGCTCCCTGTTTTCCAAATACTGGGGCCTCATGAATTTCAACTGCTTTCTCCCACAGCACTACTTGAGCTAGATTTTCATCTCTCTGAAAATCAGAAAAAAACTGCATATGCTGGAAACCTAAGATAAAAACAGGAAATGCTGGAAATACTCAGCAGGTCAGGCTGCATCTGTGGGAAGAAATTTCATTAGAACTGATCAGCTCTCTGGAGAAATAAGAGACTGCAGATGCTGGAATCTGGAGCAACAAAGAATCTGCTGGAGGAACTCAGAAGGTCAAGCGGCATTGGTACTTGGTTTATTATTGTCACATGTACCGAGGTACAGTGAAAAACTTTGTTTTGAATGCCTTCCACACAGATCGTTTCATCACATCAGTACATCGAGGTAGTATGAGGGAAAAGCAATAGCAAAGTGCAGAATATAGTGTTACAGTTACAGTGGGAGGAAAGGAATTGTAAGAACGTGGTCAAAGAGCCCGAGAGCAGTAGAAATCACACAGGGGGAGCAGTGAGAGAGGGTCTCACAGAACTCCCGTTGGAAAGAGGAAGAAAACTTCTTCAAAGTCGGCATCCCTTGAAGAGACTTCACAGTGGAGTAGTACAATGGAGACACAAGAGACTGCAGATGCTGGAATCTGGAGCAACAAACAATTTGCTGGAGGCACTCAGTGGGTCGAGCAGCAAATGTGGGAGGAAAGGAATTATGTCCTGTTGCAGGGTTTCGACCTGAAATGTCGATTAGTCCTTTCCTCCCACAAATGCTGCTCGACCCATGGAGTTCCTCCAGCAGATTGTTTTTTGATCAACTCTCTGATACGTTTGACTCCAGGGCTGTGAGAAAATAGTTGTATGAGGAATCAGATGAGTTTAATCCCATCTAGCGAGATGACAAAGGAGAGGCACTGAAGGAGGACAACAGGGTGATCAACATGTTGAAACATACAGGCGGTTCAGGAAAGATGTGAACAGATAGACTCTCCTTGTCACAGTCATAGATACCATTTGTGGGCTTTGTTTAGTGGAAACCTGATTGGAGGGATTTAAACATGAATTTCTGGGAAAAGTGGCCATGGGTTTGGAACACAACACTGCATTACGTTGCAATCAGGGACTGTTGTAAGACAAGTTCGTAAGGTCTCAAAGGGCAAGGGCTCTGGACACAGTACTTGGAGTTAAAATGATTTTATTTACAAAGACAAACACAGGAAAAGATAACGGGGGCAATACACACATACACACACGGGTGATCGCGAACGTGGGGGGATCGCAACAAGGGTGAGATGCGTGCACATACACACACAAAACAAACTGGTACAAAAAAATCAAGAAAGAAACAATATGGTGCCTGCCACCCCTTGACTCAGTGCAAGCATTGTCTCTATGGTCCCAGGGATCCTTAACTAATTACTCTTAAGCAGTGCACAGCTTACCTCAGCATCCCTCAGAGACAACAAAGAGGCAGAACCAAGCATGTGGCACTCTTTATACTACTGGAGAGCTGGATGGTCCAGCCCAGGTAGTTCAAACAGGCCAATCACCCGAGTGTGCCAGGTACAAAGGTGTTTAAAGCGACCAATCGTCAGGTGTACCCAGAGGGGCAAGGGTGGAGCCAAACCTTGATTGACAGTGGTATGTCTTCCGACCAGATGGGGTCAGTGTTGTCATCCGACCAGATGGGGTCAGTGTTGTCACGTGACAGCCACGATCCTCCACAAAACAGGGACCTTGGTGAGAAAAAGGAGGATGTATGTGTGGCACTAGTCTGCAAGAACATAGGCTCAATAGTTATGGACCACGATGACCAGATTTTAAACTGGGGGACAATACGGTAATTCCTTGATGTATGAATGTCCGATTTATGAACTTTTGTTATAATAGTATTGACTCTTTGAGGTTCATATGTTCAGTTAGAGTCATAGAGTCATACAGCATGGAAACAGGCCCTTTGGTCCAACCAGTCCATGCTGACCAAGATTCTCATCTAAGCTAGTCCCACTTGTCCACGTTTGGCCCGTATCCCTCTCAACCTCTCCAATCCATGTACCTATCCAAGAGCCTTTTAAATGTTTTAATGTACCTGCCTCAACCATTTCCTCTGGCAGCTCATTCTATATACGGACCACCCTCTGAGTAAAAAAGTTGCCCTTCAGGTTCCTATTAAATCTCTACCCTCTCACCTTAAACCTATGCCCTCTAGTTCTTGATTCCTCAACCCTGAGAAAATAATTATGAAGTTTTTTTATATAATGATTAACGTGCAACACTTTGCACATATAAATACACTGTACCAAAATACCCACAATGCAACACTTTGCACATATAAATACACTGTACCAAAATACCCACAATGCATTTCACCCAGCAATTTCCAAAATTGTGCTTAATGAGGTGTTTTCCAGGAGTACAACATTTTCATAAATTGAGGAACTGGGGAGGGAGAACCATGAACAATATTACCTGACATGGGATCCAGAATGGGATTGAAAGGAGCAGAAAGTTTGAGATCGGAGAGATCATGAAGGGAGAGAAGAGTGAAATTAGGGAAAGATGCAAGTTCAGAGTTAGGGTTGGGGTACATTAGACGTTTTGCCACTGGGCTTGTGGAAGGAAGGGAAGTAACTGGACAGTTAATTGAATGGTCTGAGCTTGTGCGACGAAGATTTTTACAAGTTGCTTGCACTTACTGTTGAAAGTGAGCATGGAGGAAAGCGGGGATTAGGATTCAAAGAGAAAAGATGTTGGTTTTGGATATTTACCATTTGGAGGGGGGGGGAAGGATTGGGGAAAATTCCCAACATTCCATGTCCTGAAATTGGGAGTAGTTTTGGCAGATTAAAGTATGACCTCAGTTTTGGTGCCAAAGATGTCCAAGGGCTCTTCAAACTTGTTGCTGGAGATTACTGGAGATATGGGTGCTGGAGGCAGAGTGGAAGAATTTAAGAAGTAAGACTTGCAGTAATGATGCTCAGGGTTATTTTTGAATTCAATCTGAGAAGTGAACCATTTTGGCAGATGAGAGCTGGATCTAATTGTGCTTTATGGGACCCATCATTTCCCCAACATTATCTATTGACATCTGAATCCATTGGATTTAAGTAAATGGAAGTAATGTTTGTACAGGGGAATGCCAAAATGAGAATGTTTAAATGGAGACCAGGGGTTTGGGAGTTTGATTTCACCTCTTGCTGCACTGTAGTGGAGGTAGAACTGAAAAGGTCAACATTCCCTACCCACTTTATTTTGCACTGTCTCCTTCTGGAGGCTGCCTTCCTTATACCTAACTACCTTGAATCTTACATAATTATGATCACTGTTGCCAAAGTGCTCCCCCACTGATACCTCCACCATATGCCCCATTTCATTTCCAAACAAAGTCAAACGCTGCCCTGTATCTATCTGGACTTTCTATATGTTATCTCAAAAAACTGTCTTGGATGCACTTAATAAATTCCATCCCACCTAAACTCCTTGTACTAAGGCAATCCCAATCAATGTGGGGAAAGTTAAAATCCCCCACTACTACAACCCCAATGCTTACATATCTGTTCCTCTAATTCCCACTAACTATTGGGATGCCTAGAGTATAACTCCAGCAAAGAGGTCACCCCTCTCTTATCCCTAAATTCTATCCATACAGCCTCATTTGACAATCCTTCCGTGATATCCTTTCTAAGTACTGCAGTTATGTTCTCCCTTATCACTGATGTGACTCCTACTCCTCATTGGCATTCCCCGATTTCATGTCTGAAATTCCTCTACTGCAGAACATTAAGCTGCCAATCCTGCTCTTCCTTCAACAACATTTCCATGAATGGAATAACATCATAATTCCAAGTCTTGATCCAGAAGTGGCAGAGATCAGCAACACTGGCTTGGAATGATTCTGAGCCGAGGAAGCTGAGAGTGCCTGTAACCCTGACCCTGACCTCCATGGGCAAACAGACTAGTCACATATGTGAAGTTGCATTTGAGACTGCAGGCGATCACAGGTTCAGTGAGGACATAGAAAGTAGAGTTAGCCCTTTAATACACGGTTTCAGCAAAAAAATGAATTTAAAAAGGTTGGTTGAAAATCACACTGGAGCTCAATTTTGGGTTTTGGACTGCTGTTGATGTTACTTGGAGGAAACTTACACTGGAAGAAAGACGCTTAGGCATATCAGTAGTCAAACTTCCCAATGTGTGTCAATATGCTCAGAAATGTGTGTGATATTGTTCTATTTTTGGGTAAGCTAATTTTCAACTGCACAGCTCTGTATTTTAGGGAGAGGTGTAAAGGAGATTTTAGGTCCTGCTTTGAGAGAGGAGCAAAGAGCAAAGTAGAAGCAAGCTGTGGTGAAAGAAACCCCAAATCCTCCTAAGCTGTTTCTTCATGATACTAATAAGTCAATGCAGGGAAGCCTTGCTAGAACCAGTGTGGTGCAGTTGTGAATCCTAATGACTGAGACCAGTCCCTTGTGCATGTCTAGAGAAATAAAGGACTGCAGATGCTGGAATCTAGATGAAAACGATAACAAGATGCTGGAGGAACTCAGCAGGTAAAGCAGCATCCATGGAGAAAAACAGATGGTCAACATTTCAGGTCAGAACCCTTCTTCAGGACTGAAGATAGGAAAAGGGGAAGCCCAATACATGGGAGGGAAAAGCAGAGCAGGGATCGATGGAGAAAAGAGGGGAGGCGGGATGGGCACAGGGTGGTGATAGGTAGATGCGGGTAAGAGATAGTGATAAGCAGATTCAGGGGAGGAGGGGAGAGCAGATCCACTGGGGGATGGGTCAAAGGTATGGAGGCAGGCGGCATGGGGGGGAGGGGAGGAGAGGAAAAAACTTGTGCAAGTCTGTGTAGCTTACAAACAATGAAACAATTGCATTGGTAGTTTAAACATAACTCGCTTGACAGAAAACTGGGAGGATTGGGTGGAATGCACATTCTGTTCAATATTAAATGGAGAGTGAAATCTGGCATAATATAAATACCTTCTACCCAGTCCTGTGGGTTTCCCACTGTGAGGTGATGGAGATGGTTAGGATAAAATTTCTTCCCAGATCATTTACATATAATAGGCCAGCTATGATAGTGGTCATCCTTCAATACCAAACACTTTCAAATTATATCTCCAAATATAATTACAATATATTTTCCACTGATTTCTTAAACTAGAAGGAAATAACACAGCCCATTGTATAAAAAATATAATTTTCGCTGATTCACTTAATTTGTTCTTCCCAAGTAAGGGCTCCTTTGGAGAAAGAATGCTAGAATGTGATAAGAATACTATTCATCATGCAGGACAAGAGGGGGAAATTGTTGGAAAATCTCAAATAAAGAAATGAGACAATTGTGTCTAGTTTTAGGTTCAAGCTATTTGTGAAAGAAGCGTGTCAAGTAACAAGTAAAAAATGAAGAGAAAAGTTAAAATAAATGTTATCAGCATATTCTGCGGGGAATTATCTCGAGTTTAAGTTCATGAAATGCAGGAGGTGAACTTTTCCCTGTGTCAAAGACTGTGCGTGTCAGCATGGGAAAACTGGGAATGTGTAAAAATGAAACTTAAATTCAAAGCCAACTTCACAAGCAGAGACTAATGGTGAACTGCAGACTCAACATGTGTATGAAAGAATGGAGCCAAAGGAACGGAGTACAGCATGGTGTGTGAGTTCCAGAGGTTACCTGGACTTCAACATAATGTCTGTATGTAATTTTGCAAATCTTACCGGGCACAGGCAGTGTAATTTTCTAATAAGCATTTCTATAATCAGAAGCAGATTTTGGATTACATGATGTGAAACATAAACTTTTCCATTATATTCATACATACAAAAAAATGGAGACTTTGAAGTGTTTTCAACAGAAGTAAACCCACCTGTGAATAAGTACCAGTTGTAGTCATGATTTCCCATGTTTTTTCTATATTACACAAGTACAGACCCAGTTGTGCTGCAAGACATGAATAATTGATTCTTCATGAACATCAACTGCTCTTGTAACAAGGCCAAACTATTAAATTTATGGTGCAGCCTGCATTAATTCACTCCTAACCTTTGACTATCAATGTTCAGAGACTTTTAGTGTCTTCACGCAAATAAAAAAACTTTTACCTCACAAAAGAAGGCCATTCAGTCCATATAGTTATCAACTCTTTATTACAATTTACCATTTAAGACGATATCCATTGCACAGCCCCATATTCTTGAACCTTTTTTTCCCCAAATATTAATCCATTTTCCTTTTGAAAGCATGAACCAGCATTCTTGTTGAATCTTCGCAAGCCTTTGAGTAAATAAATAAAAATCTTGCTATCCCTCCATCTTTTTGACAATGACAATAAATTTATTTCAGTTACCAATTCACTGATATGTAGTCATCACTTTTTCTCCCAAATGTATGTCATTTGAATCTCTCAGTTTTGAACTCCTCTGCCCGATTCCTTAAGCTTGATTTCCATGTTTCTGTGATCTCTTTTCATATCCAAAGTTATATCAATTAGCATTATGTTTTTAAAGCAGTCCCATTCTGTCCATTGGCATCCTTATCCCAAGTTCAAACTGTGCTCAAATTCCTGCAGCATTCAAATACTGTCAAGAACTATTCCAAGCACCAACAGTGTTAATCACACATTTGGGGCTTTTATATAAGGGTGATACTGTAATCAGTAATCAGTGTCAATCGAGTTTAAATGCAACAAGTAAGGTTCTAACCAACATCAGTATTCTATCATTCTACACAATTATGGGGATAAAATACAACTCTGGTGTGGGCACAGCAGGTCGTCACCTACAACTTGCCACCCCATATTCCTTTCCAATGAAGTCAATAATGTTCTCCTCTTCCTGCTATTGCACCCCTACTAGAACTGAATTTTACCTCCACCCACAGTCATTCTTGAGATATATAAAATAGCTCAGAAACCAATGGCATTCAGTCCGTAGGGGCAACTCTGAACTTCCTGTTGCCTGCTACTTAAATTCTCCACCCCTCTCCAACCTATCGGTTTATGGCCTCCTGTACTGACATGATGAGGGCCCAAAGTAACTTGAGGAACAGCAAAAGCAGGAAATGCTGGAGATACTCAGAACTGATGAAGGGTCTCTGACCTGAAACATTGACTCTGCTTCTCCGGCCACAGATGTGGCCTGACCAGCTGAGAGTTTCCAGTATTATATGTTTTTGTTTTAGATTTCCAATATCTGCAGTTTTTTTGATTTTCACTTATTTGAGGAACAACACCTCATTTCTGAATGGGCACATTGCAGCCTTCAAGACTCAATATTGAACTCTAAAACTGTTGTGTTTTTTTTTTACCTTCTTTTTCCTTTTTCCCTCTGGGAGTGGAGGACACTTCCTGTCTGACCTGCCGGGCATGTCTTCCTGCTCTGCATTTTGCAACTCCTACATTCTTTTGCCTCCATTCTTTTGTTTACGTTCTCACTCTCAAACTGCTTCCATTCACTCATTGACCAGATAGCCGTCTTATCCCTATGGTCATACCGGTTTTACCCTTTCAGAGACATCCCCCTCCCTCACCCTCCCTGCAGCTTAACAAGCTTCTTTTCTCTTCTCTCCCGTTCTGACAAAGGGTCTTTGACTGAAACATTAACTCTGTTTCTCTTCCCACAGATGCACCCTGACCTGCTGAGTATTTCCAGCTCTTTCTCTTTTTATTTTAGTTTGTAAGTAGTAACCCAAAATGTGGTTCGTTTGAGCTACATCATGCATCATTCAAGTGATACATTCAGTGGCTTTTGACTATCAATGATGATATCAGTGCCAAAAGAATAATAAACCTAGCGCAGTCATTTTGACCACACTGTCCAATGGTAGTGACGCATTCGTCCAGTGATGGTCATCCAAAAGTCAAGAAAGTGATCTGACTGCCCACACCAGAGTGAGAGTGACCCCAGTGTTCACCAATACTGATGCAAATGTCCAGCGACAGCCGCATAATGATGAATAAAGGTGACTTTGTATTTATCTAACCTAGTACTTAGAATCATAGAATCATACAACAAGGAAACAAGCCATTCAGCCCAACTTGTCCATCCTGTCCTGTGGGCACCCTTCCATATTATTCCCATTGCCCAGCGCTTGGTCCATAGCTCTCTATGCCCAAGCGATTCAAGTGTTCATCTGCACACTTCTTAAATGCTGTCAGTGACTTTGTTTCAACTGCTCTCTCAGGCAGTGCAGTCCAGGTACCCCATTCCCTAGGTGGAGAAGGTCCCTCTCATAGCCCCTCCAAATCCCTTCCCCCTTAACCTAACTCTGACTCCTCTAGTTTTATCTACCTCTTATATGGGGAAAAGTTTCCTGCAATTTACCCTATCTATATCCCTCGTAATTTGACATACCTCAATCATGTCTCCACTTAACCTCCTCCGCTCCAAGGAGAACAGACCCAGCCTTTCCAGACTCTCCTCATAACTGGACTTCTCCATCCCAGGCAAAGTCTTGGTGAATCTCCTCTGGACCTTCTCCAGCAGTATCCCATCCTTCCTATATCTTGGTGACCAGAACGACACGCAGTACTCCAATTGAGGTCTGATTAAAGTTTTATAAAGTTGGTGTATAACCTCTCTACTTCTATATTCAATACCCTGACTAATGAAATCAGTATTCCACACGCCCTCCTAACTATATTATCTACCTGTGTTCTACCCGTCAAGAATCTATGGACTTGTACCCCAAGATTCTTCTGTTCCTCAGTACCCCCTGAGACCCTACCATTCATGGTTTATGTCTCATTACTGCTGCCAAATGCATCACCTCACATTTTTCTGGATTATACTCCATCTGCCATTTCTCAGCCAATTTCACCAACATATCGACATCTCTCTGCAGCTAAGACTAATTTGCACACTATCAACCACTCCGCCAATCTTTGCATCATTCACGAACTTACTGATCTTGCCTCCCATATCCATATCCAAGTCATTCACGTATATTACAAACAGCAAGGGTCCCACTACGGATCCTTGTGGGACACCACTAGTCACAGGTATCCAATCACAAAAACAACCCTCTACCCTCACCCTCTACTATTGTCAAACCATATTTTGGATCTAGTTTCTGGATCTGCCCTGGATCTCATGGGCCCTAACCTTTTGAGCCAGTCTCCCATGTATGACCTTGTCGAAGGTTATGCTAAAGTCCATGTAAATCATATCTACTGCCCTGCTGTCATTGATACAATTTGTTACCTCTTCATAGAATTCACTCAAGTTGGTCAGACGAAAGGATCTGCCCTTATTAAAGTCATGTTGACTGTCTCTGATTAGTCCCTGCCTTTTCAAGTGATCATTAATCCTCTCCCTCAGAAGCTTTTCCAGTATTTTCCCAACCACTGATGCTAGTTACCTCTAGTTACCAGGCTTTTTCCTGCCGCCTTTCCTGAAAAGGGGGACCATGTTTGCTGTCCTCCAGTCACCTGGTGCATCATTTGCGTCCAGCAAAGATTTAAAAGCCTCAGGCAGAGCCCCAGAAGTCTCTTCCCTTGCCTCCATAGCAGCCTTGGATAAATCCCATCCAGCTCTGGGGAGCTATCCACCTTTAACCTCGCCAAGGCATTGAGTACCTCTTCTTCTTTACCTTTCCAATTGTTTTACTTGCATGTTAGCTTACTGTGTTCATTAAACAATGACCTCTCTGTCCACCAACATTTGAGAATTTTTTGCTATTTATTTTCCACACAATAATAATGAGTCCAATATCAAATGACAGTCATCTTGACCTCATTGATTCTGAGCCTTGTCTAGTGGCCAGGAATAGTGGGCCTTGTGCTATGGAATAATAAACTTTGTGGTTCCCATTGGTGACCCTTGTGCCCACTAATAGTTAACCCAATCCTCAGCAATAGTTAGTTTTATGTCTATCGAGTGAGCCCCGTGTACATGAATGGTGAGATCTGTATCCAATAAAATTGAACCTTGGGCCTGGAACATACAGTAACAGGCTGAACAAAACTGCAACTCATGCAATAGGAGTGTCAATATCAACTTGGATAAAAAAAATTGGTTTAAGAACAGAAAACAGCAAGGTAAATGGTTGTTTTTCAGACTGGACGATGGTAGATGGTGGTGTTTCTAAGGGTCAGTGCCAGCACCATTGCTTTTTTGATATAGATTAATATCTTGGATATTGGACCAGAGAAATATTTTGAAATTTGCTTATGAAACCAGACCTGGGGCTATGGTAAGCAGTGAATCTTTGGCAATAGAACGTCATGGATAGATGAGCAAAACTGGCAGCTGGAACCTAATAGAGAGAAGTGTGAGGTAATGCATTTTAATAGAAATGATAGAAAAAGGCAATCTAGACTTAATGGCACAATTTTGAAGAACGTACAGAAATGGAACGATCTATGGGTTTATATGCATAGATGTTTGAAGGTGGCAGGACAGGTTAAGAGAGACCTTTGGCTTCATGTATGGCCAATGAATGCAAAAGTATTGCTGGACATTTATAAAGCTCTGGCTAGGCCACAACTAGAGTATTGTGCCCATTTCTGCCCAGCACACTTTAGGAAGGATGTGAAGATCCTTGCAGAGGAGATTCATCACAATGGCTCTAGGGATGAGGAATCTTAGTTACAAAGTTAGGTAAGGTTGTTATCTTTGGAGCAATGGACCTATTACAAAGAGAATGGATAGAGAAGCTCAAGATTAGGACGAGTTTAAGTAAGGGACAAAGGAAAGCTCTTTAAGTAATGTACAAATGGAAGGACGAGGGGATGTAAAGTTACAGCTTGGGCAAGAGGAAATTGGTAAAGACCTACAACTGGCTGTCTTTGAGGATGGATGATCAATGATTTCAAGAGGAGGTTGCACAGCACTGGAAGGAAATAAATTTGGCAGCATTGCTGGCATGGACATGATGGGTCAACTGGCCTCCTGCTGTACTGAAATGACTTTATGGCTCTGTGAAATAGTGAGCACTCTGTATGGATGATCAGAGCTCAACACAACAGAATGCACATTCCAAAAAACATGTCATGAGAGAGCTTAGTCTCCCAACAGCTCAGATTACAGTTATGATTAGATCAAAGATTTACTGTTTATGTCTAAGGACACATAGACATGCACTTCAGTTTTTCTCTGTGACTAGCCAGAAATCTGCTTCCTTCTGGGCTGGAGTCCATTTCTCCGCTGGCTTTTGGGCTTGAATGTGAGAGCCACTTTCCCTGCCTTTTTCCCCTGTGATTGCTTTTGCTGATGGATTTCCTCTCTCCCTGAGAGGAAATCAGGTCCTGTTTTCAGCTTCCCCATTGCTGCCATTTCATTCTGCCTTCAGCTGATTTTGTTCTTTCCACTCTTGTTTCCAGAGTGCTCTGGAGTTTTGCCCCATGACTGTGGGGTGGCCTCAGTTTTGTTGTCCTCTTGCTTGCTCCCCATGGTTGTTAACTTCATTGCTTTTTGTTGGACAGGACTGAATCAGCTCCTGAAGCTCCTGCTGCTGCTGATTGTACGTGCTCTTCATATTGTCACAGCTGTCCCCCTGACTGCCTCGTTGATCTGCAATAACCCTGAGAGGTATTTGATTTTATGGATTCCATTCCAGCTATCTCTTGCTCTTATACTGGAACACTGGTGCATTCTGCTAACATCAAGGTTGCTATGAGCTTCCTCTGGACCCTCGCATCAATATTTGCAGCCTTGTGATTGACATGCTATTTCTCTCCTGCTGTCTGTTTGTGAACATCAGCAGAGGTTGGTCAGTAATATCCGAGGATGCTCTCCTCCCGTGTCTCGATCGCAGACCAGGTCATCACCACCTCCTTTGTGTGTCCCTCCCTACCCTCAATTCATAATCTCTTGTATTTGCATCAGTTACAATGATATACTTAAATGGCATTTGTTTAGCCTTTGATCTTCTATTCACCATAATATTTCTGCACCACATTTATGTTTATAATTTATGTTTTTCTTGTGAATGCTGCTTATATGATGCTATGTGCCTGTGATGCTGCTGCAAGTAAGTTTTTCATTGCACCTGTGCATACATGTACTTGTGCATGTGGTAATAAACTCGACTTTGACATCATCTGTTCATCCACTCCATCAGCTTTATATAAAACTTCCTGAGTTAAAGAAATTCTGTCCTGTACCAAATCCCTCTCACATTACTGAGCAGAGGGCTAACTATTACTAGGTAATTATCTGGCTAATTCTGAGAAGGTGGCTCACCTTTCTGGGTAGAGTGCTAACTATTATCAGACACAAGGCTTACCATTACTGGAAACAATGCTGTAGTGTAAAAGGTCATGGCTGTCACGTGACTGTGACAACACTGACCCCTCTGGCTGGGATGACACCATTGAACACATGGCCGAGAGCGACACCGCTGTTAATCAAGGTTTGGCTCCACCCCATTAGGTAAACACTTTTGTCCTTGCTGGACCACTTGGATTGGTCTTTGCGAGCACCTTTGTCCTGGGCACACCTACCATTGGCTTGTTTAAAACATCTTTGTCCTTGCTGGACCACCCAGCCCCCCAGCAGTATAAAATGCTGCATGTTTGGTTCTCTCGCCCTCTGTCTCCGAGGATGTTGAGGTAAGCTGTTCACTACTTCAGGAACTCCTGAGACCAAAGAGCCAATGCTTGTCCAGAATCAGGGTGTTCAAACATTATATTGTTTATTCCTTGATCATTTGTACCCAGTTATTGTGTGTATGTGTGTGTGTGTGTGTGTGTGTGTGTGTGTGTGTGTGTGTGTGTGTGTGTGTGTGCGCGCGTGCGTGTGTGTGTGTGTGCACCTCATCCCTGTTGCGATTCTCTTCACATTCGCGATCACCTGCTTCAGAGTGTGTGAGTGTGCATCTGTTCCCATTCATTCTGTCCCCACGGTTGTCTTTGTTAATAAACCATTTTTAAATTACAAAGACTGTGTCCAGAGTTCCTCTACCTTTAAGACGTCAAAGAACCGTTGCATACAACAAATGCCTAACTACCACTGAGTACAGGGCTCACTATTGCCGGTTACCGGGTTTGTCATCACTTGGCTCAGAACAGTATTGGTTCCCCTCTGACCTTCACTGGTTCCTGCTTTCCCAAAACCTCCAGTTTCAGATTCTCCTCCAGGCATTTCAATCCTCTTTTTGCCTCACACCTCCCATTTCCTACCACCTCCTTCGATCCTGCCAACTCATCATTCCCAACTATGGCTCCTGGTTTATCCCATCTCTCCTTCACCCCACCACAGGAGGCTGTGTCCTTGCTTGTCATAGCCTCACACTCTAACTCCTTTCCTAAATGCCTTCACCTCTCAAACACCCGTCCTCCTTCAAGACATCTTGAAAACCAGCCTTTCTGATCTTCTAAGCACCTCGTATGGCAATCCCCTTGCTTTGATTGCATGTCTAATGGAATGCTTTTCTACATCAGCTGCACATTGCTGAGTGAGGTGCCAACCTTTGAACCCATTACAATAACCTTTGGAGATATATCAAAAGTAAAAAGAAAACACAGCACACTGAAATAAACAGAAAATGCTGGAAAACTCAGCAGGTCAGGCAGCATTTGTGGAAAGGGAAACAGTTAACATTTCAGGACTGGGACCCTTCATCAAAACAGTTCTGGTGAGGGTATGGGACCTGAAGCATTAACTGTTGCTCTTTCCAGAGGTGCTGCCTGACCTGCTGAGTGTTTCTGGAGATAGCAGAGGTTACACAAACCAAACCAGCAATTGCGCTGCTCCTTCTCCTGGCTCCACGTTCGAGTAATTAGAATGATTTCTATTTACCTGTTTGATTGCAGCTTCCAGTGAAGGCTGTAGGCTTGGTTGCTCTTTGATGGAGGAAGCTGACAGAATGTGTTACAGTCAGTCAGAAAGGTGGTGGGCAGCATACACCCTGCACAGCAAGAGACTGTGCGGTCTGCCCACCATGCTGGAACTTTCTATGCTGATAATTCTCTGGCAGAACAAGAGTATTGTATTGTTGAAGCCTAAACTTCCATCTGGCTGTGAACAGAGATTAGAACCAGAGCCAAAGATACAGGCAAACAGTCAGATCGGGCCAAAGATATAAAGTCAGCAATGGACTAAACAGCAAGTAACACATTTAAGAAAAAGATTATACACAGATGTGGGTGTTGCTGGCAAGTGCAGCATTTATTGGCTTTACCACTTTGCCCATGAGGAAGCAGTGGAGATCTGTCTTTCAAATGGCTGCAGTTTGTGTGGTGAAGCTACTTCCTAAGTGCTGTTAATTAAAGGGATCCAACGTTGATGAAGGATTGATAACTATATTTGTGTGCCAAGGTGGCATGTTTCTTGGAGGGTAACGTACAGAGGCAGGTGTTCCCCTGTGCCTGCTGCCTTTCTACTTTCAGCTGATAGAAGTGATGGGCTTGGAAGGTGATGTTGAAGAAGTTTCAGTGAGTTGCTGCAGTGGTGCACCTTGTTAATGGTACACATTGTACTACAGCGCACCATGTGGAGTGAGTATATGTTAACTGCGTGAGAATGTGTCAAACAGGGTGTTGGTATTGGTATTGGTTTATTATTGTCACTTGTACCGAGGTACAGTGAAAAGCTTGTCTTACAAACCGATCGTACAGGTCAATTCATTACACAGTGCAGTTACATTGAGTCAGTACAGAGTGCATTGATATAGTACAGGTAAAAACAATAAGTACAGAGTAAAGTGTCACAGCTACAGAGAAAGTGCAGTGCAATAAGGTGCAAGGTCACAACAAGGTAGATCGTGAGGTCATAGTCCATCTCATTGTATAAGGGAACCATTCAATAGTCTTATCACAGTGGGGTAGAAGCTGTCCTTAAGTCTGCTGGTATGTGCCTTCAGGCTCCTGTTTCTTCTACCCAATGGAAGAGGAGAGAAGAGAGAATTTTCCGGGTGGGTGGGGTCTTTGATTATGCTGGCTGCTTCACCAAGACAGCAAGAGGTAAGGACAGAGTTCAAGGAGGGGAGGCTGGTGTCTGTGATGCGCTGGGCTGTGTCCATAACTCTCTGCAGTTTCTTGTGGTCCTGGGCAGAGCAGTTGCCATACCAAGCTGTGATACATCCAGATAGGATGCTTTCTATGGTGCATCAGTAAAAGTTGGTGAGAGTCAAAAGGGACAAACCAAATTTTTTAGCCTCCTGAGGAAGTAGAGGCGCTGGTGAGCTTTCTTGGCCATGGCATCTACGTGATTTGACCAGGACAGGCTGTTGGTGATGTTCACTCCCAGGAACTTGAAGCTGTCAACCCTTTCGACCTCAGCACCATTGATGTAGACAGGTGCATGTACACCACCCCCTTTCCTGAAGTCAATGACCAGCTCTTTTGTTTTGTTGACATTGAAGGAAAGGTTGTTGTCATGACACCATTCAACTAAGCTCTCTATCTCCTTCCTGTACTCCAAATCTTCGCTGTTTGAGATACGGCCTACAACTGTGGTATCATCTGAAAACTTGTAGATGGAGTTAGAGCAGAATCTGGCCACACAGTCATGAGTGTATAGGGAGTAGAGTAGAGGGCTGAGGACGCAGCCTTGTGGGGCACCAGTATTGAGAATAATCGTGCCGGAGGTATTGCTGCCTATCTTCACTGATTGCAGTCTGTTAGAAAGTCAAGGATCCAGTTACAGAGGGAGGTGTTGAGTCCTAGGTCTCGGAGTTTGGTGACAAGCTATTTCAGAATCCGCAGGTTCTTTCAGGAGTCCAGGAATGAGCTGAAAACAACTTGGTGCTTCACAAAGTTTTATTGGAAAAGTTTAAAACAAAGAAACAGTCACAGAGCACATGGCACTAGCTTTACTACTGGGAGATGAACCGAGACAAAAGGAACTAAAGGCAAGCTAGGGCCAGGGCGGTGGTGGGGCGGGGGGGGGGGGGGGGGGGGACACGTGGGGAAGAGAGCAAGAGAGAGGTAGAGGCAAGAGAGAGAGATAAGCAAGAGAGTGATTAACAAAAAGTGACATCTTTTACACCTGAGATAAGAAGTACTCCTTAGCTAACAATGGTCCAGTTAGGAAACCTATTAGATACCTGTGGCCAAACCAACCAATGAGAACACACATATTCACCTGATGGATGAACCAATAAGCTAGGAAGCGGCCATTCCTTGTGCAGCCACTTGAGGTGTGTTAAACACTATACGTGTTAAAAAACTAATTAAGACAGTCAAATCCAACAAAGGTGTTTCTTAAACAGAGTGCAACATTGATAATTTTGCTGTGGGGGGGGGGGAGGAATTTACTGAAGAAGAGGGAGGAGATAATGCATTTTGCCTCTAATACTTAAAGGTGTTCATGTAAGGTTGAGGCAGAAAATATTTAGTATTTTTTTCTGGTGTTTTTGTCCTTGGTACCTAAGAATTAAATCAGGTAGTGCATGGTTTGAGTGCTGTTTAAAGTGTAAAATCTACTGCTAAATGCAGTCAGCACCTACAAACCCTCATGAATCACAACGTAAAACTAAATCACTGGTTGTGATACACCCGAATATGGAAGCTGCTGCAACAATGAAACATGACTATGTAATGAAAAAGCAATAAGGGTCAATCCATGGCTCCAGACTCCTAGACCAAGCCTTGACCTAAACACAGAAAAAAGAGCTGAAATTCAGAAATGAGGCAAGGGTGAGAGTCTTTGACATTTAGGCAAAGTTTGACCGAGTGTGACTTCAAGAAGTCCAGGAAAAATAAAGCCAAATAAAGTCAGGAGAAAACTTTCCACTGGCTGGAATCATATATTCCACAAAGAAAGATGGTTGCTGGAGGTCAACCATGCCACTGCTCAATACATCACTGCAGGAGCTCCTCAGGGCAGTGTCCTCAGCCTAACTTTCAGCTGCTTCATCATTGGCATTTCTCTCATCATGAGGTCAAGAAAGAAGGTGTTCACTGATGGTTGCACAATGTTCAAGTTCATTTGCAGTGTGCTAGGAAGTGAAGCAGCCCATGCCTGCATGCAAGAAGAAGTATGGACAATATTCAGGCAGGGGCAGATAAGTAATATTCTTCCAACAAGAAAGAGTCTAACCACCTCCTTTTGACATTGAACAGCTTTCCCATCACAGAATTCCCCAGTGCTCCACCTGAACATTCATTCCCTCCACCATCAGTGAACTCTGGCTGCACTGTGCACCATCCACGAAAGGTGCTGCAGCAATTTATCAAGGCTTCTTAAACAGAACCTCCCAAACCTGTAAGCTTTACCACCTAGAAAGGCAAGGGTAGTAGGCATTTGGGAACACCACCACTTGCAGGTCCCCCACTATAGAAGCCCATGAAACAGGAGCAGGAGAAGCCTCACCACTTCTTAAGCCTATTCCACAGATCAATAAGGTCATTGAACATAGAACATAGAACAGTACAGCACAGAACAGGCCCTTTGGCCCAAAATGTTGTGCCGACATAGCTATTCCCTCCTACCTACAGAATGCCCATATCCCTCCATCTTCCTCTCATTCATGTGCCCATCCAAGTCCCTCTTAAAAGCCCCCAATGAATATGCCTCCACCACCCTATCAGGCAATGCATTCCAGGCATCCGCCACTCTCTCAGTAAATAAACGTACCCCTCATGTCTCTTCTGAACCTACCCCCTCTCGCCTTAAATGCATGCCCTCTGGTATTGGATCACTCAATAATGGGAAAAAGATATCGCTTGTGCACCCTATCTATGCCCCTCATAATTTTATACACTTCCAACAGATCACCCCTCAGCCTCCGCCGTTCCAGAGAAAGAGTCCAAGTTTGTCCAGCCCCTCCTGATAGCACATGCCCTCTAATCCAGGCAGCATCCTAGTAAACCTCCTCTGCATCCTCTCTAAACCCTCGACATCCTTCCTATAGGGAGGTGACCAGAATTGCACGCAATACTCTAAAGGCGGCCTAACCAGAGTTCTATAGAGATGCATCGTAACTTGACTCCTATACTTAATACCTCAATTAGTGAAAGCAAGCATTCCATAAGCCTTCTTAACCACCCTATCTACCTGTGTAGCCACTTTCAATCAGCCTTAGACTTGCACCCCAAGGTCTCTCTGCTCTTCAACACTAAAGGGTCTTGCCCTTAAGAGTGTACTGCCTCATGGTTGATCTAATCTTGGTCCTGACACCACCTTCCCATTTTCTCCCTATATCTCTTCACTCCCTTGTAGTTTAAGTGTTTGTTATTCTCTTTCTTTAATATGATCAATGACTCTTCCACAGCTCCCTGCAGTAGAACACTACAAAAACTCAGGACATGCTGAGTTATCTCCGTCTTCAATGAATGACCCCTTGTTCTGATTTATGCCCTAGACATCTCCACCAGGGGATTCCTCTCAGCATCCAACCTCTAAATCCCCCTCAGAGTTTTAAATAGATCACCTCTCAATCTTTCACACTCCAGTGAATGTAGACCAAATCTGCTCAACATATTTTTCATATGTCAAACCTTTTTTTCCAAGGAATCAACTCAATAAACCATATTTGCACTGCCTTCAATGCAAATATACTCTGTCTTAAATATGGAGACCAAAACTGCACTCAGACTCCAGATGCGGTCTCACCAGCACCCTGGACAACTTCAAAACCTCCATACTTTTATACTCCATACCCCTGCAATAAAGGCCAGAATTCCATTAGCCTTTCTAATTGCTTACTGTGGTTACATGCTAACTATCTGTGTTTTATGTACTGTGACACTCAGATCCCTTTGAAGTGCAACATTGTGCAATTTCACTTAATTTAAATAACAATTTGCTATTTGTTCTTTCTTCCAAAGCAGATAACTTTACAATTTCCAACATTATACTCTATCTGTCTACTCATTTAACCTATCTGTATTCCTCCTCACAACTTGCGAACCCACCAGTCTTTTTACCACCAGCAAACTTGGCGACAGTACACTCAGTCCCTTCTTCAAAGTCATCAGATTAGGTTATGAATTGTTGAGGCCCTGCACTGACGCCAGTGACATCCCAACAGTTAACAATTGCCATTCTGAAATTGATTCATTTATCTGAATCTCTGTTTTCTGTTTGCTGTACCATCATGTCACATAGGGTCAAATGCTGCCTTGGTGACAAGGGCAGTCACTTTCACCTCAACTGTGGAATTACGCTCTTTGGTTTATGTTTGGACCAAGCCTGTGATGATTTATGGAGCCAAGTGACCCAGGCAAAACTCAGAGCGGGCATCAATGAGCGGGTCATTGGTGAGTAAGTGCCACTTAATAGCACTATTGATAACAGCTTCCATCACTTTGCTGGTGATTGTGAGTAGACTTAGCCGGAATTAGCTGGATTGGATTGTTCCTACTCTTCGTGAACAGGGCTTAACTGGGTAATTTTCCACATTGTCAGGTAGATGCCAGTGTTGTACCTGTCCTGGAGCAGTTTGGCTGGAAACATATCTAGTTCTGGAGTGCAGGTCTTCAGTACTACAGCTGGGATACTGTCGGATCCTGTAGCCTTTGCTGTATCCAAAACTCTCAGCCCTTTCTTGACATCATGTGAGCTGACTTGGCTAGAGTCTGGCCTTCTGTGATAAAGGGAATTTTAGGAGGAAGTAGAGATGGATCATCCTCTCAGCACTTCTGGTTGAACGTGGTTGTGAATACTCCAGACTATTCTTTGGCATTCACATGCTGGAGCCCACCATTGTTGAGGATGGGGATGTTCTTGGAGCCTTGTTGAACTGTTAGATGTTTAATTGTCCTCCATCTTTCACAGCTTGATGTGCTAGGGCTGCATAACTTTGATCTGATCCACTGGTTTTGTGAAATCACACAGCTCAACTATGTTGCAACACAACTATGTATGTTGTCCTGTTCAGTAGGCTGGCACCTCACCACTTTATGTATGCCTGGTGCTGCTCCCAGCACACCCTTCTGCACTCCTCACTGAACCCTACCTTGATAGTAATAGTAGAATGAGGGATATGCTAGGTGATGAAGTTATAGACTGTGGTAGTGTACACTTTTACTATTGCTGATAGCCCCCATTTGCCTTGTGGATAGCCCGATTAGAATTGCCACATCTGTCTTTGTCTATCCCATTGAGCACACTTGTAGTAACACACAACATACAACATAATGGAGAGCGTCCTTGATGTTGCAAACGCTGGGACAATTCTATGACCACTGCTAACCAATGCTATCATAGACAAATGTACCTGCCACAGATAGGTTGGTGAGGATGAGGTGAAGTAGGTCTATCCATTCATGTTGGTTCACCACCTGCTGCAAACCTGATTCTTCTATGGTGGTGCTACCAAGCCACTCTTGGTGATTGACAGTGAAGTCATTCACCCGGACTACATTCTGTACCCTTGCTACTTCCAAGTGCTGTTCAACACCTGAGGGAGGACTGTACGTGGTGTCAGATCTGGTTATTTTCAAATCCGCAGACTATTTCAGGAGTACAAGAATGAGTTGAAAACAACTTGGTGCTTCACTAAGTTTTATTGGAAAAGTTTAAAACAAAGAAAAAGCCACAGAGCACATGGCACTAACTTTACTACTCGGAGATGAGCCAAGACAAAAGGAACTAAAAATGAGCTAGGGCCAGGAGTAAGAGAGGAAGAGAGTGATTAACAAAAAATGACACCTTTTATACCTGAGATAAGAGGTACTCCTCAGCTAACAATAGTCCAATAGTCCTATTAGATACCTGTGGCAAAACCAACCAATGAGAAAACACGTATTCACCTGATGGACGAACCAAGAAGCTAGGAAGCGGCCATTCCTTGGGCAGCCACTTGAGGTGTATTAAACACTATACATGTTAAAAAAACTACTTAAAACAGTCAAATCCAACAGTGGTATTCAAGAGTCAGTTTCTTTTCCCATGTTTCACCTGAAGCCATGACACTTCATGGGAGCTGAAGTCAATGTTGAGGACCCTAAGAGCTAGTCCCTTCTGCCATACCACCCCTACTCTACCACCCCCTCTGGTAGGCATGTCCTTCTGGTAGGATAAGGTATACCCAAGGATTGTGATGGTGGAGTCTGGCTCATTGTCTATAAGATATGAGTATGGCTATATCAGGCTGTTGCTGGACTAGTCTCTGAGACAGTTCTTTTAATTTCGGCACCAGTCTCCATATGTGAGGAGGACTTTGTAAGGATGATAGCCATGTCCTAATTCAACGATTCAGTCAATACCTAGGGGCTGTATCCAGTTTTATGGAATGTAGTGGTAATAGAACAACTGAGTAGCTTGTGAGGCCACCTCAGAAGGTATTTAAGAGTCAACCATATGAGATTGATCTGGAGTGATATGTAGGCCAGACAAGGTAAGAATGGCAAATTTCTTCCCGATGAAGAGCATTAGTGAACTTGATGCTTTTTACAACAAGTTGATGTTTTTTTTCCAATTTCCAGATTATTAACTGAAATTAGGATCAACTACGAGGATGGGATTTGAATTTATGTCTCTGGATTGTTAGTCCAGGCATCAGGATCACTGGTCCAGTAAATTAAATGATCACTGCTAGTGAACCCTCAATGAAAGACTCCAATGTATGAAAACAACCCCAATGCATGAAAACAACCCCAATGCAGCAGGATCTCAGATCCAAACTTGAGTGTCAGAATAGATCTTCGACTGGGAGCTCTTGGGTGAGTTTTGATCCCCTGACCTTCTGATTCAGAGGCAAGAGTGTTCTGAACTGAGCCACAGCTCACCACAGGCAACTTGTCCTTCCCAAACGTCCATAGATGTACTTCTATTGAAGCATCATCGGATCCTGCTAAGGCTAGGGACCTGGGCTGACTTTCCTCTTTAGCTTAAGGACACTGAAGTCAATTGCTGTCATCTGACTCTTGCATTGGCTCAAATCAGCCAAGGTCTGGTACATTCTGGCCTTTTGTTAAACCGTGGTGGAGAATTGAGAAAACAGCCAATACACTTTATTTTTAATTTCCATCCATCATAAATGCCACTCACCGGTGATATAAATCCTATTGCAGACATTAATGCAGGACTGCAATGATTGAATTGAAATGGCATTTTCCACAATTCCTATACTGAAAGAATTGAAAAATCCACATGTTGTAAGTTCAAAGAGATTTTAAGAGCAATGACTTTGAAAGCCATGTTGCATGTGATCTTGAATATTTTTGCCTGGAGTCCTTTTCGTGCACAGACCAAATCAGAGTTCAAATCACGATGTTAATATTTTCGTGCAGATTACATATTTGACCTGAATTGTAGGGGAGAAGGGAAACAAAGAAATCTTTGTCACTGGGCTAATTATGTACTAATATATCCATCTATCTTTGCAGTCACAAGTTCTGTTAACAATATATAGTTGTATGGCACTTCTGTTAAAATGTTAATAGCTACTGTAGGTAGACAGTTCACACGAACACAGGCCACAGTAAGAATCTCTCAGCTGCCTCAGTGTGGAATTCTTGCTGCACAGGTGGTTATAATTATAATCAGCTCTTAAAGCCACTTTAAAGATTCATTTAGTTATTTTTATGCATTTCATTTCCACATTAATGTGCTTGTCTTCAATGTAAACTGTGGAATTTGAATTATATTTAACATTTGAGGGCATCTTTTCTTGTGGTCTTAATAAGATTTTTTAAAGATCCCACTTTGTAGTGTTTAGATGTTATGGTTTAAAGTTCCAGTGCTCATAGTATTAAATCAAACTGCACAGAGAGGCAAACTACATCAAAAAAATACCAAAACTGAATGGGCGTCCCATCACTCACGGGTAATGTAGCTGCAAGAGGCTCTCTGTAATTAATCAAGAGAGGGAGAGATAGAGAAAGATGTTTGTTTCTGTTTTTAATGTTGATGGTTGACTGAAATAAAATGCATTATTCTCCACCTGAGTTATTGAACCAGAACTTCCTTGAAATAGTAGCATTTCTCAGCCAAGTAGCACCAAAGTTGGGTTCTCCCAGATGGATGTGGCACCTGAAACTTATTGGCCAAACTTTGTCAGTGATTTGTGATTACTCTGCAGTACTGTTCTCCTCATGGAATCTAGTGGTAGGTGCATTTCCCTCGTAGTTACATTGTCTGCTGAACCTGTGCCACAGAACAGAGTCTGCTCATTTGAACAGAAAGGAATAGCTTTGAGAGACAAGGGTAATGTAAAACAAATCACATTTTTCTGAAGGAAGTTAGCTTAAATAAATATTTTAAATTGTTTATAAGTGTTTTTAAGTGTATTAAGTATGTATGTTTTAATCATTTTTACAGTTGTAATTGTTAATTAACTTGTAATAATTTCTTGAGGTTTCAAAATGTCAGGAAGGATTCAGACTGATACATTACAAGTAATGTTTGTACTACATAAGTACCAGGCAATGAGTACCTACACTAAAAAGAGTATAACCACCTACTCTTGGTGTTCAGTAGTTTTGCAAGCACTCAACCCATCTCCTCACCATGCCCCAAATATTACCCTGGGGGTAAAAAATTGGAGGAAATCAGTGGGTTGAGGGACTCAGCAAGTCAGTTGGCATTAATGGAGGGAAAAGGAATCTCTGCTCCGCTCTTCCATTGGGCAGAAGATACAAATGCTTGAGAAAATGCACCATCAGGCTAAAGGACAGCTTCTATCCCATCATTATATGACTCTTGAACGGGACCTCTTGTACGATAAAAATGAACTCTTGATCTTTCAATCTACCTCATCATGGCCCTTGCACCTTATTTGTCTACCTGCACTGCACTTTCTCCATAACTGTAACACTATGTTCTGCATCCTGTTAATGTTTTTCTTTCTGTACTACCTCGATGTACTTACGTTTGGCATGATCTGTCTGGATGGCATGCAAATCAATGCTTTTTCACTGCATCATGGTACATGTGACAATAATAAACCAATTACCAAATTCTGTTTCGAGTCAGGACCTTGCATAAGGACTGGGTCTGTTGTGTCTCCAATATCCTGGGGGTCATCACTGAACACTCAAGAAATGGGACAGCATCCAAGACAAGGAATCTGCTTGACAGGCTTCCCATTCATCATTTAAACATTCATCCTTCCATTTTAGCACAGCATGCTGCAGTATGCACCAGCTACAATACATACAAGTCACCAAGGCTTCTTTGACTCCCAAACCTGCCATCTCAACTGTCTGGAAGGGCCAGGGTATCAAGTGCATAAGAACATCAGCACATGAAGCTCCCCCTCCAAGTCACACATCGTCCTGATTTGGAAATATATCACCACCTTCTGAGGGGCGGTTAGTGGTAGGCAGTAAATGTGGGCCACCCTAGCATTGAGGACCAAGGAGGTTTTAAGAGCACCTTAAGAGAGAGGTGAAGCAAAGAGGGAATTCCAAAGTTTCAGTCTGAGGCAGCTGAAGTTTCAAGCTTCAGCTTATATCATTGGTAAAATCGCTACTTATCTTGAGAATGCATCTGAGCTAATTTTAATTCGCTGTACATTTGGAGTGGAAGGGAATTTCCACTGTAAACTCCAATCCATTTTAACTCTTGGGCTCATTTAAATGTTGCATTCTCCTGACCAAGATAGGTGAGAGTGACAGCAGAACCAGTACACATGAAGGGAAATTGGAAGGGGTGCCAGGTGCACTGAGAATCCAGTGTGACATTATTGCTGGTGATGGATTGGTAACAGATGCTAATGCTAGGAGCTAGAGGCCCAGTTGAGGAAGGGAGACCAAAGGACTAATAATGGGGCACTTTTCTCTTCTGGTCTATAATGAATATATAAACATTTGCATGCTTACCTCAGCCTTTTCTGACCATTCTGCTGAGTCTTGGCACATCCAGCTGACAAAGCTCATCCATGTGGGTCTATCACGTTTTTACTTAAGTTGAATTCACAACTGAATGGCATCATAGACCTTCCCACAACCTTCTTGAGTCTATCGCGAGATGAGTTACAATGATAAGACATAAAACCATGTATTTCTTAAATCCTCACCCAGATCATCTTTGTCTGGTTGTGGTTGAGACAAAACCTGAGGGTAGTGAATCATTCCATGAAATTATTTTGGATAAGTTTGTATTAACTACAGAGACAAGAATGGGATTCTTACCTACAACTTCTGGGTACTTAAATATTTGTTAGTTTAAATCTCTGGCAGTAAAATATTGAGCCTTATAACAACACCATCTTCTGATTTATTACAGACAGAAGATAACAAAAATCAGGCCTTGCCATTTTTCAGTGAAACCTGAAACAACTGGTATTGTCTCTGGTATAATTTCAGTTCTGTCACTTTTTTGAAAAACATATTTGGACCATATAATCAATAAGACTTATGAGATGTTTTGATATAATTTTAATAGACATTTTGATATGTGTTTGAATAAAATTTTAGGAAGTATTCAACATTGAGGAAAAGTCGCCTAGAAATTAGATCATGTGGTACTGAAAAAAGCAGTGCGAGATGATCCAATTTTGGTTCTTGAGCCCTCTCCCTCAAGCTCTTCTTATGCTGGTTTTGGCGGGTCTCCTGGTCCCATTGGCATGCAGGATCTTCAACACCATCATCTGCCTGTATCCTAGGACCAGGACTTGCATGTCACCTTGAATGAGTCCAAAGGCCCATCCCTCTCCTCTGCAGCCTCTCTCCTGGTGTGTACCTTTATGGGTCGGCACCCTTCTTAGAGTAGCAATACATCAGAAGTGCACTGAGTTGAGTCTGGTCCTGTCAAGTACACACAGACTTTACACAGCTTTTTGTCTGTGAAGCATCTTCATCCTCTTCCAAACTTAATTTTGCCCTCAGCAATTCGACCAACATCAAATCTCATGGGTGTAATCATGAAGTAACGTGACTTTTAACAATCACTGTGTCGACCATTTCTTAAATTAAGAACTGGCAATTTCAGAAGAAATGTTTCTATTTTTCAGGATTTGAAATATTTTTTTCTCTTTGCCTTCTACCAAAAATGCACGAATACCGTCCTAAAAAAAATACCCTGGGACATTCATTCAAATTAGATGTGAAACCTAGGAATCAGAACAGCGGTGTGTCTGCCAAGCAGCAATAGAAGTTTTCTGTATTGTTTTGTTCTATTCGCTAGTTTTAAAGTAACTGCTACTTTGACAATATTGATCTGCACTTTATCACAGACATTCCTCCACCTTCTTCTCTCTACAACTTTATACATGCTTGACTTCCCACTTTTCCAGTTCTGATGAAGGTTCCTTGACATGAAGCATTGACTATTTCACTCCCCACCGATGCTGCCCAACCAGCTGAGCACTTCCAGCTTTCTCTGCTTTTGTGTTCGCAATACATCAACATTAGTGAGAGTAGACTAGGGTCTCACACTGCTATGAAGGCTGTATTACAATAAAGAGTTTTAAAGAAATATTGCAATTAACAACAAAAAGGGGCAATGGATTTTAAAAGGATTTGCTGCTTAATTATAATCGGCCATACGACTGAGAGATTACTGGCCTGTTAGCTGTGCTATTGTGGTGAGGGAGTTCTCTTGACATACTCGCACAATCTCAATAAGTTTATATTGGAATGATTAAGTAACTCTGGTGTGCAATATTTATCAAATCTTATAAGCTCTGATGGCGACTAAATGTCTAATTTATTGGAATCTATTTTAAAATACAAAAATAAACTTGCAAACTGCAATGTATTATATAGAACAGTAAAGCACAGGAACAGGTCCTTCCTTTGGCCTATGCTGTCTGTACCTACCATGATACCAGTTTAAACCAATCCCATCTGCCTGCATATGGTCTATATCTCTCCATTCCCTGTCTGTTCATGTGGCTGTCTAAATGCCTCTTAAATGTTTCTATTATATCTGTTTCCATCAATCCCCCAGCAGCATGTTCCAGGCTCCTACCACTCTCTGTGTATAAAACTTGCCACACACATCTTTAAACTTTCCTCCTCACCTTAAAAGCTATGCCCTCTAGTAATTGACATTTCTTCCCTGGGAAAAGGACTCTATCTACCCTATCTATGCCTCTCATTATTTTTTTTATGTAAACTTCTATCAGGTGTCCCCTCAGCCTCCAGTGCTCCTGAGAAAACAATCCAAGTTTGTCCAATCTCTCCTTTATAGCTAATATGTCACAATCCAGACAGCATCCTGATAAACCTCTTCTTCACCCTCTCCAAAGCCCCCACTAGCTTCCTGTAGTGCAGCAACTAGAATCGCACAAATTACTCCAAATGTGGCCTAAGCAAAGTTTTAAACAGCTGCAGCAGGACTTTCTGACTCTTATACTCAATGCCTCGACCGATGAAGAATGCCATATGCCTTCTTTACCACCTTATCGATGTGTTGCCATTTTCAGGGAGCTATGGACTTGGACCCCAAGATCCCTCTGTATGGATGAACTTTTAAAATTTTGTTTGTTGAGGTTTAAATACTGATTAAGATAACAGGAGAACTTCCCTGTTCTATTTTGATTGTTGCGATGATTCTTTCCTCAAATCTATGGGTGCAGATATTTCATCCTATAATGCAGCACTCCCCGCATACTACACTGAGATGTCAGCCTAGATTTTGTGCAGAGTTTCTTGAATGGGACTGAAATTCGTATCCTCGCTCTAGGAGTACTCTTGTACTTTGAGGCATTTGTGCAAATATTAGAGAGTCAGAAACAAAATGCCCTGACAAATTAATAGTTATAAAAAGGAAAACCAAAATTTTAGTAATTGAATGCAATACATTAAATAGACATGCATTAAATGGAAACAGAATACATTTTTTAAATCATGTTTAATCTTACAAAGAAATATTTGTAGTTAACAAAAAAATTGTTCATTATTTTAAGCAGAATTTGTTGGTCAAGAATATTACTTGTTGATTTATTTACAGACTATCACATTGGATACATCTTTGGCAAGCTGTGATTTTTAAGCTTCTTGTGAGCATTAAGATGGCCCAATAGCAAATATCATTGCATATCACAAAAGCAAAATGTTTTAACATTCACAATGCTATGGAAATAACTTAAAGCACTAAGAAACCAACCAGCAAAACACATTATATTCTTAATTTTCAGTAAGTCCACAAAGCCTTACAACAACCTGAAAAACACTGTTCTAATTCCAGAATTCTTTCTGATCCTTCACTTTGCCTAAATGCATTCAATTGAAATGGAGGAAATATTAAAAACAAAGGAAGCTTAATAAAATCTTTCTTTTTTGCACACGTTTTGGGAATTACGTTCACAGATTTCAAGAAAACTGTGACCACAGCACTCAGAATCAGAGCCGTTGAATGATTTAGGTTGTTTGAAAATTAAAATATCTGCTTGTGTGTTTGTGCCTCATTTACCTGTCCGTACGTAAAGCTATTTCTTTAGCTAAGAAACTGGAATGTGAAAAAGATGGCATAAGTGCACATGAAAAGGCATCTTTAATCAAACAGAGCGCGAGCCAAAAGCTAGTATCAAAAGTGCCTTTTGATCCAGATAATCAAAGAATTGCAACAAAGAACCTTTCATGCTTTAAAAAAAATCTAATTCATAAAATGATGTCCAGGGGACGATGGGGTCCATTTGATTCCTATCTTCATCACCTATAAAACAGGAATGTTGGAAAGCTGCATTCCATTACTTTTGAGAACCAGAGAAGGGAGAGAAACATGCCAATATCACCGAGCAATACAAAGTCTTGGCAGTTTCTTGAAAGAGTTTGAAATTCTCCCTCTATTACTGTTACAAATATGAGATAGACAAATCAATACTAACTTCAAAATCCATCATCCCAAAAGAGTTAGAAGTTCAGTGACTCTCACTGGAGCTGCAGAAAACGTCTTTGTGCAAATTAGGGTTCTGACTGTGTCGGTTTCGACTCCGAACAGAAGAGAACATGGTGTTGCAACCAAGCACCTTGCACTTGTGCAGCTGACGAAGGTGCACTGTTTTGTAATGAGCCCTGAAGGTCCCTTTATTACTATACATCTTCTGGCAAATGTTGCACATGATGGGTGAGTTAGTAGAAGAGGATTGTAACAAACAGTCAATAGGCTCCTCGACCACAGCAGAAAGTTGGTATAACTTATCTTTCACCATTATGTCAGCCCGCTCAAAACCCTCATCACTATTTACGGGAACCCCTTCTTCACTCCCAGCGTCTGAATCCCAAGAATGGATGCTGCTTCCAGACTTGACACTAGATGTGGTGCTCAGATCCAGCACAGTCCCATTGTAAAAGCTATCCCCTCCTTGGGCCTCACTGGATGGCTCTTGGGTGGTGTGGAAAGAAAACCCAAAATGTTCATTTCTATTCTTCCCTTTCAATGTGAGTGGACTCTGTCCCATTTGGGTTCTCACCAGAAGATCTTCACAAAGTTCCTTTGACAAAGGAGTAGTGGTGAAGAAGTTTTTTTGGGTCTCATATGATCCTTTGGTCAGAAGTTTGTGATGAAGATTGATGTTCGCACTATGTCTACAGAAAACAAAAAAGACAACAAACAATTGAGTCTAATGTCCAGAAATGAACTAAGATGCAACTGTTGGCATTTAATGATGGTAGAAAGTTACCTGCAAATTTTCTGCTGAATTATTTTATAGCTGTAATAACCACACACATGCATTTCTTTTTAGTTTGTATTAATTTGACTAGTGGATCTCCTGTGGTAAGTCTCACAAGTTGAAGGGCATATCACTTTATAAGTACATTATAACCCTGCCACACTACATGTAACTTTCCTCATCTTCAAAAGACTACCAAGTATATTTACTCTGCAGTCTTAAGGACGATCGGAGGCTTCAAGCATTTTCAGGTCAATAAAGATTAGGTAGGCTTTTTTTGAAGAAGAATGTGACACAGAATTTATGACAACATAGCATCTGAACAGTAAGGGACACAGACGGTTACCAGATACTTTTATTTACAAATGGATCTCTCCAGCACTATGCTTATTAATGTGGGTGTTTTATAGAATTCCAACCCATAATGAATGATATATCATTCCATTAAGATTACGTGCCTTTCACTTAAACAGAAACCTTAATCTATCAGAGTTTAACAGTTTTCCAAGGGATCTTTGCAGAATAGTTTGGGATTGCCAATTTCAGCCCAGGGGAAATGGAGATTTTTAATTGACTATTGGGGATTGAGCCGTTTGTTCATTTGCTCATGGAAATTGTGAATGGTTATGATTATTACACATTACCATACATTTAAATTTAGCTTTTATCCCTTCTTTTCTTGAAGTTCAGTACTGCAGACAAAGTGTCCTGAGTCCTACAACAGTGCATTTAGCATCAGTGAAACAAAAGAAAATAGCTTCCACTTCTATAGTGCCTCATCACATCCTGAGTGTCCCAAAGCAGTCTCCCATCAAAGGAAAGCCATTGTTGGAATATGGGTGGATTTATTTCAACTAGGGGAAGAAGGATTAGTAGTTATTGTTTGCGGAGGAGATCGTACCCGGGGAAAGACAGCACCACAGCACAGCAATCTGAGTTTTGTTAGAACTTGTAGATGGAATGTGTGTTTTGATGTACTGGGTGATTTCTGAGGTCTGCTTATCATGGGAGAGTTGCCAGAGCTGGGAGCTGGCAAGGCTGGGAGGTGAAAGGGATTCCTGGGGGAGAGAAATAAGATGGGAAGTATCATAAGATTGGGAACACCAGCGAGGATCCAGCAATAGATAGTGTATGGCAAAAACTGTAGTGTTAAAATGTTGGTGTCCTGAGCAGTGAAGGGAGCTTTGGCTGACCAGAAGCTGGATTGGGAAATCCTGGATTGGGAAAGAGGTGAGGTGCAGTAAAATTGGTCGGAAAGCCACCTGTGTGGGCTGAGGGCAGATCTTGCATTCTGCCATCACTGGGGGAGAGGAGGCAGACCCACGATTCCATTTTAGTGGGGTTTGGTAACAGGGAGGTTGTCCCATTTCTGGGGATCAAGTGGGTGGAAGGTTTATAGAAAGAGGCATACTGACTAACCTGGACTGCTTCCAACCATTCCTCTCGATTCTATTTTAAGCTTCTTTTGAGCTAATGGTCTATTTGTCAAATCTATGCACAAAGAGAATGTTTAACTACAAACCATTCGGCACAGTTTTAGGTCATGGCTTAGTCTACTGGCCCATGACCTCACTGACAGGAACCAAGCTCTGTCATGTGATACATGAAATGGATTTGTCTGGTAAACATGGGCAAGAAACTAGTTGATTTTGATCGACTCCTGCAGGGGTCAGTCTTGAGCTAGGAGTCGTCTCCCTGGAGTTACACAACCTTTCACACAGTCCAAAAAGTTTTGCAAATTTATTGTTCTAAAACATTATAAACTAAATATTTTCTACCCCCTTGAGTATGGTAAGGATAGCTGAGGTGTAAGTAAAACACTTTGAATGATAATTGGTTTGTTGTAATTGTTAAAGGAATTTTCAGATGATTGATTATATGATTAATTTGTAAGCAAAATTAATTTAGGGTGACTCGAGAATATGATAAGTATGAAGTGCATTATCCAAAATTAGTTCTGTAGTAAGCGCTGGATTAATCAGTCTTCACCTACAGAGCAGCAATGGGGAAAGAGTAATTGGCCTCATTTCCATTGTGAGAATTGGAATGGAGAAATCAGTCATTTCAGGATCCTGCTGTACTGACCTCTGATAAAATGTGTGTGTACGTGAGTGTTGGCATATGTAGGAATGAGAGAGACAGAGATAGAGACTACTCCATCCTCCATCGTAACTTGGCGCATGGGGTAATGACACCTTGGCCAATACTGACATCTTCCTACCTGACTATCCTTTTTATCATCAGATTGCTCAAGATATGTGCCCATTTCATCTGATCAAACTTTGGCCTGCTAGAGAAGTCCCTCATCCTCTGATCTTTTCACATCATCGTACGGCCAGGATTTATTGTACGCCCTTTGTCGCACTTGAGAAAGTGGTGGTAGTGGTGATATTGATGGTGGGGAGTCTTCTTCTGTACCACTGGTGGTGGCTTTATACAATTGAATGGTTTACTTCAGAGGCCAAGAAAGAATCTACCACATTGGCCTGGGACTGGAATTACATATAGACCAGGATGGGTAGAGATGGTGGATTTCTTTCTTAAAGACAATCAGTGAACCTGTTGGGTTTTATTACAGCTGACAGCTCCAATTATAACAGATTTTTATACTCAAATTATTTAAAAAAAACTTTTCCAGTTGAAAATTTCAAATATCCGTGGTAAGATTTGAACCTGCATTATCTATTCCACAGAGGTAAACTCTATGCTAATGCATCTTGTTGCACTTCCATGTCTCCTCTTTAAAATCTTTGTTTTCTACCATCCCCACTTCCAAACCCAAGCTCCTATAAAACGACAGCAGCTCCAGCCTCAATAAAATAAATTCCCAATTTAACTCACCTATCCATCTCTGTGCTGAACTCACTAGCCTCCTTGTATCCATGTAAACACACTTATCTATTTTCGAAGCACCCCACCAGCTTTGCCATCAACTGTGACTTAGAACTGTAAGAGTTGTTGTCAAACAGAAAGAAGCCATTTGTCTAATCACGTTCACATCAGCTCCTGGTTGGGCAATCCAATCAGTCCTATTCCCTCACCCTTTCCAAATGGATCTGCAAATCATTCTCCTCAACGTGCCTATTCCAATCCCTTTCGAAATATTGATGGCTGTGTTTCCACCACCCTCGCAGACAATGAATTCCAGATCCCATCTACTCTGAAATGAAAAAATCTCACATCCCCTTGTATTTTACCCCAAATTTTTAAATATGTGTCTACTGGTCATTGAGACATCTTCCCTCTACTTAACCAAACAAAACTGAAGCAATTCATAATCTATTGCATATCCTCTCAACCTTCTTTAAGCAGAATAATCCTAGTTTCTCCGGTCTTATCTTGCATTGGAAATGCTTCATCCCTGGGACCATTCTGAAAAATCTTTTCTGCACCACTTCTAAGAGTCTTGAAGTCAGGTGACCAAATTGGATGCAGTACTCCAGTTGTGATCTCTCTACAGCTGTTGCCTCCTTTCTCTTATGGACTTGACCACTGGCAATACTGCTGAACATTTCTAAGTACATTTGTATCACTTTTCAGCCATGTTTCTTTATCTCCTTCTGTACTCATTTTCTACTGTACCTTCGAGAAAATTATTCTCCTGGTTACAAATGAACTTTCAAATTCCTAATTGTTGTTGGCCTTCCATTTGCCATATTTCTGAAGCTGCTTAACTATAGCCTCACTTGTACCTGTCCTTGTCTCCCCTTTACGATCCTATTCTGATCACAATTAATAATGATCTAGATGTGTACATGAAGGTGAAAGGAAAGGATAAGTAGACAGGATTACATGAGGGCTGGGAGGAGGAACTGTGTACACTCATCACCACAGTTCAGTTGATGTGAAGGATCTGTTTTTGTCCTGTAAACATGACCTAACTTCATGCAGATCCCACAGGAAAGGGTTTCCGCTTCCTTCCCTCACAGATATGAATGAATTTGTATTCTGAGAGCTAATTGGCTTAGCTATCCACTGGTAGAGCTGGCCAAACCATAGAGTACTGGGGGGTCTGCTCTCCTCCATCGAAGCAGTTCACTGCTCTTGGGTCACTGTAGAATGTAAAGGGTGAACCCCAATAAAGAAAAACCCACACTACCAAATGTCTCCTGAATCCCATCTCCCCACCCCTTTATCATCAACTGGGCTCCACACACCCCTTCCCTAATTTATGTTCCATCCACCCTTTCACTCTCTCCAACCTAGACTGTGCACAACTAACCTGATTTCCACTAATCTGCTGACCAAACTTCTCTTCCTGGCCCTCATGCCATCTGATGCTGTCACAGTTCTACTTACCTCTCCTTTTTAAAATACCTGTCATTAACACCCTCCTCAAAAATCCATCTCAGCCTCTTCATATTTATAAACTATTACCTCATCTTTACTCTCTCCAAAGTCCTTAACCTTGTTGTCATTTGCCATTCTATTCTGTAAAAGCACTAAACAAAGTCATGAATGATAATTTCTGTGACTGTGATCATGGTGAACCCTCCTTTCTCACCCTCATTGCCTTGGATATAACGCACCATACCCTCTTCATAGTGATTCTCCATACTTGATTCCAGTTTTATCATGAAATCAAACTTTCCTATAATTGGAGAAGGCATGAGGTACCCAGAAATCCAACCTCCTTTCTATCAGCCTCCTGCAAGCATAATCCAAAGATAGACTGTCAGCTTCGACATACTGACAACTATTCAGTTTTATCTTAGCACTAGTTGTCTTAATCTCTCCACTGTCTCTGTGCTGCCAGACTTACTATTGGTCATTGAGTTGCTACTATCTTTGATAAGAAATGAGGGATACTGCAAATTATATACTCTTGCCTTTAATTCCATATCTCTTCATAGGTACCACCAAAAGTCTGCTATGACTTTAGCATCCTATTTAAGCCAGATTTGTACTTCTAATCCAATATAATTTTCATCAAAAAGACATCTTCCATCTTCACTTAATTTGGCTCATCCCTGGTTGTCAAAGAGCTTATCTAATGCCACTTCCATCTCAAAATCCAACGATTCAAATACTCTTCTGGCCAACTCCCATCCTGTTCTCTGGAAGTACCTCGTCAGCTTTAGACTGATTCTCACTTTCACTACAGTCCCCACTCTTGTTCTGACTGACCTAAACTGACTCTCCATCTTCCACTACAATTTCAAATACTTTTGTCATATTTTAATTGCCCCTTGGTGTAACGGTCCCTCTGTTTGTAACCTCCTCCAAACCTTAACAATCCACCTCCCACCCTGAAATCCCCATACTGGCTTCTCTGCAACCTCCTTCTCTTTGCCTCTTCATGGACAATGGTGCCTTTGCCCAATCAAATTCTATCATCACTAAACTCTTCTGATTCTCCACCAATCTATGATTATTTTCATAGACCTTCTCAAACATCTTCTGATATTCCATCCAACAGATGGCACTTTAAGTTAATTATAACTCTGTGAAGCATCTTGGGACCTTATTCTAATGTTAAATGAGTGAGAGAACATAAAATAGATAAGGAATGTATCAGGCTTGGTGTTAATGCATTAATGTTTAAAAGACTGATATTAATTCTCCAGGTGTATGAATACTAAAAAGTAACTAAAGATATCTGACTGTGTTAGCTATAACACAGCGGGCAGCTTGGTGTCTGGGAATCCAAAGGAGCTAACTGTTAGTGTACCTTAGTGCTGTCAGTCCATCTAAAACAGATAGGAAATAACTAATATAACAAAACTGATGCTAAAATGCTATCAGCTTAACCTCTACCACCTCCTAAGACGTCAAAACAATGAAATAATGTCAGCATTATCCAGAGTGACTGGAACATATACTGTATGTTTAAATGCCATCTGAATAACAATTTGTGCACTTGGATCTCCTCATGTGTCTGTGTAAATTAGTGGCAGAAACAAAACAACTCTGTCACCAACAGTCCGAGCATTGCCAGCCACACAGGTCTCCTATTTTGATGGCATGGATTTATCCTGGAACACTCTCCCCCAAGTGATTAGATCCTTGTGGTATCTTAAGCAGGTGGTTATTCTTCAGCTGTGGATCACTGTGGTCAGTTTCAGGTGGGTAACTGACAGAGAAAGGGTATCATAAGAGTTGTTCTCAATGCTCTGTTTTTCTCTCCCGAGACTAGGCCACTGAGTGCTTTTAACAATGTACTGCTGTCACCAACCAACTCCAGGCTTACCTGCTCATTGATTGCACTCGGTAGAATAGCAGGGAATCCCTCAAATAGACATAAAAATGATTTCACTGATAGCTGAAATTATGTCCCAAAGTCATTATTTTCTTTTTAAGACAATATAATGCAAGGTCTTTTACTTTACATCTGAAAGCAATTTGGTGAGTTCTGTTTTAATGTGACAATTAGAAGACAAAATTGCAGGTAAGCTGCTTAAAGCGCTGATCTCTCCCCCTAAGTATTTTATTTGCTCCCCACTCCCACAGACCGCACAGCTGCACTTCTGGATCCCTCGGGCCAATGCAGGTGGGACAGCCAAAATTCCAACAGCACCGTCTCAGACACAACTCTGCTTTCTGTACCTGTGCCAGACACGTCTGGTGCTTGCCAAGGAAAATCCAGGCAAAAGGTTTTCAAAACATGCAAATGCGGGGACCAGTTTGAGAACACAAGGTGAGGTGAATCGGTACGTTATTGAACCAACTACCATCAGTTTGTAAAAACAAGACAAGAAGCAACTTTGCACTGACCTGTCCCTACTGCGCCTTGAAGGGAAAGCTGCGTTACAACCTCCAACCGTGCACATGTGCATCTCCTTTAGATGCACATTTTTGTAATGCAATTTAACACTGTAAGAACTTTTAAACACCTTCTTGCAGACATAGCAATAGTTAGGATTAGAAGTACCCTGATTATCCCCCTTATCGGTATCTGGCTGTGGACATGTGCAGCCATTCACTGTTGGGCTGTCAAAGCACAGTGATCTGGCCCTCTGCTGCATTAACGCCCTGCCGAAGTCTCCATTGATCAGCCTGTGCTGCACTTCTTTATAATTGTTCATCAGCAGGTCTGCCTGCAACCAACCTTCTGATTTGGATAACAAATTCTCGCCAGTGTCCGTTTCACTCTCCCTTTGCTCGTCCCCAAAGGATGAAATTATTACAGTTTTTGCTTTCACATAAGCATCACCGTTCTCCAAGTGGTGTGGATCACTGCCTGATTTTCCATTGGAATTTGCTCGGGCATCAGCGGTCATCATATCTTGCTGTTGCACTTTGGGGTCCTGTTCCTCCATGTCAGACAAATAACTTGCACCACTTTCTGTTCTTTCCATGTCATATTTCATGTTCTTGAACTCGTTATCACTTCTAAGTTGTGCAGCCATATCACAGTTAGAAACTCCACTCTCAGAATCCTCCAGTTCCTCCATTGTTTCTTTCTCAATTTTGACAGGCATGCTGGATTTTCGGGATTTCTTTTTTGGCACAGGATCTGCTATTCGCTCTCTTGTTGTAAACTGCTCTTGGATTGAAGGAGCTGCATTCGGTAAAGATGGGAGTACTGCTTGAGGAATGGTGAGTTCGGCTGGTGTTACCAGACTGCGATAGAAGGGAAGAACTGGTTGCACTGTCTTCAGGTTCTGAAAGGCTGCGCCATGCCCAGCACTCGCAATACTAATCTGAGCATTACTCTGAACATTTGACTCTGCACGGGGGTTATCAAATCCTGTGAGAGAACGGGTATCAGTGCCAGAACAGTTGCTGGCATCAAGTCTTTTATCATTGACTTGGATAACCGTTGCCAAAGAACAATTTCTTAGATCCTTGTCACGATTATTTTTCATGGTTGGCATGTGAAGCCTGGGATTGGGGTTCGAACTGTGGCGATTGCGACTTCGCAGAGAACTAAAAACCATATTACAACCTTCAACAGTGCACTTATGTTTAATTTTCAGATGAACGGCATTGTAATGAATCTTCAATGTGCCTTTATCATAAAAGGTCTTCTCACATGCACTGCAGTAAACTCGCCCCTTGGTCGTTAGGTTGCCTGGTTTTTCCATGGACTTGACTCTGGTGGTATGAGAGGGCAGTTGTGCTTGTTCAAACTCCTGGTTTGGTGTTACACTCAGCGAAGGGGATGTCACAACGCTAGAGTCATTGGTGGAGTCATTCTTCAGGTCTAGGTTAATCTTATCTTGGGAATTCTGGCTGTTTTCTTCAGTACTCTGAAACGAATCAGCACCAGTACTTATAAGAAAACTCTTGCTGATAGGAATTGGAATTTCTTGCTTGGTTTCCCTTGGTCTCTCTGGAGACTGATCCAGGAGGAAACTATTGGGAGATGTCCCTAATAGAGGCATTGGAATAGGATTAAAAAATTGGAAGGGCAACATAAAAGCCAGGTTGTTCACGATTTTCTCAAAGTGATGAACACTGTTTGGGTTTACTTTCTCCGAATGCATGGACAGACTGGGATTTCGAGTTTGATTGCTGCTTTCTATAAATGCTCTGATATCGGAGTTACTCTTGGCAGACGGGACAACAATGGCATTTCCCTCCTTTTCCTGAATTGCCATGAGTTCAACGATGGACTTGGTTTCTCCAAAACGAAGGAATTGATGCAGAGAGACCATTTCTTCATCATACGTCATTATATTCCACCGATCAAGTACTTTTCCTGAGGCATCCTATGACACAAGAATTAATATGGATTAAAACTCCTATAGAATATGAATTACTCAATTATTAAAACTGCTAAATATAGTTCTATATTTTCATGCTGGTTAATTTTCCAAATGCACTCTGGTGACAGGAAGCTTGCCTATTGAAGGGGACATATTCAAATGTTGCAGAGTTTTTCTAACATATGTTCGCATGCAGTGTCATTCCCAGTTATCAGTAGGAACTCTTCAAAGAATGCAACCATTATAGCTGTTGCAGTAAACTATGGACCAATTGAAAACAAAATTACTCAGTTTTCAAGCATGTTAAATGACTATTAATCCAAAACTCTTGCATCTCCTCTAGATAGTCTATTTTATTTGTTTTAGTTGGATGGGATCCTTTCAGCTTTCATTCATACTACAGGGAATAAGTTGAAAAAACAAGGTAGAACAAGGCAAAAGTAAAATCAATTCATTTGTATCGCACTGCTATTGTATCTCGATCTGTTCCCTTTATGACTTTGAGCTAGAGCATGATGATTGGTTTTATGCTTCTTCCCAGCTAAAGCAATGTGGTATGGCCATATCCACAAAAGTGAGAAAGAAGTAAAATATGATTTTTATTGGATAAGAACAAGAAGCAGTAGCATGCCATCCAACTCCATGACACTGCATTAAGGTTAGGGATCTTTGACCTCAAATACCTTTTCTTGTCATATTCCCAAATCCTTCATTAATAATGCTTCAATTATATATCCTTCAATTATATTACATAGTCCAAAAATTCCATTGAACTCAATGTAGAATCAATGAATCAATCACTGAAATTCCAGACCCCTCCAGGGGAGAGAATTCCTCACATTCACCACCTTCTGAGTGAAAATATTTCACCTCAATTCAGTCCTATATGCCTACTTTGAATCTGTGACCCCTAGCTCTGGACTGCTTAGCTAGGAAAGTATCCTGTATCCTTTCCGCATCTGTGAGATTCTCGAAAAGATGTTGTATGCTTCATTGAAGTCATCTCTCATTCTTCTAACCTCTAAAGAGATCAACCCTGTATAATCTCTTTCCAGGAACCAGACTGATGAATCTTCACTACATTCTCTCAATAGCAAGTAGATAAAAATTGTACATAATATTTGATGTGTGGTCTCCCCACGGCCAATATAATTGTCGGAGGCATCTTTAGTATTCAAAACCTCTTGCACTAAACAACAACATACTGTTAACCTTCCTAACTGCCTGTTACACCTGCATGTTAGTTTGCAGCTTTTAATATCAATGTTTCCTAATCTCTCACCAATACATGAAATCATGAGAAATAATGACTCCACAGAGCAGGTCTATCCAAAGCACAACTGTGACAATTTTCCAACATATAACTGCAAGTCAAATATACATTGTTAACCTGGTCATGGATTTTGAAGAGATTTTTGAAGCTGTGGAGTTTTACTAAGTTAGAAAGGGTGAAGGGAGTGAAGTTGAGAGTAGAGGGATAAGATGGCTTAAGGCTTCACTGAAGATGGAGCAGCAGCAGGCCGGGAGAAAATATCCATAGCAAGCCAGCATTGAAAGGCCGAAAGTATGCAAGCTGGGGGCCAGGAAAGGACACTGAGGTATGGTGGGGGAGACTTGAAATAAGAAAGAAGGCTTTACAATTGAGTTGCAGCCAAATGAAGTAAACTAATCCTGAGGCAATAGGAAATGAGGCTTTGGACAATTCGAGATAGAAGCAGGGAGAGATGAAATCTCTGCAAGATGGGATTTGGAAATTGGCAAAAAAAAAATGAAGTTTAATCTAAATCTATTGAGATTTACAACAGTGGGTCTGGTGGCATTGGTCTTGCTCTGATTGTAGCGTTCTTGTTGTTTATCAGCCGTCAATAAGTGGGGTTACTGAGGGATTCAATTCTGCCTGCTGATCCCTTTTACCCTGGGAGGGAGGTGGAACCACAGCCCCTCCTTTCTGAGGCTTAGAAAAAAAAAGGATTGAGGAATCCTCGATCCTTTCTAGAGGATTTTGCAGTTGTTATGGCAGCAATTCTGCTAAGTTTCATCACCATTATGCTGTGAAACCAATAGCACTTTATATAGTAAGCAGAAGTTAGATAGGAAAACTCATACATTGTTTTGTGTGTTTCCTTGTCCATTTATGGGGTGTGTGGTTCCTCAGCCTTGTCCAACACAATCTTTGAAAATCAGCAATCTAACAACGACTTGAGGCACTTACGTACTGCTCTCACTGCAAAATATTCTGGAAATGTTATTGCATGTGTTTTAGATGTTCTAAGCCATAATTATTGTTTAGTGTGTCTGGTCCTACAAAAGATAATTTTATATGCATGGATTACAAATCCTTCAGATAAATATTTCAAAATACAATACATTTTAAAGTCAGTGCACAAGAATGGAGAGTATTTCTGGAGAATATAACCTGCCCTTAGAGCTCTAAGATTGATGCAAAAAGAAGAAACAGGCATAATGAGTGGATCAGGAAGCTCTTTAGATATGAGATCCAGTCCCAGAGCCAGGAGACTGAGAGCAGGTCAGTGCTTGGATTGACACCTCCAGGACCTGGTGCTGCAAGAGGCTCTGATCAGCGAATGCACCAACACATTTCACCTCCCCAAAAATGCACAACTTTACTCATACACTGCTCCATGCACCATACTTCCACAGGTCACCTGGCAACAGATCTATCAATCAGCATTCCTATCATGTTCCCCACCACACACTCAGCCTTGAAGTCTCATAAAGCACTCTTTGACAATACATTCATTGTCACCTGCCATGTTCCTCCTCCTCATTCTCATGTTCTGCTTGCTGTTGCTCTACGGTGGGCAAACACTGTGCTCTTGTAATAGCCAGATCGTGGACACTTCAGCAGGAAACAGCAAAGGGGGGGGGGGGGTCCCGCTTTAGGGAGTGCTCCAGGCAATGAGGTCCGTGTTTCAGCTCCTGGTAATCTTGTCAGACTTGCTCATCCCCCCCAACACATGGTTAAGGTACCCGCTGCTGCTGCCTGGGATGATCCAGAGAGGTGAGTGGTATGTGACTTTCACCTGCACCGGCTGAGTGCCTAGGTATGGGTTTGTGATTGGGGAATTGCCAGCAGAAGTTGCCAGGTTCCAGTGGTCATTTACTTCAGAACTTTAGCCTCTCAAGAAGACCTTTGGGATAAGGGTTCTGTCTAGGACCTTTCACCAACCTCCTTAGGAAGACTGCCTGATCCCTTCCCCTCATCCTTCCCTGCTCTTAATCTTGTTGGAGCCAGTACGACCTTTGCTTATGCACTTGTACTTTAACCTCCTTAACGGCAATCAAAGTCTGCGGTCACTGAAGAATACCCACCGTTCCATTCCAAGGCAACCCCATACAAACCTGCAAGCATTTGTGATCTCTCTATGGCACCACAGGCAATTGTGGGAATGTTGTACGAGGATAAATCATTATGGGGTTCATTTGCTCATGTAGATTTGATCAAGAAATTGAAATACCTCAGGAAACGTTGTCAGGCACTTTGTCGACATTGTGGAATATTCCTATCAATATTTATACCAGTAAATCTCTGAGCATTTTAACAAACAAGTGTAAGTGTTGTGTCTCTTGACCTCATTGCACACCTTAGAGGAGTTCCCAGGAGAAAGGACTGCTTGGTCATCAGTATCCTGGTCTGGAGGAGGAATGAGAGGGAAAGACACCAGGCCAGGTGTTAGCAGCTGCTGCAGAAGGGAATGGAGGACATCAGATGCACAACGACTTACTGCACACCCCCAAACCTGTGATAATGAGGGGTGATTTCCACAAGAACAGGAGCACTGTTGGCAGCATGAGGAAGAGAAGAAGCAGGAGAGGAGGCTCGGAGGGTGATGGATTCCTTCTCTGGACCTCCTTCACCTCCAGGGCCACTCCATAAAACCTGCTTTTCTTTTCTTCCCTTCCCTCTCACTCTCATAGTTTTTCAACTATCCTTGCACCTCCTGGTGTGTCAGAGAGCTTAGTCCGCATCTTCAGTGGAAGTGGGTGATTGCAGCACTCAATTACCAGACCACAGATGTCACCAATTTAACATCACCAGGCAGGTTCAAATTATAGTCATCAGCAATTAGGACCAAAGACTAAACTGTGAGACAAGCATGTCATTTTGGCACTGCACCCATTTAGCACATGATCCCACCCTTTAACCAAATGTGTGTTATGAACTTTATCTCCAGAGGTATGTTTCTCAACTAGTAAAACCTTGAAACAGCAATGAAAGAAAATTTGAACTATGTGTTTGATCTGTTGCACTTGATCAACATTTGTTTCCTGGTTAACTCTCCCTTCTTGGTCATTTCTAGTTCCCGTTTCTTACGCAGTGATTAGCAGCCTCTCCATGAGCTCAAACAGCATTATCAGCTGCTCTAAGTAGAGCCAATCAAATGAAAACACAACATGAAACAATAGATGTAAAGAGGAACATAAGAAGTGAGATACCAAAAATATGTACAACCAATCACATCTAAATTCTCAGCAGATCTCCTACTATATGGTTATGAAGTAACAAATAATATGCTATTTCATAACGGGAATGTTAAACCACACATTGAATAAAATATTAATATTATGCTGTTCTAAAGCAGAATTTCCTCTTTGAAAACCACACAGTATAATTAGCAAACAGTGCTATTTATCAGAGTTTAATAGCTTCTGGGCAGAACTACAGTTGATGATGTCACTCAACATTTAATTGCATGTAATTTTTACATTCAGAATTAAATATCTGGCTCTTCTTTGCTCTGTTTTGAAAGGAAATGTGCTTGTTTTCTGTATTAATGAGGTATTTTCTGTTCATGAACATATTTCTCTGCATCTACGACTGGTTTACTTTGCAGGAAGAAATTGGCCCAAGTTTGTAATTAAGTAAGTAACTTGATGGGCAGAAAAATCATAAACACAGATACTATTTGTAAAGTCAAATTGATGTTGCAGTCAAACTTTCATTGTCATCTTGTCAGGTAGTTGCAAACGTAATGTTGCACACACACACACAGGCACTCACACGTGTGGATGCAGGCAACACACACACACACGGACATGCACGGGAACACAGACATGCACATACACACACATGCACACCACCTGCAGAATAATCCCACTGAGCTAACAATGTATTTAATTGTTATTACTTTCCAGTCGCTGAACTTGACACTTGCACGTGTTGAGTAGTATTTACTATTCAGCTCAGTTCCCCAATCCGCCTATTTCATTAGTTTATTTCCCTCTTGTTTGCAGTCCCTTCCAATCTGGTACCTCATAAAACACACAGCCCCTTCCCAGAAACCAGTTGCTCATTGATGCAAGCAATTTGTAATAACAACAAAATTTTGGCAAAGGTTGTTAAATACTAATGTTCAAATATTTTAAATTAAAGACATAATAATTAGCAGATGGGAAATTATGTTATAAACTGGAAATGTCAGAAACTAAGAAAACAATACCATATTTATATCATTTTTACTCATCTATTATTGATTCTATATACTTAAAATGACCTAAACCTCTTACAGAAAAATGGGAAAAATTTAACGTAAATTATAAGCTCAACCCAAAATAGGTAAAGATATTTTCTCCACTGCAGTGCCATCAAGTCTGCGCTAATATAAAGTTTCCTCCAATCTTCGACACTCTCGCTCTAATCAAGTAGGATAAAATTTCCTTCGTCTGATACATATTTGATCAGAGTAACAGTTATGGCAAAAATATTCAGAATTTATTAAAAGCCTTACGTGCACCATGTGATGATTTTAAATATCACTCATGTATTCTAATAAACATTTCTTACATCACTCAATATAAGTAATGCTACACTAGGTACATTGGGACTTAAGTTGACTAATTAATGAGGTTATCTGTATACATCAATTAAGAATCAATGAACCTGCACCTTACTGTTGCTTGTTGAGGGATGTGGATATTTCTGGCCAGACCCCTATGTATTGTCCATCAGTACTTGGCTGAGACTAGATGCTTTGCTAGGCCATTGAAGAGTCAATTTAATGAACACAAGAACTAGATGCATGAGAAGCCATTCGGTTCCTGACCCCTGCTCCACCACTCATGACTGACCTTTCATCTCAGCACCAGTTTCCTGCACTAACTCCATATCCCTTGATCACATTAATATCTAAAAAGCAATTGATTTTTTTCTTGAATATAATCAATGACTGAGCCTCCAAATCCAAAGATTCATTACACACTGGGCAAAGAAATCTCTCATCTCAGTCTTGAATTTGAGATTTTCATCCCTGGTACCAGATTCCCCAAACAGAAGAACCTTCAACTCTGCAAGTATGCTGTCAAGCCTCGTAAGAATAATACGTTTTAACAAGATCGCTTCTTGTTCTTCTAAACTCTATAGACCATGGGCCCAGTCTTCTTAAACTCTTTTCAGAGAATCAGTCTGGTGAATCTTGGCTCCCTCTGTCACAGGTGTGGCTTCCCTAGTGTAGGGAGACCAGACCTGTACACATTATTCCAGATGCAGTCTCACGAGGCCCCTATATAATTTTAACAAGACATTCCTAGTCTTGTACTCATATCCTTTTGCAGTAAAGCCCAGAAGATCATTGTCTTCCAAATTGCTTTGGTATACTTGCACGTTAACTTTCACTGATTCATGTTCATGAATATCCATGTTTCTCAAAACACCATCATTTTTCAATCTCCAACTATTCCACTTATTTATTTCAACAAAAGTGGCTGAACTTTCTCATTATATTTCACTGGCCACATCCTTGCCCATTCGCTTAGCGTGTCGATAAGCCCCTGGAATATTGTCTCATTCTCAGCCCAGACTGCCACCTAGAGGACTGGAAAACCATGACTCCAGCACCACTATCCAAGGAAAGGAGACAGAAAGCACAAAATCATAGGCCAGTTGGACTAACAATGTCAACTGGGAAAATGCTAAAGGTGATAGTGGGACAAGCAGAGTGAACATGGTTTTATGAAAGGGAAATCCAGATTGACATTTTTTTTCTGGAGTACTTTGAGGAGGTAACAAACATGCTGGATAAATGGGACCCAGCAGATATAGTGTATTTGGACTTCCAGAAGGCATTCAATAAGGTGCCACATGACTAATTGCACAAGAGGGCACTGGATTGGGGATAATATATTGGCATAGATAGGGATTAAACTAACAGAAATAAGAGAATTGGGTCATTTTCAGTTTGGTAATCAGCAGCTAGTAGAATACCACAGGGATCAGTACTGGGAACTCAACAGTTTTTAATCTAAATTAATTAAGGAAGAAGTGACTGAGCGTACTGTAGACAAATTTGCTGATGACACATTGTGGGAGAACACATAGAGCCTGCAAAGTTAAGGGAATGGGCAAAAGATGGAAGATGACTAATGATGTGGGAATATGTGAAGTTATCTACTTTGGAAAGAAGAATGAAAATGCAAATTATTGTTTAAATGGACTTAATACTACAAAATGTTCAGTTACAAAGGCATCTTGAAGCCCTTATACATGAAACAAAAAAGTTAGTGTGAGTATAGCAAGTAATGAGGAAGGCTAATGGAATGGTGGCCTCTGGATTATAAAGGTAGGGAAATGTTGACATAACCTCTCAAGACACTGGTGAGACTTCATCATAGAATTTTTGTTTCCAATATTTATGGAAGGGTGTGTTTATATTGGAGGCAGTGCGGAGAAGATTCACTGGGTTGAGTCCTGGGATATACGTATGGGTTGAAATAAGACAAAAAGTTGAATTTATTATGCCTATGCTGTGTTTAGAAGGGAGAGAGAGTGGTCTTATTGAAACATACACGATTCAAAGGGAAAGTGCACAGATGCTGAGAGGATGCTTCCCCTAGCATTCAGGGAACTGAATACAAAAGCTTCAGAAGAAGGGGACACTCACGTCAGATGGAGATAAGGAGCCAATTTTTCCAATCAGACTCATGAATCCTTGGAATACTCTATCCCAGAGAGGTGTGGAAGTCATTGAATTTATTTGTGACAATGATTGACAGACAGCTGGACTGCAAGGAAGTCAAGGGGTTTTGGGAGAGAGCATGAAAATAGAGTGGAGACCAAGAGTAGTTTAGTCATGATCTTAATGAATGACTAAGAAGGTTCAAGGGAGCAATTGAGCTACTGCTGCTAATGAGGCCAATGTGGGAACCGCAGATTCAGCAGGTAATGGGGTAAGGCAGTTGGGTAGCTTGTGAGGTTGTGCACACCTCCCACCATTTCCACAGTACTTCTGTGTACTCCTGATGCATGAACTTGTTTCTCAGTACCATTCTGAATGTTCCTTCTCCACTTGAAGCAATCATGGTCCAGAGATTCCCAGCAATCATTGCAGAGGTTGTATTTCTTTAAGGAGGCTTTGAACACACCCTTGAATCTTTTCCTCTGTCTGCCTAGTAATCTCTTCCTGTGACATAGCTCAGGGCAGAGTGTCCGTTTAAGGGAGGCTGGTGGCGTGCACACTAATAATGTGGTCTGCCCGACAGAGCCAACTGTGGGCAATTAAGGCCACTATACTGGATACTATGAGTGTATTTACAAACAAAAGTAGGATATCCCTCTTCTTTTTCTCAGGAGATTCATTCTAACTTCAGATAATGAAAGGAGAAACTGTAATACACCTAACTCTGTCCGGGATAGCAATGGCAGTTTCCAAAGGACATCTGGACTTTGGGGTGTCCAGCTTCCAAAGATCAGGTAACAAGTTTTCACTAGTGAAGCCAACATTGTTTCACTTAAATCAGCGATTGTCAAAAATGCTCAGGATCATTCCTATCCCAAGGAAAACCAGATGAAAAAATATGTTTGAAGGTTTCCCATATTTATTGATGTAGAGCAGGAATCCTGAAGGAGGCACATTTTTCACTTAAAGATGCATCTGGGTGAGCACCTGTGTCTAATACAGCACATACTGAAGTACTTTGCAGTCTGTAAAATGTTATCCAGCAGTGGAAGCTGTGTTAGCATTTACAGGAATTTGGATCATCCTGGCAAGGGGTTCTGTCATCATTTGCAGGTGGATAAACTACACCAAGTTCATCCAACATGTCCCAACATTTATTGGTAAATGATCCTGGAAATACACCCCCAGCCCCATCCATTTAAATTCACTGCCTGTTTCCAGGAGAGATGTGGGGTTCTTTCTCCATACCTAATCTGCACTTCCACTGTCAGTGTCAAATTCAATTGCTGCTGATTACAAGAATTCTCAGATTTTGGGGAACTTAAAACCTTAACAAAACCACTTTAATTCAGACCTGTAAGGAAAACATTTGCAAGAAACCTTATTCATTGGCTTTTCTCAGACAATGACCTTTAATAATTGCAGTATTTGCCGAAGTTACAGTTACATGCTAACAGAAATGCCTTTGTAGTAATGGTCACAGCTAACTGGACCATTTCAGAGTGTATATGGAGACTTCTTTTAAAAAGGGAACATAAACGTCTTGGTGTTGATTGGTAGAGATTCCAAGTAGATTGAACTGAAACGTGGCTGCATGTACCACTACTGAATGTACTGTGGATGAATTGAGGTCTATGTGTAGGTCATGGCTTGAAGAGCTTGATTCTGAAATGACCCCCAGTTTCTTCCCCTCTGTTTGTAAAATCTATGAAGTGAGGAATGCTACCAAAGTTATTGTCAGTCAGAATAGTTAAGGAAGGCCTCAAGAGGTACGATTTGCAGGGATATTCAAAAATCAGTGTGAAATACCTTTTGGCCTATTTCTTGAAGTGCAGAACAACTCCACACATTACTGTGGGTTTATTAGATACACTGTACCTCCTGCAGAAATCTTAATGGGAAAATGTCTAAGGACATGCTTGAGCCTTGAACCACCAAACCTGGCTTCTGAAGTTAAATCAAAAATGCGGTTGACTCGAAAATGTCATCATGACACCAGTGAGAAAGAACAGCCTTCAGGTCAAACAAGTGTACTTGCATTCTTAGTCCATCCAGCAAGTCTAGTTCACACAAGTGGGAGGTACAAACCACAAAAGAGGTTTCAGGAACCAAGAGATATTTTGTTGAAGTTGATAATAAAACCTGAAATGTTCTTGTAGGTCAAATGATCCCTGCTGGAGATGAAGTCTGGATGGTAAACCACTTGATAATGAAGTTGTATTCAAATTGGATCCAGTGTAGACTTCAGGGAGTAAGCTAACCAAATCCAATCATGTCTGACAAACATCTTCTTTAAGTTCAGAAATGAGCAATCGAATGTAATTTGACACCAAATCCTGTAAGGTCAGGAAGGCTCCAAAAACTGATTACTACACTGTTCATTAGATATTGGTAGGATACTGTTGAAAATGTAAAATGGGTTGAGACAAAAAACACCTCTCTCATGGAAGTGAATTCCATAAGTTCACCACCCACTAAAATTTCACCCCATCTCAGTCCTATATCTCTTGCACAATCTCCCCATACACCTGCCCCTTGTTCTGGACACCCCAGTCAGGGAAAGCATCCTTCAGACTAACACTGAGAGGATTTTCTAAGTTTCAATTGGGTCTTTCATTCTTTTAGGCTCCAGTGAATAGAAACCCAACTGACTTAATCTCTCCTTATAAACATTCCTACCATCCTAGGAATCAGTCTGGTGAACCTTTACCCCTTATAGCATCTTGAGCAAGAACCTCTGATGTGGGACTTTATCAAAAGCTTTCTTAAGGAACAAGCCCATCACTTCCACTGGTTCCCCATTATCTAATCTGGCAATCCTATCTTCAAAACAAAAACTCCATTGGGTTTGTCAAGCACAATTTCCCTTTGATAAATCATTGTTGACTTTGTCTAATCCTTTTGATATTTTCTAATGCTATCATATACTTTATTATAAACTCTAGCATTCTTCCCACTTCTGATGTTAGGTTAACTGGTCTGTAATTTCTTGGTTTCTCTCTCCCTCCTTTTGTTGTAAATAGCAGTGTTACATTTGCCACCCTCCAGCCTCAGGAGCTATTCCATAATCTATAGAATGCTGGGAAATGATATCCAACTCATTCACTGTTTTGATGGTGTGATGGATATTCACTTTCCAGGCGGTTTATTGCTAACCTCAGCTTCTTAGCAAAACAGCAGAAATTGTCCAAGATTCAAGATTTTTGTTGTTCATTAAATTAAACTTCTAACCAGTATCCTTTGCTCATCCTCTTGACTTAATCAAGAGAAACAATGGGGTCCATAATGGCCTAATTAAACACTCCATCCACCTGGTCTGATGAATTTAGTTGAGGAACATCACATACCGATGATGCCAACTAGTAGAAAACCAGTGTAAATGTTAGAAGGCTGTCAGGATTGGTAGCAGTGACAGAGAGAAGACACAGAATCCATTTCTCAGCCTCGGTTCCTGCGATGGATGACTTGTTCGTCTGCAACCCATCAGTATGTTTTTCTAATTTGTAAGAATTGTACTTGTGTTTTGGAAATCCTTTAAGTTATAAACCTCTGTCAAGAATTACTCCTCACAATTAAACCTGCTTCACTTAAACTCTGTTCAATCTGCTTTGTTAGTTGGAAGTATCTCCTCCTTGGTTGGGAGGGGGGACCCACTGCTCAAAATAGGGATTATTGACAGCTAGACCCCTTCGGGTAGAGACTAAAAGTAGTGAAGTAAATTAGTCCTTGAACAATAGATTGATACAGTATCATGTCCCAAAAGTGAGGGTACTTGCAGATACTTGTGCCAGATAGGGCTTAAAGTCTTGACTTAAGTTAGCACTCTCAAATGGGTACACTCAATATCGTCATAGTGGCTACCTTCTTTAGTTCTCAGGGATACAAGTTAATAGGCTCGGGGGATTTATCAGCTTTCAGTGCCATTAATTGTTCCAGGATTATTTCCTTACTAACTTCCTTTAGTTTTTCGCCTCCATTAGATTCTTGGTTCCCTAAAACATCTGGAAGGCTACTCGTGTCCTTTTCCATGAAGACAGATTTCCCTGCCTCATGGTGATCAGATGTACACAAAGTAACCAAGGTGTTTTCCAATGGGAAGAGAATTGGGCCACAATTTCCTCTCACTTATGCCCTACTGCTTTGGCTGCTCTCTCCACAAGATCCTCTAAATTCACTGCAAGAATAAACAAACCAACAATATCCTCTCCAAAGTGAGCACCCTCAATATTGAGTTCCTACTTGCATTCAGCTGGCTTTGTAATGTAGGCCACATTGCTTGCGTGCCCAGCACCAGACACCCAAAGCCTACACAATCTATTCCTAGTTCTACCATGGAAGGAGATTACTAAGCAACAAAGGACGCACCAAAACTCTCCCTGAAGAAATATAACATTTGCATTTACTCTCAGAAATTGCTGGCCATGACGGATATTAGGGATGGCATTGAGCCATGCATCAAGAGCACACAGAACCCCCTGTGTGAGCAGTGGAAGGAGCAGACTACTTCACAAACTACCCCTGCCCCCATCAGCCACCTCCTGTCCTATCTGTGATTGGCCTCGTTAGTCACCTCAGAGCCCACAAAACCCAGTCATCATGAAAGCAAGTCATCAACAATCCCAATGCTCAAGATAATTTAATCCATCACTATTAACATCTTCAATAACAATGGTTTTGTAATGTGCTTCAGGCCTCTACGTTGCTGTTGTCCATCAATTTATTTTTTTTATATATAGAGCTTTTGAAGAAGAGAAAGACAAATTTGGAGCATTTTAAGCTTTTTTCAATCAATGCATGTGTGCACTTACCCTTAAATGGCAGCATAATGACAATTTAGAGCAATAGCCAAGTCTGTTCCTTATATGCTGAGCTTTTCAAGAATTTTTCCAAATAGACACATGACTGGCACAATATCACAGCTGCTAACAGACAGAAGAATGGAGGCCAGGTCTTTGATGTACTGAGAGATCATGGGAAAACATATCGTCTGACATCAAATGAGAGCCCAGTTTTAAAGAAATGGGAGTGATCCTGGTTATTTTTCTCAAGCGACCATGGCATTCCAAAGATAAACAAATGAAGAAGAATGAAGAAATTGTGACTTCAGTGCAGTTTGTTGGATTCAGTTCTTCAGGAGATTTTTTGTTTGTTTTTGAAGTAAAAATAGACAAAAGAAATCATATGTGATTTTCATTGCTTTAGGCATATCAACTTAGCTTATGTAATTAACTTATGCATTAAGGAAACATAAAAAGGAAAAGACTTCCTTTAAAAATAAGACTGTATCCAAATCACTATGATGGGATTTGCATTCTTACTCTCTGGAAGAGAACCATTACACCAGCGCAGTTGACATATATTCTCCCCTTTCAGAATTTTAAAGGGATCACCCCCTCTGCAATCCCCGGTCCACTGATCTGTCCCCACCAATCACTTGTTGTAGAGCACTTTCCCCTGCAGAAGTGCAACACATGTCCTTTCACCTCGCCCCTTCCCACCATCCAGGGACCCAAACGGTCTTTCCCAGTGAAACAGTGATTCACTGGCACTTCTTCCAAGCTAGTGTACTGTGTTCGGTGTTCAGAATGCGGTGTCCTCTCCACTGGAAAAACCCAATGCTGATTGGGTGATCATTTTGTGCAGCGCTTGTGATCAGTAGTCATGTACGTCCTGAGCTCCTGCCTGACCACCACTTTAATTCCCCGTCCCACTCCCACTCTGACCTGCCTGCCTCTGGCCTCCTGTACTGTTACAAAGAGGCCCAATTAAAGATTGAGGGAAGCACCTCATCAGCCATCTGGGCAAATTGCAACCTTCCGGTCTCGACATTGAATTCTCCAAGTTCAGGAAACTTGCTTATTCTCTCTGCCTGTATCAGAACTGGCCATTTCTGCCAGTTGTCATTTTAACTCAGTTGTTCTTTTATTACTAGTACAAGCCTGGCCTGCTGGACACATCCCATAGCCTTGCTATTAACATTATGGACTGCCATGTAACAGCCACATTAAGTAATATGGTCTCACCCTATCAAAGATATTCCCTTTGTTCTATCCATCCCCCCTCCCCCCAGCAGCCTACCTCCACCATCCCCAACCTTCTCCGGAACTGAACTGTTGTAGTTTTGCTTTTTGTTCCCCAGTTCTGACAAAGGATCCAGGACATGAAGCATTAACTGTTTCTCTTTCCACAGGCGTTGCCTGACCTGCTGAGTGCTTCCAGTATTTTCTGTTTTTATTATATCAGCATGCACTGTCACCACTGAATACTAATGCATCATTCATTGCAAATGATATGTGAATTCTTGTAACATATCCAAGACCAGAATTCTCACAGACTATTCCTTTCATACACACACACACACACATACTACAGTATGAAAATGTGCCTGGGAATCAATTAATATAATTACTTATAAAAACAGAAAATGATGGAAATAGCAAGTCAGGGAGCATCTGTGGAGACAGAAATAGAGTTAATATTTCAGCTTGATGACCTTTCATCAAAACAAGGGAAAGTTAGAAATAAAATCTGTTTTAATCTGTAAAGGGGTTGGGTGGGAGAAGGAAAGGGGAGGCGAAAGGTTGGGGACCAGGAGAGACTGAATGTCACAAGTGACAGTGGTGCCATGTGAGAGATGATGGTGAAGAGTCGTTGATCTATCTGGAGGAGGTGTATATAGGAAGAGATGAATGAAAACAGAGTAGCGAGGGAGATATGAAACAGGAAGGATGATGGAAAACTACAATAAAACAGAGCGTGTTGGAAATACTCAACAGGTCAGCAACTTGCCAGACAGCTTCCACTTTCTCCCCTTAGATCTTATTTGATATTGGACACCCAGCAAATATCAGATAAATAATGTTGCAGTTTGGAACACAGAACAGTGCTGCACAGGAACAGGCCCTTCGGCCCTCCAAGCCTACACCGACCATGATTCTAAACTAATCTCATCTGCTAGACATGGTCCATATCCTTCTATTCCCTGCATGTTCCTATGTCTGTTGAAATGCTTCTTAAATATTGCTATTGTATCCAGTTCTACTACTTATTAAATAAAAATGGGATTAGTTTAAATGGTTGCTGGGATTCAAAGGGCCTGTTCTTTATGACTATTTAACAGTCATGTGGTGTGCAGTAAACTGAGGCAGAAGAGGGGAAATGTGCCCTATTTGTCACCTTCCCTTCATTTTATTACACTGAAAAATTTGCCTCCTGATTATTGAGTGAACATTGTAAAGTGTGTGAAAACATGGAAAGTAGTTGCTTCCCATTTCCACTGATATTTTACTGCACTAAATATATAGAAACATAGAAAAATTATCTTCCTAATAGGTTGAAATCTGAAATATCAAGGCCAGATCCAATGTTGAGTTACCTGCAGAATGTAACCACGGATGTAATCTTGCAGTGTCCACCCCAGAGAGTGCAATATCTGGAGAACTTCTTCTTGCTTGAGAACACTGAATAGACGATCCAGCAGGATTTTGAGGCGAATTGGAATGGCCTGGGTTCCATACAGCATTAGACTACTAATGTCAAACACAACATTTGACTGGACTATCTCAACCTGGCTTTGTTGATAGAGATGATTCACTCGTAGTTTGTCCAGGGCTGCAAAGAAAAAAAAAAGCACACATTTTAAGAAACACAAAACATAGAAAAAGTCTGTGATTTTGACAAGTACAGCCTCAGAAATGCATTATCTTAGAGTGACTTTCAATAAGTTGAAAACATGCTCTATCCAGGCAAAATTTCCTCTTTGTTTTTCCCTTGGCAACTATGTACATTAATATCTGACGATTAATGACTTTCAATAAGCAATTATTTATGTATGTTGTTACCAAGCCTATTGAAGAACAATGCATAATTTAAAAAAGTGTTTTAATGGAAGGATACTCAATCTTTATTTTACGTGGTAGATCTCAGAAGTTCAATTTCCATATGGCTTCTTTCAATTATGCACTCTAAATGACATTAGTCCTACTTACACTCTATTTCTGGGCTTTCTGAGATCTCCCCATCAGAGTCTGAGGAAGAAAAATGAACTGCTGTAGATCTCCAGTGTCAAGTTCAAAGGCTTCAGACAAATTAGACGTTAATGATCAAGTTACGGTAGAGTTATCCTGAAGCCCACCAACATAGGCACTAGTGAACAGGTACTGTCTCTTTATCAAGTAGCACTGGTTTGATGAGAATGACAAGATCCATGAGCTAATTAACCACAAACACAAGGCGTTCCTGGATTGGAAGCTCCACTATGCCCCATGGGAAAAGAAACAATTTTACAGTCAAGTAAAGACCAAACTCTAGCAGAAAACCCATGACCTTAAGTACAGATGGTGGATGTAAAGAGCACAGGAGGCTCAGCAACCTGCTGACAGCCATTACATGCAAAGGTTCTTAAGGGGCTTCAAGGTTACCAATGGCCAAAACATCGAAGGTCCTACCAGACTGTAAGGCAAGAATGGAGGTAACCTTAACAAGGACAGAGATCGCACTCATGCCGATAGGAAGGAACACGTTGAAGACCTCCTCACCCATAACTCTATCCTTAACATGAGTGCCATTGACTCTAACCCACAGTAGAGCAAAGCTAAAAGTTCCAGCCAATGGACAGCAATTGAATATTATTTTGTTACTCAAACACACTTTTAAAAATAATGTTAAATGACAAATATGCAAAGTCACAAATTTGCACATTGGCAGGAAATAATAATAAATGTAAAGGTTTGAAATTACTATTTTCAGAAAAAGGTTTCTTCTGTTGGAAACTGTCCATAAATACAGCATTTTTTCATACAGAATTAAGTGAAATAGATAATCTCCAAAATGAAACAATCTTAGAGACAGGAAAAAGATTGTGGGAAATGCATTGATCATTTGAATTACTAATTGCTTCAAACCAAATTAAACTTTAACACATCAAATGATTAAAATACAAGAATTCCCCACGAGGGCCAAAAATATGCTCAGCCCCTTCAGACAAAGGAAAATTCCAATTCCATAATTAACTTTTACCCAGAATAGAATAGCTCAGCACATGTAAAACCAAAATATCATAGGTGCACACAAATAAAAGTGTACATCAAAAAAAGTTCTTGTGTGTGGTTCCCTGCACTTAATCAAAAACAGAAAGTGCTGGAAATACTCAGCAGGTTAGGCTGCATTTGTGGGAAAAGAAACAGTCAATGGTTCAAGTCGGTGACCCTTCATCAGAAATGAATAGAAGAGCAAAGAAGCTTGTAAAGCAACAGGGAGGCTGGGGGAAGGGGCATTGGTGTGCCCTCCTGCACTCATGCAGAACCCAACAGTTTCATTACTTTTGCTGCCAATTTCCACCCCTGTCCTCACCTTCACATGGTCAGTCTCTGACACTTCCCTTCCCTTTCCTGAATCTCTGACTCCATCTCAGGAGATAGGCTAGCTACTATCATCCATTACAAGCCTATTGAATCCCACAGGGATCTCAACTGCTTTTTGTCCCACCGTCTCCTATAAGGACTCTATTTCATCATATGTGCTCCGACGATGAGACTTTCCATATAGATGCCTCTGAAATGCCTTCGATCTTTCTGCACCCCAGTTTCTCCTCTTACCATTGTTTACGAAGCTCTTGACCACATCTCATCCATTTCCCGTGCCTCTGCTCTCATCCCTTCTCCTCCAGGACAGAATAAGGATGGAGTCTGCTGATCTTCACCTTCCACCCCACCAGCCTTTGCATTCAACAGATCATTCTCCACAATTTCTGCCACCTTCAAAGAGATTCCACTACCAGACATACGTATCTTCTCCTCTCTTCCCCTTTCAGCATTTGGCAGGGACTGTTCCCTTCGTGACTCCCTGGTCCACTCTTCTGTTCCCACCAACCACCCCCCTCCATGCTGCACTTTCCCTTGCAGCTGCAGGTGATGGAACACTTGTCCTTTCACCTCTTCCCTTCCCACCATCCAAGGACCTGATCTTTCCCAGGGAAGCAGTGATTCACTTGCACTTCTTCCAGTCTAGTGTACTGCACTCAGTGTTCACAATCTGGTTTCCTCTCCATTGCAGAACACCTGTGTTCAGTCCGCCAGCCACTTTAATTCTCCATCCCACTCCCACATTGACCTATCAGTTTGTGACCTCCTGTATATACAGTGAAGCCCAACTCAAGCTTGAGGAACAACACCTCATTTTCTATCTGGGCACATTGCAGCTTTCTGCATTCAACACTGAATTCTGAATTTCAAAGTAACTTGATTTTTCAGTCTGCGATCTGTGATATTAGTTCAACTTGTTTTCTGTCCTCTCTCTCTCTCTGGGAGTGGAGGACATGCCAATCCTGACCTGCTGGGCAGGTTCTCCTTCTCTGCATTTTGCAACTCCCACATTTTTTTGTCTATGTTCTCAGTCTCTGACTACTCCTACTCATTCATTGACCAGACAACTTTGTTTACAGTTTATTCCATGGTCACCCTGATTTTACCCCATCAGAGATATCATCCCTTCCCCACCAGCCCCCTCCCCTGCAGCTTTACAAGCTTCTGTCTTCCTTCAGTTCTGATGATGGATCTCCCACCCGAAATGTGGACTCCCTTTCTCCTCCCTCAGATGTGGCCTGACCTGCTGAGTATTTTCTGCTTTTTGTTTCAGATTTCCACCTTCTACAGTTTTTTTTTGATTTTCACCTCCCTGCCCTTCATGTCTCTGTGCCTGATTAATAAAATGAAGGTTTCCCTATTTATTTTTACCCATTTTCTGCTTTCATTGCCACTTATGTAAAAGTTTGTTTGTAGCAGTGGATATAATTTAATTTTCTGTATAGTGATGGCTTATCTTCATTAAAGTGATCTACTCCAGTTCTACTCTTTGCCATCTGTATTTTTTTCCTTTTGTAGCGGTTGCTACCGCGGAATAAAACAAGACTCTACTCGGAGGATTGCCAAACAGAACTGGTTTATTTTCCCGCCTTGTGCGGGCCCTTTAAGGGAGCGAAACTCCCGCCCAAAAAACCGGCAATGACGTAAGTCCTACGTCATCAGGACTTTCCCGCGCGCGGGTTCTCCCCGTCGCTCGGAAAGACGAGGCCCACCGCCATCTTGGGCCTCGTCGCTCCGACGCCGCGCGACCCGACTGCCGAGCCGGTTCGCCCGACTAGACGGTGAGTCGCCACACAACCCCCCCCCCCCAGAACCGGCGAGACAGTCCCCAAGGTCCGTGGGCTGTGCCAGCTGCCGCTTAGGGGGGCGGCCTCTGCGTCGTGGCGTGGCAACCTCGACAGGCTGTTGCAGATCCAAATGGGCCGGTTTGAGGCGGTCCGCCGTGAAAACCTGTTCCCTGCCTCCAATGTCCAAAATAAAAGTGGATCCGTTATTCCGTATGACTCGGAACGGTCCCTCATATGGTCGTTGCAATGGCGCCCGAGGTGTGCCCCTGCGAACGAAAACAAACTTACAGTCCCGTAGTTCCTTGGGCTGGCAGGATGGGGCTTGACCGTGCCATGAGGTGGGAATCGGGGCCAAGGCGCCGAGCTTCTCGCGCAGTCTTTGTAGAACTGCTGGGGGTTGTTCCCCTTGGTCCTGAAGGGCAGGTATGAAATCCCCGGGGACAACTAGTGGCGCCCCGTATACAAGCTCAGCTGACGAAGTGCGGAGGTCGTCTTTGGGGGCAGTGCGTATGCCGAGCAGGACCCAAGGCAGCTCGTCAACCCAGTTAGGACCCTTCAGGCGGGCCATCAAGGCTGATTTTAGATGGCGGTGAAAACGTTCCACCAACCCGTTTGATTGAGGATGGTAGGCCGTGGTGGTGTGCAGCTGCGTCCCTAGCAGGTTCGCTAATGCAGCCCAGAGACTGGAAGTGAATTGGGTGCCTCTGTCTGAAGTGATGTGGGCCGGAACGCCAAAACGTGAGACCCAAGTTGTGAGCAGCGCTCGGGCGCAGGAATCAGTTGTGATGTCAGTCAGGGGGGTTGCCTCAGGCCACCTCGTGAACCGGTCCACGATGGTAGGGAGGTACCGGGCTCCTCTTGAAACCGGCAGAGGGCCCACGAGGTCGACGTGTATGTGGTCGGACCTCCTACGGGTAGGCTCGAACTGCTGTGGTGGGACCTTGGTGTGTCGCTGGATTTTTGACGTCTGGCAGTGCAGACAAGTCCTGGCCCACTCACTGACCTGTTTGCGCAGGCCATGCCAGACAAACTTGCTGGCGACCAGTCGGACAGTAGATCTGATGGATGGGTGCGCCAACCCATGTACCGAGTCAAAAACGCGTCTCCGCCAGGCTGCAGGGACAATAGGGCGGGGCTGACCAGTCGCAACGTCGCAAAGTAGGGTCCGCTGACCTGGACCAACCAAGAAATCTCGGAGCTGCAGACCCGAGACTGCGGTTCTGTAGCTGGGCAGTTCGTCGTCGGCTTGCTGTGCGTCAGCCAGGGCCGTGTAGTCGACACCCAAGGATAGGTTGTGGATGGTTGGTCTGGAAAGTGCATCAGCAACGACATTATCCTTTCCGGAGACATGTTGGATGTCAGTTGTGAACTCGGAAATGTAGGATAAATGTCTCTGCTGACGAGCTGACCAGGGATCGGAGACTTTGGAGAAGGCAAAGGACAGAGGCTTATGATCGGTGAAAGCGGTGAAAGGCCTGCCTTCTAGAAAGTATCGGAAATGCCGGACCGCCAGATACAGCGCTAGAAGTTCCCGATCAAAAGCGCTGTACTTCAGTTCGGGCGGTCTAAGGTGTTTGCTGAAAAACGCCAAGGGTTGCCAGCGGCCTTCGAGTAGCTGTTCCAGTACCCCACCCACCGCGGTGTTGGACGCGTCTACCGTGAGGGCAGTCGGGACGTCAGTCCTAGGGTGTACCAGCATCGCGGCGTCTGCCAGGGCGTCTTTGGCCTTAACGAAAGCAGCCGCAGCCTCGTCAGTCCAGGTGATGTCCTTGCCCTTACCAGCCAGCAGCGAGAACAGAGGGCGCATGATACGGGCTGCTGCAGGGATGAAACGATGGTAAAAGTTGACCATCCCAAGGAATTCCTGTAGGCCTTTGACTGTGTCGGGGCGGGCAAAATGGCGGATAGCATCCACCTTGGCGGGTAGGGGTGTTGCCCCGTCGCTGGTGATTTTGTGGCCGAGGAAATCGATAGAGTCAAGTCCGAATTGGCACTTGGACGGGTTAATCGTGAGGCCGAAATCGCGGCGGCGGGAATACAGCTGGCGGAGGTGGGAAAGGTGTTCCTGGCAGTTACGGCTGGCGATCAGTATGTCGTCCAAGTAAATGAACACGAAGTCCAGGCCTCGGCCTACCGCGTCCATCAGCCGCTGGAAGGTCTGCGCGGCGTTCTTAAGGCCGAACGGCATCCGAAGGAATTCGAACAGGCCGAATGGGGTGATAATCGCAGTTTTGGGGACGTCATCCGGATGGACCGGGATTTGGTGGTATCCCCTAACGAGGTCCACTTTGGAAAAGATGCGGGCCCCGTGTAAGTTCGCTGCGAAGTCCTGGATGTGAGGGATGGGATAGCGGTCCGGGGTGGTGGCGTCATTCAGCCTGCGGTAGTCGCCGCAGGGCCTCCACCCTCCTGTGGCTTTGGGGACCATGTGCAGGGGGGAGGCCCAGGGGCTGTCTGACCTGCGAACAATCCCCAGCTCCTCCATGTGATGGAACTCTTCCTTTGCCAGGCGGAGCTTGTCTGGAGGTAATCGTCGTGCTCGGGCATGAAGGGGTGGCCCTGTGGTAATGATGTGGTATCGTACCCCATGTGTGGGCCGGGAATTTGTAAACGAAGGTGCCAAAGTCGATGGGAATTCGGCTAGGAGCTTGGCGAAATCGTCGCCAGAAAGGGTAATGGAGTCCAGGCGCGGGGCTGGTGGGCTGATTTCTCCCAGGGGATAGGTCCGGAGAGCTAACCACATGGTAGTACTTCGTGGAGTCGGAGGTGATCTGCCGAAGGTGGAATTGCGCTTCGGCCTGGTCAAACCAGACGCTGGGCCGAAGTGTCCAAAAGGTGGGCAGCTTGAGGGCCACTGCGTTGGCTGCTGCGCTGTCGTCCATCTCGCGGGTCCAAAAGCCGTTTGGACCGTCGGGGTCACCAATGTAGCGGTTGCTACCGCGGAATAAAACAAGACTCTACTCGGAGGATTGCCAAACAGAACTGGTTTATTTTCCCGCCTTGTGCGGGCCCTTTAAGGGAGCGAAACTCCCGCCCAAAAAACCGGCAATGACGTAAGTCCTACGTCATCAGGACTTTCCCGCGCGCGGGTTCTCCCCGTCGCTCGGAAAGACGAGGCCCGCCGCCATCTTGGGCCTCGTCGCTCCGACGCCGCGCGACCCGACTGCCGAGCCGGTTCGCCCGACTAGACGGTGAGTCGCCACACTTTCTCTAATTCCCTTCTAGACAATATCACTACAACCACCTTCATTGTCCATTCTAGCAAAAGAAGACTGCAGATGCTCAAAATCTGAAACAAAAAACAGAGAATGCTGGAAGCCCTTAGCTGGTCAGGCAGCACCAGGGTGGGGGAGAAACAAGGTCAACATTTCAGGTAAAAGACCCTTCATTTGAACTTGATAAGTGAGAAGGCAAGTGCTTTAAGTTGCAGAGATGGGGAGGTGTTAAGACAAAAGAGGGAAGGTCTGTGATAGGGTGCAGGCCAAAGTTATTAAGATAGTAATTACTTTAAAAACAGAAGTTGGAACAAATTATGCAGAGACAAATTGAAATACAACAAATTGAACCAAATTCAGCCACATCTATGAAAATAAAGGGGTTTACCTGAAAAATTTAAACTCAGTATTAATTCACCAAGGGATGTACCTAAGTCAGAAGGTGAGGTCTTGTTCTTCAAGCTTATGCTGTGCAGTATTGCAATATAGTGTTCTGAAGACAGACAGTTAAAGTGGGAGGTTGTATTTAAATGACAGGTGACTGAAACCTTAGGACTGCCATGGTGAAATGAACAGTTGTATTATGCAAACTGGTTACTCAATCATTAGTTGCATTTGCCAAAGCACAGGAGTCCACATGGTGAACACTGAATGCAGTACTAGATTGGAAGACGTGCAAATGAATTTCTGCTTTGCCTGCAAAGACTGTTTGGGTGGTGGGATGGGAAAAGGTAAAGGGGCAGATGTTGCCTCTCCCTCAGCTACATGGGAAAGTGCTGTGGGAAGGGGAGTGGTTAGTGGAGATGGTAGGGGGGGGCAGAGAGTTGAGGATGAACAGCCCCTTTGGGGTACTGAAAAAGGAAGGAGAAGATGTATCTGGTGGTGGAATCTAGTTTGATGTAGTTGAAGACTGGAGGATGATCTTTTGAATGTGGAGGTTGGAGGGGTGAAAAGAGGACAAGGAAAACGTCATCCTTTTCTGACTGGGAGGACAGGGTGGGAGAACAGATGTGCAAGAAGTAGAAGAAACATGTTTGAGATGCCTGTCAGTGACGGTAGAGGGAAAGGCATCTAAAAGGAACTGGTGGAGAAATTGGCAGAATGGAATGGAGTCTTCACAGGAAGTATGGTGGGAGAAGATTTTGGAGAGGATAGAGTTCTCCTTGACGTGCTCCATCCAATTAGCCTTCACATTCAACAGATCACCCTACACAATTTCCACTCTCTCCCATGGCGTTCAATAACCAGACACATCTTCCCCTCCTCTCCCCTTTCAGTATTCCGAAGGGACCATAGGATGAGTCTCCGTGTCACTCCCATCTACCCCCCCCCCCCCCACAGTACTTTCCCATGCGGCGGCAGAAGATGTAACACCTGTCCTTTTACCTCTTCCCTTCCCACCTGAGCCTAAAAACCCTTCCAGGTGAGCCAGCAATCCACTTGCACTTCTTCCAATCCAGTGTACTGCATTCAGTGCTCATGATGTGATCTCTTCTACACTGGAAAAAACACAGAATGGATGACTCCAGAACACGGTTGTAGAATATTTCTGTTCAGCTGCAACAGCTTACAGTTGCCTGTTACTTCAATTCTCCATCCCACTCCGACCTTTCCTCAACTTCCTTTGTTGCTCCAACAATGCCTGTTGCAAGCTCAAGGAACAGTACCTCACATTCTGTCATATTACAACCCTTGTGATTTAATAATGAGTTTAACAATTTCATTTAAACCATCTTTACTCTCCGATGTGGCTGTATCTGTGTCTTAATTTGTTACGTTTCAATTTCTCTTGGTATCATTTTGCTCCAGCCACTTTTTAAAGTGACTGTCTGCATCGGTCTGCACTCCTCCCCCTCTCTGCAACTTAAAACTTGCTTGCCTTCTCACCTTTCCAGTTCTGACGATCTTGACCTAAAACCTTGCTTCTCTACCTGCTGATGCTGCCCAACCCGTTTGGAATTTCTAGCATTCACTGCTTTTTTTAAGTTTATCGTCCTTAAGTCATTATCATCTCAGTTTGTGCTGGTTTAACCAGACCTGAGCCACCACCCATGCCCCCTGCCCTCGTTCCCACTTTAAAACGGTGAACCTTAAGCACTTTGAGACATTCTGAAGGATGCAGGAAAGAAGCTATATAAACGCACATCTGTGAGGAAGTATGGGCTTGAGACAACAGGCCTCGAGATGAACAGGTACGTAATATCAGTGGTCAGGACGTTGCAATGTATACCATGCATTGTCAACTGGATAGGCAAACTGTTCCACCTTTGTGAGGATCCCCAAGATTGCCGAAGGATGTCAGCATCTCCAGTAATCCTTACCATGTACCACCCATCCATGTTTACAATGGTCACATTGACGCACGTTGATCTTCCCTGCTTGAAAGCACTCACAGTTACAGTTAACCAGTGTGCAGCGAATGGCCTGGAAACAGAGAAAGAGAGTTATCCACAATGCATATCAAGTCTTCTTCCGCACAGCAAGAGTGGTACTACTTTTATATCAAACATACAAAATACAAAAATATAGCTTAAGCATTAAACTTATTTAATCACTGGTCCACATAATTCTTCATTAAAATTAACTGGATTATTTAGAGTGGCAGTTGGTGACCTACAATTTAGAATTTTCATTAAAAAAATACTGTTAATACTGTTTGATGCAGATGTGGAACTGGTCAGTCACCTACACATGACTACAACATTTGTTTTGACTCTGGTGCAAGGGAATACAGTCAAACTCTAATAATCGGCTATCCAATTGTTCAGCAATCCCAATGGTTCGGCATCTAGCTCACCATGTCCTGTTTCCCATGCTCCCTTTAAACTCACTGGGGCCCCGTTTCCAATGGACCCTTTAAACTCACCAATTTCACTGGAAAATTTATTACTCTATCGTGCATCTTAAAAAAAAGTGAATTGAAAGTATATTGGTGTAGGAATAATATCTAACAGTTCAGAAAACCTGCTAGTTCAAACAAAGTGTAGAGGGTGCTGGATTATCAGCGTTTTACTGTACATAGCACATATCTAGATTCCCATTGCAAAGAAACAGGCCAAGGCTTATGTCACAAAGCACTTTAGAAGCAACATTTTATTTGAATATCCCATTGAAGTTTGTACTTTGGCAGGTGCTATACTGTAGTATTCAGTCCAATTATCTTTGAGCTGCTTGTTTGTAAGGTTCCACTTGCAGGATTTATAGAAAAAAAGAAATATATGTAATTTTTGACAATACCTTCTAGGAAAGAGGACCTTTAAGAAACATGCCAAAATTATTAAAATAAGTTAAAACTTCCTACAGATGACGTAATTATGAAACATGCTTTGACACTTTAATTCTTAATCAAAAATGACTAATCTGAAGACATTTTTTGCCAAAATTGTCATATGTCAAATTTCCTGGAATTTTATTTAAAGAATAAAGTGATGAATTGGGAATTAAAAATGTGGTTAATTCCCATTACAAGGCAGTTTGAGGAAGATACTCATACACAGCTTTTAAGACATTAGAGTTAACCAGTTGGACTGATGGCCTTTCTCTGTGCTATAGATTGTATGTAATCACAGGACGGTGTGTATTGAAGTGAGCATATTCTGATCAGTATAATCCAGAATTACCTTGCTCCTGCTTTTAACTGCTTAGTGATTCATAGATTTTTTAAAATCTATTGTTCTCTGGCATTCTAGCATTGGACTGAGTGACGTATTTCAATTTACATTGTTTCCAGCAAGATAGAAATCAAATGAGTCTTTTTAGAGCTTTTTTCCTCAATGATTGTAATCCAAAAAGGTGTACATCGATTTACCAATTCTTCCTTTTCAGTTGAAGAGGTTGTTTCTCAGCTGCTTTTTACTTCCCCTTCAGCAGAATGAAGATAAAGAATGGTCCAGTGAAAACCTGATACGAGGGACATGCGTAATTGATTCAAATGTCGGCTGAAGTATGCAGGGACTGGACATTTTATTGTGATTTATAAAGAGAAATGGTTTTTGGTTTGCAGTGTCATCCCAACAATCTTTTACTTGTTAAACGTGTATACATTTTACTCATTCAACATGAAAGTTATGGAATACCTTTTAATGGAATAGATTACTTGATAAAGAACTCCAGAGCAACTGGTTTGCTCACATACATATCCATACGCACACATACACACAACATTACAGATCAGAAACAATAAACTAGCTCCAAAAATTGCTAGAGAAATCAGAAGATTAGCAAAAGGATGGATTTATAAACACACGCATGTTAAAGCTGGCTTCAAAAATGGAAATTAATAAAATATCATGATAAATTCCTCTGGTATCTCTGAAATACCAAGCTGTATCATTACAGGAATAGGCATTTACTGTAGTTCCAAGGTTTAACCCTTAACTACAGAGTGTCAGGTTCCCTTTCAATTCAATTAAAAACAGATGCGATTCAGCAGGAGAATATCACTTGACAAAGTAATACATTCTACAAGAAACCTCAAGACAGAAACCACTCCAATAATACTACTTTGATTTGTAACAATAACTATATACACAACAGATTTTAATCTAACATAATACGTACTAGCTGTTGAATATGTCATGTGGGCAATTAATAATTGAAAATGACACAGTACATGTTTTATTTAGGTGTGATTCAGTACCAAAAACACCTCTCAGTAGTTCTGTGGATTTTGACTTATGGAATTCCATTCCCTCTACACTTACCCTCTCTGTTGTGCAATGGGAATATTGCCTCAGTAACATGTGTTAGGGTCATAAAAATAGTCACTTTTCTATTTTGCCCAGATGAACAAAACAGCTCTTGAACTGGCTGAATGCTCTCTTTCTGGCAGGAACAACAGCCCAAGATCAAAGAGACAAAAAAATTATGTTCCCTCTCAGAGAAAAATCAAGGGCAATGCAAGGGGCTTCCTGCAGAGAAAACACCTCTTATAGTACTTGACCACACCTCTGAACTAAAATAAATTTACCAGCATCTAGTTTAAGTATGGGAAGCAAAAGCAGTCATATATGGAGATTGTAAAGTCAGACAGAAACAAGAGTTGTGAGACTGGTCTCTGGAGGCAGCGAAGTCACAGTGACAGGGTTTGAGCTCTTAGTCAGGTTTATAGATAGTTAATGTGCCAGGACATCGTGTACTTAAATAAAATTATGCTTTGTAATTTTAGTCAGCTAGTTCAATCTCCTGACTATAAAACTGGTGGCTTTAATATAGCACTGTAACTGCCATGACACATAGCCATAACAAGTAATACACACATGAAACTAGTTTAAAATCTTGCTAATATTCAGCAAGATCTACAGTGGATGACCTCAGAGGTTTGCTCCTCTTTATTCTATCTTCCATGACTGGATATGCACTTTATCTGGGTTAAACTAAACTGACCAGGACCCTTTAGTTTGAATTATTTTGTTGAATAAAAATTACTACTGGAAGAAGGGAATTGTCTTCAGAGGATCACAATTTATATCTGCTAAATAAGCAACATTGTTAATAGGATTTCACTAAGAATACTATGAAAAAGATCTACATCAGTTTTCTTTTTAAAAAAAACCTCTGCATCCAAGTTGGAAAGTATTGGATTCAAGTCCACTTTAAACGAATACATAAAACAGGCTTCATCATTACGATGGTGCTACGAGATTGCTGCAGTTTGAGAGTCCATATCTATCAAATGAGAGGTTGAGTGGAGGCTCCTTCTGTCTTTTCTACAGCCAATGTATCTCCCTCAACTAACATTACTGGAACAGATCAACAAGTTCTTTATCTTGTTTGCTCTTTTGGGAATATTCTACATGCAAAATATCTGCCATAAAAACAGCAACTCAACTACTAAAGTAATTCATTGCTTTGAATTACATTGATAGAAGATTTTTCCCCCTCAGTACAATTGAAAACATTAAAAGAAGTAGAGTAGACTTACGAAGCTTCAACATTCAGAGCATTGGGAACAGTGATAAAGCTGCTAAAAGGCATATGTTGTTTTCATTTTTATAAACAAGGACACAAGACAATTGTTGGTTAGTTCACAATTGAAATTTTCATCCCATCTGGATGCCTGTCTTTTGGGAATTGTCAAGGCAATGGAGGGAGTTCAAAAGTTAGGTATTAAGGTAAAACAAGTGACAAGAGGCTTTTTATTAGAAGAGGAGGCTAGAAACTGAGACTCACTCTACTAGTTAAGATGAGTTGTGACCTATTCAAAATTCTGAAAGGTTTTAACAAGCTAAGTCAGGAACAAAGAAACAGGAGAATGGCTGATCTGTGACCCAACTCCACTTGCCTACCTGTTCCCCAAAATACTCAATACTCTTGCCCATCAAAATATATCAGTCTCAAATTTTAAATTAATAACTGAATTAAAATTATTTGCAGGAGAAGCTTGTACATTTCAACTAAACACTGCTTGTAGAAGTGTTTCCAAACATCATTCTGGTTTTAATTTTTAGACTGTGCCCCCTAGACCTACAGGATATATCTTTCTATCTAGCTTCCATCTACATCTTGCAAGCTGCAACCAAAACAAGCCTTCAACTTCTAAATTCCGGGGAACACAATCTTAGTGTGTGTAATCTCTTGTCATAATTAAGCCCTTTGAATTCAGGAATCGTTCTGATATATTGACGCAGCACTCTCTCCAAGACTGAGGGCAAATGGTGCAGAAGGTGGCCATTTGGCCCATTGCATTCATGCCTGCCAAAAATGGAGCTGTTTAGGTTATTTCTTCGAGCTGACTAGCATTCTTTTTAAATATGGCGAGCTTTTCTACCTCTACCACCCTTTCAGTCAGTGAATTCCAGTATCTGTTGTCTTTTTTGGTAAAAATAAAGTTGTTCTAATTGTTCTACCAGTTAAAAAAATCCACATCTCCATGTCTCTGTTAAGGGAATAAGATTCTTCCTGTTCATCCTGTATAAGCCCCGAAAAAATGTTTTACATTTCAAATAAATCACCCCTCCGACTCTTTTGTTCCAAAGAAAACATCCCTGGCCTAATCAGTGGGCTCGAAATTCATTCAGACAACTCCAAACAAAAATGATGCTGTGCTGTTGAAAATTGAGTTAACCCAGAGTGGAACAATTTTACCTCACATTTTTCCAGACTGTGTCTACCTATACAATCTATTGATATTTTCTTGCTGTCTGGAATTTTCTTCCTCATTTTCGATCACATTGCCAATCTTGTGGTATCATTGACAAACTTCTCAATCATGATACTTATATTTAAGTCCATCATTAACATATCACACAAACCATGCAACATTTGTGAGCCCTGCAAAACCAGCTCCCCAACTCAATGACTAAAACTCCCATTGACCATTACCCATTGTGTTCTCCCACAGAGGCAATTTTTAATCTAACTTGTCAATTTCCCTCGGATCCAAAAGGCTTTTATTTTCTTTATTTCACTGCCTCAGTGGACCTTAGTGGATCTGAGTGGACCTCAGGCACCACCTCAGTAAAATCCATAAAGACTGTGCCATCTTCATCAGCCCTCCTTGTTACCTCCTCAAAAAATTCAATCAAATTTCTTTACGTGACTAATTTTCAGGGGAGGGTGCCCAGAGATACCCACAATACTTTGGTAATGTAACCAGGGCTTTGTCCAGCTCTAGCACAACTTCTAACCTCTTTATATCTAGAGGGATGGACAATTAAGAGCAGCAGTTCATTAGCCTTTCTGAATATTGTTTATGGCAACCACAACATACTTTAATCAGTCCAGTGTAGATGACCTCAAATTTGCTTGGACAGAAATCAGTTCATCACTTCTTGTCTATTTGTTCAACTTATGAATATCACTTAATAACTTCAATGCTTCAATGTACATTGCATTCAATACTGCTTATCATTGTGTAAACCATCCAAGTCAATCATAATCACGCTGAATAGTTGCAGCACCAATCACAGATCCTTCTGACTCTCCCCACCAACTGTCCCAGCCTTTCCCTCCATTCCCATCCTATCTCTCCATTCCACAGCTATCCTATCCTATCAATTTAAGCACCTGCCCATTTTTCTTACATCTGTCTCCTGCCACTCAGTCATTTTCCTGGACAGCAAAAAATTGCCTTCCATACTATTAACTTCAACTTTGTCGAACAATCCGTTAAGAGACACTTTACTAAACACCTTCAGGAAGTCCATAAATAATGCCCGTACACTGTACCCTGGTCACTATTTCAATCTAAAAAACTATTTCCCCAGTAAAATGGTAGAAAGCAGGCACAAATTTAAAAAGCTGATAAAAATTATGAAAGCATGTTAGGCTGGAGAAGGGATTGGGATTTTTTTTGGATGAACCAATGAAGTTTGTCAGAAAAGGCAAAACCTAATTAGAAACGGTTGATAGTTCTTTCAGACAACTATGACTGGTCTAATGAGCTAATAGCACCTATTAGTACAGTAAGGTTCCTCAATTAATATGTTAATATTTAGATAGAGATAACACAGAGTTTGTAAGTGTCACATTTGTATTATCAATATGCATTCCATGAAATGTGGATTTTTTTTTTGCCAGGTGGCCTTGTATAGCTATGAAAACAAGACCGACACTATACATGTGTTTTCGAATGGTCTTGACTATTATTCTCTGTGTGATTATTTATTTCCCCTCAAAGCTGCCATCCTCCTCCAGAACAGTCGAAATGTCCGTCAGCTGTGCTTGCTCTGTTTTGCATCTGCAGAGCATTTCATCATTCCACTCTGATGTGATTTACTGGTAAGGAGGGTTCTGTACGATTACGAAAGTGTAATCCCTTGGTATCTGTGTTTGGCAAGATTAGCAATTGCTGTTTTTTTTCCTCCAACTACGCTGTGCTGTTTCATCTCACTTATTGTGCGGAGGAGGAATGTTCAAAAGCCCTGCTGCCAACAACAAGCACACTTAAAATGCTTGCAAACAAAGATGCTTTACGTACAGATTCCTCCTCCAGAGGCAGTCAGTCGTGGAGCATAATCAAAGTGTTGCCATGTTACTTTCTATTAAGAAGGATACTTTCCATGGCTTCACAAGTAGCTCCTGGGTCACAATGCAGTCTAAAAAAAAAATCGCTGCTAATTATACCAAATTCTACAGCTGAGTATACAGACCGAGTCAAGGATTTTCATGTAGAGGATGTTTTGGTTAATAATTTTAAAAGAATCAAGGAAAGTATGTTATTCAGGAGATCTGCTGCCATGTAACTCCATTCTTTAACTAAACTATTCCTCCTGCAATGAAAATAGTATGCTAAACGTTATCACACATGGGTAGCAATAATTAGGAAAGATTTGTCATTTTGAAGGAGCTAGGTGATCTTGTTATGCATGCAGCTGACCAAATATTCCCACACACAGACAAACGGCTGCAGAGGTTTGTAAATCTTAACAGACTGATTCTCAATAATTCCTGTCTGGCTTTACAGTACTGTGAACACTGTCAGTGGAAGCTATTAGCTTAGTTAAAGTTGTGAAGTGCAAAGACATACTTAAAAAGAGGGCCTCAAATAAATTAGCTAACTAGGCGCTACAATCCCTGGCAAATTCCCAACATTGACTCTGTTGTCCATATTCTTTCAAAAGCTGCCACAGGACTTCCACCTCCACCTGCCCTGCCCTGTAGTCACAGCATGGTCATCCCACATGTCCATCCTTGTGGCAGACCATCTTCCAGGATGAGGGACCTTGGCTAAGTAGTATATGGATATATAGTAACTGTTCTCCGCAGAGCAGTGAAGGTCAAGGAGAGATTGAATACATGCATTCAAAATGAAGAGGAGTCTTAATGGCACTGCAAACCTGTTTCCTCTGGCAATTGGAACACTAATTGGTCAGTGACAATATCAAATCAGGCAAGAATTGATCATGAAATTCAACAGTAGAGGTCTTGAAAGACCATATGGCTTACTTTTGCTTTTTTTATTATTCTAAGTAGTTTAGTAACTAGAGGTCACAAATTTCAAATAATTAGAAGAATTAGTCAGAAAATTACAAGTTTTTTTTAAGTAGTGTATTCATAAGATCTGGAACAAACTTGAAAGGTTAGTGACAGTCATCATAGGAAATGCATTGAAGAGGATTAACTGAAAGGGAGAAACCAGTTGATTTGCCTGACTGGGTGCATTAAAAAGGTTGATATCTGTGGGCAGAGATCATGGGAGAGCTCAGAACATTCAGATGCTTAATGAACACATCATCTGAGTAAATGAAAAACACGATGATGCTGGAGGAACTCAGCAGGCCAGGCAGCATCCGTGGAGAAAAGCAGGCTGGTATTACTGCTCCACTGTGAAGTCTTTTCAAGGATGCCCACTTTGAAGAACTTTTCTTCCTCTCCTTGACGGGAGTTTCGAGAGTTTCTCTCTCACTGCTCCCCCTCTGTGATACCTCCAGCATCATAGTGTTTTTCATCTGGATTCCAGCATCTGCAGTCCTTTGGTTCTCGCACCATTTTACATGATTGAATTTATCTCAGCCAATCTCCACCCAAACCCAGAACGTGCAACCTACTGTCTGTAGAAACAGTCACTAGCATACACTGGTGATAAGTACACTATGATGATCAGAAAAATGGTCTTGATGAATTACCAAGCACGGGTGAGAAAGAAAATCATTGGTGGTTGAGAAGAGGCCATCTGCTGCAGAGCAGGAGCCCGTCTTTTAAACAGGAGGCCGATATAGCAACAGGACTAGAAAGAGAAATGACATCTCTCTGTACAGAACAGTGGAAGGTTGCCCGACTAAAGTGGAGGTATCCATCACCTCGACATGCATGGCCTTCTCCCACATGCAGCACTGCTGTTATTCATCACTGAGCATATGGCAGACCCATGGTACCTGCAGCAGGAATCTCCTGTCCAATGGGACAATTTGCATAATTGAAGAATGAACTGTGGCCGGTGCTGTCTCCTCTCAGACATCTTTCAACAGCCCAGCAAGCTACCGTCACATCCTGTTGACTTCTCAGCCTTGGGTTCTGCTCATATTTTTTCCCCAGAAGCAATTCCTTCTCTGCAGTTCACTCTTACAATTGTTCTGTACTTTTCTCGGGCTCTTGTTATATTTTCATTTTCACCACCACTGATGCAAAATCTTTAACATCTCTATCAGAATTTCACCCTTCCCCTTATACCCAATTACTACTGTCCCTCTATTTTTCACATACATCATAAAAGACCTTCCTATTTCCTTTCATAAAAAGAAAACATATTGGCAAATGGCATTAAAAATACACTATAAAATTTCTTCAAGAGATACAGCGCCAAATCAGGCCCTTTGGCCCACCGAGTCTATATTGACCAACAACCACCCATTTACACAAATCCTACAATGATCTCACTTTTTAGTCCACTCACATTCTCATCAACTCCCCCCAGATTCTACCATTTACCTACACATTGGGGGCAATTTATAGTGGCCAATTAACACATACACCCACACATATTTTGGATATGGGTGAAAACCAGAGCACCTGGAGGAAACCCACGCAGTCACAGGGAGAACTTGCAAACTCCACACAGACAGCACCCTAGGTCAGGATTGAACCCGCGTCTCTGGTACTGTGAGGGAGCGCCTCTACTAGTTGCACCACTGTACCATCCACTTCAGAGTTTATGAGCTTTACCGCTGACGGGAAAGCCACCAATGATGGAATAAATTGAACACAAATAATATGCCCATTTCTAAAATGTATAAGATACCAATTGAAAATTTGCTTTATTTTCTACCATTTAGAACATAGAAACCTACAGCACAATTCAGGACCTTCAGCCCACAAAGTTGTGCCGAACATGTCCCTACCTTAGAAATTACTAGGCTTACCCATAGCCCTCTATTTTTCTAAGCTCCATGTACCTATCCAAAAGTCTATTAAAAGACCCTATCATATCCGCCTCCACCACCGTTGCTGGCAGCCCATTTCACGCACTTACCACTCTGAGTAAAAAAACTTACCCCTGACATCTCCTCTGTACCTACTCCCCAGCACCTTAAACCTGCGTCCTCTTGTGGCAACCATTTCAGCCCTGGGAGAAAGCCTCTGACTATCCATACGATCAATGCCTCTTATCATCTTATACACCTCTATCAGGTCACCTCTCATCCTCTGTCACTCCAAGGAGGAAAGACTAAGTTCACTCAACCTGTTTTCATAAGGCATTTATTAGCTGTCCAAAGGTGTAGTAAGCTAAATGAGATTTAATAAATGCTTAATCCTTTTGATGATAAAACAACTTTCATTGAAAACGATGGAGAAAGGCCAAAATGTTCTGGTTTAGGTTATTAAATACGGTTATGAAATGAGTTTGCAATTGCACGGTCAAATGGTGCAATATTTTCTTCCAGCACAGTCCAGCATTCCAGAGCAGAACAACAGGAACATTTTAAAGCACAGTCTACTCCTAGCAAATCAAGGTCACTTTTTGCAATAAAAACATGTGACTGACCCAATAATTTGAACAAAACCACATTCATAACAAACCAACATAGGAATTCTCAGATAATTTAAATTGTTGGATTGAATGGACACAGGTATGGCGAGGGAAGTAAACTTACAGATTAGTTGTGTCGGCCCTATGTGAGGCATACCCTATATTCTGAGGAAGGAGAGGAAGTGTTGTCAAAACAGAAAGGAAATAATTAATCCAATTAGCAAATTCATGGTCCTTCAATTCAAAACAACCAACCTGGCGTAATGGGTGTTGTTACATCTGAAGTGGCGTCTGAAGCCCTGCCAACGAGATTATTTCGGTGAGTGAGGAAGAGGAGAAGTGAACCCAAATAAAATATAGGCTGTGCTTTTTCACAATTTCTTTTTTTGCTTCTGGGGAATAATCCCTGGAATAAGGTTAGGAATCAACGGTGAAGAAAGAAAATCCAAGGTTTACATCTGGGGCTGTTGGACCACTTTTCTGGACCTTTTCTTTCACAATTTAATCACTGCATTTTGCAGCACTTTAGAGGCCTATACAACATTTAGAGTCTGACTTCTCAGCTACTCCAATTATTTAAAAGAAGGCAGAGTTTCACTGCAGCACTTAAGATTACTTATAAAATCCTCTGAATAAGGATAATTATGCAATGAAACGCAAGAATTGTTTCTGTTCACTACTTTCTCAATTTATTGTACCTCTGAGTTTATTGATTGCCTCTGACCTGTTCCCAGTAAAGCAAAGTACTTAACTTCAAATTCAGGCAGTTTAAATCTGAAAGTAACTTATTCATGTTATTGTGACACACAGAGGTAATACTGATTATAGTTGCAAGCAAATAACATCAAATTCACCAAATTTGTCCTGTCAAGTTGTTAATGATGTTGCCATTTTTCACTGTCATTGTTTAATGACGTATTAAAACACTTCATGAAATTTTAGCCATTGAAATAGTATTATCCACTTGGTATCAAATTAAGTGTTATGAGACAATACAAACCTGCTAATTAGGTGTTATGAATTTATATTGAGAGCTTAAAAGTACAGTTTTATGAATGCTCATTTACAAGATTTCACAACAATGCCATCGACTCTTTGGGGCACGTGTCTTCGATTAACAAAGCTATATTTCACTATAACAAATAGTGTCCCACACTCTCTGTACACAGGAATACAATATACCAAAATAACAATAATGCATCTCGCCCAGCCTTTTCAAACAGGAACGTGTTGCCTGATAGGGTGGTGGAGGCACATTCACTGGGGGGCTATTAAGAGGGGCTTGGATGGGCACATGAATGAGAGGAAAATAGAGGGATATGGGCATTCAGTAGGTAGGAGGGAATAGCTATGTTGGCACAACATTGTGGGCTGAAGGGCCTGTTCTGTGCTATACTGTTCTATGTTCTATGTACAAAATTTCACATAATGAAACATTGTAAAGGAATTTAGTTGGATGTATTTTCCACTGAATGAAGAGTTCAATTTTAACCAAGAAAACTTTACTATGCAAATTTGCAATAAGATAAAAGATGAAAGGCTAACTGAGTTATAAGACACACCACAGAATTCCTAAAATTGGTCCAGATCTGCTAATGGTTGAGCCACCAAAGCTCACCACTTGCCCATCTTTGAAGCTCACTCTTATCTAGAAAGCTGATCAGCAGACCCAGCACAGAGTAGGGCCTTTCTGTGTGTGGCTGATAGGCTACAATCTCAGAAATAGTTTTAAGAACCAGTGAAGCCATAGCCTCAGGCTTGCCAGCTGTTAAAGCCATCATTGAGAATGCTTCTAAAATTCTCAAACATTCAAAAATATAAAAGTAACTTGAAGTTTTAATTTTAACTCATAAAAACTAGGACACAATTAAAATCAATAAATTACACTTAAATCAAAGAAGGATATTACCTTGTTCTTGCCACTTTCTCCATTCTTTCTCATTCAAATTAATGGGCTTGCTCAACTTACACCAACTTGGCCTGGTTTGTCAGGCAGATTCTGGACTCTAAGCACTGGGATTCTATGGACGGGACATTCGTGCTCCACCACTGGAGCAGAAATTCCGGACTTCCACCTTCTCATGGGAGTTTCAAACTTTGTGCAGTTCCATAAGTAAAAGCCACCAGTTCTGAGCAGAACTCTCAGCTTTCAGTCAGGTGATCCAGACTAATATACTTCTTGTATATCGCCACCCAAGAAATATTCTACTTCATACAAATTCTAGACACAGGAATTTGAAGATATAGCAATTTGAAAATGATCAATACTTCAATACCAAGATACAGTGAAAATCTTTTGTTTGCGTGCCATCCAGCAGATCACGTCATTGAGGTAGTAAAAGAAAACAGAATACAGAATATATTGTTGCAGCTACACAGAAAGTGCACTGCAGGTAAACAAATAAAATGCAAGGGCCACGACAAGGTAGATTGGGAGATCAGGAGTTCATCTTTAGCATACGAGGGATCCATTCAAGAGTCTGATAACAGCGGGATAGAAGCTGTCCTCGAGTCTGGTGGTGCATGCTTTCAAACTTTTGCATCTTCTGCCTGATGGGAGAGGGCAGGAGAGAATGACTGAGGTGGGAGTGGTCCTTGACTACGTTGGCTGCTCTCCCAAGGCAGCGGGAAGTGTGGACAGAGTCAATGGAGGGGAGGAGCAGTGAAATTAACCAATTAACAAATGCCAGCTGAAAATGTGATGATTCACTGCACTCAATGTTTGGAGTTTTGAAACCACTTCCTCACCATCTACAATTAAACCTACCACTATCGCAAAGTAACCATGACTGAGGAGAAACAGTACAGTATCTTTCTATTTGATGTTCATTCCATCAATTGAAATGGATTGATGATCAAGTTGAATGATCTGCTTTGCCAGTTACAACCCATAGATGAAAAGGAAAATCTCCCTCATGGAATTAAACATCGCAATGAATTAAGCAATATACAATATTAAAATTCACTCAAAGTGCAGATTTCCAGTTCCTAAACAGATTATTGATATTCTTATCCTTCCCCTTCTATGCTAAAAGAAACTAGCTCCTATATGACACATATGCTAGAGACAAATTAAAAGATATGCACCCCCCAGCAATTCAAATGGATTACTGGCATTAGTGCAACTATAGTTGGCTGAGTTACACTGGTCACCTTCTTCTTCTCCTTAGATAGTCCCTTGGGACAGAGAAGGAATTCCTTCCACTCTGGTTTGGTTCATTCTGGAGGTGACCGACGAACCAAATGTGGGGACTGCAGACTCTCCCACAAATGCAATACGATGGGCTGGGTAGGTTGTTGGTGAGATGGTCCACTCCTTACGCCGGCTCTCTACATGTTCCCAATGCATGGACTCGATTTCCCGACACCATCCAAATACTCCTTCTCCGTATTGAGTTATGGGGCAGAGGCTCCCAGGAGTCAGAGAGGATATTGCATTTCTTCAAGGAGATTTCGAGCACATCCTTGAATCTTGGTGCATAGTACTGGCACCTCTGGTCCTGGCATCTGGTCCATGCCAGCCGAAAATGTGATGATGCACCGCATTCCGTGTTTGGAATTTTGAAACCACTTCCTCACCATCTACAATTATACCTACCACTATCCCAAAGTAACCATGACTGAGGAGAAACAGTACAGTATCTTAGCACCCCTGCTCCTGGCATCTGAACTCACAGGCTCTCCCCAGCCAAACAAAGAGAAGGGAACAAGGCAGCTGCTATCAGATCCAACAGGAGGTGAGTGCTGCCTGTCCCCAGTAATGCCTACACTCACCGTGCCGGCTAGCGTGTAACACTAAGTTCACATCTCAGTGCTGAGTGACTACACTGCTTGTCCAAGCCCGCCCAACATCACTCCTCACAGGCAGCCATCGCACATTGCCTTGGTACTTCACTCCTCACCAAGCCGGGCATCAATGAGACCATTTCACTGCCACAGCAGCACGAGCACAGGGCTGAGCCCTCAAACAGGTTCCCAGCACAGCAGTACGCAGCTGCTGGAAGGTCGAGGATTCATGCCAACTCTCCTTGCTCAGTAGTGCTACTAATGGATTGCTGGCATTAGGGCAACTGCGGCTGGCTGAGTTACACTGGTCATCTCCTTCTTCAATATTCCCTTCTAATCTGGTTTGGTGCATTCTGAGGTGACTGACAAGCCCAATGTGGGGACTGCAGACTCTCCCACAAGTATCAATGTCTCCTTGTAGCGCTGATTCCATTATCGCTCTCATTCCTGGGTGTGCAACTCAGGAGCTAAGCAAGATACCAGTGCCTCACAAAAGCCATTCTGATTGCAGAATTTCCTCCCTTTTAGTGGTATAACAGGTTATTCAATCCTTCCTACAACTCTGGTAGTTCCACTTTAACCCTTCACTGCTTCCCAGTGAAACTGCTTCCCTTTTGGACCCCATGTCTAGCAAATCAACTGGTCCCCAGCTTCTCAGCTGGTATCACAACTTGACCACTTGATGCTTGTGCCTCATTGTCAACTTCCTCGATACTTATGTATAGAAATATATAGAACACTACAGCACAGTACAGGTCCTTTGGCCCACAATGTTGCGCCAACATTTTATCCTTTTCTAAGATCTATCTAACCCTTCCCTCCCAAATAACCGCCTATTTTTCTATCATTCATATATCTATCTACTTCTCTGCAGAACAAAATATGATGGGACACCAAGACCCAAACGGATCATATAACGTATCCTAGAAGCAGCCAAAAGAAATTATAAAAATGGACTTAACAGGAAAAAGGAAATTGGCAGCTCAAAAAGTGTTGTTCGCAACACTCCACCTCCCTTGGGAGGTCACACTACAATTAAAGGAAAGCTTTCTAGCTGCCATCCAGATTGTGAATGATGAACTGCAATTATCCAGGTACCACACCAGCTAAGTGAATAAAAGCCATTTGCAAGCACTTAATCAGAAGAGTTTGGAAGACCAGACACAAGCAACAGCCAGAAGCAAATCAAATAATTTTGACACACTTGTAGGCCTGGGGTAAACATGCTGTTAGCTTTCATCCAACAGCATCCTTGAGCCCCTCCACTCCATATATTTGGTAGTATGGATCATTAACTGGACAGTGCCCATTGCAAACCAACCACCTGTCCATGGACCCCACCAACCTTAGAGCTCTTATAGTGTGTTTCCTACATCACAACAGTGGCTGCACTTCGTACATGTAAAGCACTCTGGGGAGCTCTGAGATCATGTTTAACCACTCTTTGAAGGTTTATAAGTTCATTAGCAAGCCAGTATATTTGGGGCAACTCGGGATGGGAGTATTGACCTTGCTTACAACATGTGCATCCTTTAAATAAATGTAAAAAAAATTCTGTCGTCTGCTGTACAAGAGATAATACTGATCCAAATAGGAACCAAAGATCCACACATTTAAGATCAGGGGCCGGAAATTGTAAAGCTCAGTGAAATGCATTCTGGACAGTACTGTGCAGTGATCCAGGTGGGAGAAGGATTTCCTTAAGTGTGTAACATCCAAGGAGTCATGCATGCAAGTACTGCAGATCCCAGGTACGAACCACAAGTAGATTCAAGAGGCACAAACAAAGAACCAATTTACTTGCATGATCACTGCCTGGAGTGAGAGATACCAAGGCAATGGTTCGCAGTGGTTCAAGTAATGGGGTTGAATTTGCTGTCCTAACAAGGAGTGGCAGCAGGAACATCTGCTTTCTAGTGGATGGTTTGGCATCATGGTGTTGGAGGTGGATGACTGGGGAAGCACCGAAACAGCCTTGCCTGAAACGTATGAGATATGAAGTCCAATGGAGAAGATTACCCAAACTCATGGAAGGAAATTTTTACATACTGTGAAACATTATCTTGTCCTCTAGATCCACTTTTCCAAACAAGGCCTATGCTGTTTCTTCAGCATGAACGCAGATTCAGTGAGGCAACAATGAGTAACATGCACCATGCACCTATCGATGCCACTGTCCCACTGCCAGCTGCACCTGTGGATCAGATTGCTACGTGCATGGAAATTAACCATTCAATTTCTCATTCACCATTTGCCATTGATTTTGTGTTTCCATTCAAACGCAGAGCACATAAAAAACATTCAAGCAATTGAACTTCCAGGCCCAAAGAAAGTTTCACTAGTAAAGGATGAATTAAAATCAGATAAACTCAAATCAGCCTGTAACTATCATACTTACGTGTAAATCTTCAACAAATCCTGACTCCGATGCAATACTGTGGGAGAAATCTGTCACAATCTGAGTGAACACAAAGAGGCAGGCACTGATGTTTTGTTCATTCAGAGGCAGAAAGCTTTGCAGACAAAACAGGACTAATCACAGGTGTCAGGATTGACCAGGGAACAATTCCACCTCACTTCCAGCAGGGAAAATAATGAATGTCTGGCTTCGTGCTATCAATTAATGAAGGAATTGAAGACAATTCAGAGCAGCACCATGTGCAGTACAGGGATGGAAACCTTTCCATGATCACAGATCAGATTGTGTTGGCCCAGGAACAACCACCAGGAAATACTTGAATTTCATGTAGATGACCCATGGATGCGGCAGTGACCTTGATGGGTGCTTCATGCACCTTTCTTACTGATGGTTTATCGCTGATGCTTCATTATAATGCTGAAGAGACACCATGGGCCTTGACTGAAACAGGAAGTCTAAAGGGCAAGGTAATGACCTGGTCAAACACAAAATGCATAACTCCTTCCCCGAACTGTTGTTGGGGAGTCCATTGGTTTTAGTGCCCACAAGCCTAGACTTCCTTGGGTCAGATGTGGAATGCGGATCTCACTGAACCTCAGCATTCTCAAGTTGTGCAGCAAGATCCAGATGACAACAAAGCCTCAGGCAGTGCAGTAAAGAGGCCCAGCTCCTGAGAAGGCCCAGCAAACCTTGACCTAAGGTATCAACATTTTAACAGTTGCCTCTGACATTCACAGATTCTTGAAAATTATCAAAATTAATTGTTTGATTATCTTGGCTTCTGGTTTTCTAAGTTAATTGAAGAGGCACGGTTTGATAACTGGAAAGTAATATTAATCGCACAGAAGTGCCAGACAATGACCATCTCCAAGAAAAGGGAATTTAACCATCTATTCTTCGTATTCAAAGGTATTGCATTCACCAAGTCCCTCAACATCATTGGCTAGAAGTTCAACTAGAACAGCCACAGAAATTGTGGCTACAAGAGCACTATGGCACAGTGGTTAAGCAGTGCAGCCTCGAAGCCCCAAAGGCCCAGGTTCAAACCTGACCTTGGGTACTGTTTGCGTGGAGTTTGCACGTTCTCCCTGTGACTGTGCGTTTCCCCCAGGTTCTCTGGTTTCCTGCCACATGCCAAAGAGTGCTGGGTGGGAGGTTAATTGGATGCTGTAAATCGGCCCTAGCTTAGATGGGTGATAGAAGGGACGGGTGGAGAGAGTTGATGAGGATGTGAGAAGAAATTAGCAGAAGATCAGAGTCGATGGGTGTTTGATGGCTGGTGCAGACACAGTGGACTGAAGGGCCTATTTCCTTGCAGTATGAGTCTAAGAGCAGGCCAGAGGCTGGGTATTCTCTGGTGAGTGCCACCTCCTGACAACCAAAAGCTTTTCCACTACCTACAGATATAGATCAGGAGTGTAATAGAATATTCTGCCCTTGTCTGGGTGAGGGCAGCTCAACAGCACACTAGAAGCTTGATACAGTCAATGATAAAGGAGTCTGCATGATTGGCACCCCATTAACCACTCCAAATATTCATTCCCTCCACCACTTGCGCTCCACAGGACCCTCTATAAAATGAACAGCAGTTACTCACCTGCAAGTTCTCATGTACGTTGCACACTATCCTGACTGGGAGATATACCATTCCTCTTTCGTCATTCGATCCAAGCCCTGCAGCTTCTTTTCCAACAACACTGGGCAAGTATCAAAAACATTGTAGCAGATCATGAAGGCAGCTCACTGCCACCTTCTCGAGGACATTGATGGATGGGCAATAAAAGCCTTGCCAGAAATGCCCAGATCCCAAAAACATGAATCAATAAAAAAAAAACAGAAACTTTTAGAGATAATTAAAAATTTCAAACCAAAGTAAAATAATTTAAATAAAGTTTACCTTCCCCTTAGCTTTATAATCTATAGGACCTCAGATCCCATTGAATCCAGGCCTAAGTTGGGTTTTGATCTGGTAAAGCATGTGAATGGTGACTCCACAACGATGGGAATTCCAACAGGTCTGGGCTCCATCCTTGGACTCCATGTGGAATCCAGTGACAGATGTGGGGACATCTGTCGGCCATTAGACCTTGCTATTATTTGTTCGACAGCACTTTTTCAGAAGTGCAAGACTTACTGAGGTTTAAGCAACAGAATGTCAGTGGTTCAGATTTCATCCAGCACGATGCACTTCAACACATTGTGTATCACACACAGTTCCACAGAGCACACCTTCAGATGCTGGAGCAGATGATCAGGAGGGCATGTACCTATAGATATTTTAGCCAAGTGCAGTCATTCAGCCATTATAGAGCTGTCCAAAAAGGCAGGGTAAAAATAAATTCTAGATGAATTCTCACTCAAAGATCAAAGTCTCTTCATGAAGCTGAACAAATCTTGGTACAAGAAGTCACATGAAAACTAGGGCAGGCTAAGCTTCCCAATTTAATAAAAGAGCTTGAATTTCTGACAGAGCCACTTAAACAAATAGCCCAGGAAATCACAACAACCGTGACTTGTAACATAAGCAGGGCAAAACTTCACTCACTGGAGAGTGAAGGCTTCTGCACCATTCAGGCTAGCATACCTTTCAATTCAAAACACAGCTGTTCCCCATGACAACCAGGTGACTAAAGTACCAGTGAGGCAAAATGTAAAATGGAAGGTTTGCATTTGTTCCCATTTTTGGCACAGCAAAAAACACCCCAAGGCATTCCATTGGAACAGTTTCTATCAAGATTTGACACTGAGCCCTTAAGGAGATATCAGGACAGGTTATCAGCAACTTGGTCAATTGGGTAGGTTTCAAGAAACGCCTTAAAAGAGAGAGAAAGTAGAGAGGTCCAGAGCTTTAGGTCTTCGGCAGTAGAAATCGCGGTTGCAAGTAGTGAAACTATGAAAGTCGACATGTTCACAGGACAGAATTGAAAGAGAACAGTTCAGAATTAGAAGAGTGTCAATATCTTGGTGAGGTTACAAGCTTTCTGATGTATTTATGAATGGCACGATCTGCCTGGATGGCATGAAAACAAAAGTTTTTCCACTTTATTTCAGAGCACATGACAATAATAAACCAATGTTACCAATGTTAGTGGACGTTATAGAGACAGGGTGAGGTGAGGCCATGAATGGATTTAAAAGCAAGGAGGAGAATTCTACAATCAAGGCATTACTTAATGAAGCAACAATGTAGGTCTTGGAAGCATGAAGGTGTGAGTGAATAGTGCAGCGTGAGTGAATTTGAGGAAGCAAAGAAGGAAATGATATTTGGCCCCCATTCTACCTGGAACCAGGAATACAAAACGAATACTGGGACTTGGATGCTTCTGTAATGCAAATCTATTCATCTCCTCAACCCTGCCTGCAGCCCCCCATCACACTCAGAGCCCTCCCTCCCACCTTAAACCAATTCCTAAACCAGTAGCAAGGAAGAATAAACTTTAATGCTAGCACTCAGCCATATCTTTTCCAAAGGAAATGGAAAAAAGGATGTAAATGCTGGGGGTCAAATGAAAGTTAAGATCGATGGATCTTTAATGGAAAATAAAGGCAGGTAAAGAGCATTGTGGTACGGATTACCCATGATCTGGTTTATAGGATGAAGCTCTAGGGGCTGAATGGCTTTTCCTGTTCTAATATGCTGGAGGAGAAAGCAACAGTGACTTTGCGACAAGTGACAAGTACCAATTTCTAAGGTGACAACCAATATCCGAGACCATCACTTAGTTAAACTCAGCTGAATATTGGTTACTAAGATTCAGAAACTAGAACCATAGCTGCTCTCAAGTAAAGCTCAAGCAAGACAAGAAATCTGAATTTTTTTTTATTTCCACATGTGTAATCAAAAAATGCACTACTGCTTTATAGAGAGTATTTTTAAACTCCTTGGTTGTGATGTGTCACTGACAATGCCAGCATCTCGTCCATTCTGATTTGCCCTTGACAAGATCGTGGTGAGCTGCCTTCAACTGTTTTGGTCCCTATCGTACTAGTTCTCCTACTGTGACAGGGTTTTCACACGGCAACAGGAATGATGATATATTCCCGAATTAGGATGGCTTGTGACATGGTTGGAAATTTGGAAGTTATGGCAGTCCCATGCATCTTCTGCCCTTTACTTTAGAGTTTGTAGAGTTATTGGTTTTGGACTGTGTTGCTCTCCTGGTTCTTCTTCTAAGACAGTCCCACAGGATTGAGGATTGTTCGCTTCTGCTCTAGTTTTGTGGGTTCTGAGGCACATGTGGGAAGCACAGTGTCTTCCACAGATAAGGCAGGAGTTGATTGATGGGACGATACATGTGCAGTTTTGTGAGGAGGTCCTCTCCTTCTGTGACTTACACAAGCCTCCGTGAATGCAATGCACGGCCTCGAGATTCTCAATATCATTCCAAATATTTATTTTTCACTGAGTGGTCTTGAGCCAGAATTCCCAGGAGTTAGAGGAACAAGCTGCATTTCCTCAAGGAACTTTAAGCACATCCTTGAATCTTCTCCTCTGTTCACCTGGTAATCCCTTCCCATGTCAGAGCTTGGAACAGCAAATCTGTTTCAGGAGTCTGGTGTCAGGCAGGCAAACCTCCTGGTTCAACAGCTTACCAACTCTTGCTATTCAGGCTAATAATGAAAAATTACCATTTTCTTTGAGGAATACATGAAGGATAACCAAGCATCAGTTCTTATGTTCAGGCAGAGAGATGCTGAGGTGGCAAATTATCTGCCAATAATGTAAAGAAAATAACCTTCTTTAGAACTCTGCTTTCTTTGAGAGTTCTTGTTAGTCTTGCAGGGAATCTAATGCCAAGAGGTTCTTCTCAGCATACAGTCTTAAAAAAAATATGGTGTTTGTGGCCATGGAGAAATGGGACCCTACTGCAAAACCAATTTAAAAGATCTCAAAGTAAAATTTGGATTTGAGTATAAACGCCAGTGAAATTTCCATCCACATGGCAGTTGCCTACATACTTTAGGAGTTGCTTGGCTAGCCTGGAACATCTTAGGCACAGGCTATTGTTTCAACAAGCACTTTGTGGGAACCTTATAAATTAGTTCTACTCTTTCCCTCCTCCTCCTGGGAAGATCATTCTGTTCTTCCTATCCTGCAACTCCTTATTTCTAGTTACTGTGACATTTATATACATTTTTGGCAGCTTTCAACTCAACAGTCATCTTGGCCTAAGCAACTGCTGGCAAATAAAAGTAGCCAGAGAGCATAAATAAGTCCCATGTCACAATCTGTAAAATCACTAAAAAAAAAAGTCCTTTGTAAAATTCTTTGTTCTGAATCCACTTTTGGACATCATCAGCATGTAGATAAGCTTTCTGAAACTCTCAGTTGTCTTGTTCTTCCCCCAAGGTGATTGAAAGCATAATGGCCTGGATATGGCCCAGCAAGTACTTGGCCAATATGCTTCATTAAGACCGTGCATAACCTAATTCTAGTTTTATGTTCCAATTGTTCTGTCTAATAACTGAGCCGATAGTCAACGGCTTCCAAAGGCATTCTTAATGAAAAATAAGATTTTGAGGATCCTTCACAGAGTAGATGCTGTGAGAGGTGTTTTGTTTTGTGAATCTAGAACATTAGGGATTTCAAGAGTCATCTATATATTGTTTTAAACGTAAGGTACTAAATGTTTGGAGTTCTCCACCCGAGAGAGCTGTGGAGAGTAAGGCATGTATTTGAGACTGAGATGATAGATTTTTGGACCTCAGGGAAATCATGGAATATGAGTACCATGCAGAAAATTGGAGTTGAAGCCAAGATCAGATCAGTCATGCTATCATCAAATAATGGAGCAGGCTTGGGAGGACATCTGGCCTATTCTTGCCCCTGGTTCTTCTTCTGTTCTTAAGCAACATGTCATCCCAGCCTTTGTATCCACTGTTTTCCTCCGGAGTCCATGTATCATCTTTTGGGGCATCCTCTGTTTTCCTGTTTCCAACAAAACTATCACACCTTACAAAACCAAACTTAACTTAAATATTCTAAACAGAATACTAAAAGAAAAAGCAAAGTAGGTTGAAGAGCAAATAAAGCTTGGTCAAGTAGATGTGTGAAAAAATAGATTATTGACTGAGGGCCAAGAAAGATGGCCAAAAGGCTGTGTGGAGTCATGACAAGTTTTGGCAGCTTGTTGCTTGAATTATGTGATCTGTCTAGTCTGTAATATCTACCATGACGCTCCTGGAGATCAGTTCTCAGACATCAAGCAGGTCACTAGAGGTTGTACCATCTGATCTCGAGTTGTTGAGTCTATGCTCACATTGCCTCTTATAATATTTGCTCTCCCCTTCCAAAGCAAAATAAAGCACTGAGCCGTGATCATTGTAGATGCTTGCACAAAATGTACTTACATTGTAAACATCTGTTATGTAGTTCCAAATGAGTCATGGTTGGTAGCACTTTCTGTGGGTCAGAAGTTTGAGGGCTCAAGTCTTACTCCAGAGACACACAGAAAATTTACATTGATGTTTTAGTCCAGAGCTGCACTGAAGGAGCTGCTGTCTTTTGAGTGAATTGGGAAGCTACATCGCATTTGCCTTCTCAGCTGAATATAAAAAAATTAAGTCGTACAAGTGATAAGAGGACAACGTTGATTCCACAGCTATCAGCCAATATCAATACCTCAACCAGCATTAGTGAATCGGACGATCAGATTAGCAGTTGTGGGATCTTGCTGTGCACAACTTGGCTGGTGCATTTGTCACAGCAATGACTACATTTAGAAAATCACTCAATTCGCTGGAAATTGCTTTTGGGTCTCCCCAGACCAGTCTGAACTTGTGAAAAGAGTTTCCTACAAATGCAAGTCTGTCTGTTTCCTGCCCTAATTATTGGGTCAGATTGCGCTGATCTTGGCCGATGGTTCAAGTTTGCCACTCACGGGATGCAGCAATTGAAATTACTGAGGCAGAATAGGTCGCGGGGGTAACTAGACCACAGGAGGTGGAAACAAAAGCCCCTCCTATAGAGACCTTGATGGCCTTCTGACAGCTCAACCTCTCAGAGGCATTTTCTGTTTTGAAAATGTCTCTGATGACCAGAAACATTTAGAACGAGTTGAACTAAATAACTAAAATAAGGAATATAATAAATTAATTTCATACTATATTTTAATTAATAAAGTTGAATGAAGTAAAACAAAACACCATTATTCACCTTTTTTGTGTGTATCAGCAAACTCATTCAAATGAATGGAGTTGTGCTAAATTCCCCTACCATGGCTGGCATAAAGCCAACAGATTAGATCCAGTGGACTTAACAGCAAGTCCTGGACAGAGCATGAGTTCTGACAGGCCACAGTGTGCAGATACATATGTCGGAAATGTGCCAAAACTGTCACTTTCATAGATTCATAGAGTTACTCAGCATAGAAACAGGCCCAACTTGCCCATGCTGACCAAGATGCCTACCTACACAAATCCCACTTGCTTGCATTTGGCCCATATCCCTCTAAACCTTTCTCATCCATGTACCTGTCCAAATGTCTTTGAGAAGTTGTAATTGCACCTGCTTTAACCACCTCCTCTGGCAGCTCATTCCATATATCCACCACCCTTTGTGTGAAAAAGTTTCCCCCTCATATCCCCTTTAAATCTTTCCCTTCTCACCTTACACCTATGCCCTCTAGTTTTAGACTCCCCTACCCTAGGAAAAAGACTGTGACAATCTATGCTATCTACATCCCTCATGATTTTATAAACCCCTCTAAGGTCACCCCTCAGCCTCCTTTGCTCCAGGGAAAATAGTCCCAGCCTAACCAACCTCTCCTTATAACTCAAGCCCTCCAGTCCAGGCAACATTTCCATGAATCCTTTCTGCATCCACTCTAGCTTAATCACATTCTTTCTTGGTTATAGTCACCAATCTGAAAAGCAATCATCCACTACCACCCTCTGCCTCCACCACCAAGCCAATTTTGTAACCAATTTGCTATCTCACCCTGAATCCCATGTATTCTAATCTTCCAGACCAGACTGCCATCTGGGACTTTGGCAAAGACCTTACTAAACTCCATGTGGACAACATCCACTGCCCTGCCCTCATCAATCCTTTGGTCACCTCCTCAAAAACCTCATTCAAATTTACAAGATGATCTTCCACAAACAAAAACATGCTGACCATCCATAATCAGTCCTTGCCTTTCCAAATGCAAATAAATCCTGTATATGTACATAATATATACGTACATAAATTATATGTAAAATATAATATATATATTTAAAAAAACAAATATATATATATAAAAGTGTTCCTCTATAGAATTGTTGACTATTATTGATTATCCATCTGTGTTATCTGGCCCAATGCTGAAAGGGTACTGAGACACTGCAGGAAAATAACTTATGACAAAGATACCAGAATTAAGAGATTATATCTATGCAGAAAGATTGACCTGCTGGGACCCTTCTATAGAAAAACAAAGACCTGATATCATGAAGAAATTTGATATGATTAACACAAGGATATTTCTATTTGTAGGGAGACTATAGCTAGGAGTCATAACAAAGAAGGTTCAGTGCCAATGTAGTACTGTCACTTGAAAGTGAGGAAAGTGGTTGACCAAGCAGTTTAAATCCCAATAACAGATTAATCAGGAAAGTAAGCACCCATGCAAAAGTGGCAAATTGGATTTAAACTGGCTCTGTGGGTGAAAGAAATCAGCAATGTCACAGGGATTTTAGTGACTGGAAGGCTACGTGCAGTGGGATTCTGCAAGACACAGGACTGGTGCACTGCTTCTCAAGGCACTTGTTAATGATTGGCCCTTGGGGCCATGATTAAGAAGTTTGCAGATTATGCCAATCTTAGCAGTGTGGTTGAAAGCCACTAAGAAAGTTCAAGGCTGCAGGAAGATGTCAAAGGACTAAGAACCAAAATGGCCAATGGAATTCAATCCAGAAAAGTGTGAGGTCGTGCAGCTGGGGGTGGAAAAATGGAGAGGGAATATACAATAAATGGCAGAACACTAAACTGTACAGAGGAACAGAGGGATCTTGGAACACATGTCTATAGATCCCTGAAGGAAAAGATATTTAAGATGATATATAGGATACTTACTACTATCAGCTGAAGCACAGAATACAGAAGAGACTAAGGGGGACTTAATTGAGGTGAATAAAATAATGAGCATTCTAGACAGGGTGCACATTAAAGATCCATTTCACTTGACAGAGAGGTCAATAACTAGGGGCATACTCCTGGGATAAAAATATTCTTTCCTCATCCCTCCTCCGACCCTTTCATCAACTTGTTCTCTCATTAACAGTCTGACCCTTGTTCTGAAAAAATAATCACCAGTGTGTCACACTAATTCTCCAGTCCTGGTGAACAATCCATATATTTCTCTGCAGCCTCTTCAATACAATCATGTCCTTATTGCAGTGTGGTGATTAGAACCACACACTACGTTAAATGTGAGATTCTGTTGAGGAACACTGGACATATTTGCATTTGGAAAGGCAAGGAATGATTAGGGGTAGTCAGCAATAGCTTTGTGCATGGAAGATCACGTCACATAAATTTGAATTAGTTTTTTGAGCAGGTGACCAAGAGGATTGACGAGGGCTGGTTAGGCCACAGTAAAACAGTAACTAAATGAACACTGGAACTGAGTTATAGCAAGAGATTGGACAGGCTGGGACCTTATTCCTTGGAGAGTAGCAGACTGAGAGGTGATCTTATAGAAGTGTATAAGATCATTAGGGGCATAGATAGGGTCATCACACTCAATCTTTTTCCCAGGGTGGGGGAAATCAATAACTGGAGGGCATAGGGTTAAGGTGAGAGGTGAAAGGCTTAATAGGAACTTGAGCAGCAACTTTTTTTTTATATATACACAGGGGGTGGTCCGTACATGGAATGAGCTGACAGAAGAAGTGGTGAGGAAGGTACAATAACAACTTTTAAAAGACAGTTGGACAGGTACATGGATCGGAAAGGTTCAGAAGTTGTGGGCCAAACGCTGGCAAATGGAACCAGCTTAGATGGGGCATTTAGGTTGGGTTGTACCAGCTGGGCTGAAGATCCTGTTTCCATGCTGTATATTTCTATGATGCTATGACTGGAAATGCCATAACCTACAAGGCTATGACTGAGAGCGAGGAAACAGAAATTATGTTGCTCTGCTTCTGGCTAGCATAAGCACAATGAATGGAATGGTCTTCTCATTGCAAAGACATACGGGTAGGTTAACTTGGGTTTAAAATGGGCGGTGCGGACTTGTTGGGCCAGAAGGGCCTGTTACCACGCTGTAAATAAAATGTAAAAAAAAGTCTATGATTCTATAAATAAAGTGTGAGGTGTTGCATTTTGAAAGGACAAATCAAGGTAGGACATACACAGTAAATGGTAGGGCACTGAGGAGTGCGGAGGAACAAAGGGATCTGGGAGTTCAGATACATAATTCCCTGAAAGGGGCATCACAGGTAGACAGGGTTGTAAAAAAGGCTTTTGGCACCCTGGCATTCATAAATCAAAGTATTGAGTATAGGAGTTGGGATGTTATGGTGAGGTTGTATACGTCGCTGGTGTGGCCAAATTTGGAGTATTGTGTGCAGTTCTGGTCACCTAACTATAGGAAGGATATCAGTAAGATTGAAAGAGTGCAGAGGAGATTTACTAGAATGTTGCCGGGTCTTCAGGAGTTGAGTTACAGGGAAAGATCGAACAGGTTAGGACCTTATTCCTTGGAGCGTAGAAGAATGAGGGGAGATTTGATAGAGGTTTACAAAATTATGAGGGGCATAGACAGTTAATGCAAGTAGGCTCTTTCCACCTAGATTAGGAGAGATAAGTACGAGAGGACATGGCTTTAGTGTGAAAGGGGAAAGGTTTAGGGGGAACATTAGGGGGAACTTCTTCACTCAGAGAGTGGTGGAAGTGTGGAACGGGCTGCCATCTGATGTAGTAAATGCGGGCTCACTCTTAAGCTTTAAGAATAAATTGGATAGATACATGGACGGGAGAGGTCTGGAGGGTTATGGACTGGGTGCAGGTAAGTGGGACTAGCAGAATAACGTTTTGGCACAGACTAGAAGGGTCGAATGGCCTGTTTTCTGTGCTGTAGTGTTCTATGGTTCTAATAGGGAAGTGAGGAAACAACTTCTTTACCCAGAGTGGTTAGAATAAGAAACTCACTAACAGAGGGAACTATGAAGGTAACTTCCAAAGATGTAAAGAAATGGAAGCTTGATAGCACGAGGAAGAAATCTGATAACATGAAAGATTGGTTGGGGGGGGGGGGGTGGTGGTGGTGTGGTGGTGAGGGAGGCTAATGAGGGACACTGACACAGACCTGTTGGGCTGAAGATTCCATTCTAGCAATACATACCACAGATTCTGTATAACTACTTTGACACATCAGTTTTTAACTGCATGCCAAGCAATGTAAATTCAGCTGACCAATTCATCACTTCAGTTGGTGCATTTTCTTACATTCATGAACATACTAGCGGTACAGGTACATAGCTCCATGAAAGCAGAGACACAGATAAATATGGTGGTAAAAACATGTTTGACATGCTGGGTTTCATCGGTCAGGGCACAAGAACACAAGAATTGGGATGTCATGTTCCAACTGTACAAGTTGTCGGTGAGATCACGCTTGGAGTATTGCATGCAGTTCTGTTCGCCCAGCTATAGGATGTCATTAATCTGGAAAGCATGCAGAAAAGATTACAAGGATGGGAACGAAGGGCTTGAGTTATGAGAGGATGGGACTTTTTTCCCCTGGTGTGGAGGAGGCTGAGGAGTGACCTTATAGAGGTATTTAAAATCATGAGGAGCATAGGTAAGGTGAATGGTCATAGGCTTTTTCCCAGAATAGGGGCATAGATTTGAGAGGAAAGGTTTAAAAGGGACCCGAGTGGCAACTTTTTCCACACAGAGAGTGCTGGGTAAATGGAACAAGCTGCCAGAGGAAGCTGTAGAGGCAGGTACAATTACAATATTTAAAAGACATTTGGGCAGGTACATGGATAGCAAAGGTTTAGAGGGATATGGGTCAAATGCAGGCAAATGGGACACATTCAGGTAGATGGCCTGGTTGGTATGGTTGAGTTGGGCCAAAGGGCATGTTCTTGTGCTGTATGTCTATGACGCTGTACTATAATTTCAAGCCAAAAATAATTTCTTTTGGAAGAGGTAAAGAAAATAGAAAGTTGTACAGACTTCAGAACAACTCTAAGAGTCAAGTTAAAATCTAAGTGTTAACAGTTGCAGTAGTTGGCAAATAAACAAGGTCACTCACAGTCTTTTTGTTGGTATTTTGAAACAATTACAGGATTATTTTCTTGTAATGGAAACAGATATTCATGTTCAATTGTGGAAAAAAAGGCTGAATTAACAAACAGCAGACTGGATTTGTGTGTAATCTGAGGTTCACAATCTACTAAACTCATTAATGTTTAACATCACTCTCACAGGCTGCTCAACTGTGCGGATTATTGGTACTCTACATTTAATACACAATAACAACTGACTGCCATATACACGTAAACATCTTGGAAAATTACAGATCATAGCTAGGTATTGTTCACTTTTGCTCACACTTTGCACTTCAATGGACTTGATTTTTTGTTCCAATTGTGTTCTTTCTTGTAAAAATTGTATATAATCTATGTTGAATTTATGTTTTTCTCATGAATGTTGTGGATCTGATGTCATGTGCCTGTGATGCTGCTGCAAGTAAGTTTTTCATTGCATCTGTGCATACATGTACTCATGCATATGACAATAAACTCGACTTTGACACACACGTGCAAACAAATCAACGATGCACATCATGAGAGCACACATCCCCACATGCACTCACCGACATACACCTACAAATCCACCTGCATTCACGCACACACAAACATAGGTCCACTTCATTAACACACACGAGCCCATTCACAAACACACATGTCCATGGTCTACATCATACAATCAACAAAATGTTAAGAGAGCACACTGCGCCACACTCCTATGAGCACATACCACCACGCGCCCCCCCCCCCCACACAACCACCCACTCATCAACAGTCCACATTTTAAACACAGACACACATACACATCATTTGCAAAATGAAAGCAGATAGCAGCCAAGGATGTGTTGTGCATTTTCAACCATTCGGCCATTGTATCACATGTACATTGGCCAAATTACTAAATCTTTGTTTCTCCACGCCCTCTATTAATGGCAGACAACATTTTCGATTTCTCAAAGTCTTCATGTATTTTAGATCTACTCCTAAATCCTGGCATGTGCCAACTGTGCAGTGTCCTGGAGGAGAGTTAGGGATCTACTTTCCCACCCAACACTGAAGCTAACTGGTTTTGACCTGCTGTGGAATATATGAAAGGTTCTTAGTCAGATCTGAACAAGGCATTGCTGTAATGGCTACTCAATGAAGAGATCCACTCCATGTGCATCACCAGCAGCTCTGATCAATTACCTGGTAAACTACAGAAGCACTAGTTTGATTAACTATCTTCAAACCAAACATGTAACTGTTGTTGCAAAACCACCATACTAAAGTAGAATATAATTTAAAAACAACTGCTAAACCCACTTACTCTATCTGTACTGTTACTGGGATTCATTGAAGGAGGTAAATATTACTGTTGAAAAGGAGGAAGTATTAGTGGGCTTAAAGATGGATAAATTCCCAGGCCTGATGAACTGTAACCCAGACTGATGTGGGAGGCAAGGGAGGAGATTGCTGGGGCACTGAGAGAAATTTTTAAATCTTCCCTGGCCACAGAAGAGGTACCAGATAACCAGAAGAAAGCAAGTGTTGTAGCTTTATTCAAGGTGGCAGCAGGGATAAACCAGGGTAATTACAGGCCAGTGAGTGGCAGGGAAATTATTGGAATCGGATGGGATTAATCTTCACTAGGAGAGAAAGAGTTTAACCAAGGATAGTCAGCACAGTTTTGTTAAACGCACGGTCTGTCAGACTGAATTTTTACAGAAAGTTAACTAATTGTATTGGTGAGGGTATTGCAGCTGATGTAATCCACACGGATTTAAGTAAGCCCTTTGACAAGGTCCCACATGGGAGACTAGTCTGAAAGGAGCCCATGGATCTGGGTCAATTTTGCAAATTGGAGCCAAAACTGGAGAGGAGGCAGAGGGCAAAGGCTGAAGATTGTTTTTTGCCATTGGAAGCCTATGACCAGAGCGATTAGTGCTGGGATTCTTGCTTTTGTTACATATATTAACAATGTGAGAATGTAGGAGGTATGATTAGATGACATGAAAACTGGTGGTGTCGTTAAGGGTGAGAAGGGTCGTCTTTGGCTATAGGATGATACTGATGAGCTCTTAAGATAGGTAGAGAAAAGGCAGATGGAATTTAATTCTGAAGAATATGAGGTGATGCATTTTGTGAGTGCTAATAAGGTTAGGATATACACAATGAATGGTAGGATCCTAGAAAGTACAGATGAACAGAGGGACCTTGGTGTACATGTTCTTGGATCCCTAAAGGCAGCAGAAAAGGTAGATACGGTGGTTAAGGTGGCACACCTTCATTAGCTAGGCAAAATAAGAACAGGGTGGTTATGGTACACTATACTATATAAGACATTGGTTAGGCCACAGCTGAAATACTATATGCAGTTCTGGTCACAGCACTATGGAAGGTAGGTCCTGATTGCACTGGAGAGGATGCAGAGGAGGTTCACTAGGACGTTGTCTGTTCCCATCTGTCCACCCCACCACCCTTATTTGATTCCATGCTCCACCTTCTTTCCTATCACATTCCATCATCTGCAGCCCTTTGTTGCCTCCACCCATCACCTCCCAGCCTTTGTCACTATTTCTACCTTTCCCTCCTCCAGCTGCCTATTGCCCCTCCTCACCTGGATCCACCTATCGCTTCCCAACTCTAGCTCCATCCGTTCTCCTCATCTCTTTATACTGGCCATCTCCCCTCTTATCTTTCAGTCCGGATGAAGGGTCTCGACCTGAAATGTTGACTGTCCATTTCCCCTCCACAGATGCTGCCTGACCTGCTGAGTTCCTTCAGTATCTTGTTTGTTGTTTCACTAGGATGTTGCCTGGGATGAAGTGTTTCAGATATGAGGAGAGACTGGATAGACTAGTTCTGTTTTCCTTCAGGAGGCTGAGGGGGGTCTTATCTAAGATGTACAACATTATGAGGGACATGGATTGGATAGACAGTGAGAATCTTTTTCCCTTAACAGTGGTGTCTAAAACTAAAAGACATGGTTTTAAGCTAAAGGGTTGGAGATTTAATGGTGACTTGAGGAAAAATTATTTCACCCAGAGGGTGATTGGAATTTTGAACACTCTGAATGAGGGGCTGGTGGAAGCAGGTACCCGCAACATTTAAGTAGTATCTTGACGAACACTTGATGAACCCATGGCATAGAAGGGTACATACTAATGCTGGGAAATGGGATTAGTATTGACAGGTATTTGATGGACATCATGCACCAAAGTGTCTGTTTCTATGCTCTTTGATTTCATTTTACAGACCCATCACTCTCTCCACCATCCCCATCCAGGGACTGGCAAAACAGCGGTGGATGGAGAAGTTCAACTGTTAAAGATATTAAATACAGGAAACTTGACTCCAACCCATCGCAGTTGCACTTAGTCTGGCTTTAACTGGAACAGGTTGAGGTTTGATCAAGCAAGTCCAACTTGGTAAGTATTTTATGTTAATGAGGCTCTATGCTTCAGGCTTTACTCAGTTTCTGTATTTAATGCCTACAGCACAAGTTTCCCAATGTTTAGGACAGCTGGATCTAAAAGGTGAGGACAGCTGGATCCAGATGACGGATTATGTTCCAGCGTTGCTGCTGGGCTGGGAGGTGGAAGGTGCAGCAGTGATTTCTGACCCTTCTCCACTCCCAACTAATCCTCCCACGGTGCAACTGCAAGGCACCTGATCTGATGTGTCCTCCCTGCGATCCCACTCCACAGCCACAGCCTCTTGATCTGGAAGTGATGCAAAAACAACTGAACGAGGTCCTCTTCTTAAATGCAGCAGAAACCCTTCTGCTTGCTTTTCAAGCTTTGTGAGAACAGTGCACTGCTCCCTCCCTTCTCTCTGTAAATATCAGACACACTCTATATTGTGACCTGAATTGGAAATGCAATTTTATGTCCATCTCTGAAGATGCTTCCAAGGAATTTAACTTCCCTTTTCACGCCCTCTTCCCATTGACAGTCTTTAATTCTTAATAATGCTAAATTAAACTTATGTCTGGAATGGTATGTCCATATTTGGGAAGGTCTGCCTGAAAGCACTTCTGTAGCCCTGCCACAAAGGCTCATCCTTTTCCCACCTTTGGTCTACTATCTCTTCCATTCTGCTGTAACTTTTCTTGATCTGTTCTCTTATAATCATTCCTCTTCTAAATATTTCCATACACTGAGTTTAAGACCCATCACACAAAGACCTCAAAACCATCAAATTATTTTTCTCTCTCTCTTTCCTTCTCACCACAGTCTATAAATTTTCCAAATCCTCCTTTGGTGACACTTCGTCATCATTTTTCCAACTGAACAGACTGAGAAGGAAATGACGTAATTCTCAGGGCCTTCGCTGTTCACCTGATGGTCGATGTGGCAGCAGAAGACAGAGGTCTCAGAAATACTAAGACCTCAGTATTGGTTCTCAGCTGGACCAAGCTTAAATTGTGATAATACAGGGTCAAGTGAACACAGCAAGTGATGTAGAGGCATTTGTGGAGCTCCACTTTGGAAATCTGATTCTACTGAAATCAACAAAACAATTTCAGAAACATTGTCCAACCTCAACTACATCGTGTTTCCAGCAGGGGATGAATTTCTACTCCATTAACTTTTATTGCTGCTTTCTTTCAAATTAAACAATTTTGCAATTTGGGTTCATAATGGCTATCCCTAGAACATTCTTGACAGTATTCACATATCTGTGATTAATTACACTGGCAGATTAATTCAATCTCAGTGTACTGCAAATGCTCTTAAACTTTTTTGGGAACATCAGCGCTCTAATCAACTAAATTGCATTTACCAGGTTACAGATTTTTGGTCGGGGATAATTTATCAAAGATGGCAGAATTCCATATGAAAAATATTCCACTGATAACATTTAAACAAACTACCATTGGTGGTGTTCATTTGCTAGCAATACCTAAAAAAATACTTGTGTTTGTAAAGCTTTTCAGAATCTCTAAACATCCCAAAGTGCTCAAGAGGCAATGATGCACTTTAGGAATGTAATCAGTATTAAAACATTATAGTCAATGCACACACAGCAAGCTCCCACAAACTGCAATTTGATGATGAAAAGGCAATCTGCTTTAGTGATAGTGATCGGGAGATAAATACTGACTATATAAATGGGCCAGAACTACCCAACTCTGCTTCAAAGTCCTACCATAGGATTTTCTACGTCCATCTGAACTGTCATAGAAACATTGAAAACATAGCAAAATAACAGCAGGAGTAAGCCATTTGACCCTTTGGGACCGCTCCACATTTCAATATGATCATGCCTGATCTTCCATCTCATTGCCATATCCCAACTCTCTCCCACTAGCCTGATGCCTTTTGAGTCTCAAAATCTATCCATCTCTTTCTCAAGTACACTCAGCTACTTAGTCTTTGCAGTCCTCTGCAGTCGAGAATCCTATAGGTTCGCCACTCTCTAAGTGAGGAGATTTCTCCTCAACTCAGTCCTATAAGTTTAAACTGTGATTTGTGACCCCTGTGATCTGTGATCTCTGATTCTTTTCATCCTGACCGGGAGAAAATTCCTCCCTTTATCTTTCCTATCAGAATTTTGTGTGTTTGAATGGATCTCCTCTCATTCTTCTCAACTCTCAAGAATACAAGCCTAGTCAATCCAATCTTTCCTCACAATTGTCCAGCCATCCCAGGCATCAGTCTGGTGAACATTTGCTGTATTCCCTCCATGGCAACTATATCTTTTCTTGGGCAGACAGACCAAAACTGCACACACTCCACATGTGGTTTCACCAAGGCCCAGTATAATTGTGGCAAGAATTCTTGCTTAAATCTTCTTGCGAAGGCAGCCAACATACAATTTGCCTTCTTACCTGCTTGCTACACCTGCATGCTTACTTTTGGTGACTGGTGACACACAGATCCCTCTGTATATCAATGTTTCCCAATCTATCACCATAAACTGCCTTTGTGTTTCCTCCCAAAGTGGATAACTTTCCATTTATCCATCTTATAATGAATCTACAATATATTTGCCCACTCATTCAACTTGTCTAAATCACCTTGAAGCTTCTTTGCATCCTCCTCACAATTCCACCAAGTTTCCCGTTATTGGCAAACATAGAAATGTTATGTTCTGGTTCCTTATCCAAATCAGACTTAGATTGTGTTTCAGGCCCCAAGCACTAATCCCAAAATCCTCTTCTATTTATACAGTTATTTACTTCCACTCTGACTTGTGGCCTCTGAGCTGGCTGATGAAGCTGATGTGGGAAGCATAGTCTCCCCTGCAGATGAGGGAGGAGGTGCCTGATGGAGCAAACAGATGTGCAGTGTCTGAGGTGGTGCACTCATTCCATCACTCACTCGGGGCTGTTGTGTATTCCCAGCGCATGGCCTCAGCATTCTCAATACCACCCACTTCTTCTCCACTTTGAGAGATCGTGGCTGGAGTTCCTCAGGAGTCGGTGGGGATGTGACATTACTTCAGGGAGGGCTTTGAAGCCCTCGCTCTGTCTGCCTAGTGGTCTCTTTCCATAACAGAGCTTGGAATAGATCTGTTTCACGAGTTTGCTGATTGGCATGCAAATGACAATGGTCTACCCTACGGAGGTGACCGAGTGTGATTACTTCTCAATATTGAGGATGTTGGCCTGAGAGAGGACAGTGATGTTGGTTCACTTATCCTCAGTGAATTTGGATGATTGTCTGGGTAGGTGGCATTTAAACAGTGCCTTAAGATTCCTGTCGTCAGTCATCCAGGTATCAAGGCTGAAGGGGGTCACTACTGCTAGGTACACCACGAGTTTTGTGCCAGGTCTGGAGTCTTGATCTTCAAACATCCTTTTCCTCAATTAACCATATGCTGTGCTGGCACATTGAAAGTGGTGGCGAATTTCATGCCCGTCATCTGCCTTCGCCAAGAGGTAGCTCCTGAGATATGGGAAATGGTCCATATTTTCTAATGTCTCGTCATGAACCTTTACTTAGATAAGGCAGTGTGGTTCAGTGGCTACGATGGTAGAGGATCTTGGTCTTGTGAATATTGGTAGTTAGATCCATCCTGTCATGAGCTTCAGTTAAAGCCTCAATGACGTCTTTGAGCTTGGTCTCCAAGTGGGCACAAATGCAAGCTTCACCGACACACGGCAGCTTGACCAGTGAGATTTGGGTGACCAAGGTTGAACACTGTGTTCGCCAAAGGTTGAACACTTGGTGACCAAGTGTTTGCCATAGGTTGAACACTTCACCATTAGTTCTGAAGATAAGCTTCGCAGGAAGTAGGTTGGAGGTGAAGTGCAACATTTTGCCGAGAAAGACCGAGAACTGTCTGCCAGCTCCTAAAAGACCCATTTGTTTCTACTGTCTCTTTCTTGCATGTCAACCAATTTTCAGCACGAATCGGTATATTATCCCCAATCCCCAGTGTCCTGTTATCACATCCTCCAGAATGGAATCTAGCGTTTTCAGGCTGACTTGTCCATAGTTCCCCATTTTCTAGCTACTTCCTTTCTCTTGCCCATAGTGGGGTTACAGTTGTACAATCTGTGGGGACCATTCTATAATCTGTGTGTCCCATTCCAAAGAATGTAAAATTAAATGGGCCAGTTATCAATGTTACTGAGTTTCCAAAATAACTTCAACCCAATGAGATGTTCCTGCATTCCTGTACAAACATAATCTTTTGCAGAATAGAAAAGAAAAAAAGATTTTAGTGTTCTACTATTTCTGGGAGTTTGGGATCACAAGATCTTTTTAGAGAAAGGAAAAGGGAAAATCTGCAGATTATGTAAAGTTGAACTGAATGGAATCCCAAGCCAGACATAGCAATTGTCTGCCTGCAGATCTCACAGCACCAGCAATCAAGGTTCGGTCCTGACCTCTGATGTCTGTATTGAGTTGTGACCACGAGGGTACCCTCCAGGTGCTCCGGTTTCTTCTCACGTCCCAAAAACTGGCAGGTGAAAATTGCCACTGGTGCGTAGGTGAGTGGTAGAATCTGGGAGGGGAGTGAGGAAAATAACATGGGTCTAGTGTAGGATTATTGCACATATGGATGCCTGATAGTTGGTGTGGACTCCATGGCTGAAGGCCCTGTTTCTGTGCTGCATCGCTCCATGTCTACAACTAATTCACTCCAGTCGATTCCAGTGCAGACAGGATGCCAACTATGTGCAGCTGCTTTATGAATGATCCAGTTGGTGCTAACCATCCTGTTCACTGGCTGTACCACAGTAGTAAAATGGTGAGTAATTAGCATTAAAGTTAGCCTGTGTCTCTTATAAGGGGGGTGCATTACAGCTGAGATATTAGCGGTTACTTTTTTTTTTAGTAAATCCGGCTTGGGGAACAGACTCGACATGGACAGCATCAGAGGTCAGGAAAGAACTTCGATTGCTGGAGCAGTGAAGCATGCAACGTAGGAGTAAGCAGGTTCCAAAGTCATTTAAATTCAGAAGATGAACCAGAGGATTGAAGGTGACGCGAAGTTTCTTCCATGTCCCATGTTCCCAGCGGCCAAGAGGCTCTCCAGTCGCAGCCAAAAGGCAGAGGGAGCATGGAAGTCAACATTATGGGTTGAGCCCAGACAACCTAGATGCAATGGGGCGTGAAGTCTAATGATCTAAATTATTGAGGATGGTGAATCGACCCTCAAATGTCATATCCAGCCAATAGCACCACCAGCCACAGACACTCAGACTCAACCAATGGTGAGATTGAGATCAAAGATGACAGCATGCTCATACCCAATCTGCCTCCTCTTATTATGCTTTCTCCTCCTCATGCTGCGTCACATCCTCTCTCTACTCCCGTTGCACCACACAACGTTCACTTTGAGCCATTTGCCTTTCAAATAGGCAAGAACTGGTGTGGACAGGCAGTGTGGCTGCAGCAAGATGGCAGTGATGGTGAAGACATATCATTGGTCCATTTCATACATGAAGCCACCAGCTCGGACACGGATGTGCATGACATTCCAATCATCTCAGAGGCAGGGCATGCATATGGTTATGTACCAGGCATGAGTGGCGATGCAAAGGATTAGGACAACACCAAATACTTCTGTTGCAGAAGAGTTGGATAAGAATTGCAGTGTGCTAGGCCAATAATGATGATTGAAGCATAAAACAGAAAACACCAGAGATATTCAGCAGGTCAGGCAGTGTCTGTTGGAAGAGAAGCAGAGGTAACATTGAACATTCAACAAGTTGCAGGAAGGGAAAGACCGTGAATTCTTCCCGAGAGTTCCAGTTGGTGAACTGGAAGAGTGAGAAGACAAGCATGTTCTAAGAGAATGATGGGGTGGAGAGCTTTTGTCTCAGATTTCTAGCATCTGCAGTATTTCTTCTTTTTGATCACTATAAGGTTTAAAGACGTGTGTAATGAAATGCTCCTTACATTACCTGTCTGACACAATAGGTTCAATGTCAAGCAGCACGATGGGTCCAGAACCAATTTGGCAGCGAGCTTCGCAAAGAAGTAGGAGCTCATTGATTGGAACACAGAAGTGGTGGCCAGCTCCGTAGAACATAGACCACTACAGCACGGTGCAGGCCCTTCAGCCCATAATGTTGTGCCGACATTTTATCCTGCTCTAAGATCTATCTAACCCTTCCCTCCCACATAGCCCCCTATTTTTCTATCATTCATGTGTCTATCTAAGAGTCTCTTAAGTGTCCCTAATGTATCTGCCACCACAACCTCTGCAGGCGGTGTGTTCCACGCATCCACCACTCTGAGTAAAATACTTACCCCGAACATCCCCCTTATACCTTCCTCCAATCACCTTAAAATTATGGTCCCTTGTGTTAGCCATTATCGCATTGGGAAAAAGTCTCTGACTGTCCACTCAATCTATGCCCCTTATCATCTTGTACACCTCTATCAAGTCACTTCTCATCCTCCTTCTCTCCAAACAGAAAAGCCTTAACTCGCTCAACCTATCCTCATGAGACTTTAGCACACTGTAGACCCAACAATTATGCAGCATGTATGGTTTTATTTGCACTAGAAGCAGCTGCCACCCAAAGTCCAAGTGCTACAGTGGTGGAAAGCTCAGCTTGCTGAGATTGTGGCTCTGGATGGAGCATGCAACAGAGCTTGCAGGCTGCCACAACTGCTCAATCTGTCCTCCAACAGATCATTTGGCTTGCCAAAGCACCTCCTAAGTAGTGGCTGCATGGAACACAGCATTCAGGAAGAATGCATCCTCTTCCCCTTCCTGCCACTTGCTGTCACCTCCAGCCAGCTAGCACCGGTGTGTCAAGATAGGCAATAGGATGAGTAAAGTGTTAAAGGTAACACAAGTGTGATTAACTGGCTTTTGAAAGCACAATGGTGTGATTTAATTATAAAGATTGTTCTGATGTTTCTCTTGTGCTTGTTTTTATTTTGGTATTGTGGCCAGGCTATGGACATTGCAATGGTCAGTGAGTGTGCAAGGTGTAGCACTGGTAGTGAATGGGGAATGGGGTCTGCTTACTGATATCACACTCAGTTTGAGACAGTTCAGCAAGAAAAGGCTGTCTACATTAGCTCCCCCACGTGCTCTAACCCTCAGCTGTTGCCATATGACAGGCGGTAACCACGGCAAGTGTATCATATGCCAGGCCACCAGCGATCTTGGTCTCAAGTACTGGAGAGATCTTCCAGAGCGGTGCAGATGACAGGAACAATTCTGTTTCAACTACCTGAAGTCTGCTACGCCAGTATTTGGGTCAGTAGCAATGCTTTCACTGTATGCATGTTGTGCAGGTGTGGTGGGTTGGGCAGCAGAGGCAGGTAAGTCTAAGCACCCAAAAGGCATCCTTTGGGCCGTGGCTCAAACAGTGTTGCCACAGTAACTTAATGAGGAATGAAGGCACCACCACTGCTGCAGCGCATCAAGTTGCTTGGATCTCCATGTCTGGCCACAAGCCAGCTGGACATCCAAGTGAACGAAATGCCTTCTGGTTCTGGGATAACCCAGAGCTTACATGTGGTACCCACAAAGTGATGTGCATGCAGTCAGTGGCACTCTGTGCAATGGAAAAGTTTCTAGATCACAGTAAACCTACAGGCTTGGTCATCTCCAGCAACTGAGATCAAAACATTTTTGGTGCAATCCCCTTTAAGAGTTTTTGCCATTTTATTGATATCACCTCCCTCTAGTGGTCGGATGACCTCACACATTAAAATACCTTCGCACATGGAGAAGCACATGCAGAGAGCTGCTGCACTGCGCGTTTTTATAGTGTTTGCAAACAGTGAACAATGTTGTTGTAATAACTGGTGATGTGACTGACAGAAGATTATCCAGGATGGTTACAGAAGCAAGTGCTGCTCACCTTTCATGGGATTCTGGGTGTTACTGAGACAGAGTTGGATTTAATTGGTTCCATCTTTTGGACTTGTCTTAGTTACGTTGAGCCTCTCTACAATTCCAGATGGCCACAACTGGTATTTATACTCAATCCATGAAATAATATATAGAAAGAACACCTTTTCACTGCAAGGAAGTTCATTATTCACTTTGCTTGCATTTGTAAATACTCAGCCATACAAGTTCTGAAGAACCTTGCAGGCTCTACCCAAACCAGGAGGCAAGGCATTTGAAGAATTAGTTAAGCTAGTTAAACACCTACCATGCAACAGTATGGGTGTCAGAATTAGCATCCAGATAAATCTCTTGGAAATTTCTTGGCAGATTGAGGCAGGTTAATCAACTCTGAGTATGCTACAAATTTGGAGGTAATGTTTCAAGATGGCATATTTATGGGATCCAAGATGTACTTCCTTGAGAAAGACTGCTTAGTGAGAAGAAAGTGAATTTCAGCCAGGTACTTGATATAGCCAGGCAATGGAGACAGTGGTTAAGCAAGAACAAGGTTCACAACATCACTCAGAGAAGGTGCAGAGTGTAAACAAGAGAGGCCTAGCTCCATAGTACCTGCAGAAAAAGAGGAAGAATTATTTGAAGGGGAAGGGTTATTCTTGACACAGCATACAACTTCAAGCTAATGAGTAGGAAGTCTGACAGATGAACCTTTTTATTCAGCATTGTTGCCAATAATGTCCTCCTGACCCATTCCACACTTAAAGCAGAGTTTTCTGTAAATTCACTTTATACTGTTATTTTAGCCATACTGTCTTTGAACCAAGTACCCAGACGACTGCTCTTATGCAACACTAAATGATGAAACTTTCCAAATATCTCCATTTCCAACGTGACAGGTGGCATAGAAGTTCATTGCCAGCGTCAACTAGACAACCACTGGCAATGCAGCCCTTCTCCTGCTCTGAGGTTAGTGTGGCTGCAGTAGGTGAGACATTTTGATGAAGTGCAGATGTATTCAATGTTGCTCCTTACTGAATTTCAGTCAGGAGTATTGCTCCCTGAACACACAGACTTCTGCTGAGAACCCTTCTCCCCTTCCTTCTCTCTCCAGTCCTTGATCTCTGCCCTACCACAGAAAGCAATTGAAGCCAAATCATTAAATATATCCAAGCAGCAATTGGGTATTGCTCTTCGGGCTGGAGAAATCAAGGGGTCTGGGGAGAAAACTGGAACAACATACTGAATTTGGACGATCAGACTTGATCACAGCCAATGCTGGAGCAGGCTGCAAGTGCCAAATGGCCTACTCCTGTTCTTATTTTCTACGTATATCTCCATGTATTTCTTCATTGATGTCTATCAATGCTCCCTTGTCTGAGATCAACTGGTCTGCGTGGAAGTCTTGAAGTAAGGAAAAACTCATTCAGCATCTGGCACAACACTCCCTATGGACTTTTGCAGCAAAATACAGAAAGCAGCAAATAATCGTAGAATTGTAGCAACAGTCAAAAGAAATCACCCAGCAACTAACCTTGCAGTAGCTGATGATCCCTTTGACGGGTGTCCTTCCTGCTGCTGAATGAGTGTTTACACTGAGAAAGGCTGAAGTGTTGAGTTACAAAATGTTAACACTGGTTGATGTCATAATCCGCCTGCTCTGCAATCATCCATCAGCCATTCAATGCATATGCAAGCTAACATCTCTGCTAATGTGGTATCCTGCACAATCTGCCCTGTGAATGCAGGTCAGTTGCAGATATCATTTTGGGAATCTAAGGGGTACTAAGTGAACAGAAAAAGAGACAGTAACAATCAATTTCCCACACTAAGACTCCAAAAACAAAACATACTGAAATTGTTTTTGGAAGTCAGTTAATCTGCATATTCAGTTAACACACACATTCTGGACAATCATTCTTACTCTGTAACAACAGCAAAATTAATAATGCATTTACTACCTAACAAATGTACCCTGGGTGCTTGAAAAAATATTCCATCACAGAAAATGCAGATGTTATGGGATTACCAAAAAGGAGGGCACATCCCACAGAGACTTGAAAATTCAGGTAATTTGGAATGAGCAATCCACAGCAAACAGTTTTTGTACTGTTGCCGCGGATTGGAATATCTCACAAGATAAACTGAATATCCTGAAACATTAGTTAGCAATAGTTAGATTCCTGCAAATACAGTACAAAGGTATTTTGATCAATTCCATTCCCAAAAGACGACATAATGAAGTATAGGCATACAGAGGAGTTAATGTGAACTGATGGTAAAGGCTTTGCTCTTCACAATTAGAATGAACCATTGCAGGCATACACTAGGAACATTCTAATTGCAAATCAAGAGGCCATTCAGTCCATTCTAGTTCCCAGAAGAGCAATCCCATTCCCACTTGTCTTACTTCCCCGTAGCCACGCAACTTATTTTCTCTCACATGCCCCTTTCTGTATTCTTTGTGCAATGTACCTGGGGCAATATACAGTGGCCAACTAACCTATCGGCATGTCTGAGGGATATGAATCAGAATCAGGTTTATTATCACTGACATATGTTGTGAAATTTGTTGTTTTGCAGCAGCAGTACAGTGCAAGACACAAAAACTACTAAGTTACAAAAACAAATAAATAGTGCAAAAGAGGAATAACAAGGTAGTGTTCATGGACCGTTCAGCAATCTGATGGTGGAAAGTTAGAAGCTGTTCCTAAAATGTTGAGTGTGGGTCTTCAGGCTCCTGTGGCTCCTCCTGGATGGTAATAATGCGAAGAGGGCATTTTCCCAGATGGTGAAGGCCCTTAATGATGGATGCTGCCTTCTTGAGGCACCACCTCTTGAAGATGTCCTCGATGGTGGGGAGGGTTGTGCCCGTGATGGAGCTGGCTGAGTCTACAACCCTCTGCAGCCTCTTTTGATCCTGTGCATTGGAGCCTCCATACCAGGCAGTGATGCAACCAGTCAGAATGCTCTCCACCGTACATCTGTAGAAATTTGCAAGTCTTTGGTGACATACCAAAATCTCCTCAAACTCCTGATGAAGTAGAGCCGCTGGCATGCCTTCTTTGTGATTGCATCAATGTGTTGGGCCCAAGATAGTTCCTCTGAGATGTTGACGCCCAGGAACTTGAAGCTGCTCACACTTTCCACCGCTGACCCCTCAATGAGGACTGGTGTGTGTTCTCCCAGCTTCCCCTTCCTGAAGTCCACAATCAATTCCTTGGTCTTGATGACGTTAAGTGCGATATTGTTGTTGCGATACCACTCAACCAACTCCTGTACGCCTCCTCGTCACCACCTGAGATCCTGCCAACAACAGTGGTGTTATTGCTGAATTTATAGATGGCGTTTGAGCTGTGCTTAGCCACACAGTCATGAGTGTAGAGAGAGTAGGGCAGTGGGCTAAGCACGCATCCTTAAGATGCACCTGTGTTGATGGGACCAAGGAGGAGATGTTATTACTGATCCGCACTGACTGGGGTCTCCTGATAAGGAAGTCAAGGATCCAGTTGCAGAGGAAGGCCCAGGTTTTGTAGCTTGTTGATTAGTACCGAGGGAATGATGGTGTTAAACCTTGAGCTATAATTGATAAACAGCAGCCTGACAAATGTTTTGCTGTTGTCTAGGTGCTCCAGAGTCGAGTGGAGAGCCAGTGAGATTGTGTCTTCTGTAGACCTGTTGTGGTGGTAGACAAATGGCAGTGGGTCCAGGTCCTTGCTCAGGCAGGAGTTAATTATAGCCATAACCAACCCTCAAAGCACTTCATCACAGTAGATGTGAGTGCTACGGGGAGACAGTCGTTGAGGCAGCTCACCCTGCTCTTCTTGGGCACCAGTGTGATTGATGCCCTTTTGCAGCAGGTGAGAACCTCTGACTGCAGCAGTGAGAGGTTGAAGGTGTCCTTGAACACTCCAGCCAGTTGGTCGGCACAGGTTTTCAGCACCCTGCCAGTACACCATTGGGGTCTGACGCCTTGCGAGGGTTCACCCTCTTGAAGGACGTTCTGATGTCGGCCTCCGAGACAGAGATCACAGGGTTGGCAGATGCTGTGGGGATTCACACAAGGGTAGTGTTATTCTCCCTTTCAAAGCGTGTATAAAAGGCGCTGAGCTCATCAGGGAGTGAAGCATCACTGCCATTTATGCTGTTAGGTTTCACCTTATAGGAAGTAATGGCATGCAAACCCCGCCACAGCTGTCGTGCATCCGTTTGTATCTCTAACTTCACATGGAATTGCCTTTTCACACTCACAATGGCTTTCCGCAAGTCATACCTGGACTTCTTGTAGGGTTCTGGTCTGCCGGTCTTGAACGCCACAGATCTAGTCCTCAGCAGACTGTGAATCTCCCGGTTCATCCAGGGCTTCTGGTTTAGGAAGACTTGGTATATTCTCGAAGGCAAACAATCATCCACGCAGGTCTTGATGTAGTCGGTGACGGCCATGGCATATTCATTCAGATCCGAAGATAAATCCCTGAATATGGTCCAGTCCACTGATTCAAAGCAGTCCTGTAAATGCTCCTCCGCCTCCCTTGACCACACCTTTGTGGTCCTCACCACTGGTGCTGAGGTCCATGTGGGAGGAAACGGTAAAATGTAGAGGAAACCCACAGGGAAAATGTGCAAACTCCAGACAGACAGTACCAGAGATCAGGATCAAATCCAGATCACTGCAGCTGAGAGGCAGTAGTGCTAACTGCTGAACCACAATGTCGCCCTGTGATATTATCACCTGCAGAATATCAGGCGCACATACGTGAATGTAATCAATGTGAACCCTGGCTTTATTGGTATTAGTTTATTATTGTCACTTGTACCGAGGTACAGTGAGAAACTTGTCTTGCATACCAATCGTACAGGTCAATTCATTACACAGTAAGCATCTCCGGTCTCTCCAGTCTTTAGAAACATTTTATAAATCGTATTCAAGGCTGGAAATGGACAGGAAGAAAATGCAGCAGTATAAAATCAACTCTGAGCATGTGGTAGCATTTTTAATTCCTACTGTATTTGTTATGCCAACTTCAATCAGGACAACCTAAAGTGCAACTAAGGAAAAAAAAATAAAGGTGACCTAAAATGAAAGTTATGGTTCCAATTTCTGATTGCACTTTCAAAACAAATCTTTCGCGTCTTCTTTCCCTAAATGGTAGTAAGATCCAATGACTAAAATGCACGCATGTTTCAGCCCATAGATATGTCACTCCCACTCAATAATAGATTAGCTAAACACCTATATGGTTAAAGTTAACTTGTAAGGTTAGTAAAAACATCATAATTGGCAATAAAGCTATTTTATGAAATAGTAGCATCAACTTTGAACAACCATTTATTTCAGGGCTGGTGTCATTTTTAAAGTAATGTTTTCGAACAGTTACAATGTACAAGAAAGGGAAAAAATTCACAAGTAACCCCTCTGACAACAATCCTCTACTAATACTGAATAAGTTATATAAAGATGTGACAAAGATTGATTGTTGTCTAGGTCTAAACCATGGAATCCCATATGTAATCATTAATGCCATGTGTTGCTGAAGGTGACAGACACATAAGTGAGTGGGAAAGGGAAGTCTGCCAGTCAGCACAATTAGCTTCTGCAGGAGAAAGGACATACCCAGGCCAGACTGGAATTTTCCTCTGCCAGCTATTTATTTTCTTTCACTGTTCAATTACAATCCACTTCCCTCCTCACTGCTGACTTGAACGCTTTGCATTAATTTTGTGCATCCTCTCTTTTGGTGGAAACTTTAAATCAAAATGTTTGGCTTTCTTCAGCTGGCTACAGTTTGCTCCTGCTCCAAAACCGTGTTTTTCTGTGCACCCCGGAAGAGACGGAGGAGGATAGAATCTGAATGGAGGATAGTTACAAGATAAAGGAGCAATCGTTTAAAACTGAACAACACAGGAATCTCTTCTCGCAGAAGGTGGTAAATCTCTACCCCAGGAGGGTTCTGGAGGCTAGATCGTTGCAGGTATTTAAGAGGAGGTAGTAATTTTTTGAAATAAATTGCCTCACTACAGGAAGGATATGGAAGCCATAGAAAGGGTACAGAGGAGATTTACAAGGATGCTGCCTGGAATGCGGAGCATACCTTATGAAAGCAGGGTGAGGGAACTCGGCCTTTTCTCCTTGGAGCGACAGAGGATGAGGGGGGACCTGATAGAGGTGTATAGGATGACGAGAGGCATTGATCAGGTAGATAGAGGCTTTTCCCCCAGGGCTGAAATCGTGGCCACAAGAGGACATAGGTTTAAGGTGCTGGGGAGTAGGTACAGAGGAGATGTCAGGGGTAAGTTTTTTTACTCAGAGAGTGGTGAGTGTGTGGAATGGGCTGCCGGAAACGGTGGTGGAAGCAGATACGACAGGGTCTTTTAAGAGACTTTTGGATAGGTACATGGAGCTGAGAAAAATAGAGGGCTATGGGTAAGCCTAGTAATTTCTAAGGTAGGGACATGTTTGGCACAGCCTTGTGGGCCGAAGGGCCTGAATTGTGCTGTAGGTTTTCTATGTTTCTAAGATTGGAGAATTCAGGCTTATGAGGAACTGGCACAGAAGAGGAATTGAAGCTGGGACAGATTAGCCATCATCAGATTGAATGGCAGGGCAAGCTTTAGTGCCGGTGGCTACTTCTGCTTTCTTGTGAGGGTTAGATCCTGATGATTAGACTTTAAGATCTGAGATAGGTTTGGTGCTCTGGACAATGGACGTTCACCCGAGCTGTGGAACTGGTAGTAACTGTAGTTACTTACTGGTTAAGAAACAATGGAATGGATACATTTCCTTTTATTGAGCTGACGGAAATTTCTTCCTTAATATGAGAAAAAGTCACATTATTGATACTGCACAGCAAGATCATAATTTAAGTGTTTAACCCCATTGTATACAACATATTATAGGATGGTTTGCATATACATTTTTCCAGTGCCTTTCCCTCCCATGATAGGGATTTTGTAGATGCAAGAGATTGTTAATGAATCGTTTGAATTACTTATTAATGAAACTAATATCCACCCCAATGTTTTCTGGACTTTAAACAGTTTTGCTGTATTCAGAAATTACGTACAATTCCAATTAGTTCTGTAACTTTAATTGAATGTTTCCAGCATCAGCAATTTAAGGGAAAAATGCACAAGTCATCATTGGCTATTTTGAAGCACATTAATAGTTGAAAGATCAGTTGTTGGTACGAGTCAAATCACTTAGAAGACATGGTTAAGTTAATTAAAAGGCAATATGAATTAACATTTCTTGTGGCCATTTAGAATGATGAATTAGCTAAGTTACTCATATTACTAAGTGCTAACACAAGATATCTTAATTTACTGTATATTGTAAATATTTCAATGTAAAGTTCTGACCATGCATACAACCATTAGAGCACCGAAGGCACGCTTTTGAAGAATTCCAAACATTTGCCCCACAATCATGTAATAATTTTGACAACTTGTTTCAAAAAAAGATCATGTTTATATTCATCTCTCTTTTTAGGGAGGAGGCCACTCAGCTCTTCTAGTCTATGCTGGCTATCAGAATAATCTTATCAGTCCTATCTCCTCATTCATTTCTACAACTTACTGTTTCCTCACACATGTCCATTAACACCCCCTGATTTTCTCTGACACCTGTACTATTGGTCTTTTACAGTGGCATATTAGCACTCCTTTGGGACGTGGGAGGAAAGTGCAACACCCAGGGAAAACAACACAGTCACGAGGAGGAGTTGCAAACTGAACAGACTGCACCAGAGGTCCGAATTGAACTGGGGTCAATGGAGCTCTGGGAGAGTCACGCTACCTGCGGAGCCACTCTAGTGGCTCTTTGGAATATTAAGAAGTGCTTTCCATGAATTTCAATCAAAAAATGAAGGGAAGAAGGCATATTTAATGGAAATGTAGATTTTCCTTGCTGAGTTTATATATCATCCATGTCCATCTGTGCATGATGCACCCGTGTATGTTATATAGACAACCAGGTGTCAATTCCTCACTTCAATTTCGTTGGATGCTGAGACAGTATACTTTGATTGAAGGGAACAGTTACGTAGCATGGGAAAACTCAATGCTCGTTATTCTTAGTTGTTAAAACAGAATAGCTGTTAAGAAGAAAACCGTTACAATCAATTAACTCATTGTGGTGAAAGCTGTTAAGACCATTAAACTTTATGACTGGTCATATTGCAAAAGGGAGAAACTGTCCTCATTCAGACACAATCCTGACATATTTCCTTAAGGTAAGATCATTATTAGTCACACATACATCGAAACACACAGTGAAATGCATCTTTTGCGTAGAGTGTTCTGGGGGCAGCCCGCAAGTGTCGCTACTCTTCTGGCGCCAACATAGCATGCCCACAACTTCCTAACCCGTATGTCTTTGGAATGTGGGAGGAAACCGGAGCACCCGGAGGAAACCCACGCAGACACGGGGAGAACATACAAACTCCTTACAGGCAGCGGCGGGAATTGAATAAGTGCAAGGTATACTTCCACAGACAAGGATGCTATGATGATAAGGGTGCACTAAAGAATCTGGCATGGTGCACCATTGGGCAAATAGAAGGAAATAACATCAACTGCCACTGTAACCTGCTAAAAACTACTTGTTCATCCTCAATCTTTTTAATTGCCTGATCAATATGCAGCTATGGTAACCTTGTGAAAGAACCTCCAACTTCATATTTACTCTTTAGCCACGGATAATTTCGTCAAATGTAAATAAAGTTGCCAGGCATTAAAAAGAACAAAAAATGTCCAAATTCCGTAACAATAGACCATAGAACGTGGGAGCCTAGTTCAGATAATGTCTGTATACCATCTGGACTGGCTGCTCTTGGCCATGTTGTAACAATTTTAAAGTAATCACCATACAGACCAGACACAAAGTCCCATAAAGAATTACAAAAAATCTTGCCTTTTTATGATTTCTAACAGTAGAGACATTCAATCCATCATAATTCACGTAACTCTTCTCAGTGTTTATGTAACTTTCTGTTCATCGCAGATACTTGGAGAATGAATGGAGTTCTATAAGCAGCTCGGTCTACTTAACACACAAACATCACAAGAGAGGATGGGCAAACAGTTAACCCTCTTGAACAACTAATACAGTTGGATATACTATAAATCTCTGATTCTGGTGTGGAATATCATGCACTTTCATTTCTGAATCACTTCTTTGTAAGGAGCACTTTTGCAGTTGCTTGGTGTGTATAGTAGCTTTACACTGTGAGTATTTCCCACCACAGTCCACTGGGGATGTGGTGAGGATCCCATGGCTTCTCCAAGCAGAATCTTATTGTAATCAATCTTAGTTGCTAGGGAAAGACAGCAATTTACTTGTACTTCAGTTCACAAGAGATGTAGTTAAGCCATAAATGTGGATAAAAGAGCAAATGGTAACAAGACTAGGGATCCCTTTAGAATTGAGATGATTGCATGATGATCTTCAGTTGCAATGCAAAGGCGTTTTCCACATGATCTTTATCCCAGATGGAGTAATTGAATATCTTAGACAGGCAGCTCCAAACTACCCTAGAGCCCTCTTGAAGACTGGTCAGTCACCTTAAATCATTGATGGGACCTTGGAGAAGTAACCCTGCCACTGGTGGGCCTGGGATTCTTCAGACCAACTGCGGATAACTTACAGACCAATTTTCTACTGGATTTGGTGCCTCTGGCTACACAATTGGAAAGGCAGTTTTTCAGTACTGATTAATTCATGAGTGCATTTGAGGCTCATTGGGATTGAAATTCTAAAAATGCAGTTCATACAATTTTGAAAATTTATTCCAGATCCTCCATGTGTGTGACACACGTGGTTAGAGGTCCTCAGACGTGTGGGGTGATGACAAGTGTTTATGCAGTCGAGGCCTGCAAACAGCATGGCTCCTTCAAACAGAAACACTCCTAACTAGAAAGTTGAGACCAGCTTTAACATGGATTGGAGAGGTCCAGCTATATCTGATCCACTGCTGGAGCAAGGTGTTGATCTGCTGATGGATAGATCCTCTGAGTATTTCGCTTTGTGTTCATTCCTCTTACGCCCCTCAACCCCTTTGCTTCTGATGTCATTAAGGCCCCACCAATTTGTGTTCTCTTCATCATAGACCCCAGCCCAGCTGCTCATATTACCCTTCTCCTAATCAACTGTCTGGCTCTCATTGTTGAATTTCCTGACCCTGTCCCTCAGCTCAACATAGACCTTGCTCTCAATATCCCCACGAACTCCCCCAACGTTGGCCCATTCCTCACCATCCTCTCACAGTCCTTGCTCAGACCCAGTGATACGTGGCCCACCTGATTTCCATGGCCTTTTGAGTAAATTTCTTAAAGAGCTTGACAGCCTAGATGCAGAGATGATGTTTACAGAAAGGAATCTATGACTGGGCAAGTGATTTCAGAATAAGAGCCAAACTGTTTAGGACTGAGATGAGGAGAAATGCCTGCGGCTACCTGTGTGGAATTTCCCCCTTCTCCCCATGACTCAGTTTCCCCTGGGCACTCTGCTCTCCTCCCACATCCCAATGACCTGCTGGTTCTCAGGTTAATTAGACACCAAATTAGCCCAAGTGTAGGCGTGTGATAGAAGAATCAGAAGAGGCTTCTGAGAGAGAATAGGTTACTGGAAGGTAAATGGAGGCAGCTGGCGCAGACTCACTTATACATTATTAGAAAACATAAGAACAAATTTCTTCACTCAGAGAGTGGTGAACCTTTGGAATTCTCTGCCCTGCAGTCAGTGGAGACTTGGCTGTTGTGTTCATTCAAAACACAGATCAATAGATTTCTAGACATTAAGGGAATCAAGGGTCATAGGCACAGTGCAGGAAAATGGAGCTAAGTTGGAGGATCAGCCATGATCTTAAACAACAGCACATCAGGCTTGAAGGGTCTAATGGCCTACTTTTATGTCTTCTATTCTTATGATGAGCCAGCAGTGGAAAGCTCTCTCTGCATGTGTCCCATGCAAGGCCGATTGTCACTCACAATGCCTTGGGTTTCATGAACATTACTGCCGGGGCGCTGCACACCAAAAAGGAACAAGCCCACATGCTGTGCATCTTTAACATGCCTCTTGTGCTGTTGTATAGTTTCTAGGCCACTGTGCCTTGGGATAGATTAAATGGGGTATGCCCATGTAGGAGAGTGTGTTCACATTATATCAGGCAAACAAAAATGTGACTTGTTTTGATTTCATACTGAAGTGGTTTACAGATTAGGTTTTCACACATAACAGACATCATCCAGATAGATACAAACAGGATTCTAATACAATGCCAGCACTTGATCTAGGCAAGGATGTGATAGTTAACACAAAGGGGCTGTTCTCCTTCAGCTTGGAATGGGAGTCATATGATGTTCCACCTCTGGGCCATTTTGAATGCATGGGCAAGTTTCCATTACTGACCTCCCTCCTGGCCGGGCTTTGGATTGGTTACTAACTTCAGCTGGAGTTTTCATTTGATGTGAACCATCTCTTCCAACTGCCTTACCCATCATATGTACTGCCCATCACATTTTATTTATAAAAATATTGGAAAGTGTTCAATAAATGATTTATTTTAAATTTGTGATGAGTTTTTCCCCCCTCAGGTTTTTTTTTGCAGCAATGTCCAAAAGATTAATCCTCAATTCCTGATGACTCTGGTGCAAACCCGGGGGGGTTGGCAGCCCTATCTATGTATCAATAAATCAGTACGGAACAAGGCTCACTGGCTGCCGCTGATGAACAGAAGCCAGAAACCATAAGGCCTGAAGGAGGAGTATTTATCGAAGATTGAGCAGTTGCCTGGAATATCTTCAACTTGGCCCTGACCTACAGGTGTCCTGACACTCGCTATTGGATCAGAATTCTTCAGGTGCCTTGGTACTAGGGGCAGAGATCAGTTGACTTAAAAGTAGGGGATGCCAGGAAATTCAGGGTGTGCAGTGGGGCGAGACTCGACGTAACCTTTTCACCATGCCTGAGGAATGCCACAATGAAAGATCCCTCCCACTCCTGATAGACCTACAGAGCCAATACAAAGGAATTTCAAAATATTCACGCACAGTGTTAAAACAGGAGATTAATAACATTATGACCAATGTTATTGAAGTGTTGCCACATCCCGGCCAATATTACAAACACATTTTACAACAATTATTGCATCATATCCCATTATATTGATTGATGTATTTGTGCCTTCAGAACAAGATAGTTCTCATGAGGAAACCTTAAGTGCACATAATGGATTTGAAATGCTTAGAGTGTAAACATACATTCAATTTGGAATTTAAATATATGTTGAAAAAGATGAAATTTTGATTATAACTTGTAATACCAAGCAACCTGTACGTATACTATGAAAGATCAGTGCAGGGATGTGAAACTGTTCCAGATATACAAATGCAATGACTAATAAATAGAACATAACACCTCCACTAGTTGGTGGTAATTTTAGAAAATAAAATCCAGCTTTGTAAACACATGGTAACAACTGGAATAAATCTTGCCTTTCGCTTATAAATTACTTAAAGGATACTGTAGCGACTTGACATCTAAACCACTGCATTGTGCAGTCATTCACCTGTAGCACGATCTTTTCTTTAAATGGGAGGTTAGAGAGTTTAGAGTGGACAATTAATTTTCTGCAATAGATTTCCAGGTTAAAGAAGCTGGATTCTGAACTCAAGCAATTCATTATAATTTTGAGCATACAGGGCTTAAAAGTATTAACACTGATCCACAAATTAGGGATAATTTTGATAGCAACCTCAGTTCACTTAGTAATAGCAATGTTGAAAAAGATGGGATTTTAAGGACCATCAAAAGTTAATGAAATATCCTCAATTAAAAGAGCACTTCGTGTACATTAATGCTGTTTAGGGAGATCACTCATTCATATTAAATGATAAATCAAATGCTGTTCAGCTCTTTTAACTTTCTTTTCAATAGCTTTGAAATATACACCTCCATAAAGGTTGGTACAATGGCAGGAAACAAAATATTCAAAGAAAATTCAAACTCTGAATTTTAGAATTTACAGCCAAGGCAAAAATCATTCAAAATATCCAAGCCACAAAACTGACATTACTCAAGATTAAGAAACAAATAAAACAAGCACAGATTGGGTAGGTAGTCAAAGTCTCCCCCCCCCCCCCCCCCCCCATGACAGGGGTATCAAAAACAAGAGAGCATAATTTTAAGGTGAGAAGTAGGAGATTTCAAGGGGATCTTAGAGGCAATCCTCCCCCCCCCCCCCCAAAATAGAGAGTGGTTTATATCTCAAACATGGTTGCCAGAAGAGGTGGTGGAATCAGATACAATTACTATGTTTAAAAGGTATTTAGACAGACAGTTAAATAGGCAGAGCAGAGGAGAATACAGTCCTAATGCGGGCAAATGGGATGAGTGTAGATGAGTGGATGTGATGGGTTGAAGGACCCATTTCTGTGCTGTACAAGTCTATGACTATGAAAAACAGACACAACATCTATTGTATCTGCTTCTAACATATTTCAAATCACACTATAATGGCCCCTGTTATGCACTGAAATGTTTCCAGGGAATTCACTGGAGCATCGGATAGGCACGTGGCTTACACCTCTGTGAGCTTGCTTAAACCCCAGACCAAACCAAAGGCATAAATGCCTTTTGAATAGAAAGCTACCAGATACTACATGACATGTGCTTGGGCAGTCACAAGTCATTGCAGGTCACAGGATCTAAGCTGATAGTTAGCAGAGATGCTGAATCAAAGAGGTCACAGTGTGACTGGTTAACAAAATGGAAGAAACATCACCCAGATGTAAAAAAACTCACTGTAATATAACCACATCTATGAGGCAAGTTGGAGGGAGATTCACACTGCATATGAGTGTGCTGGGTCTTCATGCTGCAAACACTGCAGTTAGAAACTGTTCCATTCTGTTAACAATGTCACCTTAAGTTAAAAAAAATCACCTGATGGAACCAGTTTGGGTAGCCGGAGAGTTAAGAAGGTAGGAAATATTATATTCGAGGTATATGTCCACAGTCACAAGAATTACTACTTGCATTTCTGCAGACTACTATTCATTCTTGAGGGCGCAGACATTATTTCTTCTCAGTCCTATTTAGGCCAATTTCTTCTATGTAAAACATCATCCATTTATTGGACCACTTGACTCCAGTTTTATGGAAGTTTCATGTGGATACATTTGACAGTTACTGCCACAGGTTATACTGGAGCAAGGAGCCCCAGTTGATAAAAGTTAAATCAACTTTACAAAACAAAGAAACATAACCTTTCCTCAGACATATACATCAAACTTTATCTTGCAAGATGTGATTTACCACAGTAAGTAGTGGCCTGGAGAACACAACCACATAACTCTAGGTCACAGGCAAAATCAGACAGGTTGGCTATTTTACAAATGTATGTGATAGTAACAAGAGCTATTAAACAGACAAGGCAAAGAAACTTGTAAACGCATATTGGATATAGCGTTAAGGAATAATGTTCAATGTGCATATTAAACTTGCAAAATAAATTGTCACTACCCATAAAAAGTACTATCCCAATAGATATGGAATACATTTGGTGTATAAATTATACCCTACATTCTAAAAATTTAAATCGATTTTAATGTATTACTTTTTAAATAAATTGTTTATAAAATATAGAAAGTAAACGTAAAAAGTCAATTGACGTAGACTCATAATCCTTTATTTTAAGGTGTTTAAAACTCATGTCTTTCCCCTCTTGCAACATTACATCTCTTCACTGAGACTACATACAAATTATGAAGTGGCTTTATCACATATCTTTCCAAATAGTCCTCAAATTGCAAAGAGTTTGCACCTGAAAGCGAGACTTGCAGGAAAATTTAACTGACGCTAAATTATGTGCAGCATGCTGGGAGTATTCTGCAAAGAGCTTCATATCTGTTCACTTACCAAATTTTACTTCTTTTTACTGAATTTCAATTTCAGTGCAATGTTGCATCTGTGCAAATGTCACTTTTGCAGGTAATTGGCTTTTTATTACAGCTCATTTTTAAAACTACACAAAATATTCAGTCCTTTCTTAAAGCCCACGATCTTTTTAAAGTAACTTTGATCATGGTTCAAACTAGTCTACAGCCAGCCTCAATCATCAGCTACCCTGTTAGCCTTTGCTTTTCAGACATTTAGCAGTTAATACATTAGATAAATCATAGGGAGTGTGAGGAAATCAAATAGATAAGAGGAAACATTTTCTGTAGACTATTATAATGAATATGATCAAGGACATTTTGAAATTATGATTTAAACAAAACAAAAAGTCTCAATTCAGTGGCTTTTTACTGGTATTAGCAGTTTGCAACATTTAAGAAAATATCCTGTATAGACGGAGTGTCACTAATTCTTTTATTGCAGTTTGAAATGCTGCAAGTCCATATATTTGCAATTTCTTGCTATTTAATCCATTTTACTGCAGTCTGTGTATGGGAGTATTCTAATTGACTGCTCCAGTTTCATAATTTTATAACATGCTAATTGGCAAGCATGCAGTAGAGAGATACCAGTATAGAAGCCTACAGAAATACACTCTACAATGTATCAAAGGGATTAACTGAGAGCAACTCTCACCATCAATTACTGCAAAAATGCCTGGGCATAAAATAGACAATATCATTTAATAACATTCAGCCACAGGGCTTCTTACACCTAAACTTTCAAAAACAAATTCACATCTGTAATAGCACGTTTTGGCCTAGCTCAGGTCCATTTATTTAAGTAGGGCCGTAAAACTATGCATATTAAACTAAATTAGACCTGCAGGTAGAACAGATGCAACTGTTTTGACTGAACAGATGGCGGTTCAAAGTTGCGCGTAAAAAAAAGGTTTAACACTTTTAGCTCGACCTGCAATTTTTTTTTAAACTAAAAAGGCAAGGAGACTATTAAGAGTTTTTTTCCCAACGTAATTAAAACTTGAGCTGCCAGCCAAAAGTTAATCTCTGCGAATCCAACACTTTAAGCGTGTAATGGCAGTTAAGTGTAGAGTCGGACTGGTTAATCTGGTATATTTTATTGGAGTTAAATGGTTATGATTCTGATAGAAAACCTTTACCCAGATCACGAGAGGGAGGGAAGAAGGCGATAACTATCAAATGCAGCAAATAAAACGTTCAAAAACACGTGAAAGAAATCTTAAATAACTCCACGCTATCAAACCACTGTGTATCCTGTAGAAGTGGCAACGTTCAAATCAGCAAGTTGTCACCTGCGTCTTGCACAGTGGTGCGTTGCTGCCACTATAAAGGTTTAAAAGCGACTGCTTAGTAAGAGACAATCACACTGTGGCAGCGCTGTGGTCACAATGAAGGGTAGTAAATGGGAAAAACATGTTACTACACAGCACATCAGAAAGTTAGCTGGGAGCTATGTGCTGATTAATATCAGATCCCTCTTCCCAGACTCTTGATGATCTTGTCACATCTGGCTGACAAATCCTTACAAGCTCATCCAAAGCCAGAAACAGCGCTCTGTGCTGCAGGACAGCCTCACGGTTAACAGCAGCAAGCACATTCTGATGCGCTATCATGAAACTAATGAAGCTGGCTGCTCCGGCAAGCCGCGAGAAAATACACATACACAAAGAAACATCTTGCCCCAAAGGCCTTCCGCACAAATGAAGGCAGGACAAACAGTTAACTTGCTGCGTTAAGAAGAGACACACAGCCCCAAAGAAAACCCCGCACTGGTACAAAATACCAACCCAGAATCAGCACCAATTACAATTGCTGACTTATTAGCAACGATTATTATCTCTGCATTTTAATTAAGCAAGCAATTCACTTCACACGCGCACACGCAGCAGGCTCTTATACCCAGATAACTAATGTTTAATAATCAACCGTCCTATTTAAGTTATCGTATGCAAGAATCGAATTAACGTAATGTTCTTTCAGAAAGCTAACAAGCACTTCGCATGTAACTTCGAGCACTCCCTGGCGCTGTTATAACCACTTCTCACGAACAGAGTTCCAGCAAATTACTTACCTCCGACATTGTCAGCGACGATCAATCCTATCACCTACCAAGCAGTTTCCCATACCTCGTCGATTTAAAGAGATTCGCATTGGTTCTGCCGGTCCGTGCAAGTAGCCAGCGACGTGTCCTTCTGGTGTCTGAACCTCAGTTTTGTTTTTCTCCCCCCTCTCCGACACCTCACGGGGATGGAATGAGATCCTCCCACTCGGTGCACTCTGGAGTTGAGAGGCAGGATCTCCAGCTCACCTCCAGAGCAAAGTCTCACCTCTCTGCCCCAGCCTGGTGTGTTCTGAGCATGTCCCTCGAGTCATAGGGCAGTCCCTTTGCAGCTGCTTGAAACGGGGCATGACACTCATCTTTCACAGAGATTTGATCAAAAAGAATTGCAGAGGCTCTTGGCTGCCTCGACATCCCACGAAATGCAGTCAGAACAGATTGTACCTCAGCTCTGTCTGGGAGAATGACATATCAATGTAGCTATTTTCTGCTTTCTTTTTTCAGAGAAACTGTCCCGTTCACTGAAGCAGATACACACTCCCTTTGGTTTACATTCTACTGCCAATGTTGAAAGAACTCTTTTTGTTAAACAATGTGGCATTTTTTTCATTAATTAGGTTGGATTTTTGGAAGGGAAGTTTAAGGCTTTTTTAAAAAAATAATTCTACAAATGCAGGAGAAGAAAAGCTACTCTTTTCTGAATATATGAAAAATTCTCATCACCCGCTGACTGAATTATGTAAAAGGTATTTGATGTACTCCAAGGATTGGCGAATCCTCTCTGTGTTTTCTGGCCACAGTGAAATATTTACAGTCCATTTGTGATTCAGGTGAACGTTTTAATAAGCATTAATGTCAAACCAAATGCAACGACCGTCCCCTGCAGAAAGTCTGTTTAGCACCCACCTCGACAATTTCAGATTATCTGACCTGGTTGAGAATGTCAGGGGGAAAAAAATCCGACAGCACTGTGCAAATACTTCTCCGTTCAGACTACTGTATCAAATAGCAAAGCGATCACTTACTATTGGATGTGTTGGAAAACCCATGCTTTGGAAAGATCATGCAAAGCGAACACACATTAAGCAGGAGACTATTGCAAATGCTTCGTTTGCAGAACCGTAACCATTTGTAGATCTAATCTGGTGGCCAGGTGAAATGGGAATGGAAAGGAAGCACTTTTCATTTGAAGTTTCGAAATTGCAGCATTTTCTTATTGTCTGGTGCGTTAATCTCCCACATTTAAGGGCAGTCAATGTGAGCACTCACGGGGTGGGTAGACACCTCCACTCAAAGCTCCATTAATTCAACCAGATCACCAAGAAAGGAGTGGTCTTACATTTCTGTAGCACCTTTCAGAAAATCCCAAAACATTGACAGCATGTGGAGGGCTGTGGTGAGCCACACCTGAAATATTACCTGCAGGAGTAGTCTCCTTACCCAAGGATATGCTTGCACTTAGAGGGAGTACAGCAGAGGTTCACCATAATTATTCCTGAGATGGCAGGTTTGTCATATGAGGAGACATTAGGCAGACTGGGACTATACGCTCTGGAGTTTAAAAGAATGAGAGGTGATCTCATTAAAACATGGCTCGTTAGGGATAATTTTTCCAATGGCTAGGGTGTCCAGAACCATGAGTCAGTGTCTCAGATTAAAGGGCTGGTCATTCAAGAAAGAGATGAAAAGAAATTTCTTCACCCAAAAGTTAATAAATCTTTGGAATTCTCTGCCCAAAAATGCTTAGTTACTGAATTCAAGATCAACAGACTTTTGAATATTAAGAGAATCAAGTGAAATGGTGTTCATACAGGAAAGCGGCACAGAAGTAAACGATCGGCAATGATCTTATTGAATGGCAGAGTAGGTGAGGGGGCTGAATGATCTACACCTGCTTCTTGTGTTAACCAATTAAGTACCTTTGAAGTAATGGAGGAAATGCTGAAACCAAAACACACACAATATGACATTGACCAGATAAACTGATTTTTGATGACATTGCTGGAAGGATAAATTAAATACTGAAGAGACATCCTTGGTTGTTCTTCAAAATAATGCGATATGATGTTTCATGGGAACCTACGAGGACCTCAGTTTAACAACTCATCCAATAAGTGCACTGAAGTGTCAACGTGGATTATACACTAGCCAGACCAGAATGAAACTTGAACCCAAAACTTCCTGTGCAAGTAGTGAGAGATCACTACCAGGTAAGTCAATTAAGAGGTATCTCTCAAAGGCTCAGTTAGCTTGGTTATCCCTGGATTTAGGGCTGAATTGCCCAGGCTTGCTACTCCTGACTTCTTCAAGATGATCTGTGCCAGGCAAGGACAGAATGTGACTTGGTGTATCGGACTCACATTCAGGAGCTGAATGATCGCACTTTTAGGGTCCGTGGGACAACTTACTGCATTACCTTGTTGACTTAAACCTTAACCACTGGGACAGGAGGTCTGAACAGAACCAAATCTTTGGCCAGGCAGTGTGGCTAGACCTGGTGACTGGCTAAAACCCAAACTCAAGCTGGTTGTTGCAAGCTAAGTGCTTCCTAATGTCTTGTGTTTATTAGAAAACTCATTCTTTATGTGAACTTCCTTTGGCTTCAGATCTGCCAAGTTTTGTTTTAATGCATTAAGACCATAAACAAACTACTGCTCACATCTTGGCTAATTTACAGGAACTAAAGCACCCAGCTCCCAGTTAACACAAAGTACACTCAGGGTAAAATTATTAGTAAGATCTATTTTTATAGAACTTTACTGAAATAACATATCTGTTATAAGCTTACTTGCTCCATTAGTCAAACCACAAAGGAGAATCCACTTCTGATGACTGTACTCTCCATATATTTCAAATTTACTTTCAATTCAACCTGCACTTTGCATTCAAAAAGTCACTTCTAAATAAGGAGCATTGTTCACGAAATTATACTGAGCTTCTTTTGATCTATTCTTGTTTGGTAGCAGGAGAGTTAAAATGCAGCGAGCTTCAGCTGCATGCCTCTCCACATTATACCTACAGGCTCAAGGAAAACCCAGCTGTGATAAAGTCAATATAATTAACTGCATGCCGGGCAACAGATCAATTTCTAGTTGCGCCAACGGATAGTGAAAGGAGGAAGAAATCAGCAGCACTATTATCAATGGGATGGGAATCTGCTGAAACACAGTCTGAGATACCACATGGTATCTGTAATGAGCAGAGTACCTTGGGTTTTGGAGGTCACGATATCCAGGCCATGAACAGTATTGACAATTGTTTTGTCTTCATTTTTAAAAGGAAAGACACAAGACATGAGCTGAACATGCGGATTCAAAGTGTCTGGGATACAACAGCTCGTTCTTGTTCATTTGGTCACAAAGTTGTCTGCAAACAAAAAAAAAATCAATGCCTTTCATTTTGAGAGCTCCTCAAGGGGCAAGTTCTACAGTCAAGGGGAATCAGTATAAGCCTTTAAAAGAGAAAAAAAATCTCCACAGTGCTTAATTTACTGATTCTGATCATGTTCTGTTTTTGGCCTGCAAGATTTTGGACCAGTTTAAATTCTTGAAGTATAATGGCAACATGACAATAAACTCACCTGATGCAGAATATTGTAGGAAATCATAAAGTATCCTACAATAATAAACTGTGCTGTATTAACCTCTATAAACAAAACAAAAGGATTTGACTAGGGCTTACACGATGGTACAGAAAAAATAACATTTGATTCAGAAAGCTGGTGCAGTGTTTGTTATTTCTTGTCAAAAATGTCAGAAATCCTGGGGCCAACTTCCACTCAGATGCAAAGTTCATGTTTGCCTTATGTGCAAATACAAAAACGGGTCCACTTTCACAAAGAGGATCAGAATCAAACAGAGGGGAAAGAAAAGGAAGCAGAGCAGATGAAATTGGTTAGCCCTTGATATCACAGGTCCAAATCTGCCACCTCTCCTTCCTGACAAGGAACAGAACATGCACAAGTCCTTTTCTTGGTGCCAACCAGAAAATAAATCATTTAGCCTGTAGTTCAATCAGTGCTGGCAAGGATGTCCCACACTACCTTGTTCCCAACACATGTTTTTTTAAAATTTCTGTATAAGCACATAAAATGAAACAAAGCAGGAGGACAAGCCACTGAGTTCTGTACATTCCCCAGTCAATCCTCCTAGCACAGAAACATCTGAAGAGTTGGGGTCAAGGGTGCATTACTGTTGTACAGAAGGGTGTGTACGGCTAAGGGGGGGTTGGTGGATGGGGACATTCTTATTGAACACCCAGCTCTTGGCACTGTAGGGAGTTTTTCCTGCAGCTATTCTCTAAATCCAATCTGAACCTATTTGGGTTGGGAAAATTAATTAAGGATCACAGTGCAGCACCACCCAGAACACTTCAAAAGTTCATAAAGCCTGACTAAATACAAACATTACAAATAATATGAAAATATGATGTCACATGAAATTAGCTAAAGTATGATATAACATATTACAAATGGTTATACTTTAATATACCCTGACATCATCGCTATAACCATTAACTGTAACTCCTGTTTACTCTCTCTCCCTATATACTGTATGTATATTTACACACACACACACACACGCACGCACGCACGCACCCACGCACGCAGGTAGTTCATCTTGTTTGTAGTATTCTAACAAACTTCTCTTTATTTCTAAATATAACTTATCCTTTAACTCTTGATGATTTTAGATAGAACTCACCATGGCAACCACTCAGGGTTTTCTGCCCATGATACCTTGCAAGTTGCCCCTCTTTGTCTCAGCTCTTTTTAAATATAATCCAAAAGTCACAACCATGACTATTTGATTGACAGAACTGGCACTTTAGATTTCTCCACCCTGTTTGTTCAATCGATAGCATAACAAAGATGTTTTGATGGAGAAAAGTTTGAATTTACCAGAAGTCTAAAACTTGTTATTGGGTGTTTCCCTTGATATTCGTAACTTGTGAGCACCTGTTGCGACAGAGCTTGACACACCAGAGTCATCTTGTTATTTATGCAATGACCTGTTACTTTGGTGACATTGTCACACAGCAGAGTTCCAGAAGAAAAGCTTCTGCTTGCATTAGCAAATAATTCAGTTTCCTTTCCATCTTACAACCTGTTTGAAAAGTTCAGGCCTGACATTGAATTATGCACAATACCTGGGGACAAGAATTAAGTCATTTCTTTCTCTGGTCAATTTTTGCTTCACTGCAGGTTATGTATTCTTGCTGAAGTCACCTGGTTACAGGAGTCGACCACGCAGGCAATGGGTGCTGTGACACCTCATAGCATTGGTCATTTCCAATTGGCCTCGACTGAATAGAAAAGAAACAGGAACGAATTTAAACAAGGAATTAGGAGGACAAAAAGGGGCCATGAAACGTCATTAGCGAGACAGATTAAAGATAATCCCAAAACATTTTAAATGTGTGTAAAAGCAAGAGGGTAACGAGGGAAAGCGTAGGTCCACTCAAGGACAAAGGAGGGAATTTATGTTTGAAGCCAAAGAAAGTGGGCGAGGTGCATCAGTATTCATTGAGGAAATGGACATGAATGATGGTGAGCTGGGGAGAGCGGTGTTGATATTCTGGGGCTTGTCAATATTAAGAAGGATGAGGTGCATCTTGAAAAGTGTTAAGGTGGATAAATTCCTGGGCCTGATGTAATCTATCCCAGCATACTGAGGGAGGCAAGAGAGGAGATTGCTGGAGCCTTGACGAAGATCTTTGTAGCCTCTTTAGCCACAGGCGAGGTCCCAGAAGACTGGAGAATAGCCAAAGTGGTTCCTTTGTTTAAGAAGGGCAATGGGGGATAATTCAGGAAATTGTAGACTGGTGAGCCTTACATCAGTGGTCGGGAAATTATTAGAGAAGATTCTTAGGGACAAGATTTACTCACCTTTGGAAGAGCAAAGACTTATTTGGGATACTCAGCATGGCTTTGTGTGGGGCAGGTCCTGTCTCACAAATTTGATTGAGTTTTTTGAGAAGGTGATGAAAATGATTGATGAGGATAGGGCAGTAGACATTGTCTACATGAACTTCAGTATATCTTTTGATAAGGTCACTCACGGTAGGCTGGTCCAGAAGACTAAGCTACATGGGATCCACTGTGAGTTGATAAGTTGGATACAAAATTGGCCTGGTCATAGAAGACAGAGGTTAGTGGTGGAGAGGTGATTTCTGACTTGAGGTCTGTGACTGGTGGTGTTCCACAAGGATCAGTACTGGGACCTCCGTTGTTTGTAATATGTATAAATGACTTGGATGAAAATATAGGTGGTCTGATAAGTAAGTTTGCAGATGACACAAAAATTGGTGGAGGTGTGGATCGTGAGGAAGGTTGTCAAAGGATACATCAGGATATAGATCAGTTGTAAATGTGGAGAAATAGCAGATGGAGTTTAATCCAGACATGTGTGAGGTGATACATTTTGAGAATCAAATGCAAGAGGAAAGTATACAGTGAATGGCAGGACCTTTAGGAGCACTGATGCACTGTCCGTAGCTCCCTGAAAGTGGCAATACAGATGGACGGGGTGGTAAAGAAGGCGTACAGCATGCTTACCTTCATTGGTCGGGGCACTGAGTATAAAGATTGGCAATACATGTTTCAGCTGGGCCTCTGTACCTCCCTCTGCAACTGGATCCTCGACTTCCTTATCGGGAGACCACAGTCAGTGCAGATCGGTAATAACATCTCCTCGCTGACGATAAACACAGGCTCACCTCAAGGATGCGTGCTGAGCCCACTGCTCTACTCTCTCCACACTCATGACATGTAGCTAGACACAGCTCAAACGCCATCTATAAGTTCACTGATGACACCACTACTGTTGGCGATGAGGAGGCGTACAGGAGTGAGATAGATCGGCTGTTTGAGTGGTATCGCAACAACAACCTCACACTCAACGTCAGTAAGACCAAGGAGTTGATTGTGGACTTCAGGAAGGGGAAGCCGGGAGAACACACACCAGTCCTCATTGAGGGGTCAGTGTGGAAAGGGTGAGCAACTTCAAGTTCCTGGACATCAACATCTCAGAGGATCTATCCTGAGCCCAACATATTGATGCAATCACGAAGAAGGCATGTCAGCAGCTCTACTCCATTAGGGGTTTGAGAAGATTTGGTATGTCACCAAAGACTCCTGCAAATTTCTATAGATGTACGGTGGAGAACATTCTGACTGGTTGCATCACTGCCTGGTCTGGAGGCTCCAATGTGCAGGATCGAAAGACGCTGCAGAGGGTGTAGACTCAGCCAGCTCCATCATGGGCACAAGCCTCCCCGCCGTCAAGGAAATCTTCAAGAGGCGGTGCCTCAAGAAGACGGCATCCACCATTAAGGACCCTCAATACCCGAGACATGCCCTCTTCACATTACTACCATTGAGGAGGAGATACAGGAGGCTGAAGACCCACACTCAACGTTTCAGGAACAGCTTCTTCCCCTCTGCCATTAGATTTCTGAATGGTCCATGAACACTACCTCATTATTCCTCTTTTGCACGATTTATTTATTTTCGTAACTTAGAGTAATATTTATTTCTTTATGTCTTGCACTGTACTGCTGCCACAAAACAATAAAGTTCACAACATATGTCAGTGATAATAAACCTGATTCTGATTCTGATTCTCTCTTCTGATTCTGTATACAACTTTGGTTAGACCACATTTGGAGAACTGTGTGCAGTCGCCACACTGCAAGAAGAATGTGAAGGCTTTGGAGAGGATACAGAAGAGATTCACCAGAATGTTGCCTGGATTGTATAGTATTAGCTATAAGGAGAGGTTGGACAAACTTGGTTTGTTTTCTCTGGAGCATCAGCTGAGGGGTGACCTGGCAGAAGTATATAAAATTATAAGGAGCATGGACAGGATAGATAGAGTCTCGTTCCCAGGGTGGTTATGTCAAATACTAGAGGGCATAGCTTTAAGTGAGAGGGAGAAAGTTTAAAGGAGATTTGCGAGGTAAGTTTTTTTTATGCAGAGAGTGGTGGATGTCTGGAACACACTGACAGGGGAGGAGGTAGAAGCAGATACAATAGCAACATTTAACAGGCATTCAAACAGATACATGGACAGGCAGGAAATAGAAGGATACAGACCATGGGCAGGCTGATGGGATTAGTTCGATTGGCATTGTGGTCAGCACAGATCATGGAGTTAATGGCCTGTTCTACGCTTTATGTTCTTGCTGAGTCAGAGCCTCACCATTAACTCTCGGTGCTGCATCCTCTTTTGCTGTTGTTGTTCCTTCATTGCGAGCTGATGACAATGACCTAGCTGATTACAACCAGTACCTAACTAACAATTCCTACTCAAGGATTTATCTCGTGTCATCCCCCAATTCCACACATGATGCCACCACGAAGTGATTCTGATGTTTCGTACATCTTGTCCTGCTTCATCTTGTCTTTGTTTTGATTCCCAACTACACGCTGTGTGACATCAAGATCTTTTAGCAGCTTGTTTATTTTATGGACCTAAGGCTCAAGCAGGTCAATATCATATCCAAAGTTGTTAACACATTCCTCCAGGTTTAAATTGGACAATTGATCATATATATTGATAATCATTTCTTTTCCATGGTGTAAGGATTATAGGATTTTGTGTTCTATCGACACTCATTAAGATGGCACAGTACAAAAAGGTTGGGGCATAACTGGACATGCAGATTATTTTCATAGGTGAAAGACTTTTACAGTTGTGGTTACACAGTACATCCTACTCCACAATAGGCTGAATGAACAATACGATATCTCCTTGTTGTATGTTACATTGTACAGTTTGCCCTCCTTCCAGAGAATCCGCATACAGGTTCTCCATGTAGTCTGCATGGAGGGAATACTGTTTTCCTTACTTGTTGACAACCCACAGGGTCTGTGAAATTCTCCCTGTACACTTCAATCACTGATATATTAAAAACTACAAAGGAAGCATTATCTTCATGGTCTGTTATTTTTGTGTTCCATTTAATGAATATCCGATACTTTTCACTCTAAATATGAGATATCTGCGATGAGTTGGAGTAATAAGAGGAAGTCTTAATGCATCCCTTATTAAGATATCATTGGAAGGATACGTGATCTTTGAAAATCCTCCTTAGTTTACACATGCTCATATCTTCACTCCTTTTCCTCCTCCTCCCTTGTAGACTTTGGTTGTGAATGAAGTATATCATCTTTCTATATCCTGAAGTTCATTTCCTAAAACTTTAAATTCCCATGGATCTCCCATCTTTTCCCAAAGATCTTCAGCCACTTGTCACCACATTATATCTTTAAGCCTTTGTGTCCATTTTTCCATCATCTCAGTCACTTCAACCTGGTCAGATTTATAACAACTGGAAGTGTTTCATACAGTACATCTTGATCTAAAATTTGACTTGTTGGGATCAGTACCACTCCATTTTCATGTCTGGTATGGGTATCTGTTTTGGAAACATTAAAGAATTTGGCTGGCTTAACTCAGATGTCTTCTTTGACTCCATTTTTATTTGATATGTTGTTATAATTTGATGGTTTATTTCATACTTACCATGCTCATTCCTGCTACGTTGTCTCCAAATGCACGATATTTCCAATGAGAACCTCCCCCTTATTGTTTATTCCAATTCACTATACTATACCAGAATGGATGGTTTCATACAATCTCACAGTTGCTGCAGGTTCCACCTTCAGCTTTCCCACACAAGATTTTTTCAGAATTGGTATGGGCAGTAGTATATCAGTGGCACTTCATGATATAAGTTCTGTACACTGATAGTTGTCCGTGGATGGTTCAAAATGATACAAACCTATTTCCTTTTCTTTACCTCCGTTGTGAATGCTGAAGCTAACTTTCCCTTCCTCAGAGCTGACACTACTGTTAAAAGGACACGTAAAATGCAATTTTTTTTTGAGTATGTTCCACCTTTCGCCACTCTCCCCAGGTAAGTGATAAGCTGATGAACACTAATGAGCTTCAGCAGTCACAATCTAACCCTACACAATTGCCAAAAGAGGCACTGTGGCCCTCTTCACTCTTCTCTGCAGAAATAAAATTTTTAAAATTATATAATCTAGCCAATACACATATGGTGAAATTAACTGTTTATTTACAAGACATATATGGTTGCTTTGCATATATGACTCCTAAAGTTATATCTCCTGTCTGTTCTCTGAGACCGTCGGGCTGATACTGGTGGTAATGCTGCCTGAGGAACATTCTGTTCCTCTACAATCCTCCATTTCACCATGCTCACACTGATAACAGTTCCTTTCATTCTCTCTTGTTTCTTATGAGATCTACATAGTTTCATCTGACTGATGCGGAACCATTATACCTATTTGGGAAGTTGAACAGAATAAACTGTTTGACCAGTTCTTTTCACAAAATTGTACGGTCCTCTTATAAAGTGGGTCAAATACTCCAACCTGAACATAATTCCTCACAATCATCTGGTCCCCATTGTCCCATTTTTATGGTTTATGTGGTTCTAAATCCATTTTATTTGTTTAATGTTTTTTTGCCAATATTCCCTGCAGCTCATTTATAAAGCGCCTCCAATTTTTTCATTCAACAAATCTGTCCCAAGTTAGTTCTTTCTCTTGTCTTTCAGCCAGAGTATGTATTAACAAAAGTAACGGTCTCATACACTTGTGATGTAGATATCCTGTTGCATGGGATGTTCATTAACACTTGTTGTGGAATCTCATCCTAACTTTTCTTCTTTTCCTAAACTTTCTTTTATCATTCTATTCATATGCTCAACAATTTCTGATGATCCCGGATTATGACTTAAATACCACTTCCTTTCAATTACCAACAGCTTCAGGGTTGCTTGAAAAACCTATCCCTAATCTGATTGCACAGACCTCAGTAGTTCCCATCAAGGAAAGATTTGTGTCACTAATGTCTTAGCTTTGGCTGAAGCTGTAGCTGCCAACCACTGAAAGGCTTCAACCCATTTCATATAAAGTTATCCACCAAAACTAGATAATAATGTATTTCCCCTGCTGTACGTTGGAAGAGGTCCAATAAAATCTACCTGTGCTACCAGAGCCTTTCTGATCTTTAGGTGTGCCCCAGAGCTGCTTTCCTCTTTTGTGGGTCTGGATTATGAGCCACACAGATCAGAGAACTGTGAAAAAATGCTTCACATCATCTTTTTGATGAGGACACCATCCCACTGCACTTACTCTCTTCCCCATTTGCTCTGAACCAGGATGTTCTAATCCTGGCCCCCTATGTACCAGTTAAAGGAAGTCTCCCCTCAGGGTTGTGGGAACCACCCATTTATTAAACAGCATTCCTTCTTATATTTGTGCTTCAGTTCTTCAATAGGATTCCTTAACGGTTTCTTCCACTTCCCAAAATGCCAGGTACGTTTTATGCATTTCCACGCGATCATCGACTCCTACTGGCCCCACTGCTATTATTGTCATTACTTCTCTCCAATTCTTTCCCTGAGTTCCCAAGGCATCCCCTCCAAGGCACGTGTTCTTGCTAATGTCCACTTTCCTATTACCTTCCCATCCCAGCTCTATTTCAGAATGAGTTTTCAATTTCTGTATGCAATAATCATGTTTCCTTGCATTACTACTGACTACCTACAGAATTGACTGTAACACTGGGCCACCCAAAAGTGGTTTTCCATCTGCTGATTTAAATCCTTGCATTTCCTAGATAACCAGAAACTCGACAGATGAACACAGAAGCTGAACAGATGGTGCTGGGTAAATCACTTCATATTCAACAGCACCCGGTTCTGCCTGTTGTGTACTCTGATGACCTGGTAATTTCAGTGATGCCACTACTTCATTACTTGGATCCTAATTTCCAGTAGTGTTCACCTTTCTCCCTCTTTCACGTAATTGAATCCCTCTATAAAGGTAACTCTCCTCTGTCGATGAACGCCATTCTCAAGTCCTTCTATATCCCATACCCCTTCTACTGTACACTGATGTTTCTCTATGAACCCCATGTCTGCTGCCAGGGTTGGGTGATTCAATGATCCTACCTTCAGATCACATGACCCCAGCAACACAATGACCCTACTAAAGGTGGGACTGGACACAGCCCCTTCTTCAATGCCTTGTCGCATTTACCAACAATATTGTCAGGGTATGCTCACCCATGGTTACTCTACTAGTTCCCATAAAAGCAGCAAATTGCTTCTTTGTCCAATAAATAGCCAATGAATATATTTCACAGAATGAATATGTCATTTCTTTTGGAGATAAAGTCCAAGAGCCACATGTTGTTGGTCTAAGTTTCCCAGAAGTTAATTGTAGCAGTGCTGCGCTCGCACTAGCTTCTGCGTCTGCTCACTCTAGCCAGAAACCCTGTGTGGGATCTCTTGTTCCCAGTGCTGGAGATGTCTGCATTTTTTTCTTGAGTGTATGGGAAACTTTCCCACATTCCTCTGGCCAGCCACTCCCATTCAGCTGTACTTCCCTGTAGTGCATACAAAGGTCTAGCGACATCTATATAATCCTCCCTAAACTCACAGCAATACCCTGTGAGTTCCAGGAATGATCAATACTCATCCTTAAGTATTGGTAGCTCCTGTACTGATTTCCTTTTGACCTTAATTATGCTCTACTCTTCTTAATGTGGGTGTTAAAAACTGTACTTGCCTATCTGAGCCTTGTTAAGGGTTATCTTTAGCCCACATTTTGCTAGAAGCTGCAACAATCCTTGAAGCAACATTCAGTCATGTTTGCAAAGAGTAACAGGTCAGCTACACGCTGAATCAGGTTCTCTCTGCTGGAAAACACAGCCATTTGCTGATGGAATACAGATGGGCCATTATGGAATCCTTGTGGGAGACAAGCCCAGGTGTACTGCTGCCCCTTAAAGGTAAAGACAAATTTGTATTTACCTTTTTGTCCTCATTGGAATAGACCAAAATCCATTAGATATATCCAGCATGGTGTCTACTGCTACAGACCTTGGTTAAAACTACCATAGCAGCAACTGTAGGGACACATGCTGGAACATTTTTGTTTGATATTCTATAAATAATTGTCATTCTCCATGAACCATCCAGTTCCCTATTGGTGAGTTTATGTGTGTCGCCAGAGCTCAAATAGCCCCTCGGTCCACAAGGGACTCTATTGCTATCTGTGAATTTCTTTCTGCTTCTTTAGAGAAAGTTCATTGTCTTTGTGGGGTTTTGAAAAGCTTTCCCTCTGCTGCCACCACTGGACTCAGTATTCTCCTGCTATCCTGTTGGTGTTGGCAAATGCCACCCTCTCCTGCTCTACAATGGCTCTATTCCACTCAGGACTTCTTTTCACTAATACCTCACAAAGCCATATGCTCCCTTGCCTGAAACTACACACAACGGTCCTTGTCCATCCAGTGGAATACACTGCTTTTCACTGCCCTCCCATAAGCAATGATTTACTAAACCTATCACCCATGTAGTTTGACCTAGTCCTCACCTCAGTTCATTAATATGCATACTTATGCTGTCTCGTGTGGCCCCACCTGTATACAGAGATGTTTTGATACGGTCGCAGCCATGGTAATTACTGTAAATCCTCCCAAAACATGAGGTTTGTTGTGGGACCATATAGATCTTAATGGGTCTCTCGTACGGATCAATGTATGTGCTGCCCCTGTATCTACCTGATATGACTCTTGCCCTCCTTTTACAATCACATCCATAATCAGTCTTCCTTGGCTGTCATACCTGAGTGGGCACAGGTTTGTCAGCTGGATGTTATGGCCCCATCATTGCTCAGAAAGCATGGAGAATCTCAGCTTAGGTTTCCCTCCTTGGCTGGAGTTATATTTACCTGCACTCTGACTGAACATCTTTCCCTATACTTGGGCTGGTTGGTCTTTTAGATCTTGAGATCTACCACCCCAAGGGTTCTTTCTTCATCCATTCCTATTTCTTGATGGATAGCAATCCTGACCCAAAGGACTGAATTTGTCTTAATTGTCTGTTATCCCTGGGTTGGTTACTTGGAGTTGATTTTCTTTTTACTGACCCCAATGCTTTGCCTTCTTCATATCGCCACAATCTACCTGGCCCTGTTCAGTGCTCGAGTCTGCAATCGGCTGTGGTTTTAAGTCCTGTTAACTTTCCTCTTTCTCCCTCTCTTCCTGAGTTTATCCTGCTTCTCTGTGAAGTACCACGTGTAAATCAGCAAGACTTCGTAATCAGTTTAAAATAGTGAAGCTATGCATTAATTTATTAAAATGTTGTGATATATGCAACTAACATTGTATAAAAGACACTAGTGTGGTTAAGGTTAATTTGTTAAATAGCTTAATTAAAGCTGTTGCTATTGTGATCTGTCATGTGACAGGAAGCACTTGTCACGTAACAGTAAGTTGTTTTATCATGTGTATAAAAGGAGATTTTCGACAGATAAGGAGACTTCCCTTTGGACCGGGGTTGTCTGTGATGACAATAGTTTTAAAACAGAGAAAACACTGTTAAATTCAATGTTGCTGGGAGTCCCTGAAAGTACATGTGAGAACACTCTTTTGTTTGGGAATTGTTTGTTTCTTTGATTATTTGAGCAGACTTTCCTGTTAAACTATTGTCATGAGAGGTGTCAAGAGCTATTGAAGACTCTAAAGTTTGCCGTTGTCAGGGGTCTCCACAAGCAGAAGGGCTGTGAGAGCTGTGTTTACTTTAATAGAGCAAACTGCTTTTCCCCATGTTATTAATTGCTTAATAAAACAATTCTTGAATACTTTGATAATATCAGAACCATATTGTAATACACCAGTGTATTGCAAAACTCTTCCCTCAGCACAACCAACTTCTGTAATGTGTGAACCTCTGTCATGTCTGGTTCTCTCAGATCAAGTGCTGACATAGATGCATTAACAGTGTCTGCGAAAGCAAGGAGGCCTTCTAATCATCTGCAGAGGTTGTCTCCAGTCAATTAATGTTGGTCCAATGCTTCTCCTTGAATTTCAATGTCAATAGGCTGTAATCTATTTACAAATGCTTCTGGGTGTTCCTCCTTCTGATGTTTAGTTTGTACCATAGTTTTAAACCGAACACCTTTCCTGTATGCACAAGCAAACCTAACATATCACTTAGCTACCCTGGGCTGGGCACACTCTGTCTTGGGGTAATCCAGCTAACACTGCCCCATCAGAACTAAAAAGCAGCCTCATTGAAATCCAGCATTTTAGTTATCATTTCTGAATGCAAATGGTGACCTTCCACATCTCCTCCCTGTGCAAGGGCTCCCAGATCTCCAGCAGGTTCCTTTAATTGTGAAGGATTATAAATGTCACTGTAAGTTAACACCACTTGTTCTCACCGATCTAAGGGAGTTCTTTTTAAGCTTTCTCTCTCGCTTTGTCCATCATTTGCACAAAACACACTCTTTCTTTTGAGCCCCTGTCATGGCATAAATCACACCTGTCTCTGTAACTTCCACTACAGCCATTCAATCTCACCCTCATGCACCTTGATGGAGAAAAGTTTGAGTTTACCACCAATCTAAGACTCATTAACGAGTATTTCCCCAGATATTTGCACATGCAGACACCTGTTGAGGACAGACACCAGATTCATCTTATTGTTTTTGCAATGAATTGTTACTTTGGTGACATTGTCACGTTGTAGGGTTCCAGGAGAAAAGCCTGTGCTTGCATAAACAAATACTTTAGGATTTCCAGCTTGCAGCCTGTTTGAAAAACTCAGACTGACATTGAATTACCCAGAATATCTAGACGGAAGGACTGCATTCATATTTTTGTTTCATTGATCAGTTTTTGGTTCACCATGAGCTGAAGGAGCTGACTACAGTACAGAATCCAACTGAAGGGACCACATATGGTACCCTAACAAACGTGAGAATCCCATTCCTTTTTAACAGTTTCTGCACAATATACATTCATGTTACAAATGGAATGCTAAGAACTTAACAACTGCTCATTTTGTTTTTGCATTCTCAAGCAATCCTGTCACCAGTAAAAGAGTTTTGTGCCTGAGTATAATCCACTGTGGAACATAAAGTGGATTAAGATCACACTCCATACTTGACCCTTCTATCTGTTAATTTAAATGGACAGAAAATTTGGCAGATTCCTTAGTGCCACATGATCCTCTGCTCAGTCCTTCATGGGTCACACCCAAATAATCCAATGTAGCTGGATGCAGAAACAAGACAATCTTCCCTGAGTAATAGAAGGAAAAAAGACGCTAAAGCCAGATCACTTCACAGGGGGCAAGCTTCCAACTGATAATTTTGATTATGGCCTACTCTCAACTTGAAAAACAACCCTAGTTGTAATGAAACTGTCTGTCAGCTTTTACAATGAGTTTAAGCAGGGTCTAAGTGTTATGGAAACAGCAATTCAGGTCATCATTAAGTGGCCAAATTAATTAAACTTATTCACTTTAAATTACAGAGTGGCTATCAGCATGGTCATTAATGGGCTGCATAAGTCAGCAATCCCAATTCAGAGATAGCAGCGGGCACTTTGCCCTATTGCACCTTCCATCATACCCAGAGAGAGAAAAAAAAATGAACTGGAGAAGAATCCAGCAAATTCACTCAACTAACATAGAGATACAAGAGAAGATGTTGGAATCTGAAGCAAAAAAAATCTGCTGGAGGAACTCAGTGGATCAGGCAGCATCTGCGGAGGCAAAAGGATGGCCGATACTTCATGTTGAGACCCTGCATCAGGACAAAGAGTGTAGAGGGAAGATAGTTAATATAAATAAAGTGAAAGGGGGGGGGGGACGTCTAATTATATTTTCCTCATTTGTTTCCATCTATCATCCATCAGCATCTGTCTCTAAACTACCCCTCCCCCACTTGACTTCATCTGCCCATCATCCCCCACCTCACCTGGTTTCACCTATCACCTACCAGCCCCTGCTTCACCCCTCCCTCTCATCTCTTTATACTGCCTATCTCCCCTCTTTATATCAGCTATGTCTTTGTCTCCATAGATGCTGCTTAACAGGCTGAGTTCCTCCAGCAGTTGGTTTTTTTTGCACTCAACTGAAATGGTCGCCAAGGAGAAAGTTGCCATTTAATCGTAAAACATTGATTTACAATTGAATGGCAACTTAAAACATAATGTAAGAACCTGCAGAGAGTAGTGGACTTGGCCTAATACATCACAGGCACATCCCTCCCCACCATTGGTAGTATCTACAGGAGGCGCTGCCTCAAGAAGGCAACATCTATCATCAAAGATCCCCACCATCCGGGCCGTGCCATCTTTTCGTAGCTACCACTGGGCAGGAGGTACAGAATCCTGAAGTCCCACACCACCAGGTTCAAGAACAGCTACTTCCCCCCTGAACCAACCAAATCACTACAGTTTAGCAACACTATTACCACTTTGATCACCTTGCACTAATTTTTTTTTGTTCAAATTGTGTTCATTCTTGTAAAAATTGTGTATAATTTATGTTTTTCTTGTGAATGCTGCTTATATTATGCTACTTGCCTGTGATGCTGCTGCAAGTAAGTTTTTCATTGCACTGGTGCATACATGTACTTGTGCATATGACAATAAACTCAACTTTGACATACTAATCCATTACACCACTCTATATTTAATTGAGATCATTGCACGTAAGTGTACCTAAAGATTACAGTGCTAACTAATCTTCCAATGGTACACTAGGATCACCATTGACCTATACTGTTGTTGCTATGCTTCACTGAGGGTATATGCAACAGAATGGAAAAGGTTGGTGTAAATAAATGTAACATATATTGAGTGTGACTGGTCAGACTGTAATGCCATATTTCCCTATGACACTGCACTGGCATATGTTATCGGGATAAGATACAGAACACACAACAGTATCTCCATCAGTACTCAGCTCTTCATGGTTTGTGCAGAAAGGATCCGCTTTGGAGCTCACCCGAGGTTGTGTACTTCAGCAATTGCTGGCATTCCACAATCCATCAATCACTCCTCAATCTACCCCCACACAAACATTAGCCAATCATCGAGTGAACTACCAAAGTAAGCTGCACCTGGCTCAGAGGGGGAGCAAAAAATATCCAAGTATTAACAGCCATCTAACACAGTATGAGAGCATCCTTTGCACAAGAACTGTAGACGTAAGTTTGCCTACCACCATCTGCAGTCTGCAGACTACAGCATACCACCATCATTGTAAAACCACCAAGAATGAGTAACAAAAGCCAGCCTCACCAATATCTCAGGAACAAAGCAACACAAGCCTGCAGCCTCCTTCCAGGTTTGGAAGGTTGCATTTGATGGATATCAACATGAACAGACCTGCTTCCCCTGGCCATGGGGAAACCCAAGTTTAAGTTTCAAAAATTACCTGCTTGGGCCAATTCTCTTTCAGCACCTTCACCTTACAGCAGGACTGGACTGACACCATTGTTCCAGCTTCTGAGCAAAGTTTCAATAACTTCCTCAAGATCCAGCCTGCATTTTTAAAGAAGTACCCATCCCACATCCAGTATCTCAGTCTACAACCAAATCTGCTCCTCTTCAACTGTGGCCACCTATGAAATATTCACATATCCATGGCCTTTGTGTGTTAGCAAATCCATGTACATCAATATCTCTTTTTAAATTTAAACTTTATTTACAGCGTGGTAACAGGCCCTTCCGGCCCAACGAGTCCGCGCCGCCCATCTTAAACCCAAATTAACCTACCCGTACGTCTTTGCAATGTGGGAGGAAACCCACGCAGACACGGGAGAATGTACAAACTCCTTACAGACAGTGACGGGAATTGAACCCTGATCGCTGGCGCTGTAATAGCGTCACACTAACCGCTACGCTACTGTGCCTCAGAATAATCTCAGGGTATTAAAAGCAGCTAAATCAATTTGTATAAACTTTATAGAAGACAAAAGTAGAATTTAATTTGAAAAGTTAAACGGAAAACAAATCTAAAGATTCATTTAGAAAAGGGATTTATAGTTTGCAAGATCTGTTTCAAACTATCTTCTGCAACCAGTGTTCCCCCAGGTCATAGGTCAAAAGGGTGACTGTGCCAAACCATTGGTATGGAAATCTTAGCTCATGATGCTTTCATCTTATTACCAAACAGAATGTCAATATTGATTATACATTAGTAAATTATAATGCTTTCAGTAAAAAGTGATAAAACATTTCATTATGGATATATTTGCACCAACTTGCTTACAAATAGCAAATGAATTGAGACATGGTAGTAAATCCTAGTGTTATTTTTCAATAAACACTGTCATTTTTAAAATTGCTGAAAGCTTACTTTTCCCCCCAAGAAACTGCATCCTATATATTCTTGTCCACTGAAGTCCTTTCATACATTTCACTTGTATAGTCAAATAGTCTACTCCTGAAGAACAGCTTGACAAAGAGTACACTGGATTTCACCATGAGAAACTTATAGCACCCAATGGCGTAAAGCTCAAGAATTCATTGTCCAAAACCACTTCCCTTACTTGTCCCATCCACACTCTTGCATCAGTGGATGGATGGAATTGATCCTGAAATTTATTAACAACTTCAACTGAAAAAAAAGTATGTTCAAAATCTGAACATAAAATATCCATGATAATAATGTCCAAGGCACGAAGATCACTTGACAGAATGGTACAGGTTTTAAAATAAGAAGCAATTTGAAAAACACCAATTTGATAAAAATATTTTAAGGGAAAAGGTATATTTTATATTTGCACATGGATTCATAGCATTAAGGAAAACTAGACTGGAAGCTCACAATTCATTAGTTTAGTCTGCAATTGAAAGCACATAGCTTTGAAAAGCATACTTTTCTTTTGAGTCAAAAAGCCATCTCTCCAACAGTTCTGTCACATCAATCCAGCACTTGGAGATACAACAGATGCATCTGACATACCATTCTAGTCAGGAGAGATAGCCTCTTAATAATTAGGCCTGGTCACATTAATCTCCTGCTTTCTGATGTGATATTCATCAGGAAGATTCTTAACGCAGCACTGAGACTTACGGTAACACAGTAATCAAAGGGATATATTATTTTCCATTTCTGTGGCCATTTCTTATTAAATATTCCCAATTTGGATTCAGAGGACAACAAATTCCCACTCCCATTTCTAACATTCGGTATTAGTCTGAAAGCCAAACCAAACTGAAAGATAATTGTTTCACATTCTTGTGAGAAATTTAAATGCAGTACTCTGAGGTACAGATTGGATAGCCTTCTTCACAGTGTTAGAAGCACATCTCTGAATCTCAGCTCTTCAAACTTTTGTGCTGCAGAATTTTCATTTTGGGATTCAAACATTTCCCTTGAAGCTGGATCATTCAATGTAAGCTTAGATTATTGAGCTATGGGCCTTCTACATCTACCATCAGTTGCACCAATGTGAATAAACAAATGTATTAAAATGCTAGCTTAAAACTTTTATCTTATATTTTGGAAAAGAATACATTGGGAGAATTTAAGACATCTTGAATCTTCTGTGCGCTGTGAAACAACTTGTTTTCTTGATGTCGATAAGAGTGAATGAACAAGGGTCAAAACTGACTTCCCATTTGCTTTTCTATTCCCTCTTTCTTTCAGTGAAATAATTGGCTCTGCCCAGAACAGTGCAACAGAGCTTGGGAGCTCAGTAACTGATGATCAACATCTCCACTACTCTAATATGCCCCACTTTGTTACCAATAAACAGTTTAAATATTCAATTGCACTGTTCTGTTTCTTACAGAATTGTTCACATTTTGTTTTCTGAAATGAAATGCAACCCATACCAGTAGAAATGTGATCTGACGATGAGTGAAAAGGGATCTAGGACTTTGGTGACTGAATTGCAAACAGTTTTGTTAACCAATGCGATTTAAGACAGAGAAAGAAAAAGACTTTATCCCGAAACATTAACTGTTTTCTCTGATCTCTCTTTCCACAGATAACAACTGACCTGCTGAATGTTACCAACAGTTTCTGTTTTCATTTCAGATTTCCAGCATCTGCAGTTTTTAAAAACTTTTATTTAGAAACAAGGACCTGGAATGTGTGCTGAATTTGGCCAATTGCACATCAGTGGAATAATTTCACAATAAAACAGAAAGTACTCAAAATAAAGGCAGTAATTTTCACTTATAATCAATGTCCTTCTAAATTCCAAAAAAAAAAGTCATTTTGTCTGATAGGTTATGTGAATCATTTTCATAGCAACAATGCCGTTGCATTATTGGTATGTAACAGCCAGTTTTCTTGAAGCTGCATGCCCCTCTAGTTAGTTTTCATTTCCATATTTTTGCAGCAATTGGAAATGCAATTTAACAATGAGGGCAATGGGGATCTAGGACTCTCCATCCATTCTTTCTCTGTCTCTTTGTTTTTTTTTCACTGCCTCTTTGCTTTATTTTCTTTGGCTTTCCTATTCTTGAGGGCAATGGGGATCTAGGACATTAGTTAACTGGACTTTTGGAATTATCATTCACCACTGAGATTTAAGAATGGGAAAGCCAAAGAAAATAAAGCAAACAGGCAGTGAAAGAAAAACAAGGAGAGAGAAAAAGAAGAGGATAATGAAATAAACCTGAATTTTTCTACCTGCACGATTGAGATATCACGGCTTCAGTTGCTCCTTTTCTGGTTAGAGACATTAAGTAGCATATAGGAACATAAACTGCAGACACAAGAGACTGCAGATGCTGGAATCTGGAGCAACAAACAATCTATGCAGGGTTTTCATCTGAAACGTTGACAATTCACTTCCCCTCACAGATGCTGTTTGACCTGCTGAGTTCTTCCAGCAGCTTGTTTCTTGATATAGGAACATAAATCTGGGCCTTATAAGGGCCTGCGTGTCACGGAGTACCAACTGAACTTTCCGAAGTGACTTCAATTCACTTTAAGGTAATAAATGTGGGAATACTTGAAGACTGGAGAGGGTAAGGTTAAGCTGCTGATTTTGTGGCACTAACAGAGGAGCAATGGAAGTCATCCAACAGTGAGAAACTCACAACTCACAGCATTTCCTCAACTCAAACCATTGATTATATACATTTAACTTGACATTATTCACCCAGAAATTTTGCAGCCAGTAGATTCATGAAACAAAGTAATTCAAATCATTGCTCAGTTTGATTAAAGACATTCATTTTCAGACTTTGTGCTTCAAAGGAATCTGACACCTGCACCTTAATTAAGCACACAAAGTAGCTAAAAAATCCAGTTGATGGCAAGTGGATAATAGAATCTAAGAGCTTTGGCCTCTTCAACGGTGAGAGTGTCTGCTGCTGACCCCAGTTCAGAGCAGATGTGAACTATTGATTTTTCAATAGTTTCCAGTTGATGATTCAAAGTCATATTTTGTCTAAAAATTTGAATTAAGCTAGGTGAAAAGCAGCACAAATGGAAATTTAGTGCTAAAAATGAATTAATGTGTAATTTGACTTAAATAACTTCACATCAAGAATAGAGTGCATTCACAAGGGAAGGAGGACATGCTCATTCTCAGGATCAAAAGAGGTTGAGCAGTTCATATATGAATAACTGCTACCAGGTTTCCCACTGCGCAGGAAATTTTTTGCATGAACGATTTGTGCAATTCAGTACTGAACTGCTGAGATGGGAACAGTAGAGAAACGGCCTCACAGCTCCAGTGACCCAGGTTCAATCCTAACCTCCAGTGTTGTCTGCATGGAGGTTGCACGTTCTCCCTGTGACCACGTGGGTTTCCTCCGGGCGCTCCAGTTCCCTCCCACATCCTAAAGATGTGCGGGTTGGTAGATTAATTGGCTGCTGTAAGTTGCCCCAAGTGTGTAGATGAGTGGGAGAGTGGTAGGATCCAGAGGGAGTTGATGAAAATATGAGAGTAAGGGTAGGATTAATATAAAATTAGGTGTTTGATTGCCAGCATGCTCTCAGTGAGGCAAAGAGCCTGTTTCCATTCTGTATTGCTCAATGACTCTATAAAACAAACATCTGTGCCTAGAATTTCCAGTGCACTCTGAAGGGTGTGATGGAGTGGAGTTAATTATTAGGGCAGTAATCCTTTTAGTCACTGTTCCAGCACAAAGACGCTTAAGTGGGGTGGCTAGTAGGGGGAGGCTGATAATGTAGCCAAGGTACTTACCTGCACCTCTCCCTATTTACACTGTGGGATAATCACCACTGGTAACTTGCTTCTTTTTTTTGTCAAGAGTACAGGAGTAGTAAAAGTCAACGACCTTACATGTCAACTTGTTTTTTCTCTCCACAATGTTCCTGAGAGTGTCCAGCATTTTGTCTTTTATTTCAGATTTTGCCTTTAGGGAAAGGGAAGGGAAGGCTCAGTTGAAGGCCATCTGACAGAGGCTCTGGGGATGGTCAACAGTACAAGAGCAGAGAAAGCTGAGCCAGAGGTCCCCAGGAGTAAACACCTCATGGCTCTAATCAGAAAAATACCTCACTTCACAGCAAGACGTTGATGTAGCCAATGTTTTATTCTCCCAGTTTTATGTTCGATAGGTACATCCATATTGCCACATTCTCTAACTGGTGTGCAGTAACCTGCTGGATATTCTGTCCTTGTCAGTCTTCTGAGACACAATGCAATTTATGCAGGAATGAGAATCTAAGACTATTTTATGATGAAGCAAAATTGAGAGAATAAATGCAACCTCCTGTTGAGAGCTACTGAGAATTATGATTTCAAACAAGACTGAAATTGATTGCTGGTATGTGGTGGCAAATGAATGGCCATTTTAGTCTGAATGCCAATACATTGGAAGCCAATAGAAAGATCAACTGATAAGTACACTGTGCAAGGGAAGGAACTTGGTCACTGGTTCATTTCCCAGTAGAATACAATGAAGGTAATTCTGTTTACACAGATTGTGATGGGGATATTGAAATGTGGATCCATCTTCCATTGCAAGAATGGAAGTACACAGCCATTACTGACTGTAATGACACAGACAGAGGCCATTCAGCCCATCAGTCTTGTGCCAGGTCCTGGCGACCAATCCCATTAGTCCCATTCTGACTATTTCCCTAATCCCCTGCAACCTATTCCATCTCAGACATGCTCATCAACTCCTTTTTTGATTCTTTATACCATTAACCTACACTGAAGGGTGACTTACAGTAGGCAATTAACCAACCAGCATGTCTTTGGAAATTCAGAAGAACTCTGCGCAGACGGCACCCGATGTCAGTGTCGAACCTGGGTCTGCAGAGCTGTCGGCAGCAGCACTAACTGCTGCACCACCATGACCGGGGTGCTTTCTTGGAAACTGAAATTTCTAACAGTGGCACAAGGGAAGGTATGGCATTCACTGGCTGCTCTGCATGGCTGCAGAACCGCTCCACCAATCCCCTTCGCCCTCTATTAAAAGTTGATTACTAGTGACTCGAAAAGTGCTTTCCCAGGAATGATGGAGGATTTGTGTAGCTGTTTCCAGAACACTAGCAGCTTGAAAATAGTGAGACCTTACTCTGGACATTGCAAGCAGGTGGAATTTACACATGTGGGACAGGTCCTTATTCCATACAGGGTGTCAGCTCCACCAAGAACTGAGACATTATCAACATGGAATGGATCCATTTTCCTTAAGCCTCGAGAAGCAGGCTCTCTCCAATAAATCTGTCAGTGTCACAGAGCCATACAGCACGGAAACAGGCCCTTCAGCCCGAGGGGTCCATGCCAACCAAGATTCCCATCTAAGCTAGTCCCATTTGTCCGCATTTGACCCATATCCCACTAAACCTTTCCTATCCATGTACCTGTGCAAATGTCTTTCAAATGTTGTTAATATACGTGCCTCAACTACTTCCTCTGGCAACTCGTTCTATATACGCACCACCCTCTGGGTGAAAAGCTTGCCCCTCAGGTTCCCATTAAATCTCTCCCCTCTCACCCTAAACCTATGTCTTCTAGTTCTTGATTCCCCGCCCTGGGGAAAAAAAACTCTGTGAATTCACCTTATCTATGCCCCTCATGATTTTTATATACCTTTATAATATCATCCCTCATTCTCCTACCCTCCAGTGAATGAAGTCCCAACCAGCTGAACCTCTGTCCATAACTCAGTCCCTTGAGTCCCTGCAACATCCTCGTAAACCTCCTCTGCATCCTTTCTAGCTTAATAGTATCTTTCCTGTAGCAGGGTGACCAAAACTGAACACAATCTTCCCAATGAGGCCTCACCAACATCTTTTACAACAGCAACATAATATCCCAGCTTCTGTACTCAATGCATTGACTCTGGAAGAATGCCTCAATGCCAGAACTCACCAACAAGCATTAAGACTTTGCTTGGCTGGCAGTGAGAGGGGCACTCCTTGTCAGATCCTCACTGCATGGTCGATATTTCATCTCAATGCCTGGCTGAGGTGCAGACAGGACCATTGTCCGCCTCTTGGTGGACTATTAACTTGCCAAGAATGCCTGGAAAAGGATTCAATGGTCCTTGTGGAGGTTCATCCCGAGTAGCTGCATTACAGAGGAATCTGTTATCTCAGGACTGGAGCCAGGGATGCATACCCAGACAAGCATCGACTGCTGCTGGAAGATCAACTCGGTGAAAGACGCACTTTGGTCTGCCCAAAATTTGTTGATCTTCCAGTGTAATGAGGTGTCCGTGAGTGGATGCTGCCAACTGCCACATTCCAAGGTGCAAGAGTAGATGCTGAGGGTCGCATTGAAGCCCGGTGCAGGCACTGCGAAGGCTTTGAGAGTAAGGACCAGAGTCTTGTTGGACACTGTGGGGCTGCGTTCTGTGTAACAGCCTCTCAAACACTTCATGTGTGTGTGTTGTTTAAATAGGAAACCTGAATGGTGTTGCTGTTTTGTAAGAGGATGTACTGGTTTGATGGTATGATGAATGCGTTGATTTAATGGCATAATGAATATAAAGAAAGACGCGTATTGATTGTATTGTATTTCCTGAAAATATGTTGGTTTTGGTTTATCATTGTCACATGTACCAAGATACAGTGAAAAGCTTTTGTTTTGCATGCTATGCAGACAGATCATTCCATACATAAGTACATTGAGGTAGTAAACAGAAAACAGAAAGCAGAATATAGTGCTGCAGTTACAGAGAAGGTGCAGTGCAGGTAGGTAAGTAAGGTGCATGGGCCACAATGAGGTAAATTGGGAGAGTTCAAGAATTCATTTATTAGTGTATGAGAGGTCTGTTCAAGAGTCTGATAACAGCGGGATAGAAGCTGTCCTTGAGTTTGGTGGTTCACACTCTCAAGCTTTCTTACCTTCTGCATGACGAGAGGGGAGAAAAGAGAATGACCTGGGTGGGAAGGGTCTTTGATTATTTTAGCTGCTTTCTCAAGGTGGCAGGAAGTGTAAACAGAGTCAATGGAGGGGAAATTAGTTTGCGTGATGGACTGGGCTGCATCACAACTCTCTGAAATTTTTATAAATGGAGTATATTTTTGAAATATATACATATAAAAATATCTGACAGTGGAGAATGAGGTGGGCTGATACCACACTATCGCAATTAACCTCTAATGGAGACATTAAAGAGGGTCTCATCTGTGGATTTGTCACCCTCACATTCTCACATCTTCAGCATTGGTTCCCCAGGGCTGAGAAAACCTGACAGCTGAAGGGAGGAGAGAAGGACCAGCTCCTGTGGGGGACCAGCATTATGGCACTGAACGTAAATTGGTGAATCGGTGAATTGGTCTATTATTGTCCCATGTACCGAGGTACAGTGAAAAACTTTGTTTTGCATGCCATCCATACAGATCATTTCATTACAATAGTGCATTGAGGTAGCACAAGGGAAAACAATAACAGAATGCAGAATAAAGTGTTACAGTTGCAGAGAAAGTGCAGTGTAGGCAGACAATAAGGTGCAAGGCCACAATGAAGTAGATTGTGAGGTCAAGAGTCCATCTTATCGTACTAGGGAACCATTCAATAGTCTTATAACAGCGGGATAGAAGCTGTCCTTGAACCTGGTGGTATGAGCTTTCAGGCTTTTGTATCTTCTGTCCATCAGGAGGGCCACGAATGCTTCTCCAACTAGCACTCAAACTCGCCTGCTCTCCTCCCACAATCAGGGATCTACCTGACCTTCCATTCACAATCAATCTCACCGACCTTCCATCCACACTCTCTGCAGCTGGCCTCCTGCCCAGGAGCTAACCAGCCTCTCAATCCGTCTGGCTGCCAGCCAGGGAATAATAAAAATAAATAAAGTCCCGCTGTTAAGTTTGGGCACTCAGTGAATATCAGGATGTGCCTGTGACAAAGTTCCTCTCCAACCTAGCAAATTCACAATGGATGTAATTTCAACTGAAAGTTGCACTGTAGTGGTTTAAATATCAATCTGTCAACATACACACCTTTAAAGAGCAGTGCTACAATCCACAAAATCCTTGCATTTTCTTTGATCCTTCTCTTTAGCACAAGGTAAAGGCTTTCAGTGCTCTCACTTAACCTCATCTTGTTTATCTTTCTGACCTATTCTGAATTTTAAAAGTGCTTAACAAAATGTCACACAAAGCTAAAGCACAACCAAAGCATTTTATTAGCAAGATGAAAACATGCTTCAATCTCAAGCTGCTAGGTTCTTTGAAGACAATATGAGGATAGTTTTTTTTAAGTCAAATTAATAATATTTGTCCCCAATTCATGCAACGACCGATGAATTTTAAGAAATGCGAGGTGGCAAAACACACTTCTGGTTCCTAAATGGGAAAAAATAGCCTTTATAGAATCACTGCTAGTTTATTTGAGAGTCTCATAATGAATGTATATATAACAGTGAACAGCAGTACCAAGGCACTGCACAGTTAGGTTAGAGGTCAGTCATGGCTGGTCAATAACACAGGACTGAAAGTAAGCCACCTGGGCGTCATCAGTCTCCTGTAGCGTAAACAGCACTGACATATACTCTGGCAAGCCAACCAGCTCAGGTTAGAGGTCAGGACACTGGGACTGGCTTTACAGCCCTAGAGGTGGAGATGTTTCTGGAATCTTTCACTGGGAGATGACACACCCGACTTCAGAAGGAATAAAATGAAGTTTGACATCTCAGTATGTTACACCCGTCTGTTAAAGCCAGAACTAATCATTAGCATTTGTTCGTATGCTCTCACACTGTACATATGTTCCTACCTTGCATATCATGTGATTCCACACATATATCTATTATTATTCTATACACATGCTATCAAATTAGTGAAAGTTGAAAAGCACCTTGGAAAGTAATTTGCATTGTTATTATAATTAAATTCTTACATATTTATTAGTAGTTAATTACATAGAAAAGCTTTTCAATATTTATACAATAATGTCTGTCGTTAATTCCTCTACTAACAGTTGAAACAATAATAAATGTTCTGCATGAAGAATGTGTGTACATTTAGTCCAGCTTCCTGTGCAAGCACCCTGGGTGTTTAGTGACAGAGTTTTTGGAAGGAATGCATATTTTTTAATTTTCTGGGGAGTATGGGTTGAGAATTGGCTACTTATAAAAGAAATCACAGGCAGAAATGCTTATATACTCAACCACAGAATGGGAAGAGAATGTTATTTTATTCAAACACGTATGATTTAAAATTTATTTTCTCTTTTACCTGCATTGAACTGATATTACAAGGATAATTTTAACAATAGAGTTTACATTCATTGAATTGCAGGGAAATCCTGAGAAAAATCTTAACCTTTGCATATATTATAAGATTTCCACATGAACTGTACCACTCTTCAACCATGAAATGAGCTCTGCTGGTTTTTGAGGCATAATAAAAACAAGCTTAATAAACAGCCGATCCAAATAAGCAAATTGTATACTAAACAAATGTTCTGCTTGCTTCCATATGTGAGGAAGGACACCTGAACTAATTGAAAACAGCTCTTGCATTAAGACAGAGTGTGGTTATTCTTCTTCAGAGCACCAAAGAAATCAACATCATCCTGGAAAGGAAAAATGGGTAGAGACTCGATACAGCAGCCCTCTGCCACCACTTGTGGCTTTCCAGTGTGATGAAGCTGGGTCATTGCTTCAGACCCAGTTTTATTATCATGAGGCAAGTATAGTACTCTTGATCTCCAAGCGGTGTTTGATCCTCATGGCTCATTTTTATTGGAGGCAATAGCCTGCTGTAAGACTCATACAGACCGGTTGAGATCAACTATAACCCCCTATAACTATAACAACAGATCAACTATAACCCCCTTCCACAATCCACTGTGAGCAAACTTGAAGTCTTCGGGCTTTCCAGAAATGGGATCCAATTGGGTTTGCCATTCAACACTTGAATAGGTAACTTTTATTCTAAATCACCATTGTATTAATAATGCAAGCTACACCTGAACCATCTCCCTCATCAACAACTCCTGGGCTAATGGGCAGATGAAAGGGGGTGTAGGCTGCCCACATTGGGTACCTCCAGCTGACATTTATGCACTGCAATGCCTTAGTAATAACAGTTAATTCACTGCTGTTCATATTTCCAAACTATTCTCAGTTTCAGAAATTATTTATATCCAATAGAGTAAAAGTCAGATAATCTGCTATCTGGTGGTTCAGAAATCTGGATAGTTTAGTTCTGTTTCCTGCACTCACTTTAAACTCCCCTTGGAAAATTTACTATACTACTATTAACATCAAAGAAACAAAAGTGAATTGAAAGTGTGGAGACACAAGAGACTGCAGACGCTGGAATCTGGAGCAACACACAAAAAGCTGGAGGAACACATCAGCAGGCTGAATTAAAAGTATGTTGGGTTATTAACAGGGATAACATCCAATAGTTCAGAAAATCTGCTGATCTGGCACCACCAAAGTCCCGAGGTGTCAGATTATTGGAGTTTTACTGTACCGTGAAGTTAAACAGATCAGCTACACTTCTGAATTAATGTTGGTTGCTCACTCTGTGTAACTTGTGCCAGTACTTATCAGATTTTACCAACTTGTTTTATTCTTTTTCAAGGCTGCTCAACCTTATAACTTGGAGTGATTAAGGCAGCTTGAAGGGGCATTGATATAACTTAACAAGCCAATGCAGCAATCCTACTGAGAGCAGGCAGAACACAAATGTCCTAAATAGACTCAGTATGTACATTTACTAAGATCCAGACCAAAAAGATCTCAAGGGTAATGTGAGCAACTTAGATATGATGGTACAGCAAAACAATCCATCTTTGATATTAAAATGAAAAGTTGTTACCAGAGAATAAAAACAGTTGACAAAATACTGATATATTATACAGTACTGCTACAAGTACAACCTGCCATAGGGATCAGAGAACTAGTCAGTATGGATATTCTATAGAACAAAATATAATATTTTCTTGCTGCTATACAAAGGAGGAAAAGAAGCATTATACAGGCAGGTCTAATCTATTCCATTAGGCATTACATTGAATATCATTCCTCAGGAATTTGGCCAGTCATATCTGACAGTTCCTAGGAGGTATTATTCTAAGAGCAATCCTGCCAATATGACACCACTAAAGAACAAAGTCTTTCTCAGGTTCTGCCCGTGTTGGTCACAATTCTCTTCAGAGCCTATGTGTTTCACCCCAGGGAAACATAGCTCATCAATATCACCTTACAGTGGCCTGCTGTCATCTTAAAAGCATTGTGCTATATATTATTGAAGGGGGCTGCCTGCAAGCATTTCTTGCTTATATTTTAAGACTTAATGCTCTTAAATTGCTCATCAGACAGTATAAGATTGAGATGGTGGCACTTTGCATACCTCAGTTCCTTGTATCAACCAGCACCCGGTCTTAGCTGACTTGTCAGGGAGGTGACTGAGACAAAGCATTTCTGCAGAGACAGAGAAAAATTGTAGAATAAACTGGGCAAGCTAAGAATTTGCAGGATGCAACCAGTAAGGGGGTGCTCACTAAAAACTGAGGTGTGTAGGAACTTCTCGGAGAGAGTGGTGAATCTCAGGAATTCTCTGCCCCAGAGGGTTGTGGAAGCTAGACCACTGGATATTTTTAAGGAAGAGGTAGATACATTTTTGCAAGATTAGGGAATTGAGGACTAAGGGGAATTGGCACAGAGGGGAAAATGAGGCCTGGGGCAGATCAGTCACGATCACATTGAATGGCGGAGTGGGCTTGAAGGCCCGAGTGGCCTACTCCTGCTCCTATTTTTATGTTCTTGTATTCTGAAAGGAAAGAATAGTGGTTAACTATTCAACGTGGCAAAAGGATGGCAAATAATTCATGTAAAACTGAGAAGGCAAAAGGAACAAAATTGGAATAAGTTTGAATTGACTCAGTTTCACAGATTGTGAATGAAATACAAGCCATTTGGAATCCTATCACCGAGTGATCAAAGACTGAAGGAAGCTATTCACAAAAAGAAGCCAGAACTGACATTTTGGGGAGTTATATATATTGTTCCCTGCCTTTTTCTTTTCCTACTGCCCAGTGTAATTCTCATTTTCAAGTATATATCCAATTCCCTTTGTTACAACCACCTTTGAAGGACCTGTGTTCCCAATCATAGTAATTCCTAAATACCAAATAAACATGTCCAAGCTTTTCTAAGACACTGTAGTGATTATATTTGGCTCTCAAGGATTCATGGAAAGATAAAAGTTACAATAATTAACTAGAAACATTATAATCATCCTTCTACAAATCTTGACTCATGCCCAACAGAACAAATCATTGAACTAGAAGTATAACTAGAAATAGAATTTATCTATATTCCCAAGCTGGGATGCCAGGGGTTAGAAGATGTGTGTGGCCCATCAGTATCACTTAGGCACATTAAATGCATGAAACACATAGCTTCCAGATTGCAAAGATTGTGTGTAAGCTGCAAATATGAAACTCCACCCAAAATAAAAAGCTACTCTGCAATCTTCCAATACGCTGGCATAAAATTAGAATGTTAAATAACAAAACAACACCTTTGCAAATAGTTTTTAAAAATATCAGCCAAGAAATGCTACCAACTGAGGTATGAACAATTATCTTATGAAGTTATTTTACTCATTTTCTATTTAATTTTAAGAATTGAGCACCAATTTAAAATATTAAATATTTCATATTTTATAGTGTGTGGCATTTTAGGTCCAGACATTGTGTTATGTATATATTATCTTATGAATATTTAATGGGTCTGCACACAATGTCTCCACCATTTCAATGGCATATTCAAAATAAAACAGGCTAACACCAGTGCCAACATTTACAGGCAAAGAAATTACAGATAGTTGGCTTAAGCTTTTATTTTGTAGTGTCTGCAGACCATAATCCCAGTTTCTTCCTTTGAGAATTAATACGCCAAACTATATGCCTAAATCTCACCATTATTTGCTGTTACCAGTACGGAGAAAATGAAAATAATAGAACAGAAAATGCTAAGGTTACTCAGCAGGTCAGGCAGCATTTGAGGAGAATCCGATTCAATGCACCAAGCTGATAAACGTTCATCAGAACAAAGTTAGAAATCAAACGTGTGTACAAACCTTAATTAGTACTTACCAAGTTACTTATCCCCAAAACAAGTAACTTGGCAAGTATTAATTAACGTTTGACTCTATGTATTACAATCCCTTCACCGAAATTTCAAAAGATAATATTGTTTTAAAAATATAAAAAATCCAGGAAGTCTGAGATGTTTCAACGACATTTATTGTATAGATATTTAGTATTCTGTGAAATGATTTAAAATTGTCCTTTTACATCTTGTTTTACTGCTTCAAACACTTATTGGCTGCTTGGCCAGCTTGATGACAGCACAGCAACAAGTTACGAGCAACCTCCTTGTAGTGATAGCTCAGAGAAGGGAAAGTTCTCGCACAAAGATTCTCATATTTATTATTCTTATATTTCCTTATGACTTAGAAAGAGGCCATTCAGCTCATTGAATCCATGTCAAATCTCAAAGCAACCCCAATCACCCACTTATGGGGAGATACAGTAGTGTAGCATGTTTGGCACAGCTTTGTGGGCCGAAGGGCCTGAATTGTGCTGTAGGTTTTCTATGTTTCTATGTAGCGGTTAGCGTAATGCTATTACAGCAGCAGCAACCAGTGTTCAATTCCGCCGCTATCTCTAAGGAGCTTGTACGTTCTCTCCATGTCTGTGTGGGTTTCCTCCGGGTACTCTGGTTTCCTCCCATATTCCAAAGATGTGCGGGTTAGGAAGTTGTGGGCACGCTATGTTGGTGCCGAAAGAGTGGCGACACTTGCGGGCTGCCCCCAGAACATTCTACGCAAAAGATGCATTTCACTGTGTGTTTTGATGTACATAAAGATATCTTATCTTATCTTGTTTCCCTGTGACCCATTCTCTCTCACATGATCACCAACTCACTCCATGATTTTTCTGCCACCCACCTACACTAAGGACAAGTTACAGTAGCCAATTACTCCAGCAGTAAGCATGGCTTTGGCATGCGGAAAGATACAGGGCACCTGTGAGAAACCCACATAGTCACAGGGAGAATGTGCAAACTTCACACACACACACACAGGGTCAGGAGCAAACTCAGGTCACTGAGGCTGTGTGGTAGCACACCAACTGCTGTGCACTTGAGATTATTGGATCTTTATAGGGTGCTTTCAAAGAGGTCAGTGGTAAGGTAGGAAAGGAATTACTGGGCTAGGAGGTTTACACGAGGGAAGGAGAAGAAGGAGAAGGACTGCCGTCTGTTTTTTGCTCCAGGTTCCAGCATCTGCAGTCTCATGTCTCATTTTACCACTTGGCAGCAGACTTACTAGAATGGCACAAGTGGGGATCTGGGCGGGGTAAAGTATCAGCAAAGACTGACTCACAAAACTACAGTGGAAGAATGGGTGATCTTCGAAGAACAATAATTTCAGATAGTCTAAGTACCTTCCACAAGGGAGAAAGGAAGGGGAACCACAGTCAGAGCTCCTTAGTTGGCAAATTATACAGAGAATATGATGAAAGAAAGGAGTGTGTTCAATGTATATCAGATGGAAAATTCAAGTGAAAACATGGCTAAACACAATAAGCTGAGAAATGAAGGGAATAAGAAGATGATACATGCAAAGAGAGAAGACAAGAATGGAACAGCAGCTAACATTCAATAAAAATCAAAACTTTTCTTACAGGCTGCAAATAGTAAGTAGCGAGTAAGAGGAGGTCTGGGATCATTTCAGGACTGAGAAGGTGAGCTATACATAGAGACAGGACATGGCTAGAACTTTGTGTCCATCTTTAGGAAGAAGGAGAATGCTGTTGAAGTCTCCAGAAATGGAAGTAAAGGAATTTATGGGTAGAGTGAAAGTTGATAAGGTTCTGGTACTAGAAAGGTTGGTACTTAGAGTAACTAAGTCACCTGGTCCAGATGGGATGGATTCCAGGTTGCCAAGAGAAATGGGGCTGGAGATGGCAGGAGGGCTTATGATACTCTTCCAATCCTCTCTTGGCACAGGGTAGATGCCAGAGAACTGGAATATGGCAAGAGCAACACCCTAATTCATAAGGAGATGCATGGCAATTATAAGCAGTTGAACTTAACAACAGCAGTGGCTTTGAGAAACAACAATCGGGGGGAAAACGTCAATAGACATCTGATGGTGTCAACACAGAAGAGAGTCTACACAGGCTGCTAAATTGACTTGGACATGGGGGTGCAGTGCAAAATTTCAAAATCTGCAAATGGCACAAAACTTGGAGGTTGATGTAGAGTGAGGAACTGTAATAGATTGTGAGGGACTTGGATAGGGTGACGGAATGGGTGGACAAGTGGCAGGTGAAATTTAATACAGAAAATAAGCAAAGTGGCTTCTTTTGGCAGAAAAATAGAGAAAATACAGACTAACAGCACCATTCTGAAAGTTATGCAGGAACAAAGGGATCTGGGTGGTATGTATGTGCCAATATCTTTGAAAATGAGAGGGCACATTGAATAAGTGGTTAGTAAAACTTATGGGATCTTGGCTTCATAAACAGAGAGCACAGAGGTTCTGTTGTGCCTGTATGAAACGCTGGTTAGCCCATAACTGGATTATTGTACCCAATTCTGGCCATCACACCTGAGAAAGGATGTGAACATCCCAGAAATGGGAAGGCAAAGGTTTACTGGTGCAATTCCCCAGATGAAGATTACACCTGCAAGGTTACCTGAAGCAGCTGGAGTTTTTCTTCTTGTTTGGGAGTAGATGTGCACAAGATCTTGATGGTTTAGATTCAGTAAATAAAAAGCTGTTTTATTTGCAGTTTGTTCACGGACAGGAGCACAAACTCAAAGCAATAGTCAAAAAGAATTGCCTGCAAGAGTGGTGGAAAGAGAGTTAATTTGGGCCATCAAAGAAAATCGGCTAGTATCCCTACTCAAAATATTTTGCCACCTGATGTTTTGAGTAATCAGCAAGGCTACAAAATTAATTCTTCCCCTTTCCCAGTCATTTACTTCAAATATTCAACTAGAGGTAAAAATGAAATTCAAAGAACAAATTTTTAGCCATACACGAAGTTTAAACAGACAATATTTTAACATTCAAGGTTTTGCATTCATCTGTTCTTTTTTTTCTGATAGGACAATGCATGAACAGTGGGGTCAATTCAAAGACAAAGAGAAGCTCTCCAGGAAAAGTAAAAAAGTAATTGATAGGGAGGGAAACTGAGAAAAGACAGACAGAAGTACATAAGATGGGAGAAAACAGTGCATTCCCAGGATTAGCCGTTACATGAGCAATCATTGCAAAAGGTGTAAGTTTAAAGCATTATCAAACATTAACAAAGTTCAGTCACTTCTTGGTCATTCAAATTATCCTGTCCCTGAGAATTCCAACTACAATTTAAACCACACTATTAAAGAAGTTCTTCCACAAAGAAAATCTGTATAATTCAATTATGAGTTAATCAATGCAGATAGCAATGTTTGAAATTCAGCTGCCTTGGATGAAACAATTTTGTACTAAAGGTTGTAAATATAGAGAGACACAGCACAGAAACAGGTGCTTCAGCCCACTGTGTCCATGCCAAATATCAAGCATCCATCAAGGACAAAACCAGAGCATCAAGAGGAAACTCATGTAGTCACAAAGAAAATATGCAAACAGACAACACCAAGGTCAGGATCAAACCAGGGTCACTCGAGCTGTGAAGCAGCAGCTCCACTAGTTGTGTCACATGCCACCCAGCTTTAAGAAAGATTTCTAGGTACATTGCAATTTTCAGTCTTTGCAACTAAATATTGAACCATACTGAAGGACCAACTGGGAAGTCATTCCGGGCGGGAGACATGTATATGAGGAATATGTAGCTCACTTTTCCAGTTAGCTCTTTAGAGCTAAATTTAGAGACAGATTCACTTTCTGCTTTACCTGTCTATGTGCACTCAATGCTTCATTAGTTGCAGGTTTTATATATTTAGGTTTTTCATCATTTTATATATTAAAAACACAATACACTTGTAAAATAACTTGTTGATACATTTTAACTTGTATGTCATTTGTTGTGCTACATGTGCTTAATTTGTCATAGAAAATTTATGACACAGAACAAAACCACTTTGTCCAACATGTCACATCCCACCTTCCAGCATGAGTTAAATTGGTAAATTGCTTTATTATTGTCATATGTTCCGACATACAGTGAAAAACTTTGTTTTGCATGTTATCCATACAGATCATTTCAATGACAACAGTGCGTTGAGGTAGTGCAAGGGAAAACAATAAAAGAGTAGGACGATTATAAGAGAAGTAATGAGTAGATCTGCAGAGAGCAGCATTCAATGAATTGCCATGCTGCAGTGCCATTTTGCATTGTCTGTAACCATGCACATCACCATGAACTTGTGTAGGTCTGCTGATGTGCCACATTATGAGGGGCTCTGACTAAACTCATTCAGTCAGAAAACTGCCCAACTACAGGAATGAAAAAGATTCACCACCTATGCCCAAGCCTGATATATCTGCACTGGTACAAAAACTTGTACCAAAGTCACTGTAGGTCTCTGCTTTAGAGATTGGAGTCCACCTCCTACCATAGAGCACACCAAATTTGTGACACAGAATTGCCATTGGTGCTAATGATAACTAGTTACTCCACAAATGGAAATATATGGTATGTCCTGACAAGGCTCAATGAGTCATGACATTAAGAGCACCAGAGATTCATGGAGATTGCTGAATTCAGTCTTCATTCTTCAAGGTATTAATAAATGTTCTTTTTGAACATTAAACCCATTTCTGTCATAACTGAGGAGGTAGTCAAATCACTTGCACAATTAGAAGCAGTGATGGTTTCAACGTATCCATTTTACCCCAAATTACATAGGATCTAGGGCACAGAACAGGCCATTCAACCCATGCTGTTGTTTACACCCTCAGAGTAATCCTCCGTTCCTTCTCTCTCCTATGCACGTCCAGCCTTCTTGTAAATGTTCCAATACTGTTTGCTTCGATCGTTTCCTTCGTTTGCATGTTCCACATTCTTACCACTCTTCAGTATTGTAGATGCCCGTCAGAAGCAAACTTCACTGTCAATATCCTTGGGTGATTTCAGTTCTCAGGCATCAGGATGACAAAAAAGAAAAACATTAGAATACTAATCTACATGATCACTCTGGTCTTCAGAATAGGCAGAACAGGGCAACATGGTTAGTGCCGCTGGTAGAGCAGCTGCCTCACAGTTCCAGCAACACTGGTTCAATCTGACCTCTGGTGCTATCTGTGTGGAGTTTGCATGGTCTCCCTGTGACTAAATAGGTTTCCTCTGGGTGCTCTGGTTTCCTCCCACATCCCAAAAATTTGCAGGTTAGTAGATTAATCGACCACATTAAATTGCCCTTAGTTGGTAGATGAGTGGCAGAAGCTGGGGGGTGTTATGGGAATGTGGGAAGAATAAAATAGGTTATGGTAGAATTAGTGTAAAAATGGGTGCCTGATTCTCACTGCAGACTTAATGGCCAAAGGTATGGTTTCTGTGCTGAGTCTCTTGAACTCTAAAATGTCAAAAGTGTTCCATTAAGAAGAAAATCACAGCAAAGCAAAACATTTTCATCAATGATTATCCTTCAATACATGACATGGAAACAAAGTAAATAGCTTACATACTTAAACAATAACCACATTAGTAATGCCTTGATTCTTTTTTTTTGCTACAGCACTGATCTACCTCTCTTCATAGTGTCAGACCACATTTGAAAACTTGGTAAAGAAAACAATGATTTGTAATGAGAGTGAAATATTCCTAAGAAATAGAGCTTGAGAAATAGAAATAACTGTCCAATTCAAAATCGGTACTACTTGGACACAGACTAGATAAATTACAAAGGAAGTTTCCACCTGAGTTAAGCAACTAGCCTTCTCCCACAAGTAAACTTCTCAGAGACCAAATGAGCTACAGTTTCAACATTGTTTGAATAAAATCCAAACACAAGTTCTGTGAGTGAAATCCTACGTGAATCCTGGCAGAGATGTTTTGAAAAAGTAATATCAAGATATATCAGAGAAGATTCATGTTTTATCATCAATGGATTCATAAAATAAAATACTGAGGTTGTCACTCAATATCAACAATAACTTTCTCAAATCTCTTGCTATTTACTGTTTCAAGCTCCACGGAGAAACATCCCTGCTCCCCAAGCATTTGACAATTATGCATTATTTGCTTAAATATCAGCTGGGAAGATAGAAGAACCAACGTCAGCGCGCTAAATGAAGTAAAAAAAACAAGCATTGAAGCCTATGTTATCAAGAACCAACTAAGATGGAGCGGTCATGTTGTTCGGATGAAAGACGAACGTCTGCCGAAACAAATTTTCTACCCCCAGCTTAAAGTAGGCAAATGTAAAAGAGGCAGACAACAGAAGAGATTCAAAGACGTCTTAAAAGCCAACGTGAAGAAATGTAACATTGACATCAACAATTGGGAAACCAATGCCAAGGACAGGAAACTCTGGCAAACCATCACCGGAGAAGGAACAACAACTTTTGAAGCCAACAGATGTGCAGAATTAGAGGAAAAGAGAAAAAAATGGAAAGAGAGGCAGAAACAACCAAAGCCCGATCTGCCATCTGGAACTACCTGTCCTGAATGCAGAAGAACTTTCAGAGCCAAGATTGGACTCATAAGCCACTTAAGAGCCCATAAATAGATCGATGGAACGAAGACCATCATCCTCAACCTCGAGGGATAGCCACGACCGACCGATTTGCTGAGAGTCAATGCAAAAATTCAAGATATGTTTAACACTGGACCCTTAAGCAATGTGAAAGTATCTTTTCTTTTAAACACAAAAGCAGTGTAAACAGACGCAGGAACTTGTCTCTTAGATTTTTCTTCTTACAATGCACAACCTTTGATATCAAGGCTGAGATTGATAGAATTTTAGGGCTAACAAATGATGGGGCAGGTTCAAGAGGCCATGTCGGCTCTCCTCCTCACAGTTAAAATCATTTGTCAAATTCTGCTATTGTCACTTACCTTTTATTGATTTCTTGTAAATATTTTCCTGCTCCAATTTTGTTCTCAGACTTTGCATTTATCATGGACAATTGTGGTTTTCTATCATGTTTTTCCTATATTTCAACATTTCAAAGTCCCTCACCGATTGTGAAAATCTCTGTATAAAAGCAAGCTTTTCTTTCCATTTAGCTGTTGTCCTCTTCTTTGTGGTTACAGCCTTCCTTTAGTTTCATGTATTTTTGCACTTCCTGTCAAGGACTGTATTTGTAGAGTGTAGTAAAACACCTCCCATTAATTTATCAAGTGCTTCATCTGTTAAAATTTACTCTGAAACAAACACATTGACTGGTTTAAAATTTAATAGCCATTTTGGGAAAATAACAAATTATCAAAATAACAGATAAATAATCAGTTAATCTATGTTGTGGGATTATCTTTGAGGATCATTTTGACCTTGAAATATGTCTTGCCATCTTTGATGTATAGTTGAATCCTCTATACAAGGGGTCGAGCTTCCTTTATACATAAGGACATTCACTGTTCAATAACATCAGAGCTGATCTCAACTCCATTTTCCTGACTCTTCCCCATCAGCATTCATTCCTCTGTTGACTGAAATGTGTACCGTCTGATTCAAGGACTCAGCCTCCACACCAATCTAGGGTAGAATTCCAAAATATTCAACACTCTGTGAGAGAAGAAACTCTGCCTAACCTCAGTTTTGAAGGGTGTTTACATATTTTGAAACTATGCCCCTAATTCTATATTCCTTAACACTATCCTCCACACCCCAAACCCAAGAAAAAAAAACATGCTCTCAGGTCTGCCCTATCGAGCCCCTCGGAATGGTCTACATCCCACTTCCTTCATCTTTCATTCTCCTAACCTCCAATGAATAGACCCAATCTGCTCAATGGTTCCTTATCAGACAATCCCCTTATCTTGCGTATCAAGCCAATCTTAGTGAACCTCCTCTAAACTACCTCCAGCTCAAGAATATCCCTCTGTAAATGAGACTCCAAGAGCAGTTTCAACAAAAGCCATTCACAGTAAGGCTTTCCTACTTTTGCGTTCAATCCCCCTTGCAATAAAAACTACCATTCACTTGTCTTTTTAATTCTAGCAGCATCTTCATGTTTCTTGTGCAAGGACACCCAGGTATGTCTGCACAGCAGCATTCTGTAATCTCTCATTATTCAACTAATACTCTATTCTTCCTACCAAAATGGATAACTTCACGTTTCCACACATTATATCCCCTCTGTCACATTGTTATCTGTTCCCTTAACCTTTCTATTTCCCTTTGCAGGCTCTTTGCATCATCTTCACAACTTACTTTCCCACCTATCTTTGCACAGCCAGCAAACTTGGCTCCAGTACACTTCATTCCTTCATTTAAATCATTAGTGCAGATTGTAAATAGTTGAGGGTCCAACACTGATCCCAATAGTTTTGTTTTCCTGTTAGCTGGTCAGTCCTCTTTCCAAGCTAATATATTACCCCATATCCATGATCTCTTACCTTGCCAGCATCCTTTTTTTGGGGGATCTTATCAGATGCCTTTTTGGAAATCCAAGTACACTCCTTCCAACTCGTTCAACATCTCTGAATTATCAGCATTTGTCCATGCTGAGTCAGGACATACGCTCTGAAGCAAAATTCATGAGGCTACTCATTTTTCATAAATACAATCAGCAGTCCATCCTCCATAGAACACAGGGGCACCCAAAACACACTGTCATTTCTCCTGAACACATTTCACATGCATGACAAACTTCAAAGGAAAACCAGGCTTTTTGAACTCACTGCTCAGATATTTCACTGACTATATTGCACACTCTGAAGTTGGACTACTGAATGCTTCCATTTATTACAGGTCAATGGTTCATTAACTGACTGAGAAGTATTGAAGTATTAAAGGAGCATTACTACAACATGCATTATTGGCTGGGTATTTATGATGAGTAATAAAATTATTTCAACAAATTTATGAATCCAATCCTGTAAAAAGGTCTCAAGTAGTAACAAAAAGGTGCTTTTGCAACAAAGTAGTAAAATATTTCAAGGTAATATTTTGCTTTGTATTAAAATTCTATATTTTCCAGTAAATTGAATAAGTTGGCCATAACAAAATAGCAAAGCAGCTACTTGTTTTTTTTGCAAGATCACAAAACACAAAGGTTCTCTGAACTGCTCACTGCTTCACCCTGTCTCTTTCAGTTGTGTGGTGAAAACCTCATCTTGCCCACAGTTACTATGAAGCAGGGCCCATCCCAAAGTCGTGTGGGTCGGTAGGTTGACTGGCCACTGTAAATTGTCCCTATGGCATAGGTGAGTAGTAGATATTGTGGATAGTTGATGGGAATGTGGGGAGAATAAAGAATGGGATTAGGATAGGATTAGTATAGATTCAGTGCGGGTTCAGTGGGCCAAAGGGCCTGTTCCCACGCTGTATCACTCTATGACTCTATGAAAATTGCCATCCACAATTCAAATTATGATCAGGCAATCTATATCTTATGATGTCTTATGACACTGAAGGAGACAATTTGGCCCATCATGTCAACGTTGGCTCTGAAAGCAATCCCATTAATGCTATGTCCCCACCTACTTCCCTCTAATCGACTCTCTCTCACATGTCCATCAACTCCCCTCAGTTCTCCTATCACCCACCCACAAAAGGGGTAATTTACAGAACCAGTTACCCAATCAGCCCAGTTTTATACTGCAGTGTTGAATTGTTCATTCAGACTCACATTCAACTCTGTTGTGTTCTGTACCTTCAGTAAAGATCACTACACTACAGATCACTACAAAACCACCAGTGCTTTCCTTGTATACAAAGAGGGAAAACCTTTATTTCAATATATGCAACTTACATCCATGCACTTCCTGTGAATACTTCTCAGCGGTTCTACATTTCTTGATCACCCAAGTAGCAATAATGTTTTTTTTCTCATAAGGGTTCTGCATTTTCTGCTTATTTGAATATTACGGAGAGTTTGTAGATACATTTTTACAAGGGACTGTGAACAGACTACATTCAGCACCAATAATTTAATCTCTGTTCATATGGTTGTATGTGAGATCTACCATGCTGTAAAACACACATTGGAAGCATGTTGCACACTGCCAGTAAATGGAAGACATATAACTTGAGCTTCACATTTTTTGAAAAACTGATCACATAGTTTACTTGCAGTCCTTGAACAAGGAAACACTGGCAAGTCAAATGACCAAAAATAAACTGACTCTAAGATCTCTTCATCATGTGGAAATGCAAATCAGGTGTGGCGTATTGATGTCAATAAAACATAGTAGAGTGAGAAAAATCCTGGCAGCTGTGACATAGTGCTAGGGTGTCAATTATTTTAAAGACAGGTCACACATTTTATATCCAACTCTTATTAATTTTTTACTGCATGTGGCGATTTGGAGTCAAATTAAGTGGTAGATAGTGACAGGCATTGTTGCTTGCACCTTACAGATTAGAATTCCAACCATTGGTTTAAAAGAAAGAAGAGGAAAAAATCTGTAAAGAGAACAGTTAGAAAGCTGCTTGCTACTTAGTTGTCTTTCCCTGGTATAATCCAATGCCTTGCCACATGCAGCTATTGAAACATTTTCAAACATGCCATTTTTTTTTTGATTATTCCATCCATCAGAGATGTAAGGAAACCGTGGGGAGAGAAAGCTCAAACACTCCTCCAATCCTCACTAAATATAGAAATCATCACTTGTTAAGTGTGTAACATGTACAGCAGCAATAATGTTTGTACCAATCTAAAATTATTACTTGTACATAAGCTGATGTGGGTAATGAATCAAGTTTATTTTTTGTGATTGATGATTAATTATTGTAACCCACTTTCATGTTCTCTGATGTTACTCTATAAGCCCCCTGGACAAACCTGTCACAGGGTTTGTCAAGCCTCCATTCTTACATCAAAGAGTTGGAGCAAGCTCTGTGCACTGGGAGCCCAGAACAGGCTTCTGCCAAACCAGGTGGATTGTCTGTGAGCTATGGGCTTTTCAGCTGCCAAGTGACAGCTCCCATCAACAGCATCCTAATGAAGGGGCGAAAAAAAGGGATCTAATCATGCTGTGCTACTAACTTCTGCAAGTTTATTACACACATTATCACTGTAAAAAGGTCCTTAATCTGTTCAACTACCTGCATATATTAATACATTAGAGTACCAAGAGTTAATTACAATTTAGGGGTACAGCAATATTTCTGTATTGTAATTAAGCTACAATGTTTAATTGATTTATAGAGAATTGTGAATTCTCCTATTAGTCAAGATTGGGGATTAGTGATGAAGAAAGCATATTTTTTGCCTTTGAAAATGCAAACATTTATAAAGTGTCTGTAAGATTATGTACACATATTGAGGTACAGTTTGCAGTTCAGATTTATCCAACAAAGTAAAGGCTTGGGGAAGGGGAGAAGGGATAGATTAGGGAAAATATGGAAGTCTAGTCTCAAGCTCGTGCTCAACACTCCCTTCATCTAGCTAACTTTCCCAATCTGCTTAACCCTTTGCAGCAGTAGAGTTTTGGATGAAGGCAACAAAGCACAGAGCCAAAAATTATTTTGCTTTAGAAATACATACCACAAGTTTTGTTTTAGTGGTATAACAAAGATCACATTAAGGAGTTCCATGTCGTTAATACTTTTATTAGCCCATTTGCAAACTCAGAATCCACTATAAATTTAAAGCAAGCCATTTAATACAATTTCAACGGAAACTTAACCGGACCAACTGCTTAAATTCTGTAGCAATGGGAGCAGGTCAGAGATGAGATTTTCTGTGGTGAGTTTCTGCCAGACTCCCCAAAATCATTCCTCCATCGATAAAAGATGTTAGAATAAGATGTAATGCTGCCAGGTTTGCCCAGATAACTACAACTTCAACAATATTCCCTAAAAGTGGAGTCACAGGTAGACAGGGTGGTGAAGACAACTTTTGGCATGCTGGCCTTCATCAGTCACGACATTGAGCATAGACGTTGGGAGGTTATGTTGAAGTTGCACTAGACGCTGGTGAGGCTGCGCTTGGAGTATTGTGTTCAGTTTTGGTCATCCTGCTATAGAAAAAGTATTATTAAATTGGAAAGAGTAAAGAAAAGATTTACAAGGATTTTGCCAGGACTCAAGGGACTGAGTTATAGGGACAGGTTGGACAGGCTAGGACTTTTTTCCTTGAAGTGTAGGATACTAAGAGGTGATCTTAAAGAAGTGTATAAAATCATGAGGGGCATAGGTAGGGTGAATGCACTCAGTCTTTTTCCCAGGGTTGGGGAATCAGGAACTAGGGGGAATAGGTTTAAGGTGAAAGGGGAAAGATTTAATAGGAATATGAGGGGCAATGTTTTTCTTCTTTTTTTTACACAGAGGGTGGTCCGTGTATGGAATGAGCTACCAGAAGAAGTTGAGGCAGGTAAAATAACAACCTTTAAAAGACAGTTGGACAGGTACGTGGATAGGAAAGGGTTAGAAGGTTATGGGCCAAACACGGGCACATGGGACTAGCTTGGATGGAGCACCTTGGTTGGCATGGACCAGTTGGGCCCTAGGACCTGTTTCCGTGCTGTATGACTCTATGGCTCTAATATTCAAAGTCAACATCATTCAGAGGAAGACAGTTTGCTTGTTCAGCACCCTACTTTCCATCCTAGACACTGACTTCCTCTATCAATTGCTCAGTGCAGCTACTGTATATCCCGTCCTCAAGATGAACTTAAGCAGCTCACCAAGGCTCCTTTCACAGCACCTTCCAAACCTAAGACCTACAGAATCAACGGTCTCAGCTGTTGTTACCGGTTTAGGCCTGAACTAACATTCCAGACACCCATGTTCAAATTAAATTCAGTTAATAATTTAGAATTGAGAAGAAAAATAAACCAGTCATTGGTAATGGTGATCAAAAAATAAAATCACTGGATGTCATGAACACCTATCTAGTCCCTTAATGCCCTTTAAGGGAGGAAATTTGTCACCCTTATCCAGTCTGACAATACATAACTCCAACTGCAGTTATCTTTTTGAACAAGCCTCACAAACCATTCAATTGCCATTGGCAGTTAGGGGTGAGCAACAAATGCTGGCCTTCCTAATGACGTGCAGCTCCTGAAAAATGAATAAATAAAAAAACATGCACATTGGAAAACCCCTTCTGCAGGTTCCCTGCCAAGTCATGCACTCTCCTGACTTAAAAATAAATCAGTGTTCCTTCATCACCACCGAGTCTAATTCTACTGCATCGAATTGGACAGTGGGAATATGGTTCAACAAGGTGACTCACTATCATTTCGCAGATATCTGGGGTGGGAAATTACTGGTGGCCTTGTTGAACTTACAGGTTGATTTTCAAATTAATCTTTTGTGGAATACGTGAAAATATAATGCCATGATTGAATACTTAGCACCAGGAGTTCACATCCGGTCTGTCATTGGTTCTAGGGATCGTGATGGTTCTCAGTTGGCTTATTACTGCAACAGTAAAACCCATCAGTGTATGAAAGGACAGACTTGTGTTTACATTGAACTTTTCACATCCTCTGTTGATCCCCAAAGTCGCTCCTACTCACAGGATTAGTTTGAAATGGAAGCAATGTGTGAACTCATTTGGAGCTCAGCACAGTCTCACAATCAGCCGTGGGTTAGGGTTAGGGTGAATAGTTGATCACTTTGCTGGTGTCAGTTCAGTAATGACCCTCAGTTGGAACACTGGGAGAAACTACCTGCTCCACTTTGAAAAATTGCCACAGATCTTTCACCTCAGTCTGCATAGACAATGAGAAATTTGATTGCTTAGCACTGCTTATTTTGAGATAGGCAATCGATGGAATGAAATGCAATAGAAATTCTTTCCAGTTTATTGTCACCACTCTGGAAATTGGCTATTGGCCAGGAGTTGCACTGCACTCTGACACAACTTCAGTGTCAGATGCACATCAAATGACGGCATTCTGCAAAAAATTCTCCTTCATGAAGCATTACCAGATAATTAGTCCACGTTGTTCCGGGAGTGACCATTGGTGGTCACTCCTGGGACAACTGTATGTTTAATTGGCAATGCCAGAGCAGGACCATCTTTACCTTCTATCCTTTGGAACCACCCACCCCATGGTACCAACCTACCAACATTGGCCCAGATCTCTCCTGCTCCCATCAAAGTAGGGAATTGCCTGAGCCTCTGATCAATCCTGATACCGTGATCACCCCAACATCCTCCCCCCCTCCAAAATCCCTGATGCTTAACCAAGCCACCTGAAGATTGGTGGCCTCAACTTTCAATCCTACCACCCCTCCCACTCTCAGCTACCCAACCAGCTACCTAAACTTTATCCCCAACACCTTCCTCACCCCCACCTTCACCAATTCCGATCCCTGATCTTAATAAAATAATTAATTGAAATGCTGTCACTTAGATGAACTCAGCAATAGTAACTAATTTCCTAATTAAGTTGAGACAGGGTAAATGTTCATTTTTTGTTTTTGATTTATTAGTGGTTCCCGGGCATCTTACTCCTTGGTTACAGTATATGTAATTAGTCAAATTAACTCCTAAATGGAACGTAATTGCCGTAAGTGGTAGCTAAACGGGAACTAGGATTCCACTCTAAACTAGGTGCATACATAATCACAATTCAGACCTAGAAGGTCCAATTTTAAAAGGGATTTATTGCCCCAGAAACCTCAAAACAAAGCAGTGAATCCAAGTTCTGCCTATCCTGGCCATTCTACCACTCTTTCTGAGTCATATAGTCGCACAACACAGAATCTGGCCCTTTGGCCCACTATTGAGTACCCATTTATACTAATCCCATTTTCCAGCACTGGTAAGAGAAGGAGCAGGAATTCAGGGGCAGGAGGATGTGGTTTAGTCAGGATAAGGGGGCTAAGATGAGGAAAGCCTGCTGGAACACCAGGTCCAAGATCAAGTGTTCAAACCTCTGGACCCTTCCAGTCCATGGTAACACTTTTGGCAATAATACTCACTCACTGAACTCTTGGCCTTGAGTGCACTTGGGTAGTGATAATGCTCTTGGTTCCAATTTGCATATTTCAGCCAGATCCCACTGTCCTACTGACCTGCTCAAAAGAACAGGTTAATAGGACATGACAGAAGAGCAGTGGGATCAGAACAGAGTAAGTTGCTGCCCTGATTTTAACTGTCCCCTTGCCCAGTTTACTCCATGCAGGAGAAGTTAAAGTCAGGAATAATGCTTCCACTAAAGATACCTGGATTAATGCAGTGGATGTTAGACACATATAAGTATTGGGGATCAGCTATGTGAAAGCAATTCCCTCAAGTGAAATTTGACATGGATTGGCAGCCCATTATTATTCCCAACCAGTGAAGCACCACATTCAACTTATAATTTAATAGGATCAGATCTCATATAAAGACATCATTTGGAGCACTATGTCAAGGTAAAGTGATCAGGAAGCATGAAGATCCTTTATGCCTAACTTTTAATTTGCAAATTAGAGGGAAATAAACCAAACTGAGATGCATAATTAGAGGGTTTTAGTTTCATCAAGTATGAGAATGACTACAACATTGCTACATTCCTCAAAACAACTGCTGCAATATATAGTATGAGTTGATAGATCTACAAATGATTTTGAAAATGCTTCTTGGGAGCTAGAAACTGGGAGTCTACATATTCCATATTACCTTACAACATGCAAGGAGGTAATTTCAGGCCATCAAGTCTTTGCCCATTCCATTATTAATTCTCCCTGCAAATTAGTCTCCTTTCACTCCCATCAAATCTCATTAGACTCTACAACTCACCTACACACAAGGGAGAATTTACAGCAGACAATTAATGTGCCAGTAATTCGCCAACACTACTGAAACTCTGGGATCTCCTGTAAGATCTCCAGATCTGTGGACCCTCTTGTCTGGTCCAATTTCTAATTGACTCTTCTTCTCTCACAGTGAGGAAGGTCTTTGTTGATTGCACTGGACCAGCCACCATTGGATGAGGACCTCAGATATATGAAGAACACTATTCCCAGCCATTTGGCATGGAGAAAGAACCTTCCATTTAAATCTTTTTGTTTAATCACTCACATGTATCATTAAAGGTGAGACAACTGGGTTAAGATTGGGGCCACATCAAAATGGCTGAAGTCAATGACTACTTGGCCCTGGCCAGTTTATAGGGTTGGGTAGGGAAAACTCCAGACATGAGCAGAGGTGAGCATAACAGGCTGTTGAGGCACACCCAATTTGCACTGATGATCAATCCTTTAGTTTTAATGCATGGCAGCACTTGTCATCAGCAAATCCAGTAATTTGCAACATTTGTGTGAAGAGATAAAAATCACAGAGCAAAATTAAATTGAGAGCTCTTTTGGGTCCCACATGAGATGCTGCTGGCAATAGGTCAGTTATTGGAATTGATTCTGTTTGGCACCATGTTGCAGCTGGTAGTGCTGCAGCTGCACTGCTCCAGCAAGTGTGACCTCAGGCGTTCTCTGTGTGGTGTTTGCAGGTTCTCCCTGTGAATGCCTGGGGTTCCTCCTGCCTTTTCTGTTTCCTTCCACATTCCAAAGATGTGCTGGTTGTTTACTTGGCCCTCGTGAAGGCAGATGGCAGGAGAATGGGGGGGGGGGGCGGAATCTGGTTGATGGGTGTGTGAGAGAGAATACGTCACAAGGAAAATAAGTGGGAGAATGGGATAAATGGGAATGCTCTGGGAGCCGATATAGATTTGATGGGCTGAATGGTCTCCTTTATGTCATAAGACAATGTGAGATCTGAGAAAGATAATTCTATGAGTAGTGCAGCAAATTCTGAACAAACTTAAGGCAAGTGCTAACACAGATTAGTATGAACAAGCCAGCACTACGTGCAAATTTACTCTTTAATATTCCGGATAAGATCAGTATGGATAAACCTTAATTGATTTTGAGCCTCTAACTTTGCACGAAAGCAAACAGGAAATTAAATCTCAAGAATTTGAGCCCACTGGCATACCTGTGAAATCACTGTATTTGCCCAGGCTGTTTAAAGCTCTAGATGAATGGCAGTGACACCAGCAGCTGTTGCTGTTATGGCTGAACCCTGCTGTCTGAAGGACCTTAGTCAGGTAAATGTAAAGGTTACAAGTTCTGCCAATTCAGCCTGCATTTGTATCCTTTAATTGCATTATCCCAACCCCTTCGACTTCACACCTCACTTCCAGGCAAGGGCTGCTGGGTATATGCTGACACAACACTAGTGTTTGACTAGAAGCATGCTCTCATCTAAGGAGTGCAAATGCAGACACTAGACCCACAGTGAAACCACATGTTATTTGGTCCAAGTCCTAGTTAAAATGACCTGTAACTGTTAGTAGTGGTGCCAACACACGCACAACTATTCACAGCTGTAACCAAGCTCAGTTAAAAATAGTGCTTCATAGAAAAGTTATTCATGAACACCTTGTGCTGTCCTTTATTATCAGTAATTTTGCTGCAGAGTGTAGTTTTCCCCTTCTAAACAGTAGACAGTCCATCAGTGACTTGGTTACTGAGCAAAGATTGACATTTTGGTTCTAAAGTCCACACAAATTAACCTTCACATATCTGGATTAAAATCTTCTCATAAGGCTAACAGTTACTTATTTGAAGCTGGACCTTTGCTTTTAGGAACCATTACCATTTGTATCTATTCAACTTCCCGCTAGTTTACTTAAACACATTAATTCTTCCACAGCAATCTACAAGTATTTTCTTTTCATTAAATTCTTGACAACAAACACTTTGATTTTTCTAATATAGAAGTGCAAGATAGAAAATAAATTGTTTGATCCTTTGGCCAACTTTCACCAGTTAATATCTCCTTCTTGCCACAATATTAAGCTGCTGAAGCAAAACTTGATCTAGACTCCTAATTGCCTTTTTGTGCATATGACATGAAGCTTTAAGGGTCAGAGACGATTTCTATCAATCGGCCTCTGGCTCACTTATGGCTGATTAAACCGTGTCACTTAGAATGTACTGCAAATGTCTGATGAAATTGGAAAAGCATGTGTAGACAAAAATCGCCCTCGGAGGGATCCAGACACTTCCTGCCACTCACGCCATTCCCTGCAGATGCCACAGAGCTGCAAGTCACCCTCCCAGGAGAAATGATTCACCTGGAAACAGGGCCAAGCACTGCCAGATGTGTAGGAAACTGCGGAGGACCGACACACTAACACTGTCTCAATTGTGTAGAGCATATGCTTTCAGTCAAGGGTGAAAAATGCAGGCACCAGCACATGCCAAAAGTCTTTTAAGCATGGCCCACCAGTCAGCCTGAAGCTTAACACGCCGATCCTTCGAGTCAGCAGATGTGTGTCACCACAGTGCAAGTCAAGGCTGGTTAAACTATAAAGGAGCTGAGGGACCTGATCCATCCATTCCATTCTGACAAACAAACCATAACACTGTCATTCATTACTGAACTATGCAAAATGTGTTTGTATTCACGCATGTTACTTGATTTAAAATTGCTTCTTTCCACGACAAAACAACTTAAAGTTAAAATGCTGTCTTTGTATTTTCCAAATATAATTTTATTGTCTTACAGACATTTCCCTTAACTATTCCTTCCCTTTTAAATAGTTCCAAAAAAAAGCTGATACATAATGACCTCATTATAGCTTGATCTAGTCTGTCTAAGGCTAATCTTTGTGCACACACCTTGCTATTACAACTATGTAGGAAGGTTGCACATTATGCAGTAGAAGGTACAAAAGCCAAGCTTATAATCAGTCAGCAATCAAAGTGATGAAGAAGTATGACACCAATTTCAAACAAGTCTTACGTTTAAAATTCACAATGAAAGTACATACTTAATAGTTGGCTTTCATACAACCAGTCTCACTGAATGGAATATATAACATTGCCAACTCTTGAGTTCCTGTATGTTACAGTTATAAGTTGTTAACAAGATCGTTTGGAGTGAATAGTGTGTCTTAATCTAAGTCTATAAAATATAACACCCATAGTATGGTTAATCTGCACTTTGTGGAGCTGTCAGATTTCAGAACCCATGTCAAGAAATTATTTGGCCCATGCAACCATTTGAGCTTCTTTCAAAGTTCAATACTAATCATTTTTGTTTAAAAACAATATATTCACTTTCCCTGCAGAATAAAGCTACAAGTGTTACTTAGGGTTTATTTTTGTAAAGAAGATATAAAGATTAATGTGACATATCCCAGGAAATGTATGAACTAACATGACTGCTGGGTATTTAAAGTCTGTGTTATTTTAATATGAACAAACACTGACAAAGTAGCCTGGTGTGACAATGATCTGATTTTATTAAAGGGAATGTGAATACCAATTGTTTGGCAACACTGACATTTGTATAAGGAACATATACAGCGTAAAGTAATTAAAACCAACAACAACAACTTGGATTTGAATAGTGGTCTTGACATGGTGAAATGTCCCCAGGCGCTTCATAAAATCTGACACTGAGTTACGCGGTAAGATCTGTGACCAAAAGCTTGGTCAAAGAGGTGGGTTTTACAGTTCCTTAAAGAAGAGCAGAATGAAAGAGGTGAGAGGTTTACGGAGAGAATTCCAGAGCGTAGGGCCCAGTGGCTGAGTGTTTAGACACAAGCAGCAGAGACATGAATATCAGGGATGTGAAGAGGCCAGAAACAGGACTGCACAAATCTCAGAGGGTTTAGAAGGAGAAGCTTAGCAATGAAGAGATTTGAAAACAGGGCTGGGAGTACTTAGTCATATCGCATCAGCTCAGAAGCAATATGATTAAAAATACAGAACCTAAATAGGTAGACAGTGCTGTCAGATCAGCTTTATATTGCCTGCAGTCACAAAACTCCTCTTCAAAATGCACAAAGGTTGGATTTTTCAAATACTATACTTCTGCAGTTAACTGTGCATACAACCCATAAGATCTGCAGTTAAACATACGAACAATGTTGGCTGCAATTAACAGCATAAAAGTGGCAAAGTGCTCCCTGGTGTAAATGGTATAAACAATGTGCAACACTACCTGATGTTAATTGCAAACAATGCACGATACTGTCTGGAATTACTCATGAAAATATACTGTTTGAAGTTAACACAAGGAAACAGGAGCAGGAGTAGGCCACCTGGCCCCTCAAGCCTGCCCTGCCATTCGAATATGATCATGGCTGATCTGCCCCAGGCTTTGATCCTCTTCTGTGCCAGATCCTCATAACCCACAATGGCCCTTAATACACTGTTGCCTGGCATTTACCACATAAGCAATGCACAATCATGTGGACAATACCAAATACATTTTGGAATCACCCATGCAAACTATACCCAGTACAGATCCATTGGAGAATGGGGGCAGATAGGCTGAAAATAATTTGAGGTGGAGACCTCGTGGAAACCACCAACCTTTACCATGGAAGACCACAGTCCATGGTTGAAAGAGACAAGCTTCAGGTCTGCTCAGCATCTTCTATTAAAAAGTCAAGTGAAAAATCCTACTTTGCCATCCCCAACTTCCCTACAATAGGGGATGGCAGTGTCTGTCTAAATTGGTTCACTCCAGACCTCCATCCATTGAATGCACCACATGCACAGATCTCTGGCTTCACCCCATCAGCCTAGAAATACATTCACATCACTCTGAAAAAAGTGCGATGCTGTTGAAGGTTGCGCTAGCCTAGAGCAGAGCAATTCCGTGCACATCATTGCATATTTCAGGAAATTTGGCTCTGATTTTTTTTTACTGGGATCTTCTTTTGCCCTCACTCCTTTATTCCAACAGAGGACTTGGCCAATTTATGTTAGTCTTAGTGCAATGTGCAAAACTTATTGGCAGTGTGATTTTCAATCTCATTGGTCTGCAAAAGCAACAGCTCTTATTTACCATGTGAATAATCAGTCCTTATTAACCCTGTTTCCTCTGTTATTTAAAGGACCAAACTCAAGCTACATTTTTTGTCCTCACTGAGATCTAGCATGTCAAACAAAGTTTCTCTTGTATCTTGACTGCTTTGCTCATTGAAGTCAGGCTCACAGTCACTCTCTGAATCTAAGCATCAGGCTGCTGCTCTTGATATTCACCACATCTCAGAGTCTGTGGTCACTCCTGCATTTGGGAAGTTACCCAAATGCTATGGTCAAGAAAAGGACACCAGGCCAGGAACTGACACAGCTGACAGTGCTGCTGTCTTATGGCTCCAGTGATGCAGTTTTGATCCTGACATCCAGTGCTGTCTGTGTGGAGTTTGCACGCTGTCCCTGTGATCACGTGGGTTTCTCCCAGGTGCTCCGGTTTCTTCCCATCCACAAAGTGAGGGTTGGTGGGTTAATTGGCCACTGTAAATTACCCCACGATGGAGGCAGGGGAATCAGGGTGAAGTTAATGGCCATATGAGAGAGAATAGGTGACAAAGAAATGTGGGAGAATGGCTTTGCTCAGAGGCTGCATCAACTTGGTGGGCCAAGTGGCTTTGTTAATGTCATAAGAAAATACAATCTGGTCAATGTAAGCAAAAACAAAAGCAGGGATAGGCCACTCAGCCCCTCCACAATTCAAAAGGATCACGGCTAACCTTATACCTCAGCACCACATCCCTGCACTAATCCCATAACCTTGTTTGCCTGAATATCTCAAGACCTACGCATCTCTTGAATATACTCAGTGACTGAGCATCCACAGCCCTCTTGGGTAAAGAATTCAAAAGGTTCACTGCACTCTAGTTGAAGAACTTCCTTCTCACCTCTGTCCAGAATGGCAGACCTCTTATTCTGAGACTATGGAATGTGATCCATGGTTCCAGGCAGCCCAGAGAGGAGAAACAACAACTTTGCATCGACCCTGTCATGCCCCTTAAACATTATGTTTCAATGAGATCGCCTCTTCATAACTCTAGAGAGTATGAACTCAGCATTCTGCATCTCCCCTCATACAACAAACCTACCAGCCAGGACTTATTCTGGTGAACCTTTGTAGCATTTTCTCAACCACAGTATAACCTTTTGCAGATAGGGAGACCAGGCTAGTACACAATATTCCAGATGCTGTCTCATGAAAGCTTTATATATTGGAGTAAGACGCACAGTTGGCTACCTGTATGTTACCCCTTAATACATGGATGCGCTAGTCCCTCTGAACACCAACATCTTTCAATCTCTCATGATTTAAAAATTCCTCTACCTTTCTATTCTTTCCCCAAAGAGGATCACAATACATTTTTTTCCATTTATGATGTATTTGTCTCATCTCTTAGCCTATCTATGTCCCCCAGATTCTTTCTGCATCCTCCATGCACTCAACTCTGCCGCCCATCTTTGAATCATTAGCAGACTAGATTATGCTTGATTCCCTGATCCAAAATCATTGAATAGCTGATGTCCCAGCACTAATCCCTAGAGCACCCTTCAGTCACTGCTTCTCAGACTAAAACTTAGTTTTGTTCCGACTCTATTTTCTGTCAATTAATCACATCTCAATTTGCACCAGTTTATTACCTCCCCAACATTATGTGTTCTAATTTTGTTTAATAATTTCACGTGACATCTTATTGAAAGCCTTCTGAAAGACCAAACACAGTCAATTGATTCAGTCTGACCTATTCTGCTACTTATAACTTTAAAATTTCAGTCAGATTTGTCAAACATGACTGTTCTTTTGTGAAATTGCACTCACACTGCCAACTCCTATTATAATTTTCCAAGTGCCCTGTTACCACTTCCTTAATAACAGATTCCAGTATTTTCCCTGCAACTGGCTAACTGGACTATAGATGCCTTCTCCTCTCTGCCTCTTTTCTTAAATAATAAGGTTACCTTTGGTACCTTCCAGTCATTGGGGACCAATCTAGAAGTTATGGGATTTTGGAAGTCAACTAGCGCACTCACCAACTCCATTGCTGTTTCTGTCGAAATACTGGGATAAAAGTCATCAGGCGAGTGGCTTTATCGTCTTTCAATCCCATTGATTTCCCTAATACCAGTTATTTAACATGTTAATTTCTTTCAGATCCTCATTTATTCTAAATGTGTTTTATTTCTGTGAGTCTTCTGTGACTACTTCAGTGAAAAGAAACATAATACCTTTGTGTAATTTCTCCAGCATATTGTTATCCCCCAATCAAATTACTTCTGTATCGGCCTGTAAGAGACCACATTAACTTTTACTAATTTTTTTCCTTTTTACTAATTTACAGAAGCTCTTACAATCTATTTTTATGTTTCTTGTTAGCCTCTTCTTGTATCCTACCTTCCTTTTCCTTATCAATACCTCAATCCTGCTTTGCTAAAGTCTGAAATTTTCCCAGTCCTCAGATTTACTGCTTTTCTTGGCAACATTATAAGTTTTCCTCTGATCTAATACGATCTTTCACATCTTTTGATAGCCACGGCTGGACCACTTTCCTGTTGGATTTTTGCCTTACATGTAAGTTATGCATTGATTCTTTAAAAGCGAGTCATTGTTTGTTTATTGTTATATCTTTCTAATGCAGTTTCCCAGTATGCTAAAGGCAACTCACCCCTCATGCCTTTATAGTTCCTTTTATTCAGATTTAAGACACTGGTTTCAGATTCAATCAAATAACTTTCAAAGTGAATATAAAATTTTATCATGTTATGATCACTGTTCCCTACTTACCAGATTATCAATTATACTTCTTGTTAAACTAGATCTATAAAAGCCTATTCCCTCATTGGTTTCTCAACATTCTGACCTAGAAAACCATTTCTGTTCACTCCAATATTTTATCTTCCACACTGCTGCTGCTAATGTGGTTTGTCCAGTCCATATGTAAGATCGAGTCCTCCACAATTGTTATATTAGTCTTGTTACATACACCTTTAACCTCCCGATTTATACTGGACTTCACCTACTGTTTATTCAGCCCACAGGAGCAGGAAGAGTGGATACACGGATTCTTCATCTTCCCCAAAGTTCACTGCACTCATGACCTTACAGAAACCTTAGCAACCTCCTGTCAGGCATGCCTGACTGCAGCTCTGGAAGGTGTCTGTGGCCCCTTGATAAGGAACATGCCTTCTGTGCGTACTGTACAAGTCTAACAGTATTCTTTCAATAACTCCCTTCATTGAATCATTCATTTATTCAGTGTGCGGTGTGCCCTTTAAGCTGAGAACTTGCAACACGTTCAAACACTGCCCTGAAGCCAACAATGTCAGCTTCAGCAGAGTTCTAACCAGGGAAACCCACAGTTCTATGAACCTTGCAATTAGAGCTCTTGATCTTTATGCTACTTTCATAACCAGCATCAGGGTGATCCAGAGCACTCCATTAGCACCATTAAAAAAGATAGTAATCCAATTTCAATGCTGAACTCACCCCTAAAGAACGAGCTGTTCTTTCCAGCTAAGCTAAACTAATGCAGCAATAAGATAGACATTTATTGGATGAAGGCCCAAAGTTTTCAGCAAATAAAATAGCTAGGCTATCAGAAGAATAAATGCTTGTTCATCATCAGAATGGTGCTCTTAGAGCTGCTCTATTCCTTCAGAAGTTTTATTTTATCCTGACAAGATATGCAATGTTCACTTCAGAAAAGAGTGTGAATTTGCTGTGCTTGTCAAGAAACACGGTAGAAATTGTAGCGCTTGCCTGCTCAGTATGAATGAGATCTTAACGGTGTTGTCCTACTTACTGCCAAACAACCTCTCTGATATTCAAAACATGGAAGCTCATTTCTTCAGAATGTGATTATTGTTAGACACACTAAAAAAAACTTACACAAAATGCTGGAGGAACTCAGCAGTTTAGGCAGCATCCACAGATGGAAATAAACAGTCAATGTTTTGGGCTGAGACCCTCATCAGGGCTGAAAGGGAAGAGGGCAGAAGCCAGAATAAAAAGGTAAGGGGAGGGGGAAGAGCACAAGCTGGCAGGTGATAGGTGAGTCCAGGTGAGGGGGGAAGGGAGATTGGTGGAAGAAGGGGTGGTGAAAGGGAATGATGTGAGAAGCTGGGAGGTGATAGGTGGAAGAGGTGAAAGGGCTGAAGAAGAAGGTATCCGATAGGAGAGGACAGTAGACCATGGAATAAAGGGATGGAGTTGGGCAGGTCATGAGGGCAGGGGAGGGGAAAGAGAAGGGGCCACAGGAATGAGGGAAAACAAAAGGGGAGGGGAGGGGGCAAGGGGCAAGAGGCAAGGGGCAAGGAAAACAGAGGAGAGCGGCTACCAGAAGTTAGAGAAATCAACGTTAATGCCATCAGCTTGGAAACTACCAACGCAGAATATGAGGTGTTGCTCTTCCAACCTGCGCCTGGCCTGGCTCTACCCTCTTCCTTTCCAGTCCTGATGAAGGGTCTTGGCCCAAAACATCGACTGTTCATTTCCCTCCATAGATGCTGCCTGACCTGCTGAGGTCCTCCAGCATTTTGTGTGTGTTGCTCCAGATTCCAGCATCTGCAGTCTCTCTGGTGTCTTAAAAAATACTTACTTTTTATTTCTGTTACATTTATTCCCTCTTTCTGTTTCTGTAAATGACGTTACATTGATTTAACTACTTTAGCTTGCACTCTAATGTTCATGCCTTGTGATTCTTCAAGCCAATTTGTTAAGGAGATCATCCTAATCAAACTGATTCCAGATCACCTGTGGTGGACACAGCACTTACTTTCTAAGTAAGTGGGAAAGATGTGATTAAGAAGAAAGAACAAAATAAAACAGAATATTATTCAAAGAGAGAAACCACAAACTGGTGTGGTTCAGAGGGACTTGGGTATCATAGTATATGAAACAAAATTAGCGTGCAGGTACAGCAACTAATTAGGAAGGCCTTTATTGGATGTTAGCCATTATTACAAGGAGGATTGCATGCAAAAGTAGGGGCTTCTTGCTGCAACTTTACAGCACATTAGTTAGACCACACCTGGAGTATAGTATACAGATTTGGTCAGTTCAGAAACGGTTCACTGGGATGAACAGGAAGTCTTCTGAGGATTGATTAAGCAGGCTGGGCCTATACTCATTAGATTTTAGAAGGATAAGATGCGATTTTATTAAACCATTATTTATTGAGGAAAATTGACAAGGTGGAATCTGAGATTACGCTCCCCCTCATGGGAAATCTAGAAGCAGGGGGCAGTTTCTGAATGAGGGATCACCCTTTCCCTCAGAGGGTTGTAAATCCTTGGAACTCTCTACCTCAGAGAGTTGTGGAGATGGAGTCATTGAATACATTCAAGACCAATGTGGTAGATTTTGGGGCCAAAGAAGAGCCAAGAGTTGCTGGGGAATCAGGCTGTAAAGTGCAGTTGAGGCCATGATTAGATCAGTCATGATGTTAATGAATGGCAGCATGGGTTTTGGGGCTGTAAGACCTGCCTCTTTTCCTAGTTCTTATGTGTTTATGATCTTAAGGGCAATGAAAACATTCCACAATATTATTGATAATTACACTTCAGGTTTCCTTAGCAAACCAACATATAGTTAAAATTCCAAATTTTAACCTCATGAGTTTAATAAATACAGATTTAGTCAGTCATGCTAAATGAGTGTAATAGTATCACTCTTACACATTCAGTTCCATTGACATCATACAACTGAGCCCACAACTAGAATACTGCAAGCAGCTTTATTCCCCTGTTTAAGATATTACTTCACTGGAGGTAGCTCAAACGTTCACCAGGATGATCTCTGGTTTGGGGAAACTGTCCTGTAAAGAAAGGTTAAAAATGTTGGGAATCTACTCATTGAAGTATAAACTAATGAGAGGCAAACGTAGGTGTCTAGATTTGGTAAATGCTCAGAGACGTTTCCTGCTCTCTCAGAGAGAGAGTAGGCTCATTTAAGATGAGGTATTTTCTCTGATCAGAGAGCTGTGGGGGTGAGAGAGTTCTTGGGTACACTTAAGGCAGATGAAGATAAACTTTTAATCAAGCAATCTGAGGAAAAGGCAGGAGGCATGATTAGTGAGTTTGAAGAAAAGGAGTTGGTGTTGTGGATATTGAGCAAGGTTGTCTAAGGCTACAACAAGATACAGATCAAATGGAAAGTTGGGCAGAGTATTGGCAGATGGAATTTAATCCAACATGCGTCAGGTGATGCATTCGTAAAGTTAAGTAGGGCTAGGATATATGCAGTAAATAGTAGACCATTAAAGAATGTTGATGAATAAAGGGACCTAGGGTTTCAAGTACATAGTTCTCTGAAAGTGGTAACACAGTTAGATAGGGTGGTGAAGAAGGCATATGGCATGCTTGCCTTCATAGGCCAGGGGATAGAATATAAAAGTTGGGACATTTCATTGCAGCTTTACAAAACACTGCTTAGGCTGCATTTGAAGTTTTGCATGCAGTTCTGGTTGCCACACAATAGGAAGGATCTGGCTGTGCCAACGAGAGTGCAGAAGAGATTCACCGGGACGTTGCCTGGATTGCAGGTCTTTAGTTATTGGGAAAGATTGGATTGGCTGGGTTTGCTTTCTCTGGAATGAAGAGAGTGACCTGATAGAGTTATGTAAAACTATAAAAGGCATAGATAGGGTGGTTAGTCAGAATATTTTTCCCATGACAGGGGTATTAAAAATAAGAGGACAAAGGCTTAAGGTTAGAGGAAGGAGTTTTAAAAGGGTTTTGAGGGGAATGTGTTTTTTGTTTACAGACAGAGAGCAGTTGATATCTGGTCCTCACTGCCAGAGGAGGTGGTGGAATCTCTATTTTAAGAGAAAGGCACTTAAATAGGTAAGGCATAGAAGGAGATGAACCTAACATGGGAAAATGGGATTAATGTAGGTGGGCAAAACGGTCGCCATGGAAGTGGTGGGTCAAAGGGCTTGTTTCTGTGCTGTACAACTCCATGACTAGGAGGACTCGAGGAATATTAGATCAGCAATGATCTGATAGCATCTTTGAGAAGTTGAAGGGCCGACTCCTGTTCCTAGTTCTTACGACCTCGTACTCTCATGCAGTTTAGTCCTAGCAACCAAAGATGAAATTACTCCTGAAAGTCTGAGGATGGGAGGTGTAGATCAGCTTTCTGACAGGATGCCTGAATCAGTGCTCTGCAGTTGATGAAAGGCAGTCAAACATTTCAGTAATTGCTCAGGCCTGTTACAGCAACTGTATTGATTTGAATTCAGTTGTGTTCGTTGACATGTTCAGTTGTCGGATTCCACTCTCAGATGGGGTAATCTGTTTGACTAAGAGCTGACACTGGAGTCAGGAATGACAGAAGGCAGAATACTATGGAACAAAAGATCCTGTTGCAGGTTAATGGACAGAACCCGAGTACGATGATCCATTGATAAGAAAAGTCCAATATAATATTATGTAATATAGCAACAAGGAAAATTGATCAAATTATTAATTAGAATAAATATGATCACACTATGGCATGTGTTGATGTGATGGGAAATAAAAGAGCTTTATAATTAATATCAAAGCTCAGTTCACTGAGTTTTCATCCCATCTGGCTTCGGAGAGACTGTTGTGCAGACATCAAGTAGAGCTAAGAAGCACATAAGCAAATAACAAAGAATCTTCATAGATTAAAAAAAAACTTTGTTTGACCAAACTGTTTTCAAAAGGTAACAGAGAGAGGGTAATTTATGAATTCAATTTGTTTAGATTTCCAAAAGCCTTCAATGAGGTGTCACATCAGAGATTAATAAATCACAGAACATGTGTATCTAGGGGATGCGTAGCTTTATGGAGACTAGCTGCTTTTAAGGGAAGAGTGTTAGCATTAAGTTGAAATGCAGGTTGGCAGAATCCCCACCAGGATCAGTGCTGGGATCATTGTTGTCCATAGTTCCCACTGGAGTAGATCTTCTGTTGTCCTCTATATTATTGACTGCCCACCCACAGACCAGGCGATTTGTTCCTGTGTGGCCCCCAGCACAGTCTTCCACCGGGACCCCAGCTCCCAGCCCTTTATTGTGGCTGAGTGTGGTACTGGGCTGTCCCAACACAGGTAGCTGGCTGCACTCACAGAACAGTTCTGACAGCCGGTGAGGCTCCATCTCCAGCTCACAGACTATCAAAGATGTCAGTCTTACTGAATGTTTGTGAAAGTCTTCGACACTCAATCACATGAGACTTGTCAAACAGAAAGTAGAATTTATTTTTTTTAAATACCATGTTTCATCTTACATTTAACACCACACACATACATAACAGACAGAATCAGATATATTATCACTGACTTAGATGACATGAAATTTGTTGTTTTGTGGCAGCAGTACAGTGCAAAGACAAAGTCACTGGAAATTACAAAAATAAATAAATAGTGCAAAAAAAAAGGAATAACAAGGTAGTATTCATGGACCATTCAGAAATCTGATGATCTGATGGCAGAGGGGAAGAAGCTGTCCTGAATCATTGAGTGTGATTCTTCTGGCTCCTGTACCTCCTCTCTGATGGTAGTAACAAGAAGGCATGTCCCAGATGGTGAGGGTCCTTAGTGCTGGACGTCACGTTCTCGAGGCACTGTCTCTTGAAGAGGTACTCAATGGTGGGGAGGGTTTTGCCCGTGATGGAGCTGGCTATATCTACAACCCTCTGCAGCCTCTTGCAATCTTGTGCGTTGGAGCTTCCAAATACCAGGCTGTGATGTAACCAGTCAGAATGCTCTCCACTATACATCTATAGAAATTTGTAAAGAGTCTTTGGTGATGTACCAAATCTCCTCAAATTCCTACTGAGGTAGAGCCACTGGTGGGCCTTCTTTGTGATCGCATCAATGTGTTGGGGCCACGATAGATCCTCCAAGATGTTGATGCCCAGGAACTTGAAGCTCTACAATTCTGTGTATGTATGTATGTCTGTGTGCATACTCTGGCATTTGTACTGTCACTGGGATTGGTGCACTGGGCTATTTTATACTTGATTTGATTCTGAACCCACCACCACCTCAGCCCTGGGCCAGTAATCACAGCTCTCTGACTCATAGGTCACCCTTCAATGCCACTGATTGTTGGCAGCTGATTCTTGCCCCAATCCCCCTTCAGATCCCAACCTTTCCCCAAGTTCCACAATCTATTCTAGGAGGACTCTCCAGCTCTGTTCTATACTCTGGCACATTGCCCAAGGTAAGGGCTTTCCTTTGTGCAAGGCTGATTTGGTAGCACCTGATAACTTTGAGCATGCCACCCCACAACTGCTTAATACATCTCTGCAGATGCCAAGGAGATTGCAGGTCAATTCAGTGCATTGAATAAAATGTTACCATTGAACCAAAAGCCACAGAAGAAGTTGATTCAACACATCACAGAAAACAGAGAGGCTTGCCCACCTCCCAACTTCTTGGAAGACTTACAGTACCGTCTGACAGAATATTAACTGGTTATGTTAATGCATAGAATCATAATTAAAGACACTTGGGACTAGCAGGTATGTGCAGCACTTTGCTGCTGGCTTTAACATATCTTTCTGATGCTAACCTTGTGTGGCTGTGGCCCACATTGCACTCGAGCAATTCACCCAGATCCCTTGCACCACTTCTCTCCTCAAAGACTGCTGACACTGGAATTGCCAAAGACATCATCATCTGCAAGTCGCTCTCTGGGTCTTACGTCACCCTCCCTTGGATCAATATTTTTATTGTTGGTTTAATATCCCAGCAATCCTGCACACAAAAAAAAATGGCTGTGGAGACACACCCACCACAAAGACTAAAGCAATTCAGGAAGACCAACAACAGGACAATTAGTGATTGCATTTAAGGAGGCTTCTTCATAACAGTCTCTGGCTACTTGCTTTTCCTGGCACTATCAGAACATTGTCTTGTGACAATACTAATAAAACAATATATTAGCAAGTAGTTTAGGCTATTAACCCAGCAATGGCATGCATCCAAATCCAGATGACATGACCAGATGGGCATCCTGGAAAAATATTCATCCACTGCTGTGCTTCTCCATTTTAGTGCTGGAGACCACGGAGGAGGGTGTCGTGTTGGAGTCACAAAGAAAGGACAAAGGCAATTCAGTGATCTGATCTATGGACATTGACCTTTAGTAACACTGATGATTCACAGGAGCATGGATTTAAAAATACAAGGTAATCCAAGTGGCTGTGGTTCAAACTCCATTCCAGATTTAAGATGCAGTGTAGCACACACCCTGGTAGAACAGCTTTATTTTTAAAATATAAAAGGGAAAGGATGAAATTATTCTCAAAGCACCACTAAAGAAACATTTGATCCTAGTTATTTTAATCCTAGTTACATTGCCATGGAAATTTAATACAACTCTTGCACAATGAATTTCATTGGACAATCTGGACATTTGGACTTGCATGGTAGGAGCAGATTTTCCAGCTTTTGAGCTGACTGGTTCACTTTTCAACACTGTTCGCATTATGTTTTGTTAGTAGTTCTGCATTCAAAAAAAATTAGCTGTAAAGCACACTGCAGATCCAATCACTATCACCAAAATTTAAGAATGTTTATGATGAACAAAATGTAAAATTGGAGTGTCACCATTTCGTTTTGAGAAATGCAGCTCCTCTGGAGAAGGAGGAATCTGGTCTACAAACAGCAGCTACAACTGTACTCTTGGTAGCTTTTCATAACTTCAGGAGTGTTGGTGGGTGTACAATAGAGGCAGCTGTTTCATCATGTAAAGATATGCACAGTACAGCAGCTTTTAGAGCCAAATAGTAGCCACAGGCATGCTCAGAGCAGGAAATGTGTTTTTGCTCACATAGGCAAAACAAATCACTTCCTATACTTAGATTTCACTTCATATGATCAGCACCATTTTATTTAAAAATTACATTCAATGGTAAATGAGGAAATCTTGTCTAATTCATTAGAAGCGCAGAACTCAGTACCACTATGCACTATATATTTCTAGGATCTTAAAATGTTATTTCTTTTTTTTTAAGATTCCAAGATCAATTCACCAGCCGTTTACTTTCAGGAAACATTTGATGGTCATCAGCTGTAAAATGAAGTTTAAAAGTAGCTTTATGAATTCACTTCTGCAACAGCATTTCTTACTGGATGGAAATCTTGGTAAATTTGGATAATTCAATTTCATGGTTAGTTCTAATTCTAATTTGAGTAATTAGTACTCAGCTTTTAAAATCAAAGTAGGAAATTAACCAATGAAAAATTGCATGTGTGCGATAATTCTTAAATATTAATAGTTCGACTTTCTCTCTCACATATTTAACTTTAATACACAAAGCAATTTTCAGAAGAGAGTATTTATTCATTACAAAAATACTGAATTTTCTATTGCTGTTGCAGTGTGGGGTGACTGTTAAATTCCAGGGTGTGAACAAACCTGGTAAAAGTCGCTTGGAGACAGCCTGACACAAGGCATGTAATCCTTCTGCCAAAGCCATCTGTATTAACAATTGTGATTTGTAATTGCAAGGTAAGACTATATAAAACAAGGTTCCAAAAGATAGAGAGAGGCAATTGTTACACACATAAAAAAATGCCACTCTCATAATGTGACCAATGCTACCAGCATTTCAATCTTATTAGTGTTCATTTACGTAAAGTACGTTTACATTCATATGCTGAGCACAGATCTAAAACACAACCCAGGGAAAGGAATGACTATAAATTAAAGAGAGAACAAATAGGGATAATGGTAAAAGTGAGAAGTATACTGAAACTGCAGGGCATCGGGGACTGATAACGAAATGACCGAAACTTTCCATAAAGCCCATTTCTCCCAAGTGCAGAGCCTGGGCTTCCAGCAAGTTATAATCTTTAAAATTGCAATGTTTTTCTTCTTCTTGGGTGAAAATAGACAGATGGTACCACAGGATGCTAGTGGAAGATCTGGACAGTTAGTGGAATGTACAATGTGCATCATTACGTTCAGCTTGCTTTGCTTTGCGTCGTGCACCTGCATTTTTTGAGTGCAAAGGGGGAAAATCTGCATCATTGCCACAGGGAGGGCTTTCAGAATGTCGATCATCTAAAATATCTCCACAGGATGAAATGCCCAAATACTATCTTCAGGAAATCATGTGGAACTTTAGATTAACATACAAATGTTCTGGTTTTGACTCAAGCTTTGGCTCATTCTTCACTGGTATTCAAAGTAGTGGAGCCATGTGATTCAAAACCTAAAAGGTCTCAGATACCGTGTGCTGTTACAAGAATATTGGGTTATTTCAGGAGTTATAGCCTGGAAGGGTTGTTGTGTCACTCAGATACCGTGCAAATTTCAGGCTAGGTTCCAAAATGCCACTACTAGACTACCAAAGGCATTGATCATGCCAAGTCACAGGAGATGATGTTTTATCACATGCTTTAGCTCAATGATTTATCCTTAGATTACAATGTTTACAGAATTGAATTTTTACTGTAATACTGTTAATGAGTTCATAATATTTGGGCTCTACTTACATACATTCTCAAACTGTAAATCAAGGATTAAATTGAGTGTTTGTTTACCTTACTTTGAAATAAAAAAAAGCTCTGGGAGACAGACAATGGTAGGCATGATATTCCGGGTTCCATAGAAGGTAGATGGTGGGTTGTAGTAGCTGTAGGAAGCAGTAAAGGAAAGACGAGGAGGTCATTTGGTGGGAAAGTGCTTTCAGGGTGGTCTAGGGATGCCAGTGCTGCAGGAGCAGGATGTCAGGAGAGTGGGCAAAAAGGGTATCCATTTCAGAAGGATGTGAGCAGTAGGGAATAATGATGTGTCACACCAGTAACAATATTGCTGAGTCAGAAGCCTTTCCCCAGAGAATGATATGACTGGAGCTCAAGAAATCAGAGCATGAGGAGATTATAAATCAGAGCACAATGTTTAAAGTTCTTTTTGTGTTTAATGCCAAGCTTAATGCAGGGATCAGAGCTGATAGCAGAGAATCGTACGGTGAGCAGCTGCTCTGTGACATAAATCAGCCACCAAATGTATTGTAAGGTTCAGACACGGGGAGGTGGGTCGGAGAAGGGAGGTGACAGGCAGTCAGACTGCAAGGTGTTAAGATACATATCTGTGTAAGGCTACAGGAAGGTTCACGCACCCTGCTGTAGATGGTAATAATCTGGGAAAACACAGTGGCTTGTATTGGAAGTTTCCAAGAACATTAATGGCTCTCAGAGCACCAGTGAACAGAACTTGTAAAAAAAAAGGTTTCAGTGGGACAGTGCCATTTGCAGGACCTCAGTGGGATATGATGCTGGCAATCTGCACCTCTTGGACTTCAACCTGTAATAGCAGGGAGAAAGCAATGGTCAGAGGTGTCACGATCTGTCTGGGAAGTGGTGTCAAGCTGCCTTCATCAGAACATCCTCCATTGGTTTTAGACAAATGTGTATCAGATAGGAGCAGAGCACTCCTTGGTGTTGCAAGAACCAGGCTGCTGGAAGCTGCCCTCAGCCAATCCAGAGGAACCACTTCAAAAACCCAACTGCTCAACCTTCACTCACCTCATCAGAGTAATAGACCAGCAACTGGAGCTATGATAAGAACTGCAGGCAGGGTTAAGTGGCTTTAGATAGGAAGAATTAAGTGTTGCATAGGGATGGGTAGTACATGCTAGCCTTGCTGGTGAGCACAAATCAAGAATAAGGAGAGACATCAAACTTATCACCAAGTTTTGTGTTCATTTCTGTAAAAGCCTTTGGCATTTGAGAATTGCATGACAGCAGAAAACCAAAGACTTCAATCTTCTGAAAACACCAATTTCCAAGTGACACATATTACGCTGTAAGAAGCCAGTTTCCCCGTAGATATAGATGGTCCCTTTCCTTCCCCACTTCCATTGGTGAGGAAATTAAGAATGCAAGATTTCTGAGACTTAACCATCAGATGTTTGAGATACCCTTCCTGTGAGCTTTGAGAGCATCATAGCTCTAGGCTGACTGGTTATGTGCAAACAGATTGAAGTCAGTGATACCTCCAACACTGTTCACTTGACTAAAATGGACTCTGATCTCCAGTCAGCAGATGACACATTGAACCAGCAGACTATGGGAAAGTTTTAGCATTTGACACTTTGAAATTCAGAGAAGATCCAGGTCTGTAGAACCTGGTGACAAAGTTGTCTGCACCAGGGATGTGGTGCCTGACTGCCAGAACCTCTCCAATTGTCTCTCCAATGAATTTTAACCATAATATGAAAATTACAATGGAAATAGCATACAAAAGGCAGCATGTCAAATAAATGCACACAGACTATAGATATGGCAATACAACTATGAATATGTATATTAAGGAAATTTCAGTCTTTTCCTAACAGCAACATTGGTTTCAGATGTTCTTTATTCTTAGTTCTGTTTCCCGAAATCATCTTACTCCCCAGCAATTCGTGCCATGGCAGTAAGTGTTTAGGTTTGTTCTTAATAGTCGTCAAGAAATCAGAAACCATTCTGAATTCCATTGTACTGCTGCCACCAGATTGTGTCCAGAAGCCAGTAAAGTTTCACTGCCATGGTTTTGTACATTTTTGCCAGCCTTTTCTGTACTTCTATTGCAGGAGCTGGGAATTGGACAAGAACCATTTACTTGTGACAGATAAGCAATGTGTCTTGAAAATTTTCACTCTGATGGTTTCAGTGTAATTTATCTTTGCTCCTGCATTAGTTCATTTCACACAACACAGTAAAATGCTGTTTATGCAGTACATAATGTTTCAGGTCTAACCCAATAACTTCCTGACCATATATCAATGGCAAAGTACAGCCTTAACACAATCTTTTTTAAAGATTTAATAATGTTCTTTGGGTCACTGGATTTGAGAATAAAGATTTTTAGGGTTCCATATAATTGCAGTTAATGAAACTGCACCTGGTATATTTTGTGTGGGTCTGGTCTCACTACTCAAGGAATTATATGTCTCTGATGGAATTCAAACAGGCTCACAAAACTGATTCATAAAATGGGAGATGCAAGAAATGGGATGTTTTCCTTTGAGGAGAGACTTGGATTATTCTTGGTTGAGTTTTGAAGAATGAGAGGTGATCCTTACAACAGTCATGCTGGACTTGACACGATTTCCCTCTGCCTGTGATGTCTTGAACCCAGGATGACAGTCTCAAGGGGTCTGACATTTGGGACAGAGATTCGGAAGAACTTTCCTCACCCAGAGGGTAGTGAATCTTCAGACTTCTCTACTCAAGTGGAACATGGAGGGTTAAGCAATGAGCATATTCAAGAGGTTAATAGATTTTTAAATATCCGGTGAATCACATAGAGTTAGAACATAAAAGTGTCAATGAGATCAAAGACTAGTCATGTTTTTATTGAAAGATGGAGCAGGCGCAAAAGGGCTGAATGGCCTTCTTGTGCTTCTACTTTTTATGATCTTAATGTTCTAAACCTGCTGAGAGTTACTGATGGTTTCCAGTCCAGCCAAACATCACATTGCTAATGGGGTGCAAAAGGGTGTTTAACTTCCTTTATGAAAACATTTAACTTCACAAGAATGTCCTAAATCAGAATTTCGGAAAAATATTATTATTACCTCCTCCCATTCCCTGATATTTTTGGTGAGCTTGATGTTCTGTAGATATTGCATTAACAGGCTGAAACGTCAAGGCGATTTGGTGAGAAAAACAACCAAGTCTCTCCATTCAGAGAAGTTAGAGGAGAGACAAGTTAAGGAGCTGAGGGCAAGTTTCTTCACTTGAAGCAAGATTAGATTAGGGTCAGAAAGCAAAAAATCCTGCAAATGTTGGAAATACTCAGCAGCATCCATAGAGACAGAAACAGAGTCAACGACCTTTCATCAGAACTGGAAAAATTAAAAACAAGCATGTTTTAATTTGCAGAGAAGTGGGAGGGAATGAAGACAGTGAAGGGAATGCTCATGATAGGGTGGGGATCATAAACAGATTGACTGATGAAGATGGTGGTGCTGCCAGCTAAGGGGAGATTGTGAAAGGTTGTTAATCACAGCTGAGCTGTCTGCAGGTAAACAGAGGGTGATGAACTAGTAGAGAGGAGGGGGGACATTGCAAAAATTGTAAGATTCAGTATATTGTAGTTGCTGGAAATACTCAGCAGGTCAGGCAGCATCTGTGCAGAAAGAGAAACTGAGTTAACATTACATGTTGATAACCTTACACCAGAACTGGCAAGTTCTGATACAAACTGGAAAGGCTGGTCATCTGAAATTATTGAACTCAATATTGAGTCCCAATAAGTTTTGGGCCCTGGTGTAAAACAGCAACATTTGGTACCTGGGATAGATAGTACTGCTTTGATGATTAGATATTCCCATGGTACAAGAATGTTGGCTCTTTACAAATATTTTTGTTTAATTTTAATATTACACATTATTTGTAACATTTGTTGTGTTACATAATAACATTCTTAGCTGCATCGTTGCTGTGATGTAAGTGGCAATAACTACCAGCATAGGGAAAGATTCAGGAAGCCAGCAGTTAGGTTTGAAAGATAAGGAGGTATAGGTGTACAGTAATGGAGTTCAACAAGTGCAAAAGTGTGGAGAAAACTCAACAGCAAGACAAGTGCAGCCGATGGTAAAAGTGGTAAAGCAAAAAAAAATGGAAACAGATTAAAAGCACAAAACAACAAGTTAAAATTTTATTTCTATTGTACTGTTTTGCAATTAAAGTTCATGATAGAATTTTAAAGGGCTTATTGGATGGTACTGCAAAACATGCACAGATAAAATAATATGCAATTTACAAGTGCTCTCTCTCTCTCTCTCTCTCTCTCTCTCTCTCTCTCTCTCTCTCTCTCTCTCTCTCTCTCTCTCACACACACACACACACACACACACACACACACACACACACACACACACACACACACAGAGATCAGGCTGCCTGCTCATCATAGATAATCTCAATGTCTGCCCTTACTAATTGCCCTGTTCCTGACTTTCTAGAGTGACTAGCATCAGTTTAAGCCAGGACACTGATTGATACCAGCCTGTTTCTCTTACGGGGAGATGCAGGGAGGCTAGAACTGGTGGTAGAAGTCATTTCAGTTGCTCTTAGCTTGCTGGAAGGCCTAACACAGGTGAGGAGAGGAATGGTACTGGAGATGCTGGTCAGTGAGGTGAATGGACGTCCTCTTCCTCCAGGGGACCAGCAAGCTCTTCAGGTACCTCCTGAAGGATGAGAGTTGTCAGGGGTGAAGATCAGTCAGGATTGCAGCTCCAAAAGCTTCAAAGCTGTGCTGTCAAAAAAATTCAGTGAACTCATAACTCATTAAGATTAACAAAATATTCAAATGCCATTTCCCACCAACTGTACCACAACCCCAGACATTGCTCAATGTACCACATCAGATATCCACAGTCTGTCAGGAATGGAGCCCAATCTTCACATTTTCATACAATTACCAGCACTTCAACCCTCACATCCCTCAGAATTTGTCTGCTATTCAACTATGACAATTGCATCACACAAAACAACACCCTTCTTTCAGATGTCAGGATAGGGTGGCACACATCCAACAGCAGCAGCAGCAAACTGGTGGAGAGTGTGTGACTAGAATGTCTCATGTCCCAGAGGAGAGAGAAGGTTGGTCAATTGGAGCAGCCTATTTAGATCCATCTGACTATAGTGGGCCACGAGCACCAACAATGGCTGTAAGCTCATGCCTAATAATCCTCATCACATCCCAGTTCCCCCTCACATACCCATTCTGTACCCTTGCTGTGGATGAGGTGCTCATGAATGTGTCACTTGATCCACCCTTCCTCCTTTCAGATAGTCTGACCTGGAGCAGCAGGAGCTCAGCAGCACAGCGAGGAAGGCTCTACACTCATAGCTATCAGCTCAGATACAAATACTTTGCCTACTGTAGAGGTTTGGTTGGAAACATCATCAGATGTGATTGGTCTGTAGGAAGGACAGATCAAAGAGTAGCCCAGGTGCCATTTGTCCTCCATTGTTGGAGAAACCAAATGTAGATTGTGCGATCACTTTGCAGAACACCCCTGTTCAATACGCAAGGTAACCCTGAGCTTCCAGTTGTCTGTCACTTTAATTCTCTGTCCCACTCTGCACAGCAATGCAGGAGACCCTAAATTGAGAGCTCAACGTAGGCTCAAGAAACATTACCCCATCTTCTGTTTGCACATCTTACTGTCAGTGGGACTCAGTATTGAATTCAACAATTTCTGCCAAGACCTTTATCTACCTCCCCTCTCTATGTAGCTCTACCTCCCTGTTTTAATTTTTTCATTTTCTCTGCTGTCTCGAACTAATGGTTCTTGAAGTAATTGCCACTTTGACAACTTTGATCGGCAGTCTATCACAGACATTCCTTCTTGTTCTCTTCACTCTCCTCTTCCGGTCTTCTCACATTGTTCTGATGAAGGGTTCTGTTTCTCTCCCTGCTGGCACTGTCTGACTTGCTGAGCACTTCTGATTTTATTTCAGATTTTCAGCATGTGCAGTTTTGTTTTCATTTCCTAAAGCCCAGGTGTCAGCTGCCTGGATGGCAAAGTTGCACCTAAATTCGGCAACAGACATGGACGAGGATTTCTGTAGAACAGTCTTCATTAGTTGATGGGTATCACAACTGAGATGTCCAATGCACTCCCATCATACATTGCCATGTGGTACAATGCACTCCCAGCACCAATCCTGCTCAGAGATTGAAGTGATGCCCAGCTCCAATTCAACATTTGCAGATCCAACCATCATGCAGCACCTGGTAGCTGCTGTCTCAGCTTTCACTGCAGCTCATCCCGAAACCACCAGTATCCGCTGCACTATTGAAGACGTCACACTTCTCAGAGAGGCCCTACAGGTCTGCTTGGTGAACATAAAAGATCTCTAAGGAGTTTGTATATTCTCCCAGTATCTGCGTATGATTCCTCTGGGTGCTCCAGTTTCCTCCCACATTCCAAAGACGTACGGGTTAGGAAGTTGTGGGCATGCTATGTTGGTGCCAGAAGCACTTGTGGGCTGCCCCCAGAACACTCTACGCAAAAAGGTATATTTCACCGTGTGTTTCGATGTACATGCGACTTAAAGATATCTTATCTATTTTGAAGAACAGAGCAGTATCTCTGGCTACCAGTTTGAATGGGCTTTTAGATTCATACAGCATGGAAACAGGCCCTTCTGCCCACCAAGTCTGTGCTGACCACCAGTTACTAATTTGCATTAATCCCATTTTTTATTCTCCCAATGTTCTTGTAGACTCTCTCCTAGATTCTATTCCTCACTGACCAATTAACCTACCAACCTGCATGTTTTTGGGATGTGGGAGGTAACCGGAATGCCTGGAGTAACTGAATGACACCACTTGTGATCTCACTGTGCCAATCTGCTAAGCCCTTCCCTACTGTCAGTCATGCAGACGGCCCAGACCAGTGCCAATCATGGGGGAGTGACTGAAGTTTAAGGTCAAGCCTTCCAGGCCCACAGCTGCTTCAGATGATCCTCCACGGCTCTCTGCAGTCTACTCCAGTGCAAATTCACAATCTTGCAGCATCCCAACTGGGGAGTAGTAACAGCAGGAGAAGAAAATCCACTGGGAAGTAAACACCAAGTGAATGTGCAAGTTGATAAGCTAATGCATTTATATCGATTGACAGCGTTGGATGCATAAATATGATTTGAAGTGTTGAATTAACATTGGATTTTGTTTTGTTAGAATGCTCCCACTGGCACTGTGATGATCAAAAGTCAAAATTGAACGGGTGTGAAATGTGGAACTGTGATTGCATTCATTAATCACCATCTGACCAGTTGTTCTGCCTGCTTGATCAGCAAGAGGCTCTGTACTTTCCCTCCTCTTTTCCTCCTCCTCTAACAAGTACTGAACCCATGCTATTAATAGGTTGTGCACGAAAGAGCAGACCACAAGAGGTGGAGAAGCAGCACCTGCTTCGCAGCAGGTTTTATATACCAGTGTAAACATGAAGGGCACAACTCAGTGACGGCAAATGAAAGCTGCCAGGCAGTGACTATGCTGGTGCATTCAGTGGCTACGGTCACACACCAGCCTGAGAATCCATGGAGGAGAAACCTTTGTAGTTCACACAGTGCCCTCATCAATACACAAATATAGTCAATAGCACCTTGCACCACTGAGCTGGTCACAATCCTACCAAGCGTACTGCCTCTGCCAAGGGCAAACAAGATAAATCTCACTCACCTGGAGCAGAGAGCCCCCGTGACCTCCCAAGGCAACAGTTTGCTTTGAACTATGAAATATTGCAGATGTCCTTCCTCTGGACTGGAAAGAGCCAGAGGTGAATGCTTCTAACACATCATTCTGCCTATGTTTTGTGCCACAGGGTCCAGAAACAACAAGAGTACCATAGTTGTTAATTAATTTTCAAACAGTTGATTGAACGAAGTCATTGTTTTCTCCTTTGAAAAGCCTAAAGACTGTACAGTGATGAAGGGTCCTTCCTGTTGCTAAATGCTGCATCCTCCCATTTGTGTTAACTATATGGCAATGTTCACATCATCTGGATCCAATTCAGGTGCCAAATCAGTGCTAGACACTGACTGTTGTCAAAATCTAGGTATTTACATAGTTGAGTGTATCACACAGCCTTACATCCTCCCAGTACAGTCGCTGGTTCATTACATGAAACCGACTGTGTTTACATATATCCTTACACCAAATCGACATCATAGAATTAAAAGCCACATATTTGGTTCACTATGTTTGCACTTGATCCATGTTCTTTGGCGTCTCTGCATACCAGAGTCATTCAGCTGGGAAACAGGCCCTTCAGCCCATTAAGTCTGCTTACTATCAAGCACCCATTTATTCTAATTCCATTTTATTCTCCCCACATTGCTACCATTCACCTACATAAGAGTGACAGTTTATAGCAACCCACTCCTCTTTCTGGGTAGGAGGAAGCTGGAACCCATGTGGTTACAAAGAAAACGTGCAAATTCCACACTGACAGCACTAAAGATCGGTATTGAACCTGGGTCTTTGGAGCTATGAGGCAGCAGCTCTATTAGCTGCACTACTTTGCCACCCTACTTTTACTTGCCTTTCATTGGTCTTCCTTTTTTGAAAGCATTATGGATTCTGCTGCCACTGTTGTTTACATCAAGTCATTTCATGCTCTAACAAAATCATTTACATCAAAGAAGAACGTCCTTTATGTCTCTGGGATATTGCAAAAGTTGCGTACTATTTGATTCAGAATTGGTACTATAGGGAAGCAGTTCAACGAGACCATGTAAATAGATCATTACAGTGTCACAAAGGAACAGAAAATAATCAGAAAGGCCATTGGCTGGTCTTTACATCTAAAATAGAAGGAATTGGAAGTTATGCTACAATCATACAAAGCCGTGCTTGGATCACTGTTGAGCAGTCTGGGCAACACACCATAAGAGGGATATATTGCTCTTGCAGGAAGTATGGCATTAACTTACCCAAGGGTAAATACAAGGTGTGATTATGCAAAGTAGGGTTGCAGTTCTGGAATTTAGAAGGTTGGGGATGAATTAATTAATGGTTTTCAACGTATTAAATGGAACCTCATGGGCAGTAAAAGAGAAACTATTTCTCTTTTTTGAATTTGAATTTGAATAAAGGCTGCAGCCAAAAAAATTCACCAAAGCCTTTGATGGTCATTAATAAGGGCTTCTGTAAGCAGATCGTGGCAGAGATTGGAACTTGACTCTAGGTCAGAATGTTAAATTTAAATCAGATCTAGATTGATATTTTTCTAACCAAAGTTAAACTGGGATATGGGGAAAAGGCATGTACACTGAGCTGGGTCCTGAGTCAAACAGGAATGGCAGAACAGGCCCAAGGATTAAATGCTATACCCCTGTTCAGACAAGCTAACTTCCCTCCTCAGACTTCCCCTCAACAGCAGGATCTGGGCAATTCTAACCACTGAACATTGCTCAAATATTGCTGACCCACATCCTGGCACAAGGAGTTGGTGACCACAGATGAACGCACCTCTCAGCTGCTGACTGGCTTGCAGGTTAATGGCAGGTGTAGACTGAACAGGGCAGAGGATGGTGGTGGAAGTGACAGGTCGGGGTGTTGTAGGCAGTGGGAGACAGGGAAGTGGGGTAGGGGAGAAAGGAGAGAAAGGAGAGAGAGAATCTGGGGCAGGAAGGTGTGGCTTGTTTGTGGGCTATTAAAAGCTCCTGTGTGGGTTTCCTTAATGTAACCATGGGTATTTTTGAGTTCTTTTTCTCTCAGGCTGCCTACATTTGCCAGAGTGTCCCATCTGCATGCCATCTAGATAAGGCAAGCTCGGAGTAATGATCAGAGAAACCCTTATTTTAGACTATTTTTGCTGTAGCCTATATCTCCTTGGGAATTATGCATTCAAAAGAAGTTTTTTGTTTATTTATGGGATGCGGGCATTGCTGTTGAAGGTAGCTTTTCGTCATCCATCCTGAATACTCTTCAAGAAGATGGCGTACAGCCACCTTTTTGAACCACTACAGACTCTCTAGGAGGGAACTTCCAGGTGGTGGTGTTCCAAAGTTACCCTTGTCCTCCTTGGTGGGAGAGGTCATAAGTTTGGTTGGCCCCGTCAGGCAACGTACTTTATGTAGATAGTACACATTGTAGCCATGGTGTGAATGGTTAGGTTGGTGGATGGAGCTGCAATCAAGCAGGTTGCTTTATCCTGGATGAACTCCAGTTTTGAGCATTATTGAAGCTGCAGTCATCCAGGTAAGTGGAGAGTATTCGACTATAACTGACTTGTAGATAGTGGAAAGGCTGTTGGGAATCAAGATGTTACTCAGGTGACAGAACAACACAACATTATATCTGGTTTTAAGGTTCAACTACCACACAAACTTCCTGAACAGTAACAGCATTTTTTGCAGCAGTTACTAACTAAATTATAGAAAATAAAATGTTCACAACTTTTGTAATAAGCTCTACTGCAATCCATTTTCAGTATAGCTGTTGTCTTTTGGCTTTCTGCTATCCATGCAACTTATCAGAGTTAATTAGCTCTCTTCAGGAGGTTCTGCACCAAAACTCTTTGAAGAGACCAAACAGACTTTCCAATTTGAAAGCAGCAAGGCTGCCTGCAACAAGACTTAATGAGTTTGAATGACTGTCAGTTCAATTCTAAAATAAGCTGCCGATTCATCACATATTTCAATAACTCTTAGCACATATTTATAATTGTATTGATTAGCTTGCCCATTTCCCCAGGACAGAATAATTATTATCAAAGTGTGCAGTAACAGATCAAATACCCAGCTGAATCTCTGACAAATAGCTTGGTTTTTGTTGCAATCAGAGCAGGAATATTAGTGTCCTTATACTGGATCTGTAGTAAGGAAATAATTCCACTTAAATTGTACACACATTCATCTGACACAGGTTTCAATAATAGTTAAATATTTCAGCAATACTGCAAACTGAGAATGTGGGATACAAAGATTTACTGCTGTTGCTATATCTCAACAATTAATTTAACCACAGTGGCAACATGAATAACATCTGAGAATTAACACCTATTAATACAAATCAAACAATTGCAAAATGCCAAGACTCCATATCACCACAGATTAGACAAATGCAACTGGATCAACTAAACAGTTACCAGACCTTCCGGCTCAGTTTTCCAGACCGAGATAGTACTATACATGAAACAAATATTTCTTTCCTAAAGGAGACAGTATGCACTCCAATTAATGCAGATGACATTTCAAGCATCGAGTCAGATGTTTCTGTAAAATGATGCTTAAATAATATACATCTTCCAACTTCACTGCTGCAAGATGTACCATTGCACACATTCCTATAAGTGCATGAGATCCAAGCTTATTTGCTTTAACTGCAGTTTTGCTCCAATTTCAAATACACATTGCTCTATTTGCAAAATTTGTACAAGGAGGGAAAATAATGCCTTAATAAATCAAATATGACTTTTAAATACATTTTGTTAAATTGCAAATTGTGCCTTAATTACTATTAGCATTCTCAGCAAATTGAAGACGGGCCCTTTATTCTAGTTCTCTCAGAATGTGTACTCCAGTTTTTACTATCATAAAGCCAATGCACTTATTTTCGCCAGTGAACAGACTGCATGAGACAATCCTGTGGTTAGACTTCTGTTGCAAAGGTCAGACGTGTATCAGAGTGGGAACATTGAAGGAAACCAGCACAATACTGAAGTCAGTGGATTCACCTCGAGAATGAGTCCAGTGAGGAAAACAAATTACATCTGTTGCAATGCAGAACACCGATCACACCAAAACTGAGACACAGAGTCATCATGGTCAGAGGAGACCAGGCTTCTTCAGAAATGGCAGAAAGAAAATTGATGGACTCTTATTGCACTTGCAAGCAGTGTCACATTTCACAGTAATTCAATAAAATCTCAGCATGCACAGAAAAAATGCTGAGGCGGTTGTAATGTCTTGGCACTTCTAAGAGCTGCTTCCTTCAGTGTATTTCTAGATGTAACTTTAATTCATGGAGCTTTAAAAAAGGTCAAGAATTTGATCCCACTGATGTACAATGACATGACTGTATGCGTTTCGTACATGCAAAGGATTGCCCTAGTTGAAAAACTATATATAAAAAAAAGGTAGTGTAATTGCATGATGATTTACAGCTGTATTTAAAATCAAACATACTACATAATGTGGAGTGCCAATCCCCAATTAGTAGATGGCAAACAGAATTATATGCAAAAATATTTAAACGTGACCAAAATATTTAAGAACAACTCATATAGTACATTGCCAATACTTTAACATTTTGTTGGCATTGTCGGCTATCCCATATTTACAACCAAAGAAAGAAAAAAAAAGATTAATTTTAAATGGAGAGATATTAAAAAGTATAATGATTTGGTATCTTCCTTGAAGTGATGTCTGGTATATGACTTGTGCATTTCTGGAACTAATCCTCAAGCTAACGCCATGAATCATACAGCATTGAACAAACCACAGGTCTTGGTTATTTTTTGTGTTAGCCACAGTTGCTATTTTGCCAGCACAAAATATGAAGTAATGATAAATCAAGAGTGCGACAGCTACCTTGTACGGACTGGTACGGTGCTAGGAGCTGCCACGGACAACACCCACAGGTTCTGCCAGATGTCTTCCCTGAATCCTGTGTTGTTAACTCTGTGTGACTCAATTTAACAAAGCCACAATCACTCATGAAGCAACTGTGTGGTAATCTAAAAGTACAATTGGTGGGGCTCCTTAGAAAATCTGTCTCTAAACTATTTCTTTTGAGTAGTTCAAACAAAATTATTAAAACAGTGATCAAAATCTTAAGAATAAAACGGTTTGTTTTAGTGCAGAATCCTCAGCCCGGGTGGGTTGTCCCTCACTTCATGCACGCATTCTACATATTCCCCTCGAAATGGCATTCAGTTACAGTCTCGACATAACATTCGAGTTTAAACAAAAACAGCAGGACAATGTCAGAATGTGTCAGTGTTGTGGATAGGCTGCCTTTCTTCAAAGAACCAGCAATGCATCAAACAGATAATCTCCAATGGCACTCAGCACTCATTTTTAAGTGATCAAACCACCAAGATATATACAGAACTTTTTTTTATTTTTGAATCCTTGGCTTTAAAAAATACACTGAATTTTGGTGGGGGGTGGTGGGGGGGAGGGGGGGTGTGGAATTCAGTCCAATCATGAATAACCTGTTTCCCATAAATGTTAACGTACCAAACATTTGTCAGATCCACAGTCCTTTTGGCAACATTCTTATACGTTCTGGGCCCCTTCAGTAAATTGGGTTAGCCAACAATGCAAAAAGAGATGCAAAGTATAATTAACTTTACACTGAGCTGTATACACCTTCTGATAACAATTACTTTCAGGCTAAATCACAGGATTTAACAGTGCAGTAAAACAAAATCATTTGTTTTTCATTTTCAGCTGCGATTTGAGTCATTAGCATTACCAAAAATTCAAATTTGTACAAACATCAAAAGGAGAGTCAGCATGAATCCAAATCCCACCTTCCCCCGCTTGTTGCTGTGGTTAAAGTAAAACCTCTTCCCAGTTTGTTTATTCAAATGACACTGCCAGATAGCTGCAACATTATTAGTTTATACCAATAGTCAAGTTCATATTTACTGCCCCATCCCTTGCCAATAATTCCACCCTACCCTTAAATCAGTCATGGAAAGAACCAGCCGCTTATGTCATCCTTAACTTGTAGCATCTGGCATTCACTGTCTGCACACCAGCCACTTAAACAGACTGGGCGATGAACATTGTTTGATTTTGGTTTCTCACATTGATGTGTTTGTTCTTTTGATCCTTTGCTGGTGATCAAAATAGATTGTTAGGACAAATTCATTTGACTATCTATTCCTATTCTTGTTTGCTTTTGTCATTTGCCATTTCTATTTAGAAAATAAAGAGCGATTTAAGGCATTAGCCATTTTCTAATCTTGTAGCAAATATTAATCGCGGAGTAGGAAGGTAATTGTTAAAAATAAAAAAAAACTGAAGAGTCAAGCTGTCCAAAGTTAAAATGAGGAGAGAAAGAAAATCAAAAGGCTGAGGTGAGGCACAATGAGGCACGTGTCCTGAAAACCTGCAGAGCAAAGGGAAACATCACAGAAGAACATAGGAGGTTTTTCTGTTTACTGGGAAGTGAAAACTATTGTTCAGAAAGACAATAATCATTGGAGGGAAAGAGGGAGAAGAAAGAAAGGGAAAGAGGGAGGGGGTAGGGAGCTAAACTACTAGAGAGGAAGAGAAAGCAGAGTGAAAAAGAGGGTAGGAGGGGATGAGGATGAAGGCGAGAAAAGGGGAAATGATCAAGGGGCAAGAGGCATGATAATGATTTTTTTGATGGGGCAATGAAGAAAACGGAGCAGAACCATGGAACAAAGTCAAAGTCACTCAGGAACAAAATCAGGAAGCACCTTTTATAAGCATAGAGTGGTAGAATTCTGCAATTCTTTTCCCTAAAATGTCATGAGTGCTGGAAAAAAATTGAAGTTTCCAGGGCTAAGATAGACCCACCCTGCAGCTTTATTCTATCTTGTTTCCCCTCCTTTCCAGTGCTGATGAAGGGTCTTCAACATAAAACATTAACTCAGTTTCTCACTCCAGAGTATCTGCCTGACCTGCTGAGTGTTTCTATCATTTTCACTTTTTAAAAAAAATGTGAAATGAACAGATCTTCATTTTATGCTGATTTCAGGAAATATGGATCGAAAGGCAGGGAAATGGAGTTAAAAAGGTATAGATCAGCCATGGTTTTAATTGAATTGCAGAGTCTTAAGGGGCTGAATGGCCAATTTCTGTTCTTGCTTTCCCTATTGGGACTTTTCTTTTTAAATGTTGAGAATTTATTTCAGTGCCAGAACCGAAAAGGCAGCTGTTTCTGAAACATTTTCATGTGTAGACCTCTGTCATTACAGACTTGGGTCAGTCACGGAGCCAGCAATAAACTAATATGTTCAGGTGCTATTCAATTAAGACCAAAAAGTAGTGAAAATCTGTTTGCACATTTCTGTACAAAAGCAATTTTATTAAGAAACCTAAACCCAAAATTGGAAGGAAGAGGAACATCTCTTTCATCTAAATAATAGTGTTACGAAGGTTGGTTTCAGGAAGTGAGAAGGGAAGAAAATGTAAATAAACTCCTTACATCTTGAACAGACACGACAAAAGCAGCAACATCTTTATTCCCATGCTGCTAACCCCTGAGCAAGACCAGAAACTAAATACACATCAAAAAGAAAAAGTCTGAAAGTTTCCAGTTACTGAACTGGAATAAATACTTAAAAGAAAATTTAATTATGAGGTCAGGTCATTGCAGGATTTGAAAAGTTTTATGTTATAGAGTTATCAAGATATAAAGCATGGAAACAGACCCTGCGGCTCACTAAGTTAGTGCTGAACATCAACGACTGATCCTACATCAACCATTTTTATTCTTCCCCACATTCCCATCAACTTCTCCCAGATTCTACCACTTACCTACACACCATGGACAATTTACAGTGGCCAATTAACCTACCAACCCACATGTCTTTGGGACATGGGAGGAAACTGGAGCGCTTGGAGGAAGCCTGGGGAAAACATGTCACACGGACAGTACCCAGTGACGGGATTGAACTCAGGTCTCTGGTGCCGTGAGGCAGCAGCTCTGTTAGTTGTGCCACCCTTTGTAAAGCATCATTTCAAGTCAAGTCAATAGAAATCAATGAAAGATTGTAGTAAGTAGGAACAACTGAAACATTTCTCTGTTACATGAAATTTTAATAAAACAGTTTAATCCAAGCTCTTTGCAAGTGAATTCAAAATGAAGTACAATTATTGCCAACTAACTAAAAATGTTTCCTCCTGCTGTGTGGAAGGATGGAACTGCTGCCTGACCTGCTGAATATTTTCAGCATTTACTGTACTTATTTCAGATTTTGAGTATTCGCTATATTTTGTGTTTTTTTTTAATTTGTCCTTTTTTTTGGTGGTCAGCAATTCCTGGGCATTTTTCTGCATCTCAACAAGGTAAATTGTCCCCTAAGGCACCCCATGAGATTGAGGATGGTTTGCTTCCACTTGTAGGTTCTGAGGTGAGTGATGACTAATGAGGTCCTAATCTTCAAAACACCCTTTTCCATAGTTGGCCAATGCCAGTGTTGTTAAAGCAGTATTTTGTCCGAAGGATATAGATTTTCACAGAGCTGTGATGTCATAAAACTAAATTCTTTCTGTGGCACAGATACAAACGTCCTCTTCTATTGTTTTAGGCACTCTGTTGATGAGACTGGATGAAATATCTAAGCCATTACTAATAGAATCTGGAATTTACAAAGGCAGCCTGTGACCAACTTCCTATGTCAGTTCTGAATGGACAATAAATATGCTCTTGGTAAGCATGGCTGCAGGGTTTGAACCTGAAATCCGACAATTCCTTCCTCCCACAGATGCTGGTTGACCCGCTGAGTTCTTCCAGCAGATGGTTTGTTGCTTCTGAGTGATGGTCAGTAGGCGAGTCATGAAACCGGCCAGGTACATGGTCTAGTATTTCATTCTGATGACAACAGCCCGACAAGAGTTCCTCAGCGCACAACCTCACGGATATCTGTGATATCAGCATGAAGGCCTGGATGGTACATCTTACAGGTCAGACTGATCTTTGTTTCATCATCACAGCATTAGAGGCAAGACATCTCCTCTGCAGAAGAGGAAGAACGAATCAAGCAGGAAGAGACAGAGAGAACACCCAAGGAGTACAGGGAAGAGCCAGAGGTAACACTGTAGGGAGAGGAAGAGACTCAGGGGCAAGATGGAGAGTAGAGTCATATAGTCATAGAATAATACGGTACAAGAAACAGGCCCTTTGGCTCAACTCATCCATGCTGACCAAGATGCCCATCTAAACTAATCCAATTTGCCTGTGTTTGACCCATATCCTCCAATCTCTCCTGTCCATGTCCCTTTCCAAATGTCTTTTAGATGTCGTTAATGTACCTGCCTCAATCACTTCCTCTGGCAGCTCGTCCCACATACCCACCATCCTCTGCGTGAAGAAGTTGCCCCTCAGGTCCTATTTAAATCTTTCCCCTCTCATCTTAAACCTATGCCCTCTAGTTTTTGATTCCATTTTTGATCTATGCCCCTCATGATTTTAATCACCTCGATAATAAGGAAGGTTTTCACACTGCATCATTAAGTCTGAAACCCTCTAGCACCAGCTCGGAGAAAGGCACCACTGGAGACGAAAGGATTAGTTTAGGAGGATGTGTGTCACATGGTGGTTAAGATATGGGCTGTTGTCTGGCAGGAGGCACAGAGCCAGGGTCTGCATCATTAGGGATATTGCATTTTTTCCGCTCCAAGGATGCTTTGAGAACATCCTTGAACCTTCTCTACTGTCCACCTGGTAACCTCTTCCATTGACAGAGCTCAGCATACAGTACCTTTTTTGGGACTGGGTTTACCTGCCTAATAGAGCTGTAACTAGGACCTCAGTACTGGGGACATTAGCTTGGGAGAAGACATTAACATTAGTTTTCGTATCCTGCTCAAGCACTGGAGGATTTTGCAGAGACAATGTTGGTCGTATCTTTCCAGCCCCAGAGGAATGAGACGTGTGCCAGCATCGGGATGTCTTCTGGACAAGACTGATGGGAATGCAGATGGTGAGTGTGCTGTCAGGTGTGTCTGGCCAAGTGCAGCTGACAGGGATTATGGAGCTGTTCTCCTCTATGTTCTGCCAGCATGCTTGAGAAAGGATGCCACAAGCACTTCTTAGCAAGGGCTCAGAGTCAATCCCCTTCCACAGCACTTGTTGGAGGAGTTGGTGTCAGCTGCAGTGGAGACACAGGAGGCCACACACACACAAAGTCCAAATGCATTCACATGATCTCACCCGATCCAGCTATGCGTCTGATCTCTGCCACATATGGCCAGTTTGCCATCTTAATGGGACAGTGACGGGCTACCAGACGGCAGCTCAATTTCTTTCTGGAGCAGAGAGGTGCCACACTTCAGTAAACCACTGTGCTCGTGGACCAGCGAGAGATAACTCGTACGCAGAATCCTGCTTTCCCTGGACACTGGGATGCCACATGTGAGCAGCTCACTGCCCTCCAGGATCAATGAGATGCTGCATGTAGGGCAGCCAGCTGCTCTGCCCAAGCAAGGAGAAATGGCACAGCAGCAGACAGCTTTCCCCACAGAGCAGGTGCGACATGCGCCAGATCTTCCATCACAGTCACAATCGGATGCACGTCCTCTACTCACATGGTCCTGCTCTGACTAATGACCGGAGGCTCTGGAATTAGGCTCAGCAATCGGTCTGCAAGTTGATTCAGTGATAGAGTGGTCAAACCACCCTACCGCTGTCTACCTTGTCCCCTCAGGAGGTGTTGTGACTTATCTATTTACTTCCCTGTTTAAATTCATACGATGTTGTTTTAAATTTATGTTACAAAAAACTACATCTGAAAAAACTGCTGACAGACAATGTGGTGCTCCAGGCTATTCCTCATTTGAATGATACCTTCCCACCAAGGACTATGGCTGAATGGCAGCTGCTCTTTTAATTGTGGAAGCTGTACACTTATGCCATTGGCATCACGCTGGGCTCGCCAGAGATTGATCCGAGCCCCGATACCAGGTTACTTCTCTCCTCCTGCTATTTCCCCCTCTTGTTCTGCGCTCACTCTCATTACCATAGCAACCACTGGTGCAGGGATACTTGAAGATGACAGAATACGAGGGTGGCTGCTTGCAGAGATGCACAGTCTTTTGCAGTGCGCCCCTTCTGTTGTGCACTCATCTTGGATGGCAGTCAGATGGCCTTGCTGATGAGATGCAGCTGCAGTGTGAAGTGATGGACAGGGCAGCGAAGAAACGCTGTCCAGATATCAGATTAGTTTGCTGAGAGCTGTGCTAAACAGAGAACTTCCAGCAACAAGAATCACCAATTGCACCTATTCACCCCCAACTAGGAAATGATCCATTCAGGTAATGGAGTCAAGTCATGGAGTCATACAGCACAGAAACAGGCCCTTCAGCCCACCATATCATGCCAACCGACAAGTACCTATCTATTCTAATCTCATTTACCACTCGGTCTATTACCTTCTATGCCTTGGCAATTCAAGTACCTGTCTGGATACTTGTTATATGTTGTGAGATTACCTGCTCCCCAATGCCTTCTCAGGTTGTGTTCCAGATTCCAACTACCCTCTGGGTGAAGAAATAGATTTGAACCATCACAATTGGAATCTTGGAAGCCTGTTCGCACTGGTGATTGTGGAAAAGAAACCAGCCCCACTGTGCATCTCTCTAACCTTCGCATTCCAACTCAGATTTGTTACTTTGGTTCTTACTCAATATCTACATTGATCATTGAAATAATTATTACAAATAGAAGGGACAGAGTCAAGGCAAAAGTGTTTTGGTTACCAGAGGACATCAGTCTCATTCACAGACCTGTAGGTAGCACAGATTCTGTAGCATCCTTGGATGCTGGAGTGGCAACACCAGTGCACGGTGAGTATCCATGTTACATGCTTGATGACTTCATGTTAAAGTACATTGCTGATCGGAATTGTTTTGTGTGTTGGGTCACCTGCTCTGGAACTCTATGCTGAGTGATCAAGGCTCTCTCTACAAGGGGATCCCTTTTTCACCCTTCCAGTGGCAGCCTCTCTGCTACCTACTTGTGGTAGACAATACCACGATCTCCACGTGCCTCTTCTTCTGACTCCTCCTCCTCCTCTTCCTCTCCCCACTGCTCCAGCTCTGGGGCTCCTTCTTTCAGTAGGTGTGGCTGCCTACATTTCACTAGATGTGTGCTGTATGCATGATGTCTGTGTACTTGCGTGGAATATACTGGACAGCACTCCCAATCTGAAGGAGGGAGTCAAATCACATCTTGCAGACACTTATAGCATTGTCTATCGTGATGCTGGTGTTCGTGAGCCTTCCATTACAGTGGTGGCCTGCAGCAGTGTGAAGGAAGTGCATAGGAGTAAGGAGCCAGGAAGGAAGGTGGTATCATTTGTCCACGGGATCTATCTTTCTGGGCAGTGGCAGCCACTGATGTTGTTTGGCAGGTCACTCCCCCAACAGATGAATGCTGTGTAGGTGTTGGCAGGAGGCACTGAACTGAACATGAGGAACAGCTCCTGATGATCCACCATAAGCTGCATGTTGAATAAGCAGAAGCCTTTTTTGTTGATAGAAATAGGTTGGGATTATTGAGTGGAATTTCGAGTGCCATTACTGGCTGCCTCACTTACGAGAAGCCAACAGTTCCCTCAATCCCACTGTGAGATGCGAGCTCTTCCTCACTGAGATCAAGGTAGATAAAGTCATGCCCCCTTGAGTGAAATGCCTGTGAGATGTCAGATGTAGCAAATAGGGAGACCTGGCCGAGTTCTGCTGTGGCTACTTAGAATGATAATGTTTCAGGGGAATGGACCTTGGCCTCAGTGGAGAGTGTGATCCTGGCATGATGGTGTGGTGCAAGGTCTTCTTCAAGATAGGAAATGGTACCTTTGTAGATTCTCTGGGAATAGGATTCTCTTTGATGGGAACATATTAGATCCTGGGCCAAGGTTCTTATGTCATCCTGAGCAGCCATTCATCACCACATCAATCCCTCCAGTAACTGATAGTATCCACTACTGAGGCTCTGCTGCATGATTATTCCAGCTGTTGAATGCAGCAGCAAAAAAAAACAAAAATCACTCACTGTGGGTTTCAGTTGGGTCTTCAGATGTTTGTGCAGCCTGTCCAGATTTCTGAACGTCCTTGGTCAGATGTCTAAATGTCAGCAGTCTGTCTTGAAACCACAAAAACTACTGCTGAACTTCAAGTAAATCATAAAAGTGGCAAGCTTCTCCCCAAAAGCCAATTTTATAGCCTTAACACTGGAAGAGGGCGTCATGCACAATGGTGACATCATTAGGTGATCAAATTGCGACTGGAAATTTTTTGATCAAGGACCAAATGACATGCAAAACTACCTGGGCCATTTTGCAACAATATTTGGTGCAATCTCTTGAATTCAGCTGTTAACTGAGGTTTACACGCTATTTGTAAGTGAAAAAGTTACAGTATTGGATCCAATTTCTAGGGAGTAGAACCTGCTGCATGTTGTAAGAGTCATGAATTAACACCTCCAGTACAAATGCAAAAATACACCATGGCCCCACAAACCTTCTACTGCTTTATTACAATGGTTGTGTAGCCACTAGGGAGAAGTAACTCCCTTACTCTTACTTTTATCAGAGACACTTTTGGTTTTAAACCTCAGCAAATAATCATGGTTTTTACATGGGCATCTTACAGCAGTTAACCATGCAGTTTGTGGATCCAGCCCGCACAGTGCACATACACCACTGCTGCAGCCTGTTTGAAGTGATGTTGAAAGAGATTAGAGAGAAAGAGGCCGTAAAGGGGAGAGAACAAATTCTTCACCTGTACCAATTCACAGGTCAAAGCACTGAAATGTTACTGGAGGAAGACCTTTCAGTGAGTGAGGTCCTGTGCTGTATTTGTATGGACAGTAAAACTTCAATAATCCACTGTCCAGCTATGCTGAAATCCCAATGGTTCAGCATTTGGCTTGCTAGGTGATGTTTGTTGTGCACTGTTAAACATACAGAGGCATTAATTGCCACACTCCCTTTCAACTCACTTGGGCCCTGGTTCCTGTGCTCCCTTTCAACTTAGCAGGTTTACCAGAGTATTTATTATAATACTGTGTAACATCAAGGAAAAAAATGAAATAAAATTGCGTTGGGGTATTTATGGGAATAACATCTAGTAGTCTGAAAAATCCACTAGTCCAGCACCAAAGTGCTGAGTGTGCCAGATTATTGGAGTTTTACCGTAGTTATGTGAATGTCATCTTATTAGAGGTCCTTGTGACATCATCATATTTTGTGTACATCATATTTTAGGATTTGCTTGTAGAAGGAAACATCTTTGTTTGAAGTGGTGTCCTGTAACATATTTAAACAGAACTTTCCAGCAAGTTAGAACAACTCAAGGTCCACCTTAGGATATATTAATTGATAAGGAGTTAAAACTTGGAGGAAAAATTCAATACACAGGCATTTGAGATAGCAGAGAGCTATAAATTCAGCATACAATCAAAAAGAGAGAAACTATGACATACCATTAACATCCTCAAAACCATTAACATCCTCAAAAGACCCATTATAACCAGAGTTTTAGAACATACATTCAGAGGGAGGTTTGTTTGTGGTCCAGGAGGCAAAGGGATCCAGTCAAAGCTGTTAGGAAGAAAAGACCACCCATTTACTTAGGCATGTAGGATTAGTGACTTACATGGAGAAGGCAGCCAAAAATGCCAGGGCATTTCCTCCTGTACCAGCCACAAAGTTAACAGTAGCCTGCAGACAAAGGATAACTTCAAAGCTTTGGTTCAGAAACAAGGGGATCATCATGTGTACAGAGTGACAGAGTCACTGTTATGGAAGTACTGAAACTGATCTTTTATAGATTCCAAACGCTACACACATCAGAAAGAAGGATGTGGACTATTTCTTGCAAAGTGAAACAAGACAACAGACACGGGTGATCCAACATAAGCACAAAGACTACACATTTCTCATTAGAGCTCCCAAAAGGAATCTGCACAATATTACAAATGCTGCAGATGACACAGAATTTATTTTGTATGGTTTCTATGCTACAAACAACTGCAGTGTCAGTAGAGGTTACATTTCTAATTGATAGGCAATAGAGATGCAGATCAGTAAGGTGGCAGACATTATAGGGAAGGACTCATAAGAAAAACAGCATTTATCCTTAGTGAGGAACAAGGTCACTCAGGCAAAGTTTTGAAAGTCTTGGGACAGTTGCAAAGCATGGAATACAATAATGGTCAGAGTCTCCAGGGACCCATTCTGGTGGAGGTTTGCACTGGTCAATCAGAACTTAATTGGACAGGAGTGTCTCCTGAACAAGCTGATGCTTGAGTCGCCTGATATTGGTAATGAAAGTTTGACTTTCATATTGAATCTTTCCAAACTACTTAACCAGTGAATGTTTACTGGGAGGCCTTTTAACCTCTCTGCTACACTACCATTCAATAAGATCATGACAGATCTGTCACCTGCATCCCACTTCCCTACACCAATGAACTTCTTGATTTTCAAATACCCAAGAGTCTTGATGAAATGTCACCAACTTGAAGCATTAACCTAGTTTCTCTCTCTACAGATGCTGCCTGACCTGAAAAGTACCTCCAGCAATTTTTGGTTTTATTCCAAATTTCCAGCATCTGCAGCTCTTTTGATTTTTTAGAATCAATCTTGGTCTTGAATATACTTATCAATTGAGCTCTCTTGGTTAGAGAATTCCAATGATTCACAAACCTCTGGGTGAAGAAACACCTTAACAGCCAACTCCTTATTTTGAGACAGAGACTGCTGGCTCTAGATACCCCAGCTAGGGAAAACAACCTCCTTGCATCTACCCTGTCAAACCCCATAAGAATGTTCAAGTTTCACCTCTCATTCTTCTAAATTTAAGAGAGATAACTGGCACAATCTCAATAATCTCTCCTCATAACACAATCTTCCCACCCCTCTATCACAAGTATGTCCACTGCATGGATAGGGAGATTTCTTCTCTAACTTCTGGTTCTCAGCAATGCTGTTGCCTGTGCATTAGAGCCAGTTTTCTGGAATGCTTTCCCCCTGGCAGAATACAGAAGGTGGAAACCAGCCCCTTTAAAGCAAGAGCCCATAAAGGCCATCCAGCACAGAGATCTGCTCCATGGTGGGCTTCATGAGAGGGGACAACTTTTCACTCTCCTGGCTCCAGCCTTGGGGAGAGTGCAACATATTAGTAGAACCACAAAGCCAACATGGAAGACTGGCACAGTGATGAAGCAATAGTCTTTATATATTAGATTATAACTTGTGCAATAGGTTTCCATTATGTATTAAATTTCAGTTCACCCTGAATGAAAGGCCTTTTTAAATTCAAGCATCAATAATTTTCTTTACATTTATATGTTGCATAAAGCAGCTTTGTTTAGCATTTCATGTGAAAGGGGGAAAATATTGAGTGATGAGTGGAACTATTCAAAAGAAAGAGATTGCTTGTAGAACGTGGCCGCGTAAGCCAAAGCATGAGATTCAACCCTCACAACACAGACAGAAATGACAAATCATTAGAACAGTTGTCACTTAAGGTTTGAGTGTAGCACTGGGGATGACATGTTCACAGGCTTACTATTTGGGGCAGGGAAGGGGACTGGGGTGGTGCAGTGGAATAGTTGTCTACCATTGCAGTGGAGAACACTGACTGGAAAAACATGTTTTTCTAAACTGGGTTTGATCCTTGACTTCTGACTCTAATGGACACAGGCTTCCATCAGTAGAGAACTATAAAAATATTACATGGAGAGGCTGTCAGCAACACCAAATTTCCACCCTGTGGGATACTGGCCAGACCAGTGTACATACACACACACACACACACACACACACACACACACACACACACACACACACACACACACACACACACACACACACACACACACAGTACAGATCTGAAAACCTGATATTTACTTCTGAAGCAACCCTACACAATTTCGGAGTTAAGAACCCAGCTTCTCATTGTGTAGCCTGTCACCACTATTGCATTGTCGAAGTTATAAAAGAATCACTGGGACTTCAGTTTTAAGTCTACAGGTGACTATATGTAGCAACAAAAAGGTAATATTCCAAAATAGCCAAAGTAACAAATTATTTGCCTCTTCCTTTATGTTGAACTGAAAAACTGGAACTGAAAACACAGTCGTCAAACTAAAACCAATCAACACAAAACAAGTTGCTTGGAGACCAAACGGCTGATCTCCAACAGATAATATGGTGAGCAGGAGCCTTTTAAACTACATGAGGTAGTCATGGTAAGTGATGGGGAACACTTGAGTACACCCAAGTGTTTGCACCAATGAAAATATATTCATTTGTCATTGAGTCATATTGCACAGAAAAGGGCCCTTCAGCCCACCAGGCCCATGCTGACCATTGTACTTATCTATACCAATCCCGTTTACCGTATTTGATTGTGCATGCCTTGCTGCTTCGAATGCAAGTCCAGATGCTTCTTAAATATTGTGAGAATACCTGTCTCCATCACCTCCTCAAGCAGCAGGTTCCAGATCCCATGTGAAAAAAATTCCACCTCAGATCCCCACCGCAATATCTTGCCACTGCAAACAGATTTTTTGCATAATTCTGCATTGTGACATTAATCATGCAATGCATGCACAGGTACCTCCATGCATTTCTGTATCACACACCAGGAGGACAAAGGTAAATATGCACAACTCCTCTTCGAGCAATCAGGTTTCAGGCAAAAGTCACTTGTGTACCATGCAAGAACTTCACTCCACATTAAAAATATGTGCCTAGTTCAAAACAGAAAGAGTGCAGAATTCTAAAATAATCCCCAACTTTGCCAACATTCCAATGAGGAAACAAAGGAGACTGCAAACAGAACTTGTTTCGCAACCCACCTTTTCGCTCTCAATTGAAGTCACCAAAGAGTGATCATTGGACGGGATGTTAAAAAGTCATTCCATCCAATACTGTGGGTTCCCCACCCATCCAGTTAGGTTAAAGTTACTTCCATGATGCCAATGAATACACGAGCTCAAGAAAGTTCAGCATGAAATAAATATGTAAAGAGATAACACAGTAATAAAATGAATGAAAGCAAGCCAATGTTTTATTTGCATAATTATAAGTGACAATGCACAAATGAACTGTGTAATCAGTTGCAGGATGGTTAATCTACCCATCAGATGTGCTGCTGAATAAAGTGTAACCCATCCCATAATGCTTATTGTAATAATCTTACTGTCACTCTATTTGACAGATGTTATTGAAGTAGAGTTTGGTGTTCATTACCAAGCAAACGCCCCCCCCCCGCTAGAATCCTGGGAATAGTATTTAGACTTAATTGTGTATATACTGGGGATGTGTATATACAAAATAACACATTGGACGGAGCTGCCAGCCAGAAGTGCAGGGTCTGCAATCAGAGAGGTATCTGCTCAGCACCAATTGGGACTAACAAACAGACCACAATCAGTGAGGATAGGCAGCAATGCCTCTGGCACGATTATTCTCAACACTGGTGTCCCACAAGGCTGCGTCCTAGCCCTCTACTCTACTTCCTATACATTCATGACTGTGTGGCCAGATTCTGCTCTAACTCCACCTACAAGTTTGCAGATGATACCACTGTTGTAGGCCATATCTCAAACAGCGATGAGTCGGAGTACAAGAAGAAGATAGGGAGCTTAGTGGAATGGTGTCATGACAACAATCTTTCCTTCAATATCAACAAAGAACTGGTCATTGACTTCAGGAAAGGGGGCGGTGTAAATGCACCTGTCTACATCAATGGTGCTGAGGTTGAGGGGGTTGACAGCTTCAAGTTCCTGGGAGTGAACATCACCAACAGCCTGTCCTGGTCAAATCACATCGATGCCATGGTCAAGAAAGCTCACCAGCGCCTCTACTTCCTCAGGAGGCTAAAGAAATTTGGTTTGTCCCCTTTGACTCTCACCAACTTTTACTGATGCACCATAGAAAGCATCCTATCTGGATGTATCACGGCTTGGTACGGCAACTGCTCTGCCCAGGACCACAAGAAACTGCAGAGTGTTGTGGACACAGCCCAGTGCATCACGGACACCAGCCTCCCCTCCTTGGACTCTGTCTTTACCTTTTGTTGTCTTGGTGAAGCAGCCAGCATAATCGAAGACCCCACCCACCCGGGACATTTTCTCTTCTCTCTTCTTCCATTGGGTAGAAGATACAGGTGCCTGAGAGCATGTACCACCAGACTTAAGGACAGCTTCTACCCCACTGTGATAAGACTATTGAAAGGTTCCTTTATACAATGAGATGGACTGTGATCTCATGATCTACCTTGTTGTGACCTTGCACCCTATTGCACTGCACTTTCTCTGTAGCTGTGACACTTCACTCTGTACTGTTATTGCTTTTACCTGTACTACATCAATGCACTTTGTACTAACTCAATGTAACTGCACTGTGTAATGAATTGACCTGTACGATCGGTTTGTAAGACAAGCTTTGCACTGTACCTCGGTACAAGTGACAACAATAAACCAATACCAATAGCTGACTGTCAGTGTAGTCAACCTCTAGAATTATGCAGCTCCCCTTCACATTGATGTTACTGCTTTGACCACAAGTACAAATAGACTCTGGGATAAATGTCAATTCATTTGTCTCTAGTCAGATCCCTGGTGGGCACATCTGCTCATCCACAGTCAGAATAAGTCCCACAGCTGTAAGAAGGACCATTGCCTCAACAAGAATAACTACATGGATGATACATGGACAGGAGAGGTCTGGAGGGTTATGGACTGGGTGCCAGTCAATGGGACTAGCGGAATAAAGTTTCAGCACAGACCAAAAGGGCCAAATGGCCTGTTTTCTGTGCTGTAGTGTTCTATGGTTCTAAGAACATTCTTCAGCTACTCATTGGTAGTAGGATATGAGGTGATGGGGTTGTCTAGGAGAAAGGGAAGTGGACTCTGACTGTCTGTGTCCCGTAAGCGACACACTGATGAAAACCTTTGTGCAGGGACTATGGAAGAAACCCTTTCACATTTACAATTTTGATTGCTCCACCAATGTCAACCACGACCTCAGCCGCCTTCACTTCAAGTCTAAAATTTCCTCTCTCAACCTCCTTTAAGAATCTACTTAAAACCTCACTTTTTGGCAAAGCTTTTTGTCTACTGCCTTACAATCTCCCAATGTAACTGACATTTTATTTGATAGCATTTCTTTGAAAGATCTTGGGAACATTTTACCACATTAAAACACAAACTTAATCTGTTATCGAGCATGAGACACACTTTGTAGTAGTATTGTAAACAGTGACATCAAGTTATATGTGGAACCACAAAGCCCTTAATGACTGATGGTTTATGCTGAACTAAATCTTTGCGAGAAGGGTCAAGCAAGTCCCGATTTGTTGCATGACCTTGGGCATACTTTGTACCCAGCTGCTACAGATCTTATTCATACAACAGCTTTGTTGCTGCCGCAAATATGGCAGTGACTCTAGATTTACCCTCAAGACAGGAAGCACTTACCAGCCAAGGCAGAGCTTGGGGAACACCTGGAAGGAGCACAGAGCAGAAGGCATCTCTTCACACCAAATTGCTTTAGGCCAAATGTCTTTGATGTCCACTCTACTTCATACACTGTACCTACATCTTATAGTGGCAGTAGGCAAGACTTGTCTAGTGAATCACATCTGGCTTCATGACCCTTCAACACAATTGACAGTGGAGCGACTCTTCAGTGGTCATGGACACTGCAGTCAGGGAGTAATAAGTCCATTTGACTGCAGGGGAAAAGAATTTAGTGGTGTTTGCAAATGGAAACAGCATATTCTGTATGAGGGCATTATTATTTTCCATGTTGTATATTAATGAAAAAATATAGAATGTAATAACAAAGTTACTGTGGGTGATATTCATGGTGGTTTTAATTTCTGAAAAATAATTCATTGCAACAATTGTATAATATTTGCTATTTAACAAGCTTCCTCATGGGGAGTGAAATCCAATGAAAATATATTTTACTGTTTCCATTCCAACCAATGATCTGTAAATGCAAGTCCTCAGGAGCTCCGGGAAGCCACACCACATACATGTTTTGATTGTTGGTGTGATTTTAAGGTTTTCCTGTATTGCAGCAGTGACTTCACTTCACTTCAAAACTACTTTAGCTGGTTGCAAATAAAAACTTGAGCTCACGAGAGGCACTAAAGGTATATTCTTTTGTTATTCTTGTGACATCAGACTCTTGGCACATAAAAAGGTTGGTGTTGAGCTGGATTTGGAGGCTTGTGCCACTGGAGATGTGCTCAAGCATCAAAAGCAGTGCCCTTTATTTGATTTTCATGAAAAGTACTATCAATGTGTGAACTTGTTTTCCTTTCTGCTTGACCCATTTCAGGTGACTCATTTTTCACAATTACTCATGGCAGTCAATAAAAAGGAACTAAAGAATGCAAAAATGTTCAAAATTTTTTTTACTGTCCAATATTTTGTTATTATTGCAATAAAATCTGTGCATGCTAACCACAACAGTTATTTGAATTCATTGCCCACACACGACTATACTATTGAAAAAAAGGTTGTGTTTTAGTTCAATTGCCTTTGTTGAATAGAGCCTTTGATATCTTGGAATCCGTTTTCTGGGCAGACTTCATAATTGCAATCTTGTTACCCACCTTTGAAGGCACCCAATGTCAGTGGTACTCCCTTGAAGACAGGAACATCAAAAAGCAAGCCATCCTTCTACAGGTTAATTCCTACATATGGTCTTAGATGAACTAATTATGATTGTAAAGCAACAGATGTTACCCGTCAACGTGCCTCAAAACAGTGATTCTGTAAAGATGAACACAAAAGGATACAAAAACTCATTGTGGCAATATTCACTAATCACTTGGAAGTGCACAATGTCAAACTATTCCCTTATGTAATCTGAAATCAGCACACCATTTGCAGGAATTTTAGAGGGATGACCTCTTCAAATATTTCCCTCTAGGAATTTTGTGCCAGCTGTTTAGGTGGATCGATTCCTCCAGTCTTAATTACCATAAGGAGAATACAACAGATTTCTCAGAGTTTTAATGAGATCAGAAATAAATATTCCATTTCTCTGAACAATTTTTGCAACACAAGCAAAAACTCAAAGAACACAAATTTCGGATAAAGCTGTTCAAAATAAAGGGAGTGATCTGCAACTGTGCTCTCGTTTATTTAAACTTTCTTTAGAAGGAATGGTTTGAATTTTCTGACAGATTTGAAGTGGGCCTCAAGACTGCATCAAATCTTAACTTTTGTACTCAGTGGAATGTTGCAAAACTTGTGCAAGGTCTTTGAAAGCTTAACGAAGAACTCTTATTGCAAGTGGTTTGGTTTCTGTTGCTATTTCTGAAGCTTGACTTCATATTTAATCAAAAGTAGTTGCCAAGATTAAAATGCAAAGCTTAAGTGTTTCTTGAAAACAAATAACTTTTCAGACAATTTGTATCAAAAAGGTACAAAACCTCACATAAACTGTGTCAAAATATTTTTTTATATTTGAAAATGGAAATAAAAGTGTTAAATGCTTGATTGCTTTCACAAGATAGGATAGTGTGATGTACATGCAAAAAATTCACCGGGATTGATTACAGCACCATAAACTGGTACCCATTTATTTATTCAGGCACAGTTGCTAACATTTTCTTTGGTTGACTTCTTCAAAGAAATTGCAAATTCAAGGGGAACATATACATAAGGGCCAAGAATCAACAGTTCCCTTCATTGTGTGCCTACATGTTCAGGATTGTGTACAGCTCATTATGTGGCATTTGGATTTTTATTACCAGACACCCTCTTTACAATCAGTTTCCACTAGGAATAGGGTGAAGTCTGTTAAAAGTCATTCCAATATATGTACAGTAAATTGCCAAATTTGGACAATTTTCTGTATCTGTAAACCATTTTAGTTATAACTAAATCCAGTCAAATAAAGTCCATTGAAGAATTTTCCATCCTCCTCCTTGACATATGTACTAGTCATCCAATTCACTGCAAACAGGTTTGACTGAGAACTCCCTTTGGAATAGTGTTGGAGAACACTTCCCCACAGAGTTCAGATGGAGGAGCTTTGCCACTTAAGAGAAATTTCAGATGGGCCTTAATTGTTGGCCTTGTCACAAAGCCCCCATACAAGAATCAACACATATCATCCATGCTGGCAGACCACAAAACACTCTGGGTCAAGCACTGGCATGAAAAAAAATGTCCAAACTTCACTTGCTGCCATCATGCTTAAAATATTGTCTGCAAACTGCCTTTAGTTGAAATCACCCTTCTCAAGCAATGAACATAGCCACTAACAAAAATTATTTTCCCCTCATTTTCCCTGCGTTCTACAAACCACATGCTAGGAAGAGACAATGGACAGATAGCCTGTCACCACCTAATTTACAATGTTATTCTAACATGTCCCATTGGGAAATATTAAAGAATGGTACAGTTCCCTCTCAGATACTTCCTCACTGTGTGTGATTGTGATTAGAAGCTCACCTGTCTAAGAAACAAGGTAAAGAGCTGTGTTATGATCAGTTGGTAAGTCTCCCACAATGAAATTTAGTACAGGTCTCCCCAGGTTACAACAGGGTTCTGTTCCTGAGAACAATTATCTACATGTTGGTGAGGTACAGATCCTCCCAGATTATGAACACCTGAATTATGTACAGCCCGTACACGTGAACAGGTGTTTGGAAGACCGACGGGTAACCTGAATAGTTCACATTGGAAATGTGGCCGCAGGCAATATATTTAAATAAAAACACAGGCCAATGAAGGGAAATGTGTAGTTAAACCAGCACATTTAACTCAACCATTCAGATCTCTCTGCAAGATGCAATGATGTTGCCACAAACTGAGTTCCCACACAGAAGATACCCACAGCAGCCAGCAAGTCCATTCTGCCGGTCTTCCAAACACTTGTTCATGTGTATGGGCCGTACATAATTCAGGTGTTCATAACCTGAGAGGATCTGTACTTCACCAACATGTAGATAATTGTTCAGTGTAGGAGAGCCTAAACAAAAGTCTCAGCTGTCCATCACCTGCAGTGTCAAAGATGCTTTCCACATATTGCCAGGTTCCCTGAGCTGAAGATGACCATGTCTGCAAAGGACTCTTTAATTGCCCTATTTGCAGTTAAACGTTTTTTGGAAATACAAGCTTACACAATTCCCACAAGGTATATGTTATTCAATTGACAATGAAGAAAACTCATGGTACTGCTGTTATGTCTAAGTCATCCTCGTTTGTCAAAGCATGTAACTTATGCACAGGCCCAGGGCTTTTGCACTTCTTGTACATGCATGGAAACAAGATAAGTGTCACATATCACATAGTGAAAGTGATGTGACTCTTGAATATTTCAGTAGTTGCTATCTGGCAGCAATTCTTGTTTTAAAAAAACTACACAATAAAGCATTCTAAAATTAAGGCAGAAATATTCTGGCACCTTGAATTTGAGGACTGACATTTGTAACACACCCATGAATCTTCATAAGGCATAAATATGAACTGGGCAACTAAAAGTATCCTACTTGAGAACAATACTGATGCTAACATTTTCTGAAGAAGACCCAAGCACAATAAATGGCAGTGACATCCATTGCAGTACCAAAGGAGTGCTACACTGTCAGAGGTGCCATTTTTCCCCAATGAGACTGGTAATGGAGACCCCGTGCTCTCTGTTAGATGGATGTAAAGAATCCATGGCTCTACTTCAAACTGAGTTATCACTCGTGCCCCGGTCAATAATTACCTCCCAATGAACGTCACCATAAACAGATTGGTCAGTATCACATTGCCCTTAGTGAGACCTTGCAAATTGGCTACCACATCAGTTGGTTACTAAGTTCTTTAAGATATCTTCAAGTTGTGAACAATATGCAAGTATGTTCTAATCAGCTCACTACCCCAAAAAGAAAAAAAAATGTTGCAACTCATTCCTGTATTAGTAAATCCTTGCTACTGATTATCAAAGTCTTAAACCTTAGTTATTTTTACTTTCTTCCCCAACTTTTAAACAAACCATTCTTTCCTTTACTACATTTCTCTTTTCATACCTCATTTGATTCTAATACATTCTCCTCATTTGCTGCCATTTCTTTCTGAAGCTTGATATCTCATTGGTTAAGGAGATACATAGTTGATCCCATTGTTCATTGAGATCCCTTGCCATTGCTATTAACAGCTCATATTTTCACCAAGTTACACCCATTGCAAAGAACACAAGAAAAAAGGAACAGGAGTCGGCCATCTGCACCTTTGAGCATGCTCTGCCATTCATCAAGAACATGGCTGATCTTCCACCTTGTGCTATTTTATAGCACTATACCCACAAATGCTCAATGCCTGGAAATCCTTTGATCTCCATTTTGAAAGATTGCAAGGATTGAGCCTCCACAGCCCTTCAAGGTAGAGAATTTCAAACATTCACCGCCTTCAGAAGAAATTTCTGCCCATCTCAGTCCTATATCGCCTATCCCTTGTTTTGAGACTTAGACTCTTCATTCAGGGGAAGCATCCTCTCTGCCTCTAGCCTGTCAAGCCCTTTAGGAATTTTGTACATTTTATGAGATCTCCTCTCATTTGTCTGACCTTTATTCTTACAACACCATTTACTTATAGCAATTGTATTTGTCCTGTATGGACCAGTTACTCTGTTCACAAAAGTTTACATTTGGGAATTTTTTTGCTGCACACTTATTTGATGATTTATTTATCTTGGATTGTTAATCACTCCATGAAGCAAGTGCATATCAGCAGCAAATTATACAATTTTGCATCCTACTAACAGACAAAGGTCAGGAGGAGTTGCTGTGTGGATCTGCAATGTAATATTAAAGTAACCCAACGTTCCTGAAAAGTAAAGTTAAGCAGGCAAAACATCAGGAGAATCCAAAAATTAACTCATTCCTACTGCAAAATAGTTCTATTGCTCATCAACCAACCACACTGTTCACACTGGAGATGAGAATACTTGGACTTAACATGGAACCCCTTTTTTGAATATGTATCCCGTGTTTTAAGATAAACCGTAACCTACAAAAGTAAGTTCAGAACTCAGAATTTCCCTTAATTTAAATTATAAGAGAAAAACTCATACACGTGCTCCATCGTCACCACAGTAAATACACAATGACAGGTTTATAAATGGCCTTGACATCACTTCGAAGCCCTCAATCTATTTCTGAAATGCAGTCATAGTTGTTGCGGTGTTACTACTGTACACAGCAGTATCCCGCATTCTACGATGGGCCACACTCTGAAGTAAGAATGGACGTTACATCCACGTTCATTAGTCCATGTCAATGAGATTTTGCACCGCAGTTTGGTGGAAATGACAGCCAGTAAATGGGACCACGAGGAAAACCGGGATGTGGGCAAAGAGAGCCAGTCACCGTGTCTCTCCGCAACCAACTCAGATTGAAGGATGGGTGAAATTAACACCAACAGTGAAGAAGTTAGAGCAACTAAATTCAATTTCACATCGGGCGCTGGAGGAGAAAGGCTGGGAGACGAATTGATGTTTGGAGATTGGACTGCAAAAAAAAGGACAAGATAACAAAAGTTTTGATTTAATTTTCAAATGCCATTTTCTTTTTAATGTTAACCAGTTGCAATCTGAAAGGTTGAGACCCCATACTCGAGTTATTTTGTTTTTGGTGTTCGGAGAATTCTTTGGCCACGATTAACGCCGAGTTATTGTTATAAGGGATGTCTGACACGATCCCGGATTCTAAGCTCCAAACCCTGCTCTAACTTTCTGTGGCGACTTTGGTTCCTGTCCCGTTCGGCTACTCAAGGAGTCAAGCAGCAACATGAGAATGTCAAGAAGCTGATGGCAGAGAGCTCATTTCGACTAGTAACGTCCCGGGTTTCCACATTTATCTGGCGCTGCCTGGTTATTGTGACGTTTACACACACACACACACACACACACACACACACACACACACACACACACACACACACACACACACACACACACACACACACACACATTGACAGCAAACGCTATTATCTCACTGTTAAATTATGTGCCCAAGAAACTGATAGCGAGTTGTTTGGTTATTGTTGGCTTCGGGAGAGATGTCCCCTTGGACACGAGGGTGACTGCCCGCCCTTCGTTAAATAGCGCCAAGGATGTTCTTAAAAACACGCACCTGAATACACACTTTCATATCTGAACAATCGCCTGTAGTCTTAGCTGCTGTATAGCGGACGGGCGGGATAAACAAAAACACAAACCATTTTAAATTGGGTTTTGCTGCAAAGAAAAAAATCTATGTTCTGTTATAGAAATAAAGCTTGCCGTTGGAAATTAAGTGTGCAGTGGGTCCCGTTAACGCTGCTCCATGAATCCTGAGTGAAATCATTCTCAGTTGCAGGTGGGACAACTATTGCCCGATCAAGTGTGACACTCACTGAAGATTCACTGACGGCCGGTCACCCGACCCAAATGCAACAGCGGTGTCACCCGGTGCGGTAGGAACCCCGGCTCCGCACAAATCAGGTGAGCGGCGAATGGAAACGGCCAGGGAACAAAGTCACAGGAGCGCCAGCTAATCTCTACGGTCACACGTTACTGTTCAATCGCACGGGTACTGGGAGGAGGGGGGTGATGTTCAGTTCCAAATCCAACAGGACGAAACCCAGACAGGTACACATTACAGCCGTCCCAGCGATACCGGTGTTTTCCATACTACACACAGCCCTGCTGTTTGCCTTAGTCCTACTAAGTACGACTGTGTGTTCCCTTCCCCGAGTTTTCCCGGGACACATTGCAATCCCAGGACATTCCCGTGCCGCTCGCCGACTTCGAAAGTCCTAAGATTGTCCCGGGATAAAGGAAGACTCAGGACAACGTATATAAATAACTAAGCTTCCCCACGCCGCTCGGCCGGACTGTCCACTCGTCGCAAAAACTGCAGGAATGAGTACTAGCAACAAAAGATGAAACTCATCGCAACTTACCGCCGCCATCTTCAGGACAGTCGCCACTGACAGGAGGAGGGAGGAGAGGCGAGTGCAGCCGAGAGCTGGCTCGCCACTGCGGCCAGTGTCCGGGGTCCAGGACTGGGTCTTGGCCGCTGGAGTCGGTCTCCCACTAGCGCGCTGTCTCTGCGTGGTGTGTCCCGATTCCCGAGCGAATTTCCTCTGCAAATGTTTGTGTTGCCTTTGCATTTGCTCTTCGGGATTTTGTTAAACCACCAGAACTTTTTTTTTGTACAGCAGCGTATATCCCCAACATATCTAACCAATTTAACCCAGAGAGCCATAAAGGCAATTGGTCTGATGACCCTCTTATTGTCACTTTTAACTATCCAGCCGCCGGTGGCCCTGACAACTTTCTGTCCATTATTACCAGTTGGTGCACACAACTGTGTTACAAAATATGGGAAATGTCCCCACGTGTTATAATTAGTACAATTAATGAAACCCAGTGGGGTTGTTTACTAAAAAGGGAATATTACCTTTAGGGTTCAGTTACCCATATTTCTGATTCCAAGTCGGGATTGGGAACTAATATCCCATTCCAACAAAATGGTTTACCCTGATGTTCTGGTACAGTGGCGCGACATCGTCAGAGGAGTTGTCTTTCTGATGAGCCCATCATTCTTTCGGATACATGTAAAAGATGGCATTTTCTGCCTGGTGTTCTGGCCAATATTTATCTCACAGATTACCTGGTAATTATCACATTGTTTGATCAATAGTATATGTGATTAGGTTGCAGTGTTTCCTTCATGACATTCACCTCTACACATTAAAACCAGTTCACTTCTGTAAATCTTTTGGCAACTCAAAAAAAAAGCCTCATAAATGTAAATTCTTTCACCTCAAATTTCAAAAATTATCAAGAAGGGAATTCTGCGCAGGATGAACGGACTCTGCCAATGGATTTAACCTTGTAATGTCATAAGAGAATTTCCACTCCATTTTCCAAACAAAAAGCAAAACTATTCACAAGATGTTCATTCCAACAGGATTCCAAATTACATCAACATTTGATTTCATTTGGGAAATATTTTTTTCAATCAATGGGCATACTTCACTGGAAGTTTCAAAGAGCTGTTAAAAGCTACACAAGAACACAGGAGCACAGAAATCTACTGTGCTGAGATCTTAATCCATAGTTGCTTGTAAAAGGAATTTATTCAAATAAGGAATTAGATTCTTTATATAATGTTCCTGTGTAAGATCTCCTCACCAATATTTGTTGAAGCTGCTTTGTTGGATTTATCGCAAAATTTCTTCTTAGTGTTACGGATGGTACAACCATCAAGTCCAGGACTGTCATTCCAGTTCCTTTCTTTGAACATCAGATAGTCTTTCAGCTACAATATGTCCCTGTAGTAAAAACAGAAGTGCAGCCTTTTTGTGTTTTCAGGATATAACAGACTATAAGATTGAATTTGCAGGATATTTCAGTTCAATCAAACCATTAGGTGAAGAAATCTGAGAGCAGAGTTTCCATTCATTTTCAAATGCAATGGCCTGAGGTAGATTATTGTGGGCAGTTTTTATTATATTCTCAGCAGATCTCATGAGAAAGCTATAAATAAATACATGGTTTATGACTTCTCAACAGCAATTTAAAGGATTAGGTGTTGTATTCACCAAGTGCAGGTTCACAACCAGCCAATGGGACTCTTGCCCTGAGGGAGCTGCCGAATATAGGGCTCTCCAAGGCCCCCGTGCAGCTAAGTATGATTTAAATGAGGTACATTGTACTTAGATTTAACAGCAAGAACTTAAGTTTAGTTCTCATAATGGCTTTATGTAATAAATCAAAACAGGGCAATTCACAGGAACATTATCAAACAACATTTTACAACAGGCCACATGATATTGGGGCAGGTAACCAACAGCTTGGTCAGTAAGACAGATTTTGAGGAATATCATGGCAGGAAACTGCAGATGGTTGTGGACACAGCTCAGCATATCGCAGAAACCAGCCTCCCCTCCATGGACTCTGTTTACACTTCTCGCTGCCACGGTAAAGCCACTAGCACAATCAAAGACACCACCCACACTGGACATTCGCTCTTCTCCCCCCTCCCATCGGGCAGAAGATACAAAAGCCTGAAAGCATGTACCACCAGGCTCAAGGACAGCTTCTATCCCACTGTTATAAGACTATTAAATGGTCCCCTAGTATGATAAGGTGGATTCTTGACCTCACAATCTACCTTGTTATGGCTTGCACCTTATTGTCTGCCTGCACTGCACTTACTCTATAACTGTAACACTTTATTCTGCATTCTGTTATTGATTTCCCTTGTACTACCTCAATGCACTGTTGTGATGAAATCATCTATATGGATGGCATTGCAAAAGAAAGTTTTTCACTGTACCTCAGTACATGTGACAATAATAAAGCAATTTACCAATTTAAAACTGTGAGAGAGGTGGAAAAAATAGTTGGGGAATTTAAAACCTGCGGGTCAAAGCATCGTTACCAACGGCAGAGCAATGAAAAACAGGACATGAGGGTGAAGGCATCAGGAGTTTCAGAGAGCTGGAAGTTTCAATAAGTATAATATTTTGTGATATGATTTTCATTATTATTCATTCCTGTAAGTCAATGTGGACACTTAATGTATATGTTGTGATGAGTCTGGGGAGGAGTGATGTGGCACAGAACTTCCAAGCTCCAGGAAATCTAAATCTGCCTCTGCTAATGACTCCCTAGCATGCCCTTTAATGTAAAAAAATTAAGTAATCAGTGGATTCTAGGGTAAATCTGAAACTTTGCTGGGAACAACTTTTTGTTCAGCTTGTTTTCAAGTTATTTAGATAAAGAAACTAAATTCCTTCCACATGAACAAAAAGGTTTCAGGGCATTTATGGAGAATATTATGCTGATTCACATTGATTATTCTGCACAGTATGATCAGACTGTGATTTTGCAGGCGCACACACAGTTTGTGATGCTCATTGAATCTTCAGCTGACTAGTTGCTGTCTCTGAATTGAAGGTGGAATGAAGGAAGTTTGAAGTGTCCTGCTAAAATGTTAGTAAAGTTAGTGGAAAACACAGAAAACAACTTAACAGGCAGTTAAACATTTTATCATGAACAAGATAACATTTTAATGGTTTTAATTTATAATAATCTTATTTGAATCTAATGTCACTGATCCTGGCAAAAAATGACATATAAAACATTTGTGTTTGAGCAACATGATTAGTTTGACTAATCCTTTCTTTTACTGGTATTGGTATTGGTTTATTATTGTCACTTGTACTGAGGTACAGTGAAAACCTTGTCTTGCATATCGATCATACAGGTCAATTCATTACACAGTGCACTTACATTGAGTTAGTACAGGGTCCATTGAGGTAGTACAGGTAAAAACAATAACAGTACAGAGTAAAGTGTCACAGCTACAGAGAAAGTGCAGTGCAATAAGGTGTAAGGTCACAACAAGGTAGATCGTGAGGTCAGAGTCGATCTCATCGTATTGGTAGATCTCCTAGTGGGACATTTGGGATTATTTAAGTTTGTTGAAAACAATGTGAGGAAGGGCTGTGTAAAAAGCCACATAAAACTAAGAGCCATTTTTTAGCAAGTGAGTTTTGGTGTCAGCTTAATTTGCAGCCCATAATGAAATGCCTCAGGCCAACTTCTCAACCATTCTGGGCAAGAAGTCACTGGCAAGCAGTAGAAGTCTGACAGCTTGGTTATTGACTGCCAGCACTGTCTAAAGTGGCAGATCAGCCAAACTCCTGCCACTCCTGTCTTACCTCAAGCGACTGGCCTCAATCCATATCCTTACTGGATTGGTCTGGCATCAATCTCACCACCAATTTTAGTTGAAGCCTTTTGGTATTAAGTACGGTTCTGCCCTCATGATTACAATTGGACTGGACATTCACATGCTAAGAAGGAGCCAGCCATGAGATGTTCAGTGGAGTAAGTCATCCCTGGAAGCTTCAGACTAGTGTATAACCAGGGTAAAGGAAACTGATGACACTCCCAGTTTCAACCTAATTATCGTAAGAATAATAATAAGGAACAAATCATGAAAGAGATGTTGAATGAAGAAGTCAGTTAGAATCCTGCCATTTCACATCTGACCTGGGAATTTGTATGACTAATTGTGATAAAGGGAAGGGCTTGTCCTACACCTGCAGTAAAGATCCTGTTTGAAATAACTTTCAAATAAACTCATTTTTTCATCATTTATTTGCAGGTTGTGGACGTGGCTGGCAATGCCAGTATTTATTGTCCATCTCTGTTTGCCCCTGAACTTAGGAGGAAGCTGAGAGTCAATCACGTTGGTTGGTCAGGAGTATAGGCCAGCCACACTGATGATGGTAAATTTCCTTCCCTGATGCACCAATAGTAGGATTTTTCACAATAATCCAGTTGTTTCATAGTTACCATTTCTGAGACCAGAAATTTAATTCCAGATTTATTTAATTTCTTCAGTTTAATTTCCCCAGCTGCTGTGGTGGGATCTGAACTTATCTCCCAGAATCAGAAGTCTAGATCTCCAGGTGCTGGTCCAGTAACTTAACCATCCCACTACCATTGTTGGCATCCCCCTTATTTGACATTGAATTAGTACTGAGAAGGCTGATAAAGGACTGCGTAGGAAACAGAAATTTCATGGATTGTTCAGTCAATGAGGTATTTTTGAATTGTATTCACAGGTATAACAGGAAATGCAACAGCCAATTTACATGCACCTATGGTCTAAAAACAGCAATGTTATAATGATCAAACAATCTGTTTTAGTTTTAGGTTAATTATTGAGCAGGACACCACAGAGAACACCCTTCATTCCTTTGAAATTGTGCAGTGGGATCTGTTATGTCCAGTAAGAAAGGGATTAGCACACTTGAAAGACTGCTCCTGTTACAGTGCCGCATTCCTTCAGTACTTCACCTGCCAAGACTTTGTAATCGTGTCCCTGAAGTGGAAGCTGAAGCCTGAATGTTCTGAGTCAGAAGCAGGAGAGCTGCTGTTGAGTCATGCCTGATAGTCGAAGCCACTCAGATGACAAACTGCCTCTGTGTTCAGACCCAGCAAGGGAACAAGTTCAATGAGGGCAACAAAAGAAATAAAAACACTCAAAACAGCTATCAATACTGTGTCTGAAGGGAAATGAGAATGGAAATAAGGCAAGGTCCACAATATAAGTAAGAGAAAAGAAAGCAAGTCAAACCGGGGCTGTGAGAAGAATGGACCCATCCTTGCACACCACAAAACCATTGGCACATTCAACTCAACACCAACATGAAGCTGCCATTTGGTGTCAGTCCCACAAATCAGTCCCGACAGACCCTAACAACCACGCTGTAAACCATCTATGCCAGCACTTCAGTGACGTGAAATAGATGTAATGGTGCAGAAGGAGACCATTCAGCCTGCCAGTTTAATGCTGGATTTTAGGACAACAATCCCATCAGTCCCATCCCCTCACTGTTTCCCCATGACCTATGGACTACTCTTTTTTGTGGCAATCCAGTTTCCTTTTCAAAGCCCTGGTTGACTCTGTTTCCATCATTTCCACTGGCAACGAGTGCCAGATCTTGCATAAAAAACTTTTTCTCACATCTTTTGCCCAGAACTTGAAATCTTGCCCACAGTGTATGGATATGTCTGTAAAATGCTTTACTAACATTTTGATTTCTTAATTCACATCAACTTTGAGAAATTGCACTGTTGACCAGAACCTTCAAATGGGGAGTTGATTAACAGCCATCCCAAGCACTGATATTGCATTGGGTCTTCATCTTCATCTTTCTCATTCTCCTCCTCCTCTTCAGGGAAGTGTTTCTCCCTCCAGTCCTCTCTGCTGATCCATCTGGTGTTTAACCTTGCACACCACAGTTATAGTAGAACCCCTATCTGAGGATCCATAAAGAACATCTCCACTCCTATTGAAGCACCCTGCATGCTTCTCAACCATACCAGTAATCCACCCATGACAAATCTATTTGTTGTATGCCTTGAATTATGTTTTTGGTGCATAATGGTGAGGTTCCCCATGGTTGACATTGACCATTAATGAAGGTATCCCTTGTCACTTAGTCGACAAACCTTGGGTCAGGGGTATTGGGCTGTAGTAGTTTGGAAGCACCATGGTGCACTGTGGTAGCTCGCACTGAATCTGGTGCAGATTTGGAAGAATTTTCTCACAAGCTGAACATGAGTGGAATGAAGTACCTTCCAACTGATTAGTATTGCTGGTTGGTTATGGGTTACTTGGTCTGCCATGTGTGTCATAAAAGATACCTTGCCCATGTAGAATGATAGGCAATCTGTGTACAAGCTCACCATGGCTTTTGTCGGAGGCTGGGTATTCTGTGTGGAGTGATTCCATTCCTGTATCTCCTGATCCTTTCCACCAGCTAGAAAGAACAATCAAAGAGTATCCTGGGCATGTGGCAGCTCCAATGATGCTCAATAAGCTCGACATCATGCATGATGAATCAATCTGCTTGACTGGTATCTCATCCATCACTATAAACCTTTACAGTCCACATCAACAGTGCACTGTGATTGGAGTATGAACCATGTATAACACACAGTTCAGCAGGTTACTAAGGCTTCTCTAGCAGGATCTTGCAAACCTGCTAACAAGCAAGGGCAGGAAGCACAGCTGAATATCACAATGTCCAATTTCCTTTTCAGGTCACACACCTTCTAGACTTACAAATGTGTTCTTCCATGGTGGTGGCGATAGGGGGGTGGGGTTGGGGTTAGGGTGGCAAATGGTGAACTTCCTAATCTAACAACCTTCTGGGTGTGCCTTCATCTGCCAGACTGTAGCAGTCCAGTAACATCAATCTCCACCTCCCCAAGGGCAGTTTGGGAGAGCAATAAACACTGGCCTTGCATGCGACAACCACATCCTGTGAATGAATAAAAAAAAAACCATAAATGTTTTAAGACAACCATCAGCTGCAGTTTCTTGTGCTTTGCTGGGAATGAGCTGACAGCTTTATAATTCCATATGAAATTGGACTCTCGGGAAGGCACATTCTGGCCTCTGAGGGTTGAATTTTTAAAAGTGTGCTCTGCTATATCCTGCTACAGATTAAGTTCATTTATTAATGCTGTCTGCAGTCCTTTTGCTGCATTTTTACTGGTGCATTACTTCTCAGTTTTTGCTAAGCTCTTGCACTTTCTTTTGAATGTTCCCCTGAAAGTGATGCTGATCACTGCAGTTTAAGTTGCAGCAATAAAATATCTTGTATCTTGCAAATCCTCCAGATATGCTTCAACTGAGAGATTTGGAAAAGGATTATCTGAAAAGAGATCAAGAGCACATACAAGAACATCAAAGGTGATCTTTAATCACACATTTGGTGATCTAGGACTTCCCACTAACCTCATGATAAACATGAACTAAAAGGACATTCATACAATTAATGTATATGCTGTCTATGACCAATCAATGGCAAACAATGTCCTGACACATTCAGCGTCAATGAGGTTGCAAGATAGATGGAATCACGAAGACCTGAGATATGTACAGTGCGTTTGGGGAGGGTTTAAACTAATATGGCAGGGCAATGGGAATCCATGCAGAAAGATAGAGGGAAGCAAAGCAGAGACCAGAGCAAAAGTTAGAAACGAGAAAAGTAAGAGTGGAGTACAGAAAAGTCAAACGCAATGGACACAAAGGTTACTAGATTCTAAAAGGACAATGAGTATAAGGGCACTTCAACTGAATGCCCATAGTATTCGAAACAAGGTCAGTGAACTTGTGACACAAATCGGTACAAAGGGGCATGATTTAATGGACATTACAGAAACATGGTTGCAGGGTGGAGATGAGTAGGAATTAAATATCCAAGGGTATCAGGTAATATGGAAGGATAGGCAGGAAGGTAAGGGAGGTGGATATTGCTCTTAATTAAGAATGAGATCAGGGCGATAGTGAGAGATGATATAAGATTGAAGGAGCAGAATGTTGAATCCATCTGGGTAGAGATTAGGAAAAGTAAAGGGAAAAAAGTCACAGGTGGGAGTTGTCTGTAGGCCACTGAATAATAACATTACAGTGGTACAGGCAATAAACCAAGAAATATTTGATGCATGTAAGAACGGAATGGCAGTTGTCATGGGGGACTTTAACTTCCACATAGACTGGCTGAATCAAGTTGGTCGAGACAGTCTTGAGGAGGACTTCATAGAATGCATCCGTGATAGCTCTCTTGAACAGCATGTTAGTGACCTACAAGGGGAAATGCTATCTTAGATCTGGTCCTGTGCAATGAGACAGGTAAAATTAACAATCTTGTAGTTAGGGATCCTCTTGGAAAGAGTGATCATAATATGATTGAATTTCTCATTCAAATGGAGGGTGCAATAGTTCGATCTAAAACCAGTGTATTATGCCTGAACAAGGGAGGCTACAACGGGATGAGGGAGGAGTTGGCTAGTGTAGACTGGAAACACAGGCTATATGGTGGGACAGTTGAGGAACAGTGGAAGACTTTCAAAGAGATTTTTCACAGTGCTCAACAAAAGTATGTTCCAGTTAAAAGCAAGGACAGTAAAGGTGGGGAGAGCCAGTCATGGATAACTAAGGAAATAAAAGAAGGCATCAAGCTAAAAGTTCATGCTTACAAAGTCGCCAAGAGTAGTGGGAAACTGGAAGATTGGTAAGACTTTAAAAAGCAACAAAGAACCACAAAGCAAGCATAAGGAAAGGGAAGATAGATTATGAAAGTAAACTAGCACAAAATATAAAACAGATAGTAAAAGTTTTTATAATTATTTAAAGCAGAAAAGGGTGGCTAAAGTGAACATAGGTCCCTTGGAAGATGAGAAGGAATTAATATTGGGTAATGTGGAAATGGCCGAGGGCTTGAACGACTATTTTGTGTCAGTCTTCATGGTGGAGGACACGTCTAACATGCCAAAGAGAGATGTTATGGATGCAGTGGGAGGTGAGGACCTCGATACAATCACTGTCAGTAAAGAAGTAGTGATGACCAAACTAGTGGGCCTAAAGGTAGATAAGTCTCCTGGTCCTGATGGGATGCATCCCAGAGCACTGAAAGAAATGTCGGAAGTTATAGTAGAGGTGTTTGTGATAATTTACCAAAATTCTCTGGACTCTGGGCAGGTCCCAGCAGATACATCTGGATAGAAGTGGTTCCATCATGCAAACACAGCTGGATTCAGGAAGGGCAGGTCCTGTTTGACAAACTTACTGGAGTTCTTTGAGGATATAATGAGCACAGTGGATAGAGGGGAACAGGTGGATATCATAGACTTGGATTCCTAGAAGGCATTCAATAAGGTGCTGCGTGAAGGACTTATCCATAAGAGAAGGATGCATGGAGTTGGGGGTAAGGTATTAGCATGGATAGAGGATTGGTTAACCAATAGAAGGCAGGGAGTTGAGATAAATGGGTGTTTCTCTGGTTTGCAATCAGTGGTGCGTGGGGCGCCGCAGGGGTTGGTGCTGGACCTGCAACTGTTCACGATATACATTACCAATTTGGAAGAGGGGACCGAGTGTAGCACATCTAAATTTGCTGATGACACTAAATTGAGTGAAAAAGCAAGTTGTGCAGAGGATGCAGAGAATTTGCAGAGAGTTATAGATAGATTAAATGAATGAGCAAGGGTCCGGCAGATGGAGTACAATGTTGGTAAATGCGAGGTCATCCACTTTGGAAGGAAAAATAGAAGATTTTACTATTATTTAAAGGGCGAAAGATTGCAGCATGCTGTTGTTGAGAGAGACTTGGGAGTGCTTATGCATGAATTGCAAAAAGTTGATTTGCAGGTGCAACAGTTATCATGAAGGCAAATGGAATGTTGGCCTTCATTGCTGGAGGAATTGAATTTAAGAGCAGGGAGGTTATGCTGCAAGTGTACATGGTACAGGTGAGGCTGCACCTGGAGTAATGTGTGCAGTTCTGGTCTCCTTACTTGAGGAAGGATATACTGGCTTTGGAGGCAGTGCAGAGGAGGTTTAACAGGTTGATTCTGGAGATGAGGGGGTTAGCCTATGATGAGAGATTGAGTCACCTGGGACTATACTCGCTGGAATTCAGAAGAATGAGAGGTGATCTTATGGAAACATATAAAATTATGAAAGGGATAGATAAGATAGAGGTAGGAAAGTTGTTTCCACTGATAGGTTAGAATAGAACTGGGGGACATAGCCTCAAGATTCGGGGGAATAGGTTTAGAATAGAGATGAGGAGAAACTGCTTTTCCCAGAGAGTAGTGACTCTGTGGAATTCTCTGCCCAGGGAAGCAGTAGAGGCTACCTCATTAAATATATTTAAGACACAATTAGATAGATTTTTGCATAGTAGGGGAATTAAATGTTATGGGGAAAAGGCAGGTAGGTGGATCTGAGTCCACAGCCAGATCAGCCATGATCTTATTGAATGGTGGAGCAGGCTCGATAGGCCAAATGGCCTACTTCTGCTCCTATTTCTTACATTCTTCCAGGAACTTTTTGGGTGGCACAGTGGCACAGCTTTTAGAGCTTCTGCCTCACAGCTCCAGGGACCTGAGTTCAATCCCAACCTCTGGTGCTGTCCATGTGGAGTTATAGTACGTTCCTGATCTGAGGTTGGTAGGTTAAAGGGCAACTATAAGTTGTCCCTAGTTTGTAGGATGTGGTAGAATAGGAATGTGTGTGGGGGAGGCGGGGAGGAATAAATTGAGATTAGTGTAGGATTACTGTAAAATGGGTGCTTGATTTTCAGTGTGGACTTGGTGGCCAGAAGGGCCCCTTTCGATGCTGTATGTCTCCATAAATTTGAGACAGCTATGAGCAAGAACAGGGGGTAACATTCATGAAGTACTTAGTTCAAGAAGGGTTCTTGCAGAGGTGGAAAAAGTTGATTAAATTACAAGTGATAATTTCAAAAGAGAGTTGCTGAGAATCAAGGACCATTTGAGGCCAGTGTAGACAGCAATGCTGTAGCAGCAGCAGGAAGTTTCATTGCGACTAGGATATTCCAATGAAAATGGAGACACAAGAGACTGCAGGGGCTGGAATCTGGAGCAACAACCAAGGTGCTGGAAGAAGTCAGCAGGTCAGGCAGCATCTGTGGAGGGAAATGGTGGGAAAAAGTTGGGGAATGGTGCCAGAGTAGGTTTGGAACATGGACTGCTCCACGTAGCCAATGAAAGATGAAGGGTCTTGAATGTCCATTTCCCCCCACAGATTCTGCCTGACCTGTTGAGTTCCTTCAGCATCCTGTTTGTTATATTATGATGAAAACACTGGTTCATATTTCAGTGGCTAAGGAGGAATATCAATTGGTGTCAGGGGCTTTGTGCTCTCCAGTGTTAAGCTGAAAGGAAATTATTCCATAACCCAGACTATATAAGGAACCCTGGGTTTTATTAACGTACCTGAGAGATCAACTCTTCCTTGCTCATTGCATTTGCTTCAGTAGCATTTCAAAAGGAGCAGGCATCTCCATATCTTCCATCTTCACAATTTGTTTTGTGAAACAATAATTTCTTTCCTCGCAAGCTGGATCTGGCAGTCCCAACACAGGTTCCACCATTGCACAGGCAGAGCCCCTGTAGCTGAGCTGTTCCCTTCAGGATGGATAATATTTTTATTTCATTTGTGGTAACACTCCCACTAAGTTAGAAGATGCAGAGTATGACCCCACACTCTAGATAGCTGCAGTGAGCAAAGACAGGAGCTGCATGACATCCTGCTACATTTTAGCTGTTAAGTCCCCATGAATTGCTTCAGGACTGGGGCTGTATATAAATACAAAACACAGACAGTCCCCGGGTAACAAACAGGTTCCATTTCTACAGACGTCCTTAAGCTGATTTTGTCCATAATTCAGAAAATACACAAAAATCGCTCAATATAGTAACCATATCTCCACAGTATTATGACGAATGGCATCAAACACATAAGACTGACAAGAAAGAAGAATTACTTAAAGTGGAGAGAGAGAGGAAACTAGTTCTGTCATTCGTAAGGACAAATGCATGTGTGCATTTTGGACTTCTGAATTTAATAATATCATGGGAACTTGTTTGGATGTAAAGGTGACCATGTTGTGCATTCCTCACCCAGGGATGGCCTGTATTATTGTTGACTAACTATGCTATTAGCTGTTTTTAAGGTGTTACCTGACATGTTCATGCTATGGGCTAGTAGGCAGGTAATCACCCTCAGACATCACAGTGGGCCAGAACTGCTACCAGCAGGAAACTGTGCAAACGCATGCACTCTATCCCTGACGTATGTGGTCAGCACAAACTTATCCATCGCATATCTTCCATTATTATCTTGAGCTCGAGCTGCTCTGAGGATAAGGGATGGCTCCGGCAATGACAGGCTTTTCAACACGTTCAGGGGCAAACAAGTCCCTCTTGTGGAAGCCCTGAGAAAGACGGACAGCCCACTGAACCACGACCCTGGCCGAGCTAGCTGTCAAACCTGCCAGGAAAAAAAAGCAAAACATTTCATAGCCATTAACATCATACAAATTAAACATTAAAAGATAAACAATACTTAACATACTTAAGACAACTTTAAACAATTACAAATATTGTTCCATAGTGTAGTGGTTATCACGTCTGCTTTACACGCAGAAGGTCCTGGGTTCGAGCCCCAATGGAACCAGTTATTTGTTTAGGGGCAGGCACGGTAGTGTAGCGGTTAGCATAACATGATTACAGTGCCAGCAACCCGGGTTCAATTCCGGCCACTGTTTGTAAGGAGTTTGTACATTCTCCCCGTGTCTGCGTGGGTTTCCTCCGGGTGCTCTGGTTTCCTCCCACATTCCAAAGACGTGTCGGTGAGGAAGTTGTGGGCATGCTATGTTGGTGCCGGTAGCATGGTGACACTTGCAGGCTGCCCCCAGAACACTCTACGCAAAAGATGTATTTCACTGTGTGTTTCGATGTACATGTGACTAATAAAGACATTTTACATCTTAAAATGTGCTTAAGAGTTAGAGTCATAGAGTTATACAGCATGGAAACAGGCCCTTCAGCCCAACTTATCCATGCTGACCAAGTTGCCTACCTGATCTAGTCCCATTTGCCTGAGTTTGGCCCATATCCCTCTAAATCTTTCCCGTCCAGGTACCTGTCCAAATGTCTGTTAAGCCTAATTCAAAGCTGTAAATTACCTAATACTTACCTTCCTACTCATGCTCATGTGCCATGGGTTCAGTGGGACATCAGAACACAGTCAGGTAGTTGCCGGTGAAGATTGACCAGTAGGTTGCAGACTTCCGTGTTTGCACAGGAACACCAAACTTGGTGGCCCATAGTGATGCGACCTGCAATGTATGTTAGTGTCAGTTTTTTAAACCCATCCCCGGCCACCCTTAACAGAAAAGAATAAACAGTATTGCTTTAAATAGCACATTTCAAAAGTGTTAAAGAAATGGAGCTAAGGCCAGGAAATAGAGTTGTGTTACAAATCAAACAGTATATAATTAAACAGTGTAAGTGTCTAATAGAGTGACTCATATTACTATATTTCTAAATCCTTAGAAAACCCCAAACCCCTTAACAACTATTTACATTTTTGAAGTGTATTTGTTGTTATAATATGGGAAAAATCTTCAAGCAGTGTCTATCAAAGTAGCAGGATCCTAATGCAAGATTGATCAATGCAATCTCAGTGAAAAATTCAAGACTGGGTCTAATAATTGCAACTTTCCTGGATTTTAGACAGTAAGACCATAAAATATAGGAGCAGAGTTAGGCCATTTGGCCCTTCAAGTTTGCTCTGCCATTCATTCATGGCTGGTTATTTTTCAACCCCATTCTCCCACCTTCTCCCTGTAACCCCCAACCAATCAAAAACCTATCAATCTCTCCCTTAAATACACCCAATGACTTGGCTTTACAGCCATCTGTGACAATGAATTCCACAGATTCACCACGGTCTGGCTGAAGAAATTCCTCCTCATCTCAGTTTTAAAGGCACACCCCTTTATTCTGAGGCTGTGCCCTCGGATCCGAGACTCTCCTACTAATGGAAACATCCTCTCCATATCCATTCTATCCAGGCTTTTCAGTACCCAGTAAGTTTCAATGAGATCCTGCCTCATCGTTCTGAACATCGAGTGCAGGCCCAGAGATATCAAACGTTCCTCATTTGTTAAGTGTTTCATTCCTAGGATCATTCTTGTGAACCTCCTCCTGACCCTCTCCAGGGCCAGCACATCTTTCCTTAGATATGAGGCCCAAAATTGCTCACGATATTCCAAATGTAATCTGACCAACGCCTTATAAAGCCTCAGCAGTACATCCTTGCTTTTATGTTCTAGACCTCGAAATGAAAGCTAACATTGGATTTGCCTTCCTTACTACAGAGCCAACCTACAAAGGGAATCCCAAACTAGGACTCCCAAGTCCCTTTGCAACTCCGATTTCTGAATTCTCTCCCCATTTAGAAAATAGTCTGCACCTTTATTCTATCTACCAAAGTACATAACCCCACACTTCCCTACGCTGTATTCCATCTGCCACTTCTTTGCCCACTCCCAACCTGTCTAAGTCCTTCTGCAGACCCCCTGCATCCACAACACTACCTGTTCCTCTATCTGTCTTGGATTCGTCTTCAAACTTGGCCACAATGCCATCAGTTCCATCACTGGTCCTGTCCTGCTGCTTATTAGGAAGTGATTGGTTATTTTATCACCATAACCTTGCCACTCTTTAAGATTCAGATGTTACAGATTTCTGAGAACAGTAAGTTCTGACTAACTGGGAGTTAAAGCTCACTTTAGACTTATAATTACTGACAATTATTTATTGTGGAATTGCATCCATTTATGTCACAAATCATGGTTGCAAAGTAACATTTCCAGCATCAGCAGTTTTTTTTATTTCATTTGCAAAGTATTCTGGTTTACAATACATGAAGAAAAGTCAGCCTTTGGAATCTAGTTTGTTCAGTGCTGAGTGCAGGCAGGTGTCAATAAAAGGATTGAAGACATTTTTATAGTGTGCTCCCATGGATTATATATTTGAAAAAATTACTTATGTTGAAACAGGGTAATACACAACACAGCTGTAGCCTGCAGATCTGGAAGTACCTGCAGTTTGTCGAATATCCTGCATAACACTGACATTTTCGAGTACATATTAATGCTTATGATATCAACCAGTGACTAGGAACATTGCTAAGACAGGAGAACACTGCACTCATCTGTTTTAATATCACACAGCCACACAAATACCAGTGTCTGCTTACATCTTGAGTTTACTTGAGTGCTTAGCAATTTTGCCAATGATTCTTTAGCCTGTGGCGCTGCTGAAAATTGTTCATTCCATCTGACTTGTGCCCACAGCTGCTAACTGCTGACTTCATTCAGTCATTGACAAGCGCTGTACTCTTGAATCCTCATCTTTCTGATTAAAGGCTCTGTCTGGTAGTTGTGTCATGTACTGTATATCAGAAGAGATCAGCAGCCAGCCTGAAAGTCAGGTGATACCGTGCAAGAATGACAAGCATACTTCAACAGGATTTCTCAGGTAACTAACAGAACAGAAATGAGACACATTGTTTTACCCATAGATTCAAATTCCAAATAGAAAATTATATTGATGGAATTAACACTTATTGGCATAAGTAAGTCATAATTAGTTGTATTTGAAGGCACATTTCACAACAGTTTGCACAATCCATAATAACTTCAAAGATATAAACATAACAAAGCTAAATGTCACAAAGAAAGAACCAAGTGTTAAGCCACTGAAGATGAATCTGTGAACATAACTGATGGAGTTGTCAAAGAGGACTGTTTCCAGGTAGGATAAGCATTGCCAAATAAGGCTGAGATGATTGAAGGCTTTGCCACCATTTGTAGAGTGCAGGAAGATTGCTGGTAACAAGAGAAAAAAAAATGGAAACAGGGTTGAATGAAGATGAAATAGTATGAGGTGAGACCTAGAAGGATTTTTAAGTGACCATCACAATATTAAATGAAAAGCACAAATGAGGAGAGGGCTGTTTGGGTCGTCATTGGAAGCAAAGCTATTAGGTACATGAAATTTACTGTGAGACAAGATAGTTTTGACTGAGTTGGACTTTACAGAGGTTGGATCTTTGGAGATCAAGAAAACTACTGTTGGTAAAGCTGTGCCTCTGTCAAGACGTTCAGTGGGGATAGGAGGGTGTTGTGCCTTAGTGAGATGTTGCATATAGAGTTTCAAAGCTCAGCTCATTGTTAAACAGGATCCTGAGATGGTGGGCTGCTGGTTTCATTCTGAGGAATGGGATATTATTATTGCAGAAGTCAAATGAAGGTTAAGTTAAGATATTGTAGAATTGCAATTGTCAAAATTGTGCAGTTTCAATGCATTCATTGTGCTCGTTTCATGACTGTATATTCCACAAAATGAAAGAATGTATTTGCTAGTAAATAAAACCACAATAAGTAATTGAAGTTTACTGGGCACTTTAGATGCAGAAAGTGATTTTGCGGCTTAAATAAATAAACAAACATGAATCTGGTACCGCCAGAGTGTGCTGTTAAACAAACAAATAATAGAAGTGAAATTCAGGGAGCTGTAGATTACAACCACAGAGAACTGGAGCTATATAGAATGGAAAGAGAAATTGATAACCAGATTTATAAACACCAGTGGCTCGCATATCCTTGTTATATTTTTTCCTAAAGACTCAGTGTGGTCTGTGTAGAACAGGAGTGAGAGCACAGCTCAATTACTTCAAAATGCCCAAGCACTAGCCAATCTACAGAAGCCCTAAATATGCCACTTAAGAGTGGAATTAGACACAGACCCCCAGAACTGCAAAGTGGGAGGCATTGGAATAATTATCCTGAGTCCTGCCTCTCGTATGAATGGTTGAAAGAAAGAACGCGTGGTTCTTCTCCAAAGCCAAAAAAGAACAATAAAAGGGAAATAATAAGGCCATCCTTGCCCTCACCTCCTCTTCAATTCTGCTTTTTGGAAATGGGATCAGGGTCAGATTGTACATCAAACTCCCGATAGGTATACAAAGCAAGTTGATTTTGATCCCATAAATGAATGGATTTTCTCAAGTTATTCTTTTTAATCTTAAAGAGAAAGAATTAAACATTAATAGCATTTCAAGAAAATCAGAATTCCCTTTAGACACAGAAATATAATTTCCAATTCAAATGTATACAAATAAACAATCTATCACCATCAGTAGTGAGCTATGAAAAGCCACATTTTGAGGTTCAGTGCAACTACAGCTGGTGGTGAATCTGTGCAAGTGATTGGTTAGGCCGCAACTGGAGAACCGCATGAATTTTTAGGCTGCTCCATGTGGAAAACACAGGAAGATTCCAAAGCAGGTCCAGTCAGGTGAGAGGATATATCCCTGAAGAGAATGTTAAGGAGAAATCTATTATTCAAGATTAAAGGAGAGCTTGGAAGGATAAAAGCAAATGGTTATTTCCAATGGTTGAATGCCTTCCACTGGAAATAATATGTTCAGAAATAGTGACAGAAGATTTTTTTCACACAAATTATTATTAGATTATAAAACTAAAGTGCCTCTTATTCCTGAATAAATCATAATGTTTAAGGGGCATGTAGAGAAGCATTTACAAGAATAAAAAACAGTACAGGGCAAAGAGAATAAACAGGGATATGGAATCAAAATTGAGAAGCCTGAAGTGAAGCTAGTACACAGGTATGAAGGGCTGAATGGCTCTGCTGTGCTGAAACCTCTGCCTGTTGCAGCTTGTGCATTACCTATCATTTTTTGTGCACTTATTCTTATCATTCCAAGAAAGTAATGCGCAAAGGTTTTCTTTGTATACAGCATTCATATAATTCCAATGTATTTTGTCACTCATAGCACACCTTGTTATCCTTCTCCCCCCAAACTTCAGGATCAATTAACTTGTAGTTTTGGGATTACCATGAAAATGAAACTGCCTTGTATAATTATTTTCCTATGTCTCTTGAACTCTGTTACTCATATGAAATATATATTGTTTTGTACTGTTTCCAGAAAAAAGATGCAAGGCACTGATGAAAAATCATCAGCCTGAAAAGTTAACTTAGTTTCCCTTCTCCACAGATGTAGCTGACCTGCTGAGTGTTTCTAGCATTTATGGTTTTGATTTCAGATTTCCAGCATGTGCAATTTCTTGCATTTTAATTACTGCAAGATTCTATAAAGGCTTTTCCTTTCTTATTAACAAAAGCTTCAGAATGCTACAGAGATATAAACCATCAAATAATCCCAGATGCTGCCATGATGCATTGTGAAAGGAACCCAACTCCATTCATTATGGATTCTCAGTGTGACTGCAAATCCTCCATGTGTAATATAAAACATCATACACTAATGTACAAATCATGTTTTAGATGTTGATGACAATTTGCTTCATGGAGCTAGGAAAAAAATATACACAAAGTTTAAAAGGGATTTTCCCACTTAAAAATGAATGAACATACATGTCTCGATCTTAATATTGCTAAACCTTTGCAAGTTTGTTAGGTTTCCCAAAGGCTAACTGGGGGGAGAAACTAGAGGTGCCCAGAGGAAGGAATCCATTTACAGTGGTTGAGCAGCTTTGCACCTGCATGTTAAGATGGATTGGATTCATCCATTGGATTGCAACAGAATGTTTGGAAGTGAGGGAAGCCACATGCTGTATCCACAAAACATGGGAAGAGATAGTGAAAAGGACAGCAGATTTTAAGGAAGCTACTGTTCTTAGACTCTATCAGAAACATTACATATTTTTTCTGGTAGAATTATAGAGCATTACAGCACAGAAACAGGCCCTTCAGCCCACCCTGTCTATGCTGACCATCAAGTACCAACTATATTAATCCCATTTACCAGCACTTGGTCCAATCACCATTCACTGGTGATTCAAATACTTGTCGAGGTACTTCTTAAACAATGTGAGAGTGCCTGCTTCCGCTGCCCTCTCAGGCAATGCCTTCCAAACTCCAACTACCTCTGGGTGAAAAAAATCTTCCTTATATCTCCTCTAAACCTCTTAACTAAAACCTATGCCCTCTGGTTATACATACATCACCTGGTAGTTGGTCTAAATATCTAAGGCACAATAGATTGACCTGTTCCACAAAGCAGACCAGTTTCAAACACTCATAGAGCATTAAAGCTTATTCAGTGCTTATTGTCCATATCCATGGAAGACTCTCAGTCAGGTTGCAATACGTAATGGACATAATTAATCCATGCTTTTAATGGTATCATACATGTATAATTGCTGCAACACCCACTTTTATTATGAAGCTTGGCAGTTACTGACACCAAGTTTGAGCTGGAGGATGTCCTCTCTATTTTTGGCAAAGCAATCATTGATCATGTAGCCTCTGCTATTGAGTGCAGGAGGAGATGAAAATGCTTACTATGCTAGGGACAGCTCATTGGCTGAAACTGCAGTTGATCACTGTGCCAGCCACCAGCCATTGCATCCTAGTGATGTAGGTTACTTGCAGTTGTCCTCACACTAGCTGCCTCTGTGCTTATCCAAGTTGACTACCAATTAGGTGGACCGGCGGAGATGTCTGGTGGAATGTAGTGAGTATGAATAGTCTGCCTTGGATGACTTTTTAAAAACTTGCTCTTGGATCAGGATGATGTTGGAATGGTTGCATTTGTTGCCCTTTGTGGGTGTGGATAAAGACACGAGGTCAGTTAATTACAGACAGGGAACAAGAGATTCCTTTCCACAATAACATTAACAAGCTAGTTGGAACAGTAATTTGCCATTTAACTATTGATTTATTGAGCTGAATACCACAGCTTGTGACATTTGACTTTTGGGATTTTGGTATGGTACTATAAACATTTTATAGTATGTTGTCTACAAACGACTATTTTTTTGGACAGTACTTCCTTTCTTTCTTTTTCAATCCTTTTGTTAGTTTTAAAATTAATACAGATTAATATATCAATGTTTATACATGTAATACAAAGAGATCAGGAGAACAATCATGACATGGATAATCATAAAGAACAATAAAGTATAAAAAAAATCTGTAGATCCAACGATCTGTTAGTGAATGAATATAATAATATAAAAGAAAAAGATTTATTATAAGATATAAAAGAGAGAAAAAAAATCCCCAAAACAATAAGAAAAATTATAAACAATATATCAAAACAAACTAAGCTAAAGAAAAAAATTTAAAAAAAACAGAAAAAAAACTGGACTAAAATTTCTCAGTAGAAACAGAGCAATATTATGTCGTCAACTCCATTCCTCTAAATTGAAAGGTTATTATAAGGGGATCTATATCATGTGAAAATATTGAATAAATGGACTCCAAACTTCCTCAAATTTAAGCGAAGGATCAACAGTACCACTCCTAATTTTTTCCAAGTTTAAACATGATATAGTTTGAGAGAACCATTGAAAAGTAGTAGGGGGTATTGGATCCTTCCATTTAAGTAAAATGGATCGTTTGGTCATTAATGTAACAAAGGCAATCATACGGTAAGCGGAGGCAGGTAGATGGCCAGATTTTATCCTTGGTAAACCAAAAATTGCAGTGATAGGATGAGGTATTAAATCAATCTTCAATACATTTGAAATAATGTTAAAAATATCTTTCCAATATTTTTCCAAAAGAGGACAGGACCAAAACATATGTGTCAAAGAAGCCACATTCGATTTACGTCTGTTACATATAGGATTTATATGTAGATAAAAACGGGCTAGCTTATCTTTTGACATATGGGTCCTGTGAACTACCTTAAACTGTATCAAAGAATGTCTGGCACACATTGAAGATGTATTAACTAAATGAAGAATTTTCTTCCAAGTCTCTGTAGGTATAGATGTCTGGAGTTCACATTCCCATTCATTCTTAATTTCGTCCAGTGGTTCTGAACAAATTTTCAAATTAAATCATAAATTAATGCTATCAAGACCTTCTGACAAGGATTAAAACCAAACAGTACTTCCATAAATGTTTTTTGAGATGAATTGTTCATATTCATTTAAAGTGAGATGCCTGTGCTGATAATGCTGGCACTGGGAGTAATAATTGATATACAGGCATCTGTACTTCCACCGACCAACTTCCCACACTATTGGTCCTCTGTCTTTATTCACTAGAGAACATTGAACCTGGGAATGCGTACTGGCCAAAAATAAAACCACTGGAAGTGGCTGCTAAATGTTGAAAGTCTTCCTTCATTGAAGTAGAAATACAAACATGTTTACAATTGGCGACTCCCCAACTCTGGAGTTGGTTGGCACCCTCAGTATGAGTTTGAAGAACATTGTCTCATTGGTAGAGTGTCTTATTCCAGAATGGCTGATGAGTTGCTGCCACTTTACATGGATCTTGGATGCCATCCTGTCCTAGAGAAAGTGAAATGGTGGCATTCATTTTAGCACTCACCTTTATATTTGGTAAATAGCTGTTTACATAGTTCCAATTGATATGCAGGTCCTCCCCAGGTTATAGCACAGTTTCGTTCCTGTGAACTGTTCACAAGTCAGAAATGCAGTTGCAAACTGCGTTCCTGCATGGCGGAAGATGCCTGCAACCCCGCAGCAGCCGGACAGGCACAGTAGTGTAGTGGTTAGCGTAATGCTTTACAGCGCCAGCGACCTGGGTTCAATTCTGGCCACTGTCTGTAAGGAGTTTGTACGTTCTCCCTGTGTCTGCGTGGGTTTCCTCCAGGTGGTCTGGTTTCCTCCCACATTCCAAAGACGTATGGGATCGGAAGTTGTGGGCATGCTATGTTGGCGCTGGAAGCGTGGCGACACTTGCGGGCTGCCCCCGGAACACTCTATGCAAAAGATGCATTTCACTGTGTGTTTCAATGTACATGTGACTAATAAAGATACCTTATCTTATCTTAAATTCATCCCACCGGTCTCCCGAATGCTCGTTCTTATGTATGGGCTATACATAAGTCGGGCATTCGTAAACTGGGGAGGACCTGTATATGCAACTCCCAGTAAACCATGTGCAGCTACAAAGGATTATTCTTTCCCTTCTTTCAATTGGCAGAAAGTTTCCATATACCCAAGAAACCCTCACAGTTTTATGATTTATGATTTATTTTGGAGAAAAAAGCTGCAGATGCTGGAAATGTGAGACAAAAACAGAGTTAACATTTTAGATCGAGGACCGTTTGTTAGAACTGGAAAAGAGTGAAGATAAGTTGCAGACATGGGGATGACAGAGAGAATGTCTGTGAAGGGGAGCAGACCAAAAGTAACAGCAGTCACCTGATATGGAATTTGTTTCAAAATCACTCCCTTTCCCAGCATTCATGGTCCAAACAGTCCTTCCAGGTGAAGTAGCAATTCACTTGCACTTCTTCCAATTTAGTGCACTGGATTCAGTGCTAACATATCCTGTCTTTGGTATTGGAGAAACCAAGCACAGGTTGTGTGACTGCTTTGTGTATTCAGTCTGCTAGGGTGAGCATCAGTTTTCATTTGGCTGTCAGTTTAATTTTCTGGCTCATTCCCACTACAACCTTGGTCTTCGGCCTTCTACATTACTTCAATAATGCCCAAAGTAGGCTTGGAAACAGCACCTCCTCAGCCATATTAGCACATTGCAGTCTCTGGAATTTAATGTTGAATTTAACAATTTCAGGAAACCACCTTACCTTTTTCTCTCTCTCTCTCTCTTTCTCTCTTTCTTTTCCTCTCTCTCTTTTCTCTCTTTCTAAATGTAGTTGCATCTGAAGTCACAGTAAAGTACTCTGATGATCATATAATCTATAGTACTGAACTAAATTGGTCCAACATATTTATTGTTTGGATAGGTTTACAAATTTATATAAGCTTTCAAATTCAAATTTCACATCATCAATTTCCAGATCTGATGCTTTAATTTTGTATTGGTTCATATCTAGAGGGTGTAAATCTCTTGAAGAGACAATGGACTTGATCACACAACTTGCTTGGGTCACCCAGTCTCCAGAAAACTACAAATGATTTTGAATCAAAAGTTCACATCTCCTCAAGCAAGACCGCTATGGAATTGATGTGGGTTGACTCCCAAGGGCTGCAACATACCCAGAGGGAAGATGAGGTGCTGCTCCTCAAGCTCACTCTGGGATTAATTAGAACAGTGTAGGGGGCCTCAGACAGAGAAGTCAGAGTGGGATTGAGATGAAGAATTAAACTGACAGGTGACTAGAAGCTCAGAAACACTCTTGAAGAATGAAAGGAAGTGTTCTGCAAAATTATCATCCAATCTGCATGAATGTAGGCAAGTCCGCATTGTGAGCTATTGAATAGATATGGCTTTTCAGTTTGTCACATAGAACCGGAAATATGACCGCCAACAGTTTCGCTGCATAGCCAACAAATCAGATACTCAGGTCCTGAACGAACTAGGAACAGATGCAAGAAACCCTTCCGAATTGTCAATAGACAGCCAGGAAGTTAACTCATGCAACTCCCTCAGACAGCTGCTTACAGTTAAGTTCAGAGCCAAAAATGTTAGGTATACATAGGCCTCAGACCACACTCAGTCAGCATAATGGCATGAGCTACAAGAACCTAACACTTTCCTCTCTGCTGGACTAAACCAGTCACAGAATCTCTTTATCTAAATAGGACAAGAAAACAAAAAGTATTCTTTTCAAATGTACCTTCTGTATCGACTGCACAGCCAGGCCCACTGCTTATACAAAGAGTGGAGTTTTCCATGTGGAATGCATAAAATGGAATCACATTTCAGTCAATTGCCACTTATTTAATTAAAGGAGAAAGAGAGTGGAGGTGTAATTGGAATACAAACAGAGCTTGCACTTATATAGTGTCGTTAATGACCTTAGATTAATGCTCTTTCATGGGTAATGATTTATTTTTGATGTGTGGTCAGTTTTGTGATGGAAGGAACTTGAGCAGCCATTTATGCACAGTTAGATCCCATTTAGTTATTTTAATCAGTTAATTGTGTCTGATGGAATCTGATCATGCGCCAATCCTTATGGAAGAATTTCCTGTGTGGATTGTAACTGTCTCAGAAAAATATTTGATTTTTTTTATTGCTTTTAGTAGTTAGCTGATAATATTCCAGCTTTTTCTTTAAACGCGTGTAAGTTCTATTCTTTATGGAGACTTTGCCTCGTCGAGGTTGTGGAGCGGACTAAATGGGCTGAATGGCCTACTTCTGCTCCTATATCTTATGGTCTTTATTGCACACTTTGTAAAACGTTTAAAATATTAGTGAAAGGGATACTTCTCTTTGAACCCTGATGACATCATTGCTGTTGATCACCAGAGATCCCCTTGAACTGATGCTAGATGAGAAATTGATGTTGGAAAGGGGAATTCGTTGCCACAGAGGTGGCTGGAACTTTGTGGACAGCTGTTATCACCGTCAACTGCTGACGACTAAATCCACAGCATTGTGTCTCCATTCACCATTTAAAAATTGACCGGTGAGCACCTTTTGAGCAAATGCTCTGTCATGTCCTTATTGCCTTCTTTTATACCCTGGCACTTCTTTCCCTTCTTTTGTTTAGTCTCCTGTAATGTACCTTCTATGGAAGTTCTTACATAATTTCTATATTGAAAGTTCAGTTCATTAAATCTTACTTGCAGTTCTAATGAGATAAAGTAAGCTGAACAGCCTTCTAAATTTATCTCCTTTTCCATTTCTTGTTTAAGCACAAATTTAGTTCTCTAATAGCAAAGACTTGCATTTCTATAGTACTTTTCATGGCCGCAGGATGTCCAAACATAACCAATGAAGTGTAGCATGGCTTTTAAGGTAGGCAAGATGGCTGCCCATTTACACACAGCAATATCTCATGAACTGCAAGGTAAAGGTAAACATGCCTTATCTGTTTTAGTGGTGTTAACTGAGGGAACAATATTGGTCAGGATACTTGGAACATAGAACACAGAACAGTACAGCACAGGAACAGGCCCTTTGCCCCATGATGTTGTGTTGAACTAATTAAACTAGTGATTAAATGCTTAACTAAACTAATCCCTTATACCTACACAATGTCCATATCCCTCCATTCTCTGCACATTCATGTTCCTATCTAAGAGCTTCTTAAATGCCTCTGTCGTATCTGCCTCCTCTATCACCGCTGGCAGTGCATTCCAGGCACTTCTTGCCTATGGTTGGAACAAGATTTGTATACATTGTGTTTGAGGTTTGTAAGTCACTTACAGCCCTTTCAGAAAAAATATCAAAACATTCTCCATCGAATTTGTACCAAAAGCTGGATGTCATGATGTCATCCATTATTTGGTGACTGTGTTCATAGGCTGAGGAGGATTTGAATCATCACTTGTGCTTTAGGCAGGCACCATAGCCCACGTCTTTCAAGGCTGGTGAAACCTGGAGGGCCTTGACTTGGGTCTTGAGTAAGTTCCTTGTTTCAGATGCTGTTTTCCATCCTCACTTTATTCTGTTTATTGATATTGGTGAGCTGAGGGTAGCAGGAGCAGAAAAGATTCCGTCAGAGAGTTGGTGGGTTGGGATGAGAGAGATCCAAATGAATTGCTGGGAGCAGCTCACTGACAGTTTGAACAAAATCTTATCTGTTGCCACATTGTGACAGATATGATGAGCTGGTGGTGGTGGTGGGGGAACGGTTAATTGCAACAGGAGCCACAGAGTCCACTTCAAGATTTTGGTAAGTGCCTGTATGGCCAAATTCAGCTGGGTACATGGTTGCTCGGTTACTGGTACTTGGTGCTGGAGTACACAGATATGGAGGGTGTGTCTAATGTGGATATTGTTAAGCAATGGAGAAATGAGAACTCAACAATGGGATAAAATTGGCACTTGATGAGCCCTCAACAAGGGACTGTCCTCATTCCTGTGCTTTTCAACATCTATGTGAGCAAAGTACTAGCCAAAACATCAATGGCTGGACATTTTCAACAGAGGAGTCTGTGACCAAACCAGTTAGAATCCACGATCACCCCATTTCACTGTCACAAACCAGCTGGCAACTACAACACTTGATACTATCTTCTGTGGCCAGGTCCCCGCAGAAATCTATAACCCTTCAAATGGTCTACAGGTTCGGTAACAACCACCTGAAGGGGTAGGCAGGCCTTACTTTAACTGATGTAGCGTGTCCCACAGAGAAGTTCCCAGCTCTGTATCAAAGCATCAGAACTGAATATGTGGCAAGCCTCTGGAATGTACGTGAACTCTGGACTGGAATGGTACGTGAACTCTGGGGCCTTCTGATGCCAAGATAGAAGAACTACTACTAAGCCATGGCCAACACAACAGCAATAGATGGAGCATGCATGGTGCAAAATGGATTTGATTTTTACAGGACACAAATCACAAATTGTCTCTTGACAACTTCATGCAGATAACAAAAGTTTACAGCTAGTTGCTGTACTGGTATTGGTTTATTATTGTTACATGTACTGAGATACAGTGAAAAGCTTTTGTTTTATGTGTCATCCAGTCAGATCATGCCATACATAAGTACTTTGAGGTAGTAAAAAGAAAATAGAATACAGAATATTGTGTTACAGTTACAGAGAACATGCAGTGCACGTAGACAAATGAAGTGCAAGAGCCACGACAAGGTAGATTGGGAGATCAAGAGTTCATCTTTTAGAGTATGAGAGGTCCATTCGAGTCTGACAACAGTGGGATAGAAGCTGTCCTTGGGCCTGGTGGCACGTGCTTTCAAGCTTTTGTATCTTCTGCCCAACAGGAGAGAGAAGTATAGAGAATGAACCAGGGTGGAGGGGTCCTTGAATATGTTGGCTGATTTCCTGAGGCAGCAGGAAGCGTAGACAGAGTCAATGAAGGGGAGGTTGGTTTGCGTGATGGACAGAGACAAATGTATTTTTGATGTGCTTATACCTTGTCATCCATTGTTATTAACTACAGATGAGCCATATCCAGTGTACACCACTGTATGCCACCTGTTCCTGCCTGGGATAGAGTTCATTCTGTGCAGTGGCAGGAATTGAATTTGAACCTTTCCTTCCCTGTAAATTTATGTCAAATCTTAGCTGTAAATTTTGGTTATTTCCTTAGTATCAAGTTGCACTGTTAATTTAGTTCCTTTTTAGGAAGGTTCTGGGAGTAAATTGATCACCTAATAGTAGAAGTAGCCTAAGTTCTGCAAGCTCATGATAAACATAAGTTCAGCATCAAGTAAGTGGCATAAAAATGGATGCAGAATAAATGATGCATGGACTTTCTGTACTACTTCTATACCATCGATTTTCTTCTGAGAATTGGCTCACTTGCAAGAAATTAAATTGGTTCTGAGTCTAATCTACACTGGTCCCTGCAAGAAAGTGACATTCAAACCAACAATAATTAGCCCACATGCAGTTTACAGGAACCCAGTATATCGGTCAGTTGCAGTTTCACAGTCTTACTGCAAAGGATTAACGAGTCTTATACACAGCAACATAAAATAATAATCTGTTCTGTTCTGAATCAAAGACTGATGGCATCTTTTCAAGATATTGCATGTTCTGTGAGAGTTAATCTATTTTTATCAGAACTGTGAAATTTAAATAAAAAAGTTGATTTTATTCCAATGCCCACCCCCCCCCACCCCACACCCCCTGTGACTTTGGCACAAAAATAGGCTTACGTTCCAGGACAACAATGAGCGATCCTTGCCATCTTCAGGGTGAGATGTCATAGTAAGCACCCGCCTCCATTCTAAGTAGTTGTAAGGTAACCTAGCACTCCTCTGGAAAAAAAAGCAGCGTTCTCCTTAACGTTTCGGCCAATATTTGTTCAGTAACCAGCTTTATCAAAATAGAATATCTGATCATTATCATATTGCTGTTTCTGGGATCTGGCGATGTGCAAATTTATTACAATATTTATTTGTTTGAGTGTAACACTAATTAAAAATATTTCATTATGTGTAAAGCACTTTGGAATGTACAGAGGTCCAGTGAAGTGCTATATAAATGCACAAGTTTCTTTTTTTTTTGAAATACGTGATACCATTGCCCTTGTCTCAAATCGGGAGCTTTACAACTGTAGCACAACAAGGCAGATGGAATTTACAGTGAAGAAATTGATGGCACAATGATAACATTTTTTTTCACATTTTATGCTATGTTGGAAGATTTTATGAACTGCAGAGATAATTGATAGCCTAGGAATAATGAATAAATATCACTGGGTTGGAATTTTTGTGGTAACTTTCTTTCTCAGCTTTGCAGAGGGTGAGGAGCCCTGGTTTGCCCTCTCTTGTGGATGTAAAATATCCCACAACAGTAGGGGATAGTCCTCCATGCAGTGAGGCAGGCCAATATCAATCCTTTAATAATGCCTGCATCAGATTGTTCAGTCAATTAGCTGGTTTATTAGTGGTATGTTGTTGGGTTCAAGAACAGCAACTTCCCTTCAACCATTCAGTTCTTGAACCAACCAGCACAACCCTAATCACTACAGTTTAGCAAAACTATGACCACTTTGATCACTTTGTACTAAAATGGACTTTTATTTTTGTTCTAATTGTGTCCTGCTCATTGTGAATGCTGCTTATATGATGCTATGTGCCTGTGCTGCTACTACTGCAAGTAAGTTTTTCATTGCATCTGTGCAAATATGTACTTGTGCATATCACAATAAACTCAACTTTGACCTTGACTTTGAAATTGACTACTAAGCAGCCCATAAGCTATAAAGTGTTTTACAATGTCCTGACATTGTGACAGGTACTGTATGAATGCAGTTTTTTTTACTCCAGTTGGGCTACTCGTGTATCACACAGTTTTTTGAATCTTGTATATGTTTCTTTTGTCATCGAATAGCTAAAATTAGTGAATGATTTAAAAGCAGGTAAACAACTGCCAGCTTATCATTAGGGAATTTTGTTTGCACAGAAAAAGGTATTCTTAGACATTAGTAAAGGATGGACAATTTTTCTTAACTAAATGGCCATATATTAACATTTTTTATTCATTTCCAGATGTCACTGGCAGGACAGCATTTATTGCTTATGCGTAATTGCCCTTGAAAAAGTGGTGGTGAGCTGCCTTCTTGAAACTAGCCTTCCAGTGCAGATACACCCATGGTGCTGTTGGGTAGGGAGTTCCAGGATTTAGACATAACAGTGATGAAGGACCAATGGAACTTGGGAGGAGAACCTGCAGGTGGTGGTGTTCCTGTGCTTGACTTCAAACCTCACACAAAGGAGACCAGTCCATGGACATCACTGCAGGAGTTCCTTGGGGCGTGTACTTGGCCCAATCATCTTCAGCTGTTTCACCAATAATCTTCTTTCCATCATAAAGTCAGAAGTGGGGATGTTTGTTGATGATTGCGTGATGTTCAATTTCATTCATAACTCCTCAGCAAATGAAACAGTCTGTACCTGTATGCATCAATAACCAGACAATCTTCAGGCGTGGGCTGATATGCAAAAAGCAACATTTACACCACTAAAGTGCCAGGCAATGACCTTTTCCAACAGGACAGAGACTAACCAACTACACTTGACATTGCCATTGTCAAGTCCCCCACTGTCAGTACTTTGGGGGTCAACATTGACCAGAAAATCAGCTGAACCGGCTATATAAATACCATGGCTACAGTGTAGATCAGGGGCTGGATGTCCTGTGAAGAGCACCTCACCTCCTGACATCCAAGGCCTTTCCACCATCTACAAGGCACAAGTCAGGAATGAGTTGAAATGCTCTCTACTTACCTGGATGAGTGCAGTCCCAACAACTCTCAACACCATCCAGCAGAAAGTGCTCCTTCAATCTCCTAAACATTAATCCCCTCCACCACCGATGCACACTGGCTGTAGTATTTACCATCTAGAAAATGCATGGCAGTTACTTATCCAAGTCATTCCAACAGCACTTCCCAAAACCACCAGCTCCACCACCGTGAAGGACAAGGGGCACAGGTCAACAGGAAAAAGGTGCCGTCAACTGAACTAATCTGGCAAGATGCTAGAGAATAAAACAGTTCATGAATTATAATTATCAAACTTGTCTACAATACTACTTGTTGAATTTTCATTTGAATCTCTTGGCTTTGTTCTGATTTGGTCTTTCAGTCAGATTAGCTTTTATGTTTGTGGCTGATATCTTAAATTTTGTTTATGGGTAACTTGGTTGATATTAAGATAATGGGAAAGCAAGTTGTGAGGAAGATATAGACTCTGCAAATGGATATACAAATTTGGCAGTTGGATTACGATGTGGGGACACGTGGGGTTATCCACTTTGGTTGGAAGAAGAAGTGAAAAGCAGAATATTGATTAAATGGAGAGAGCCCACAGGATGCTGTGATATAGAGGGACCTGAAAATTAGAAAGTTGGCCTTTAAGTTACGTAAGTATTGATGTCCTTCTTTAAGGAGAGATATGCTTGATTTGAGGCAGAGAAAGTTCACAAAATTGATTTCTGGAATGTTGTAGTTGGTTTATGAAAAAAGTTTGAAAGGTTAGATTTATACCCATTGGAGTTCAGGCAAATGAGAGGTGACCTGATTGAAACGTCATATTCAGAGGGGGCTTAGCAGGGTAAATACTGAAATGATGTTTCCTCCTGTAAACTAAGGAAAGTAGTTTCAGAATAAGGTGTTGCTCATTTGAGATGGAGATGAGGAAGAATTACTTCTCTCAGAAGGCCGTGAATCTTTAGAATTCTCGACTCCAGGGAACAGAGATGAGGAGGAATTTCTTTAGCCAGAGGGTGGTTAGTCTGTGGAATTCATTGCCACAGACGACTGTGGAGGCCAAGTCATTGGGTATATTTAAAGCGGAGGTAGATAGGTTCTTGATTAGTAAGGGCATCAAATGATATGGGAGAATGGGGTTTAGAAGAAAAATAAATCATCCATGATCGAATGGCAGAGCAGACTCGATGGGCCGAATGGCCTAACTCTGCTCCTATGTCTTGTGGTCTTATGGTCTTCTGGAACTGTGAAGGCAGAATCATTGAATATTTTCAAGTCTGAAATAGACAAATTTTCTGATCTATGAGGAAATCAAGGGTTATGGGGTTGGGCAATAAATCACAGCAGAGCCAAATTCAGATCAGCCATGAGCTTAATGAATGGTGCTTGAAGTGCTGGAAGGCCTGCTCCTGGTCCTTTTTCTTCTATTATTAAGGTGACACAGGAACCATCTTTCACCTGCAATAAAACAGCAACTACATTTCCAAAACTATGCATGGTGTTGGCCTCGATTCAAATGACAACACCCTTGTTCCTTTGTCAGAAGGTTGTGGATTCAACACCCTTATCTCTGAGTCAGAAGATTGTGGATTCAACATGCTTGTGTCTGAGTCAGAGGATTGTGGATTCAAGTCCTGCTCCCAAGACTTGGGCAGATAACCCATGTACTTAGCACACAGGTGAATCCCAGAATTTCCTAATACATGCACGTGCAATCAAGGCATACCTTCTACTGAGGGGCAATACCAGGAGTAGTGCATGTCCTGCATGCCAAACAACTTGTGTTTCACCTTCAAAGGCATTGGATTAAATTCCCCAAACTCAGCAATTTGTGCAATGCTTTTGTTTCCATGCTTTATGCATATAATCTTTTTAATTCAACAGTACAACACTTTAACAAGGTGCCGCATAAGAGACTGATTAATCAGATGAGAGGTCATGGAATTACAGGTAGGATAACAGAATGGGTGGAGCATTGGCTGATTGGCAGGAAGCAAAGGGTGGGAATAAAAGGATCTTGTTCTGGTTGGCTACCAGTTACTAGTGGTGTTCCGCAGGGGTCGGTATTGGGGCTGCTTCTTTTTACCTTGTACATTAACGATTTGGATGATGGAATAAATGGTTCTGTGGCTAAATTTGCAGATGACACCAAGATAGGTGGAGGAGTAGGGAGTATTGAGGAGATAGGAAGGTTTCAGAGGGACCTAGATAGTTTAGGAAAATGGGCAAGGAAATGACAGATGAGATTCAATGTTGAGAAATGTGCAGTTGTACACTTTGGAAACAGAAATAAACAGGCAGGTTACTGTCTAGAAGGAGAGAAAATTCAAAGTACAGAAGTACAAAGGGACTTGGGGGTACTCGTGCAGGATACCTTAAAGGTTAACCACCAGGTCGGATCGGTGGTAAAGAAAGTGAATGCTATGTTGGCATTCATTTCGAGAGGTATAGTGTATAAAAGTGTTGATGAGGCTCTACGGGGCACTAGTGAGGCCTCATTTGGAATACTGTGCACAGTTTTGTGCCCCATATCTTAGGAAAGATGTGCTGATGTTGGAGAGGGTTCAGAGGAGATTTACAAGGATGATTCCTGGAATGAAAGGGCTTACGTACGATGAGTGTTTGTCGGCTTTGGGACTGTACTCACTGGAGTACAGAAGAATGAGAGGGGACCTCATAGAGACATTTAAAATGTTGAAAGGACTGGACAGAGTAGATGTGGTCAAGCTGTTTCCCTTGGTGGGTGAGTCCAGGACCAGAGGGCACAATCTTAGAATTAGAGGGTACAGGTTTAAAACAGAGATGAGGAGAAATTTCTTTAGCCAGAGGGTGGTGAATTTGTGGAATTCCTTGCCACGTACAGCAGTGGGGGCAAGATCATGGGAGGCGTTTAAGGAAGAGATAGATAGATACCTAAATAGTCAGGGTATCAAGGGATATGGGGATAAGGCTGGAAATTGGGGTTAGAATAGTGTGGTTTTTTTGCCCCCCCCCCCAATTTCTCATTTCTTTTTCTTTTTTCCCTTTTCTTTGGAGCAGACTCGATGGGCCGAATGGCCTACTTCTGCTCCCTTGTCTTGTGATCTTGTGATCTTGTGAACACAGTTCTAGATTGAAGCCTTTGTCCTTCCACTGCTTTTTGGGCCCAGCTGAGTTAAAATTGGCCACAGTGTTTCCTAAATTTCTTGGTTCTAAAGTGCTTTTGGGCATGCCGAGGTCATGAAAGCCTTTCTTTCATCTCAGAGCATTCTGAGGGAGGGACATATAAAAATACTCTTCATCCAAGAGCAGCTACTCTGCTGTTAAATTAAGATCACCACTATTTTCATTTTGCCATGTGAAACTTTGAAATCTTTGTCTGACTTGCAAAGTGATTTGAAAACCTAGCTGCGACACGTGATATGTTTTTCTGTATTAATCCCAACATACAATAAAAACAACTTGACTTTGCCTTTAATGGGAAATCGGTGGGACGGAAGCAACTCATTCTTTCTCTTTTTGGCTTGAAAGCCATAATTTGGCAGAGCTACAGGACTGTAATGTTAAACTGTACAACATTCATTTCTAAATCAGTCCTCTGCAGCAGTCTCATTAGTTTGACCTTAAGAGCATTCCATGGAACAAGTTTATTCAAATTAATTTTTTGCTCCATTTTACCCATGTGGGAAAACATAATTCCTTAAAGCTATACCTATCTTCACCTCGACACTGTGACTACGGTGTAACTTTGATGATCACATTTCAGAACAAATCATTTGGACAATAGAAGATAGAACGGTTCAGCACAGGAACAGGCCCTTTGTCTCCTCATGTCTGTACCAATTATGAAGCCAATCTATACAAATCCCATCTGCCTGAACATGATCCGTATCCTTGTCCATGCCTGCTTAAGTGCCTCTTAAACTGCCAAATCTATGGCCGATAGTCCTTCTCCTTACATTGGTTATTTCTTTCAAAGCCACCTTCTTTGTATGAATTAGATAGAAGAAATGCTGTGAAATAAAATGTTGTCATTCTCCACAGCCTATAGTAGCGTTAGAAGCGGAGCATTAGAAGAAGATAAATTAGAGAAACAACACCTCATATTCTACCTGCGCAGTCTCCAACCTGGCAGCATGAACATCGAATTCTCAAACTTCCGGCAACCACTCCCCCTCTGTCCTTTTTCCCCTAATTTTCTTTATTCTCTCTCCTCCTGATCTAACTGGCCCCCATCATCTTTCCCCCCCCACCCTCTCCATCTGGCCATCACCCACACACTCACACCACCGTTTCCCCTCCCCACCTCCCTCCCTTTATTTCCATGCCCCACTGTCCACTCCCATCAGATTCCATCATCTTCAGCCCTTTGTCACGACCGCCTATCACCTCCCAGCTTCTGACATCGTTCCCACTCCCCCACTCCCCCACCAGCCTGTCACCCCCCTCACCTGGATCCACCTGCCAGCTCATGCTGCACCCCTTTCTTCCACCTTTCTATACTGGTTATCTCCCCTCCTTCTTTCTAGTCCAGATGAAGCGTCTTGACCTGAAATGTCGACTGTCCATTTCCCTTCACAGATGCTGTCTGACCAACTGAGTTCCTCCAGCTCTTTTTGTGTTGCTACAGTAGCATTGTTTATTTGCAGCAGTTATGTGTAACGATCCTTCAAATATGCTCAGTTGCACCCCTTAGTGACCCCAAGTGCACCAGCAGGACCTTTATGCTCACTGCTACTCAAGACAAAACTTGAACTCTGAGATCTGTTAAGAGCTCCTGTGCCTTGTGACTCATGCCCATAAGGATGTGGCATTTAGTTTCTTATTAATGGGCCAGACCTTGCTGGCCCAGACGATGGGCCAAGAATCCCATCTGTGCCTCCACTTTCCTTGTCCGGATGTGGATTATCCATCCTGGACTCTGGCTTTAACAGGGCCACGGGTGGTGCTGTGAAGAGGACCCACCTCGGTCAACGTGTGCCTATGCCAGCTGTAAAAACTGTCACTGACTTTTAACAATTTTTAAATGTCTCTGAAATATCTAAAAACTAATGATATTGAAATAAACAATTAGAAGATTAGAAATAATTAGAATAAAAAATGTAAATTAAACCAAAAATGCATAAAAATACTTATAAACAAGAAGGTAGAATCATTTAAATAGGAAATAACTTCCCTTCTCCTTTGTATCCCATCCTTTGCTTTATAATCCCCCAGGAAATAAAGTGTCTTGGATCCTGTGCCAGATCTGTCTGAGGGAAACTCCGCAGCAAAATGCTGGGGATTTCTAACAAGCCTGAGCTCGATTTTGGGCTTCATGTGTTATAGAGTCATAGAGTAATACAGCATGGAAACAGGCCCTTCAGCCCAAATCCTCCATGCCGATCATTGTATGGAGTCCAGTGAAAGAGAGAAATTACAGATTTGGCCTTCCCAATCTGTCAGTGGGGTCCAGGCTTCCACATTTGTGACATCATGGTGGCATAGTACTGCTGCCACACAGCTCCAGCAACCAGGGTTCAATCCTGACCTCAGATGTTGTCTCTTCTCCCTGACCTTGTGGGGCTGCTTCAGGGGCTCCTCCCACATCACAGTGATATACTGATAGGTTATTGGCTACTGTAAATTACACCGAATGTAGGTGGATGGTAGTAGAATCATGTTGGAGTGAGTTGATTGGAGGGTGAAAAAGAATAGGTTAACAGGGAAATGTGGGAAAATTGGACTGTTGGGAATGCTCCAAGAGCGAGCATAGGCTTGATAGGCCAGATGGCCTACTTCTATGCCATAATATGAGATGTAAGATGTGAGGAAAAAGTCATGGCTCTAGATACCAGTTCTCAGGGGCATTGAGAATGTCACTGGACTCCATCAGCTTACTAGTTTGCTGAGGTGACATTCTAGGGAGCAGCACTGATGCTGTGGAACATAAGCCTGCTGTCCCATGATGATTTGGGCTTTTTCCGGGTGCTCCAGTTGCCTCCCACGTCCGAAAACTGTAAAACTGTCCCCAGTAAAGGCAGGGGGCAGGAGATTTAGGGAAATTGATGGGTGTGTCAGACACAATAGGTTACCGGAAAATAAGTGGGGTGGGAATGGTTCTGATGAGAATGCTCTGAGAGCTGGCATAGACTCGATGGGCCAACCTGCCTCCTCCCACATTGTAAGAAACTATGCAAAATATTTGGCAGAACCAAAGTCTGGGACTTGCTGCAGTTTCAGTGGCTGACCATTGACAGATCCATTTGAACCGCTGTGAATAGCTCACCAGCTCTCGCCCAATGCAATTCTATGTTTCTATTTTCCCTCCTGTATTCGTCACTGGCTAACAATATCACCAGACTGTCAAAAGGTAGAGATTTATTTTTTGCTTTTTAATATTGTATTTACCTCACCAGTTACTGGGCATCAAGTTTAAGCCAGCCATGAAAATGTCGATACACTAATTCAATAATTCATACATAACATTTAAGTTTTGTGAGATTTGCTTCAGTAAAAATATCAAGCTGTGTTCTTGCTAATGTAACTTTAATCATTTGCATTCATTCACTTCTTTGGTAGTTGTAAGTCGATACTGACAACCATAGCTCCTCGGAAACATTTATTTGACCTGGTGCACCCTACGATTCGACAGTGTCTTGTTTCCGTTTTCACCATGCTCAAAAATAGGGTTGCATGAAACCATGCTTTACAATTCTAAATTAAAAATGAATATAGACTTATTTACCTCTGCTTTTCCAGCTCCGGTTTACATGTGGGGTTGCAATTATTCAGTTTTAATCAAAAAATCACCTCCAAGACCTACTGAAGTAACATTGACAGTTGGATCAAGAACCAGACAGCACAGGATGAAGGTTGATTGACAAAAGAACCAAGAGTGTCACGAGGAAATCATTTTTTACACAGTGACTGGTTTAGGGTCTGGAATGCATTGCCAGGGGTAGTCATGGAGCAGATTCAATGATTATGTTTAAAATGGAACTGGATAAGCACTTAAAGGAATTTGCAGGGTTATGGGGAGAGTGAGTGGGAGTAACTGGATTGCTCTTGCACAGAGCACATAGGGACCTGATGGGTTGAAGGGCTCCCATCTGTGCTGTAACTCTCCTGTGATTTCCATTGATAAGAATCTGCATTGGAAATACATTTCATAATGTCAACCATATACTCTTTCAATGTACAGAGGGATCTTGGGGACCAAGTCCAATTCTCCTTGAAAGTGGCAATACTAGTAGATAAAGTGGTAAAGAAAGCGTATGGCATTCTTGCTTTCACCGCGAAGGCACAGAGAAAAAAGTCAGAAAAGAGTTATGTTGCAGTTGTATAAAACTTTGATGAGGCAGCACTTGGAGTATTGTGAGCATTTCTAGTCACCCTGTTACATGAAGGATGTTGAGGCTTTGGAGAGGGTTCAGAAGAGGTTTACCAGGATGCCGCCTGGATTGGAGGGTATTAGCTATCAGGAGAAGTTGAACAAACTTGGATTGTTTTCTCTTGAGCGTTGGAGGCTGAGGAGAGACCTGGTGGAAGTTTATAAAATTATGAGAGGCGTAGATAGGGTAGACAGCCAGAATCTTTTTCCCAGGGTAGAAATGTCAAATAATAGAGGCTTTAAAGTGAGAGGGGGAAAGGATCCAGAAGTTTATATATTTGCCTAAAGTTTTTTTTGAATGAGAATTTAAAGTAAGTTCCTGTTCAATGGAAGAATGTTGAAAGGAAACTGGAGAGTTCTCCCTGATACTCCAGCTCTGAACCAGTATTACTGGTTGAAAACCAGAAAACGCGGTCATTAGCGCATTGCAACTTGTGGAAGCTCGCTGTGCACAACTTGTCTGCTATATTACTTATATGATAACATTAATTCCAGTTCAGATGTAATCCACTGGTTCAAAAGTGCTTTGGGATATCTGAAGGTCATGAAAGTTCTGTACAGATGTAAAGCTTTAATTTGCACAATAGATTCAGTGAGAAAGAAATACAATCTACAGCATTGATCAATATCAACTTTTCTCCTCTTATTAAAGCATAGAACATAGAACATTACAGCACAGTACAGGCCCTTTGGCACATGATGTTGAGCTGACATTTTATCCTACTCTAAGATCTATCTAACCATTCCCTCCCACATAGCCTTCCATTTTTCTATCATTCATGCGCCTATCTAAGAGTCTCTTCAATGTTCCTCATGTATCTGCCTCTATGATCTCTGCCGGCAGTGTGTACCACGCACCCACCACTCTCTGTGCAAAAAAACTTAACCCTGACATCCCTCCTATACCTTCCTCCAATCACCTTAAGATTATGCCCCCTCGTATTAGCCATTGTCGCACTGGGAAAAAGTCTCTGACTGCCCACTCAACCTATGCCTCTTATCAGCTTGTACACCTCTATCAAGTCACCTCTCATCCTCCTTTGCTCCAAAGAGAAAAGCCCTAGCTCACTCAACCTATCCTCAAAAGGCATGCTCTCCAATCCAGGCAGCATCCTGGTAAATCTCCTCTGTACCCTCTCTAAAGCTTCCACATCCTTCCTATGATTAGGTGACCAGAACTTAACACAATACTCCAAGTGTGATCTAACCAGAGTTTTATAGAGCTGCAACATTACCTTGCGGCTCTTGAACTCAATCCCCCGACTAATGAAGGCCAACACAACATACGCCTCCTTAACAACCCTATCAACCTGCACAGCAACCTTGAGGAATGTGTGGACATGGACCCCAAAATCCCTCTGTTCTTCCACACTGCTAAGAGTCCTGCCATTAACCTTGTATTCTGCCTTCAAATTCGATCTTCCAAAGTGTATCACTTCACACTTTTCCCGGTTGAACTCCTTCTGCCACTTCTCAGCCCAGCTCTGCATCCTATCAATGTCCCATTGTAACCTACAGCAACCTTCTACACTATGCACAACACCACCAACCTTTGTCATCTGCAAACTTACTAACCCACCCTTCAACATCCTCATCTAAGTCATTTATAAGAATCACAAAGAGCAGGGCTCCCAGAACAGATCCCTACGGAACACCACTGGTTATTGACCTCCAGGCAGAATACTCTCCATCTACAACCACCCTCTGCCTTCTATGGGTCAGCCAAGTTTCCCTGGATCCCATACCTCCTGACTTTCTGAATGAGTCTTCCATAAGGAAACTTTTCAAACGCCTTACTAAAATCCATGTACACCACATCCACTGCTCTACCTTCATTAATGTGCTTTGTCACATCCTCAAAGAATTCAATCAGTCTCGTGAGGCACAACCTCCCTCTCACAAAGCCATGCTGACTGTCCCTAATCAGCCTATACTTCTCCAAATGCTAATGAATCCTGCCTCTAAGAATCTTCCCCAGTAATTTGCCCACCACTGAAGTAAGATTCACTGGTCTGTAATACCCAGGGTTGTCCCTACTCCCTTTCTTGAACAAAGGAACAACATTTGCGACCCTCCAATCATCTGGCACTACTCCTGTGGCTAGTGAGAATGCATAGATCATCACCAAAGGTGAGGCAAAGTCTTCCCTCACTTCCTGTTATAACCTTGGATATATCCCATCCGACCCTGGTGACTTATCTATGATAACGTTTTTTAAAAGTTCCAGCACATCCTCTTTCTTCACATCGACATGCCCTAGAGTATCAGCCTGTTGTACGCCATCCTCACAAATGTCAAGTTCTCTCTCACTGGTGAATACTGAAGCAAAGTATTCATTAAGGACCTCCCTTACCTCTTCCAACTCCAGGCATATGTTTCCTCTTTTATCTCTGACTGGTCCTACCTTCACTGTAGTCATCCTCACATACGTGTAGAACGCCTTGGGGTTTTCCTTGATCCTACTCGCCAAATACTTCTCATGCCCCCTTCTAGCTCTCTTAAATCCATTCTTAAGCTCCTTCCTGGCTACCTTGTAACTCTCCAGAGCACTGTCTGATCCTTGCTTTCTCAACCTTTGGTAAGGTTCTTTCTTCCTCTTGACAAGATATTCTATGTCTCTTGTCAACCACAGTTCCTTCACTCTACCATCCTTACCCTGCCTCAATGGGACAAACCTATCCAGAACCCCATGCAACATCCCCAAGAACATGTGCTCCCAATTTACGCTCCCAAGTTCCTGCCTAATAGTATCATACTGATGCTGTTCTATTGATAATTCTGCTACAAACGGTAAATGGAAGAAATCTTTTCACTTCCTGCAGAAATACACAGTCACTTTAAGACATATTGGTGAAAATTGATGCAATCCTGCTTTTCCTCTCATTTCACAATGTTGCCTCAGTGCATTGTTGAGGGACAGACTCACTGTCCAGAGCCAAGAGTTACAGCAATTACTGATTCTCATGGAGATCCCAGTTTAACTAATCTTGATATTAGAGAATGGGGAATGGAAGCAACAAATTGTTTCTAATGATATCAAATATGCCAACCCATTCATCTGAACCAATAGTCCAGCCTATGAGACAAGTCTTGAAATGTGTTATATTATATTGATCATATTTCTCATATTCATATTTTCTTATGATGTAGAAGGTCATTTGGCTCACCTAGTTCAGCTCAACTCTTAGTGCCCCACTTATTTTCCTGTAACTTATTTGCTCCACAAGCTCATCAATTCCCCCCCCACCCCCCCCCCCCCCCCCGGATCCTCCTGCCACCTACTTTAACAGGGGAATTTACAGTGGCCAACACCAACTGCAAAAGTTTTGAACCTTCCTTCCCATGTGAAAACTTGTTAAAGACAAACTAATGGAAAAGCTAAGTATCATGAGGATTTAGAGGTTGTGAACTGTATATATACCAGAAAGACCTTGGAGATCACTGAGTCTTAATCCAAGTCCTAAAACATATTAATGGAATTTGCTTCCAAAGTGAATGGGAAAAGTGTGAATTGCCTTTAAAAATATATCTAGACTGATGTATGTACTAAGAGACACATTTTTTAATACAGTTACGGTCTTAAAATACTTAATTGAAGAAAACAGTTTATTTTCATTACATTAACCTACCAACCAGCATATCATTGAGAGGTGGGAAGAAGTCAGAGTACCCAGGGAATACCCACGCAGTCAGAGGAAGAATGTGCAAACACACCGCACCAGAGATTAGAACTGAACCTGGACCACTGGAGTTGTGAGACAGCAGCACTACCTGATGCACCACTGTGCCACCCTATTTACCATGGCTCAACTGTAGTCTAGATACTTTCAGGATACTCAGAGCAACTGGGAATAAACAGTATTTTCTGGGCTTGCTTTTGACACCCAGATCCTGTGAATGGAAAATAATAAGGCAAAAACTCTGTGATTATAAATCTGGTGAGATTTAGTTTTGGTGTATTTCTTCAGAACTGATACAATGCGACTGTCCTCTGCTTCTGCACCTTTCCATGTTCAACACCAAGAATAGTTTGAATGGATTAGAAAGATGTCCGCTGACAGAGACGCAGAAGCAACAGAAGTGGCACCTGGTTAAAAATGTTCTTTAGTTTCTGAGCCTGATGATGCAGAAATTCATGAAGGAAGTGACACAAACAAATTAATAGAACTGGTATTGAGTGGAAAAGCACCCATCATTGAATGATGAATATTTATTTCATGTTGCAGGATAGCAGCCAGGTTTGATAAGTGTTAGAAGCCACATCAGCCCCAACTGCAATAGTTTTGAACTTTTCTTCCCACATGAAAACTTGTTAAAGATAAACTCACAGAAAAGCTAAGTATCAGAGGACTCATCAATATTCAGAGGCTGTGAACTGTATGTTTACCAGATGGACTCTGGAGATCAACTGAGTCTTAATCCAAGTCTTAAAAAAATTGTTAACAGAATATGCTTCTAAATTGAATGAGAAAAGAGTGAATGTCCTTTCAAAATCTATCCAGCTCACTGGTGGTTGTACTAGGAGACACGATTTTAATACAGTTACAACCACAAAATACTTAAACAGTTTATTTTCAGTCGAAAATTAAAGGCAGGTTTGAAGGACTCAGAGAATGGATCCTGATACTCAGTACACAGGCTATTTGCAAGGCCAAGAAAAAACCAGTGAGTTATTCAGTTTTGGAGGCCTCTCCTTAATGTTGTCCAGGTGTGTGTATCTGTCTGGACGAGGCACTGAAAGATGGGTCTTGTTGAAGAATTATGAATCTCTTTCTCCCTCCTGTTTTAAATTCTCCTGCCAACCCTGTGCACTGTGCCAACCTTTCCTTCTATCCCTGCAGGACTCACCACTTCCAAAAAAAAACCTTCTGACACTCAGAGGATATTTTGATTTTGTTCAATGGTGGAAATAGCTGACAGAGTGCTGGTAACCCATTTACATCTCTCCCCTTTTACCTTAATGTCAATGGAAAACATGTTGCCCGTTCACCTTTACTCATTTAACACAATCACAGAAAGTCAGATACACACCTTCTTTTACTTCTTCTTCTAAGGTAATCCCTTGGGATTGAGAATGACCTGCTTGCAGTTTTGTGGGTTCTGAAGTGGCTGATGAGGCCAATGTGGGAATTGCAGCATCTTCCAAAGAAGTGGCAGAATCTGCCTGATGGGACAGGCAGGTGGGTTGTCTGCGAGGATATGTGTTCCTTCTGTTGTTTATGCTGGACTCCTGTGTGCTCCTGAGACATGACCTCAAGGTTCTCAATGCCATTCTGTGTGCTCCTCCACCGACATGAAACTGGGTGGGATTGTGAGTTGTGATGAAGTTGCAAAGAGAGTTCAAGGCAATTTGGACAAAGCGGGTGAATGGGAAAATACATTGCAAATGTAGTTTTATGTCGATAAGATAAGATATCTTTATTAGTCACATGTACATCAAAACACACAGTGAAATGCATCTTTTGCACAGAGTGTTCTGGGGGCAGCCCACAAGTGTTGCCACGCTTCTGGCACCAACATAGCATGCCCACAACTTCCTAACCCATACACCTTTGGAATGTGGGAGGAAACCAGAGCACTCGGAGGAAACCCACACAGACACGGGGAGAACATACAAACTCCTTATAGACAGCGGTCGGAATTGAACCCGGGTTGCTGGCACTGTAATAGCGTTATGCTAACCACTACACTGCTGTGCCTGCCCTAGATAACAAAAAGTTATCCAGTTTGCCTGGAAAAAAAGAAAGGCAGAATGACCTCACGATCTACCTTGTTGTGACCTTGCACCTTATTGCACTGCACTTTACTCTATACTGTTATTGTTTTTACCTGTACTACCTCAATGCACTCTATACTAACCCAATGTAACTGCACTGTGTAATGAATTGATCTGTACGATCGGTATGCAAGACAAGTTTTTCACTGTACCTCGGTACAAGTGACAATAATAAACCAATACCGATACCAATATTTTATTATGGTTTATTTGTGATAGATTAGGAAATGTTGATGTATAAAGCGATCTGTGTGTCTTTCTACACCAAAAGCAAACATACATGTGCAACAAGCAGTTAAGAAGGTAAATGGTAAGTTAGTCTTCATAGGAATAGGTTTTGATTACAGGAGCATGGACATTACTGCAATTATATAAGGCCTTGGTAATGCCACACCAGGAGTGTTTATATACTTATCATAGAGGCTGTGCAACAGAGAGTCAGCAGACTGAGTCCTGGGATGGACAGACATTCCTGATGCAACATTTTCAACCTGAAACATCAACAATTCCTTTCCTCCCACAGATGCTGCCCGACCCGCTGAGTTCCTCCGGCAGATTGTTTATGAGACCTGGGATGACTTGACTTGGACATCAGGAGAGCTTGGGTCAATTATGTCTGTATTCACTAGAGCTTAGGGGAATAAAGTGCATACAATTCCAACAGGGTTAAATATACTGAATACAGGGAGGATGTTTCTCCTGGTCAAGGTTTACAATCTCAGGTATGGATAAGATTGCTAGGACTGTCATGAGGAGAAATTTCTTCACTCAGAGGGGTGAAAACTTGTGGAATTATTTACCACAGAAGGTTATGGAGGCCAATAAATGAAGTAGGTAGATCTCTCGAGGAGCATAGGGAGAGAGCAAGAATATAGTTCAGAGGTAGATGATCAGCCATGAATGTATTGAATGCAGAGCAGATTCAAAGGGCAAATGGCCTATTCTTGCTTTTATTTTTCTAAGTTTCCCTCTGCATACTATTTTCTTCAGATTGATGGATTAATCAGCATACTCTGAGAAGTGAAAGGCACAACTGATGATACTATTCTGGCTTTTTCCAATCAACCCCATGTCCCAAATGTATAGAAAAGGCTTTCATTTGATTAATGTCCGCTAGGTGTCTTCTGAATTGAACTTAACGCCCATTATTCAGTCCTGAAGAAGGGTCCTGACCCAAAACGTTGACCGCCTGCTTTTCTCCACGGATGCTGCCTGGCCTGCTGAGTTCCTCCAGCATCATCATGTTTTTCATCTAGATTCCAGCATCTGCAGTCCTTTGATTCTCTCGCCCGTTATTTAAGGTCAAGATCAAAAAGAACATTGAGCTTAAAAGGAGCATAACAAAGATCCTGTCTGTATTGAGCTAACCTAAGCCTTGTGATATTTTTGATAAAATTTCATGCAATTGTCACCTTCGTTAGATGGTAATTCATGATGCAACCTAGTTTGAAGGCTGCCATTGTTTGGTTGAGTGGATGCTCAGAAACCTGGGTTAATACATGCAGCCATCAGAGATAGATAAAGAAGGAATGCCACAATTACCAATGGAGGGCATGACAGGTAAGCTCCACAAAATGTTTCATTGTTTGGTGTCCAAAGTAATCACCATTTATTGCTGATTGCATAAAAGCTTCATGAAGGCAAGATTCCATGCAGCGAGACACAGGGGAGGCCAACCAGAAGCAGAGGAAAGATAAGGAAGAGGAAGAGAAATGGAGAATCTCAAGTTGCAGCTGGTAATTTAATGTGGTTAATTCAAAATGAAGACTTTGGGTGTGAGCAGCTCCCCTCCTGAATTCGTTCAATAGCTGGACATAGCCCTGGAACTGTTAACTTCAGCATTATGGTTTGCTTCCAACCAAAAGGCTTCAGCTTTTTTGCCTTGTCTGTTGCTCAATTCCAGCTGCTTCATTTTGGCAGATCTTAGCAGTTCTTGTTCAGGTTTATAGAACATTGCAAAAAAGTGAGGTAAGGGGAGAAAAACTGGCATCCTTCATATTTCACTCAAATCACTCACGCTGCTGACTGTGGCCAGCTTCTCTGACTGAAGGAAGGTGGCAGGTGGTGACCAGGTGTATTGACAAGAGGGGAGAGAAAACCATTCTCTTTTTATTAGAATGCCTTCCAAAATCTATTTAAATAATCATTACCCTTAGTATTGATCTCCACTTACATTCAAACATATTGTTTATGATACCTGTATTATACTTTATATACATGGAAGCTTTGAAGCCATGTGCTTTCCATTAGAAGATGCTTTTCCTTGTAAATCCAGCTTCAATAGCATGTGCCAAATACCTGTGGGTTTCATGTGATAATTGGTTGATAACATTTGAAAAGCAATATAATAAAGTTGTAAGAAAAACAAAAAGTGCTCTGTTTTTATTTCAGATTTCCAGCTTCTGTTTTTTTGATGTTCATTTATAAAGGTGTACATTTTGTATTAAATGTTTCAGACTTCCTATTCAAAATGCTTATAAATTCAATTTTTACATTAGCTTTGGACAATATAACAATGCATGTGTATTAATTAAAATATTGCTGAATGTGCCATTTGATGCAAAATGTCCATGTCAAAAAAATTAATGGGAGAGAAGGAGAGACAGAGACAAAGAGAGAGACTGTGAAATGTGCTTGAGAATGTGTGTGCCAGATTAAGAGTGTGCATATTGTATGCAGGTGAGCTAGACACTGTGTGCATGGGGGATCAGAGACTTGGTGCATTTGGGTGAGTTTGCGTGTCTCAGGGATGAATTGTGTTTTGCTGTCATTTGTGATGAGAGAGAGTTCACACAGAATATTTTCTCAGGAAGTCTGTTAGTCAGATTCCATTCCAGGGTGCATGACCCAGGGTGTGTGGGAGCAGTGAGGGATTAGTGGCCATCTATTGTCCATGCTTAACATTTGTCTCCCTGTGTTTGTGTGTATATTTCTCGCTGTCCCTCTGCCTTTAAGTCTCCAACTTTAAAAGGTGGAGCGCAGGAAGCTGTACAGCCCAAAGAGATTGTTTCACAATCTGATCTATCTCAGCTCCACCTTCCTCCTCTTTAGTTTGCCTTAATCAGAGAGGTACTTGTGTCTAGCTCCCTCTCTCTGGATATGTTTATGTTTTAGTCTTTTTCTCTCTTTGTCCTTATGTTGAAATTATCCGATATGAGTGAGACAGATCAGCTGGTTGAGTGGTGTTGCAACAACAACTTCACGCTCAATGTCAACAAGATCAAAGAATTTATTGTAGACTTCAGGAAGGACAGGTCAGGAAAATGCACACCAGTCCTCATTGAGGGGTCAGCGGTGGAAAGGGTGAGCAGCTTCATGTTCCTTGGCGTCAACATCTCAGAGGATCTATCCTGGGCCCAACACATTGATGTAATCATGAAGAAGGCACGCAAGTGGCTCTACTTCATTAGGAACTTGAGGAGATCCGGTATGCCACCAAAGACTGTTGCAAATTTCTACAGATGTATGGTGGAGAGCATTCTGACTGGTTGCATCACCACCTGGTATGGAGGCTCCAATGTGCAGGATCAAAAGAGGCTGCAGGGGGTTGTAGACTCAGCCAGGTCCATCATGGATACAACCTTCTCTGCCATCAAGGACATCTTCAAGAGGCAGTGCCTCAAAAAGGCGGCATCCATCATTAAGGACCCTCACCATATGGGACATGCCCTCTTCACGTTATTACCATTGGGGAGGAGGTACAGGAGCCTGAAGACCCACACCCATCATTTCAGGAACAGCTTCTTCCCCTCCGCCATCAGATTTCTGAATGGTCCATGAACCCATGAACACTACTTCATTATTCCTCTTCTGCACTATTTATTTATTTTCATAACTTTATGTCTTGCACTGTACTGATGCTGCAAAACAACAAATTTCATGACACAGGTCAGTGATAATAAACCTGATTCTGATTCTGACAAATCAAAAATAAATGGGTTCAAATTTGGTGAAATGTCAAGAAATTATGAAAAACACACAAATATTAGAGTGATATTTCTGCATAAATTATACATGCCTATTTTCTTCTTTTTTAATCAATTTCTACTGTATGTAGCTGTGTCATTGTCTAGATTCCTGTCCACCCATTTCTTTGGCTTCCTATGTGCATCTCTGTGCCTTTTTATTTAGTATGTTCCCTCTCCCTGCCTCTCCACCACTTCCTTTTACTTGCCTTCTCCTTAACAAAGCATTAGAACAAAAGTAAATGGCAGTGCTTGAATTAAATGTATGGGAGATACACACAGGTCCTCAGGGTTTCTTCAAGTCAACCAGCTTGACTTTGGAAGAAAACCCATGAATGTCCCAAGGAAATGATATCAACATTACAACAGACCCCTCTCAGATTCAACCCCTTCAATACTTACCTGCAAATAAGCAGCAAAATATATTTCAATACACTATCATTAATAAATTAAAATCAAATGGAGCTGAAACTATTCAAATTCAGGACTACTAGGCGTTTGGAAATGAGGTCTGAAAATGGTGGAAATGCAAAGCAGCATGAGAACATTCATGTGCCTGGATTTGGATCTGATTGGTGAACAAATTACTTCAGCAATTACTTCGACTTGTACCTACCCACAAAGTTTCCAATGGCCTTGCTTAGCAATCTGCAGTCATCAGTGTACCAAGTAACATAGTGCCCTATATAATGCAATGCAAGTCCAGTATGAACATGACAAGTAACTGTGTAACTCCTGAGCTAAGCAAACTGAAGAACCCCCAATGAGCAGCACAGACTGCAAACCAAGCAGTGCTGGTGGGTTCGGGGTCAAATTAGCAGCAGAAGGCACAGTAGGGAGAGAACATCAGTAAAAACAAAGATTGGATGGAAAGATAATCAAGAGTGATAGAAAGAAAAAGTAAAAGAAAGCATTTCACTTCTTTTAAGATTCTGCAGAAAATGCAAACCAAAACAAAACTGAATAACAAATAACCATAATCTTTGGGCTGTTTACTCTTGACTGAGCCCATAGGCATCTGAATTTGGTAAATGTCAAGTACTCAAGGAGGAACTGGTGACTTTGGACGTAAGATTGGTTCCTCTGCCACCTGTAGGACTTGGGGCTTTCACAGGTTAAGTGATAAAAGACCGGTCATTATGATTAATCATGAATGAAGAAATGAAAGAATAGTTGCTGATGACACAATAATAGGTTGGAAATTAACTTGTGAAAAGACAAAAGGAGGGAACAAAGGGATGTACGTAGGCTAAGTGAGTGGACACAGATGTGGCAAATAGGACATAATGTGAAAAAGTGAAATGATCTATTTTGGAAGGAAAACCAAAAATAAGCATGTTATCTGAATGGTGGGAAATTGCAGATCCCGGGGATACAGAGGAATCTGGGGCACAATTAATAAAAGGCTTGTGTGGAGGCATTCTGTGTAATTAGGAAAGCCAACAACATTTGCTCCGGGTAAAAAACAAACTGCTGGAGGACCTCAGCTGGTCAAGCAGCATCTCTGAGGGCATAGGGATGGTCGACGTTTTGGGTCATGACCCTGCATCAGGACTGGGAGTGTAGATGGAAGATAGCCAGTGTAAAGGGTTGAGAGGGAGGGATGAGACAGGGCCTGATAGCTGATGGGTAGAACCAGGTGCGGTGGGGGATGATGGGCAGGTAGAGCCAGATGGGGGAGGGGGAGTTTAAAGGCTGGAAGGAGATAAGTGGAACCAAATAAGGGAGGGATGATGGGCAGACGGAACCATATGGGGAGGGGATAGCAAACCCAGATGGATAGGGGTGTGTGAAATGAGAAAGGTGAACAAAGGAAGAGAGAACTAAGCTGGACTGGTAGCAGTGTGAAAGGAACACAGGAGGTGTGACTTACCTGAAGTTGGAAAATTCAATGTTCACACCGTGGGGTTGTCACTTACCCAAGTAGAATGTGACATGTTGTTCTTCTAGTTTGTGTTGGAGCTCAGCGTGGCAGTGGGGAAGGCCAGGACAGATAGGTCAGTGTGGGAATGGGAAGGCAGTTGAAGTAACATGCACCTAAACTCTCCCCTCGCACCTCACAACCCAAAGTGTCGACCATCTAGATTTCCTCCATCTCTGGTCTCTACCATCTCCATTCCCCTTAGTCCGCTATTGGTGGCCATCCCTTCAGTCCTAAACTCTACAGTTCCCTCCCTAATCCTCTGCACCTCACTTCCTCTCATACCCTCTTTAAAACACACCTCTTTGAATAAACCAGGCTTAAATTCTCTGCCCTTTGCTTGGTGTCAATTGTTGTACAATTGCCTTCCTGTGGAGTAGATTAAGACATTTTATTGAAAAGAAAGTGGTATAGCAAAGCAAGATTCTATCTAGTGCTGGTTGTACTCTGCTAACCAGAACTAGTGTCTCATAACTTGCATCATTAGAGCTGTTTCTTTTCAGTTCAAATCAACGACATGTGAAGACCCCATGGTATGTTTTTGAAGAAGGCGAGGCTAACAACACCTCAGCCAACAGATTCAATAGCTATTTATCTTTGTGTTGTTTGTGAGCTTTGCAGTGGGGACAATACCTGCCGACAAAAGTGCCTTAAAATTACTTTGAGATGTACCGATGCATGTTTTTCTTCCTTTTAGACTATTCAGTCAAACATGGACAAACACATTATGCACAAATAAATTGGAGCTTCTTTACTTCCTATACCAGGGAAATCCGTTTGTCTGTTCCATTCAGCAGGAGGGTAGCTTTGATGTTTCATTTACATCTGGAATTGAGCACTCATTAAGTGGAAGTGAGTGATGTAATTTCACTTATAATTGTACCTTATTATATCCAGTAAAGTTCTTTGTTTCCTTAAATATGTTGAACAAGTCTTGTGATTATGCTGTCAAGAAAACAATAAATGGCAACAGAAAACTCTTAATTGGAGTCAGCATGAACAGCATGCATCACACAATAGATCAGTAGCCATTTCATGCTGGCTAAATTATTCTAAAAGAAATGCGGCATTGAGGTTCCAAAGACTGTGGCCAATTTGAATTGCCCTGTTTGAGGACTTGGTATCAGAAAACTTCTGAAGTACAAACTGCAGAGAATCTGGCAAGCTTCATGCATCATGGTTTAGCTGTGTGCTCGAGTGAAGCACCTAATGCAGTTTGATACCAAAAGCCCGGAGCAGACATTAACCACATACCTCTGGAGCATGTTCAGGCTTACAAGATGCAACAGTACAACACATCAAGTAGCATCAGCTTTTTTTTCTGCTATGAATTTATATGAATGCCATGGATTAGCAACTTTCCTGCCACTTAAATTACTGAGCTCAAGCTCTTAAGTCAATAAGAAAAGACTAACCCTGCAACAGTTTCAAAATTGTTGATACTTCTACAGCAGTCTCCTGAGAATGCTTTTCATTTGCATGTTATTTCACCACCAGATTTCCACAATTGTTAAATTCTTTTCTGAGGTAAAAAATAATTATCTTTTTCTGTGAAATGCAAAATATTCCTGTGTTTTGCTTACAGGGTAAATGGGTTTGATATAAAGGAAGTCAAGAGGTGGAATGGTGAGGGTGGGCAGTTAAAACAGAACGAGTGACTTACCCATTCCCTTCCCACTATGAATTGTTGGCTGCAGTTGAAGGTTACGAGTAGCTGAGGTCTGTCCCCAAACCAGCTGTTACTCTTTAAATATACAGATTGAGCTTTGGCGACCTCACTGCACCCTGATCTTTTGCTTTGTCTTGAGGCTTGAGCAGGGTAAATCAGTGATACCCACAAAGTATGTATTTTACTGTTACCTTTTACTAGTTTCTTTGTTGTCCAGGTGAAGGAATACTTCAACAAATCAAAGCCTTGTGTGCAAAAGTTCTTGAAGTTATCTGTAAAGTTTCATAAACCTTGTCAACTCTGGACAATTATACACAGGCAGGGCTGTTGTGTCATTGAAAAGGACAAATAAAAGGTAAGGACACAATTATTGCTGCCCTGTTGAGTAGCTCAAATGATCAGTGAATCTCAAGGGGTAGGTTCTTTTGGTAACCAAACTATCCCTTGCCAAAAGGGTGTGAGTCTTTGGAAAACTTTTCTCAAAGGGAACTGGAAGCAGTAACTTTGAATGTTTTAAGAAAGAGATAGATAAGATCTTGATAAGGAAGAGGGTGAAAGGTTCCTATGGGTAGATAAGAGTGTAGAGTTGAGGTTATAAGCAGGTTAACCACGATCTTATTGAGAGGTGGAGCTTGAGGGGCCGAGTGGCCTACACCTTGATCTAATTTGTATGTTTGTCAAGAGCATTGTGACATGGATCTCAGGAAGACCATTTCCTGGCCATTCAGTCAGGAGACTGGTGAAACCAGTGGTGTGTATAAATAATTAAACCCTAACCTAGTATTCACCAGCGACTCTGCCAATGGGGAGATTCACCCAATGGAAATGAATGGCAGAGAGTCAGGGCCATGCTGTGTGGCTTTAGTTTTCTACTTGAGGTGTGTGAGAGTCCATGTGGACAGAAAGTGAACCTTCAAAAAGGAATCTTAAAATTGAAAAGGGCTATGTGTAGCTTTATTGTGTTTTGAAAGCTATTTCAGTGTTTCCTGATTTGTTATCAATGATCACATGGATTAAAAGGTATCTTCCACAGGAGTTAGTTTATTCACATAAAGCATACGATTGATCTCCAAGGTAGACTGTGAGTGATTGACTTCAAATTTAGTGTGAAATATGACCTAGAAGATTATGATTAGGTGGCACCAATAAATTAAAATCCATCTGTTATGACTTGTTTTCCAGGACGTTGTTTGTTAATCAACTTCCTGAGATCCGTGTGTCAACAATTTGTTTCTTCCTCTAGTCTCTTACCGTAAGTTTTAAACAGTGATACCTTGCATTTCTTTGTATAGAATAATGCATCAGTGACAGGTTCATTATTGATCTTGAGCCCACCATTTTTATTTTTCTCCATCACATCATGAATGTAATTATTATGTCCTTTGCCATCCACTCCACAGATCTGGATGTCAACCACTGTGCCCTTTTCTCTTCCCACAGCTGTAGTTTGACCTGCTGAGTATTTCCAACATTTTATGTTTTTATTTTAGATTTCCAGCAACTGCAGTAAGTGCAACATCTGTCTTTTCACCACGTCCCTTCCCACCATCCAGAGACCCAGTCATTCCAGGTGAAGCAGCAATTCACTTGCACTTCTTCCAACCTAGTGTACTCATTCAATGTTCACAATGAGGTCTCCTCTACATCAGAGAAACCAAATGCAGGTTGTGTGATCGCTTTGCAGAGTGCCTACATTCAGTCCGCAGAAATGACCCTGAGCTTCCCGTTGCCCGCCACTTTAGTTCTCCATCCCACTCTCACTCTGACCTTTCTGTCAGAATCAGGATCAGAATCAGGTTTATTATCACTGACATATGTCGTGAAATTTGTTGTTTTGCGGTAGAAGTACAGTGCAAGACATAAAAATTACTATAAGTTACAAAAATAAATAAATAGTGCAAAAGAGGAATAACGAGGTAGTGTTCATGGGTTCATAGACTGATCAGAAATCTGATGGCGGAGGGGAGGAAGCTGTTCCTGAAAGGTTGGGTGTGGGTCTTCAGGCTCCTGTACCTCCTCCCCGATGGTAGTAATGTGAAGAGGGCATGCTCCAGGTGGTGAGGGCCCTTACTGATGGATGCCACCTTCTTGAGGCACCGCCTCTTGAAGATATCCTCGATGGTGGGGAGGGTTGTGTCCGTGATGGAGCTGGCTGAGTCTACAAACCTGCATATTGGAACCTCCATACCAGGCTGTGATGCAACCAGTCAGAATGCTGTACATCTGTAGAAATTTGCAAGAGTCTTTGATGACGTACCAAGGATTGTCTGGGGCTTCCTTCACTGTTGCAATTAGGCCACAACGCAACCTTGAGGAACAACATCTCATCTTCTGTCTGGGCAACTTGTAGCCTGTAGGACTCAATATTGAATTCTCTAACTGTAGGTAACTCACTCTTTCTTTCTGTTTGCATCAGAACTGGCCATTTCTCCCTGTGATTATTATTTTGGTTCAGTTTTCCTTTTTTTTCTTTTTGTTTCTTTGTATATTCTGACCTGCTGGGCACATCCCATTGGCATTATCATTAGCAATAGATTACACGGATAAACAACCTTAATCTGCCCTTAACTGCCACATTATGGTCTCATCCTATCAGAGATATTCCCTTTGCCTCACCCATTCCCCCTCCCCCCCTCCCCCACCAATCTTCTTTGTTGCCTGAACATTATTTGCTGCTTCTCTCTTTCCCAGTTCTGATGAAGGGTCTCAGACTTGAAAAGTTAACTGTTTCTTTTTCCACAGATGCTGCCTGACATGCAGAGTTTTTAGAGCACTTTCTCTTTTTATGATGTTCTTTGCTCCAGTGCGTCATCTACTTTCTGCTGAAGCATGTCTTGTCCTACTGTAATGCGAAAAGGTATATATTGAACCTACATCACCTCAGCAAATGACTTGGCAGGTTGTTAGTTGGGGCCCATTATCTAATAGTCTCCCCCTGGGATCTTGGGTCTTCCCTATATTCTCCTTACACATCATTACTCTGATTTCAATAGTACTCTTCCTATTACAGCTGGCATCTTTTGATGCCAATGGGTTTTGTAGAGACAGAAACTTCACACCCTCCAAAATCTTCACGATTCGGGCTAAATTAAAGTGATGCACTGCCTTTGTGTATTGTAGGCTGATCTCTGCTTATTAAATGGGAATTCTCCCGATTATCATTATGACTGGCGGTTGGATACTCCGGAGATTTTTCTGCAGAAAATCAAATTGGTTGGATTGTAACGAGCTGGCAAATTACTTGGGATATACTGTATATCTGTACAGCTTAAGAAACCCATCATCACTTAATGTTACTGAGTGGATGGTACCTGCTTTGGCAGACTGGTGTTTCCACAGAAAGTTGCCAAATATCATTACAAAAGATCCAGAAGTTTTAAGGACAAATCATGTTGGGAACAACATGAGGTACTGAAATTATTTACACTAGTTGAGGAAAGAAACCATTACTTGGTCTCTCCCACATATCATAATTCATCCTCAAACTGAATCACCATTGTGTGTTTCTCTGAAAAGTGCCTGGGGTTTTTGAGGAAGTTGTTTAAAATTTAACATGAACAATATTTTCTTTCTATAAATAGACAAATAAGCATGCTTTAAAAAGCTTTTAAATAAAACCTTCTTACTATAAAGATAATTGATGAATATAACATGTATATCAAGATGTAGAATTATACTTAAACTGATTTTCAGTTACCGAAAATGATTTTTATTTATAAGTGGACTGGACAATTAGATTACTACCATTCCTTTTCAGATAATCCAATTATCTCACTTTAGTCTATAATTTGTGCCCAGATTACCAACTGTACTCGAAACAAAGATTTTTGGCCACAACCATGTGCAGTAACTTCATCCTTGCTCTCAATATTTTATTCAGACTCAGTTTTACACAAGAACACAAGAAAATAGGAGCAGGAGTAGGCTACTCAGCCCCTCAAGCCTGCCCTGCCATTCAAGATCATCATGGCTGGTCTATGCTGGCCTCAACTCCTCTTCTGTGTCAGTTCCCCAGCACCCTCAACCCCTCAATCTTTCAAACATTTAGCTCTGTCCACCTTAAAGAGATATAATGATCTGGCCTTGACCACCTTCAGGGGCAGAGAGTTACAGATATTCACTACTCTAAGAAAGAAGACTCTATACACCTCAGTTTTAAATGACAGGCCCTTTATTTCCCCGTTCAGTAGGTCAGGCAGCATCCAAAGAAAGAGAAACAGATTTAACTTTTTGGGTCCAGAACCCTTCATCAGAACCAAATCTTTCATTGCTTACCAACTAGAGATGATTATATGAATGCAGCTTCTCCTTGCAAACTTGAGTTGGCCCAAAACATTACTATCTACAAGAACATAGAACAGTACAGCACAGGAACAGGCCCTTCAGCCCACAATGTCTGTACGAGCATGATGTCAAATTAAACAAATCTCATCTGCCTGCACATGATCCATATCCCTCCATTCCCTGCATATTCATGTGCCTAGCTAAAAGCCTCCTGAATGCCACTCGCTCACTATCCAGCACAAAACATCTGATTAATATGTCACCCATACACTCACAGACTTATATCATCTTAATACTTAGCCTTGCTTTCAAATGCCTCCAGAGCTACAAACCTTCCTTTCTCTAATGTTCTCCAACCTAAAATCTTCCAACATTTGTGTGAACTTCTCCAATTGCAGTCTTTTGCAGATTCCTGATTTTCATTGCTCCTCTGTTTGTGCCATATCTTCAAATGCCTGGAGCTTAACTTTCCTTGATTAAAATTCATCACCATTCTACTCCCTCCCCTTAACTTCTGAGCTCTTTGACTAAATTTCAGTAACCTTGTCCTTGTATATTCTTACATGGGTCAAACCTTTCATTGATAATATTTGTGCAAGGTACCCAGGAAAGTTATACTGAGTTAAAGACAGTATAATGCACATTGTAGACAGTGTTGTTGCTTTAGGAACCTTATAGTTCCCCAACTGTGTACATAACTAGTGGTAGTATGGAAAGCTCTCTTCATTATATTTCTCCCTGCACCACTAAACAGTCTCTGAGCTGCAAAGATGGAAGATTAAACATATTAGTGGATTGTGGTTAAAGTTGTAAAATAAAGCAACAAGTTCTTTTTTGAACAGTAGATACATGAGTGAACATGTGTAAGAACAAATAGATTTATGGGAATTTTAGAATATTCATTGCTGATAGAAAACAACAGTAACATTTCTTCTCTGTGCTAACATTCGATGTAGCACATCCCTGATTAATAATACATGACAGTTCACCTTTGAGCTGCAATGGAATCTCTAATGGCTTGGAAATCACTTCTGCTTGCAAGACACCCAAGATATATACTTTCAAATATCCTTCGAAGATGCACAAGAGCTGCAGAAATTAAAAATATATCACTCTCACTTGGACAACTGCCAATCAATCTTACAACATAAAAAAAATCCATATTTGAATCAAAAGCTTTGATCTTCAACACGGGAACAAATGATCTGGTCCCACCTGATTGTGGTAGAAAAAAATAATTCAACTGGTGTCTATTAATAGAAATCTTCGGGACTCAATCACCAGGTAAAGAGGAATAGAGGTACAACTTGTCCATCTGTATTTCCAACAATTTCTGCATCATCTAATTCTGCAGCTGGTATGTGAGGCCAGGGTGATTGTTCTTTAATTCCACCTAATTTTAATTCAATAATATTCAAGGCAAAACAAAATCTATTACAGCATTAACAGGAGTGCTTCACTTCATCTCAATGGAGACACAAGAAAGAATGCAGATGCTAGAAACCTGAAGCAACACACACAAAGGGAAATGAACAGTCGAGGTTTCGGGTCGAGACCCTTCATCAGGACTGGAAAGAAAGAGGGCAGAAGCCAGAATAAAAGGATGGGAGCAGCAGGAAGAGCACAAGCAGGCAGGTGATAGGTGAATATAGGTGAGGGGGTGAAGATAGGTAGGTGGGGGAGGTAGGGGGGAAGTGGGAATGATGTGAGAAGCTGGCAGGTGATAGGTGGAAGATGCAAAGAAGATGGAATCTGAGGAGAGGAGGCCAGCCATTTTAATTCCACTTCCCATTCCCAGACTGACATGTCTGTCCACGGCTTCCTCTACTGCCAAGTTGAGGCTAGATGGAGATTAAAGAGACAACACCTCATATTCTGTCTTGGTAGCCTCCGACCTGACAGAATCAACATCAATTTCTCTAACGTCCAGTAACTCCTCCCCAGCTCTTTGTTTTCCCTTACCCCTCTGGCCCCTTCACCCCTTCTCTTCCACCCCCCCCCACTCTCATGACCTGCCCAACACCCACACCTTCCTCCCTCTGGTTCCCTATCTCCCTCCCTTTATTCCATGGTCTACTGTCCTCTCCTATCAGATTCCATCTTCTTCAGCCCTTTGCCTCTTCCACCTATCACCTCCCAGCTTCTCACATCGTTCCCTTTCACCCCCCCCCCCACCTACGTACCTTCTCCCCTCACCTGGATTCACCCATCACCCGCCAGCTCGTGCTCCTCCCCCTCCCCCCATCCTTTTATTCTAGATTCTGCCACACTTTCTTTCCAGTCCGGATGAAAGGTCTCGACCCAAAATGTCGACTGTTCATTTCCCTCCACAGATGCTGCCTGACTTGCAGAGTTCCTCCAGCAGTTTTTGTGTGTCACTTCATCCCAATCTTGTGTTCCCTAATCTAACTAATGTGCGCAGACAAAAGGACTGCAAGGATTTCTCAAAGTATAAAAATCTTGCTGGTTAATAGAAATGTTATTTTTGCCCACTGCAGGATTCAGAAATTCAGGAAATAAACAACAGACCCACCAAAACCTAAACATCCAAACAATGTCCAGGTCTAGTGCATTTGAGAGCAACCAATTCAAATCTAGCTAATTGAGCTGATCAGCATGTTAGTGTAGTCACAAAATCAGTAGCTATAACTTCTATTTGTTAGTTTGTTGGAAAAACCTCAAGATGGACTCTCCATGGAATATTACCACATTATTTAAGATAAGATAAAATTTCTTTATTAGTCACACGTACATCGAAACACACAGTGAAATACATCTTTTTGCGTAGAGTGTTCTGGGGGCAGCCTGCAAGTGTCACCACGCTTCCGGTGCCAACATAGCATGCCCACAACTTCCTAACCCGTACATCTTTGGAATGTGGGAGGAAACCAGAGCACCTGGAGGAAACCCACGCAGACACGGGGAGAACATACAAACTCCTTACAGACAGTGGCCAGATTTGAACCCAGGTTGCTGGCGCTGTAAAGCATTACACTAACCACTACACTACCGTGCCTTTGAGCCCTTATCAAAAACAGCCTGAGATCTTCGCTTCAGTTCTTTTAAGATGCATCAGAGTAAGGGAAGTTAAACCTTGATCATTCTCACTCAGAACACTACATTCTGTATGGCTGGCTTATCTCTGAGATAGAGCCTTATGTCTTTATATTCAACACGAGAGAGCTGAGCAGATAATAAAGGTTGCACTCCATTGCCACACTGAGAGAGTTTGCACTGTTGGATGTGGTGTCTTTCTGGTGGACATTAACACAAGGCAGCAAGGCCACATCAGTCCCCTCAGGCTGTAAAAGACTCTGTGACATCATTTTGAAGATGGGTAGAAGTGGTCCCCAGCTCCTCACTCCAACCCCCAACATCTCCCAGAGCCCTGACCAAATCCAACATCACATTTTTAAAAAATCCAGACTTCATTGTACACCTGTGAGTCTTTCGGTGCACGGACAGCTACGCTTCCCAGATTGCACTCATTGGTGCCTACATTTCAGAAGAACCGTAGCTGGGAACTGCTCTTGTACATTCTTGGATTGCAGAAGGTGCTATGTGAATGCAATTGTTTTACTTCTAAATCCTCTTTCCACCCTCAGATGCTAACAAATACCATTAGTGTTTCCACATTTTCTGCCTGTGTTATTTGGTGAAGGAAGAAACACAAAGAAACAATTTCCAATTAATTATCCATGTATTACTCCACATTTTTGAATTTCTTTGAAACAAATGAAAGAAAGAATGTATGCACAGACAGGTTTTACATCCTCAGGCTACATTTGGGAAAGGGCACAGTGTTTGCCAAACTAAGCTACTAATTAGGAAAAATGGACAATTAAACTATGACTGACAGGAAATGACTCACTAATCCATCCCACCTGCCCCAAACAACTGTATATCATGTCTATCAGGATACATACGTAAAAATTGGAAGCACAAGTAGGTCATTTGGCCCTTTTAGCTTGCTCTGCCATTCATCAAGTTCATGACAGATCTTCTACCTCAATGCCAGTTTCTAGTACTATTCCCATATTCCTTTATTCCCTTCATATCCAGAAATCTATTGACCGTTGTTTTGAATGAACTCAATTGCTGAGCTTCCTCGGCCCTTTGAGGTAGAGAATTTCCAAGTTTCACCATCATCTGCATTGAGAAATATCTCCTCATCTTGGTCCTAAATGGCCTACCTCTTATTCTGTGACCCCTGGTTCTAGACTTCTAAATCAGGGAAACATCCTCCTTGTACAAAATACTCCAGGTTCCAAAACTGTACATGACACACAATACACTCCCCAGTTCACTGAGGAATGTCAGGCTTCACAGGCGAGAATCAAGTGTTTAGTGATTTTTTTGATGTGCTTTCCATTGTGAGTAACGTTTTGTGCTGATTGAAACAGGATCAGCTTGTCCTGTGTCATCATCACAGGCACACAGTGAAACAAAGCTGGCAAGTAGTTATGTAGGTAGCAGACTGTCTTTACATTCCCTCTCCATGGGAAGGTGGGAGGGGATGGTTGGGTAAGCAGGGCATGTAATGTCTTTGGCAGTGATCTCTCGCTTGTCTCCCAATTCATCAGGAGGAAAAAAAAATCTTTTCCCTAGATCTGGAGATTGAAAAATTTATTGAGTGTTCATCAATATATAGATCAAGAGTTACTCCCTCTGGTATAAAACAGGAACAGAAACTGAGCAGATGAATAAAATAACATAAAAGGACATTCCAGTTCAACACAAAAACAAAACACTGGTTCACCATGGAACACACAATGAGCGGCTGTATTGGGATCTGGAGGTGAGTCCTATTCTGGTGAGGACTGAGCAGTTGATGGGGTGCAGTATGACAACCTTGCACAACAACAAAAGACGGTTCCTGAAGGGTTGTGAATTCTGATCAAGTAGGCACTTGCACTCCTGTCCCACCTGAATACATGTGGATCTTGTACTCCTGGACAGTTGGTAGTCGGCACGTCTTAAGTTAACAACTTGCCTTCTCGAGTTCATAATAAGTCCACTCTCTACTGACTATCAAATTATTTTCCTCTGGGTTCAAGCTAACTTTGCCCTCATCAGTTCTGTTTCCTGTCAGATGGAAAACCTTTGAGACCACATAGTTCCCCATCAGAGCAAATCTGCCTTCTGCCAACATGTGTTTTCTTTCAATCTTTGCAAAGCAATGCTGCAACCTAGATTTTGCTTGTGTCAGTATGACATGCATCAATTTCGCCATTGTTTTTCCTCAATTTTGCTTGTCATTTTTCAGTGGAATCATTTAAAAGTGTCAAAATCATAACTTCTGCACAATGATAAAGTTATTGGGCTATTGAGGTCAGTATTCAGGGCACTCAGTAATCCTACCACAAAGGGAGGTTCATGCTAGATGCTAGTGACAGAATCCTATCTTTCTTTCCTAGACAACTATCTACTTGTCACAGTGACTATGACGTGGCTAAGTCTAACAATATCTTTGATGCTGAGGTCTCCAGCAATTAGTTCATTGTGCAGAAATGAAAGAGGAGGTACGTTTCTGAGATGAGAATTGGCCGGACCAGAAAGATCAATGGGGGCTGTAAATAGATGTGTCAAGAATAACAAGCAGAGCACTGCAGAGCGCAGTGCGGAGGTCATGGCTGGAGCCACTGCTACTCACACTGTGGCTTGGAGCTCAGAAGAGAAACAGTTTGGGATTGAAACCAAATTGATAGAGTGGGTCAGTCAAGGGCAACAAAGTAATTCAGAGAACTGGATGGAATGGGAAGAGATTAGCCATGGAACCATAGAGACATACAGCACTGTAACAGGCCCTTTGGTCCACTGAGTCCATGCCGACCATTAACCACCCATTTACACAAATCCTACATTAATCTCACATCCAGACTGATGAATGTCTGACCCAAGAATATTCCTGACGTGTTCTGGATAGTGATGATCACGTTATAAATTGAAACTCTAAATAGTGTGTATCACGAAGTACTGTAATATTGCATTAATCTGTTTCTGTAATCACTGAATAAACCACCTTTGGGAAAGGAAAAACAAATGTTCCTGATTATAATTTTACCCCCTGCCACAACACTCATTTATTCTGATGAAAAGCCATTGTCGCGAAACACTAGCTCTGTTTCTCTATCCACAGATGCTGCCAGACCTGCAGAGTGCTTCCAGCATTTTCTGTTTTTGTTACACATTTTTAAGACAGTCTGAAGTGTAGATGGACTATCCCATCAAAGCCAATATAGAGCATGTCCCCAAAATGTCATCAATGCTTCACGTGATCAGTTCAGCTCCATTAAATGAAATGAACGAGTTGATCCTGCAGTGCCCAACCACTTACTTTCTCAAGACCAACATATTTCAAAGTGGCAAGGGGGATGTTGACACTGGGCTTCCGTATTTTTGGAAAATATGCACATATGACTGAGGGGGAAGATCAGTTGTAGTAATTTAAAAACAGCCACCCATTAATGCAATTAGTGATGTTTTTGTCTCCATTGGCAAACCTGTTGTAACCTTATTAAAAGACTATTTGCAAAAAAAAATTCAAATGTTCACAGAGACCATACTGCAGAGGTTGACAATGCAGTTAAATAAAACTGCCAGTGGCATAAACAGTGTTGGAATTTAACACAGAGTCTCGGAAGCTGTTTTCAGATCGATTGCATCTTGCAGTCCCATGAAGAGAAACTCCCGAATCTACACAAACAGCAAAACCATTCCCCAAAAGCCAGCAGCTTCTTTGAAATGAGCCTGTGTTCTCATGTCAGAACATTGTGATATCCTTCACACTTACACTGGGAAAGCATTCCTCTTCAAATTGTCGCCACAAGATAGGAGACATTAAAATACAGATGCTGATAAAGTCTGCGAGTGACAGTAACCACCAGGTAATGGATGAAGATCAGGCCTGGAGACACAATGAACACAGACAGGGAAAACGTCAAAACGCATGAGAAGGAAGAGCAGCTGAAATGATTTAAATATTTAAATCAGACATGCCGTACGATAAAGGGAAACGGATTAACCTGAAGAACTGAGTGTTCAGAAGATGAAGGTATTTAGTTCTGCAATTTGACAAATGTCTCCCTGTGCATACAGTTTATACAATGATTCATAAAGAAAGAGGAACACTTAACATTTCTAGATTGTATCGCATCAGCAGATAACAGAAAGTATTTGATAACCAATCATAGCTGAATGAAATGGTATTGATTTTTGTCAGTTACGATCATTATATAAATAACATATCTATAAACTACAGGTAGTTCTGCTATAATGTGATAGTTATGTTCCTAAGAAACCTTGCATTATAGAAAGTCACATTATAGCAGAACAGGCTGTAGTTAGCTTCAAAGCACAGGTTTTCCAGATTGGGATAGCACTATAACTGAAGTCTTGAAGAAGGGTCCTGACCCGAAACGTTGACCGCCTGCTTTTCTCCACAGATACTGCCTGGCCTGCTGAGTTCCTCCAGCATCATAGTGTTTTTCATCTAGATTCCAGCATCTGCAGTCCTTTGTTTCTCTAGCGCTATAACTAATGTGTCCTGCATTATGTAAATAGAGTTCCTTAATCTATCAATCGCTTGATAACCTATTTCTGTTATGGAAGCATGCATAATAGCAGAACTACCTGTACCTAATTAGTTATGCGATCAATTTTGAATAGTTAATATGGTCTACCCATAGACTACGGTATGCAATGATTATGGGTTTAAATCCCTCACCAGATGAACACCAAAATCCAGGTTGATCCTGAACTGAATGGTGTGCCTCAAGTGTTGGACGTGATGTCTTTCAGATGAAATTCTAAGCCAATACCCTTCCTACCTTCACAGGTAGATGTAAAATATCCCAGAGCATTAACTGTAGAAGAGCAGGTACACTCTCCTGATAGTTTTGTGAGTGGTTATCCCTAAAGTCTCTCTGTAATACAACTGACCTGTTCACTATCACATTGCCGTTCATGGGACCTTGGCTTGCATAAATTGACTGCCGTATTTCTGACATTACAACAATTTTTACCTTGGCTATAATGTGCTTTGGGAAATCCTGAGATGGTTACCTGCACAAAACCAACTAGTTAAATTGGTATTGAAGTAGAGAAAGCTGGAAATACCAGGCAGGTCAGGCAGCATCTATGGAGGGTGAACCAAAACCTGATGATGCCTGGTTTAATTCTAACCCGAAACTTCTGATGCACTCTGACTCTGAAGTTGCAGACGAACTGGAGCCCCCACTAAACTCACCACAGAGTCCAACAGTTGCTTAGGAACATCCTGAGCTGTTCCTAAGCAACTGTTGCATCAGCCTTCCAATTCTACACCAAGAGCAATAACCCATTCATTTCAATGAGATCACAAACCTTAACTAATGAAGTAAGCTCAGCTAAGCACTTTGTTCATTTTTCTTTATTTCATAAAATATTTATGTTTACAATTAAATAACAAAAGTGTAGAGTGTTTTCAACAAAAGTTATTTTATTGTCTGTATTTTTAATTATTTCTTTAATTCCTTTATACTGTTTTAAATGTCTCTCATATTCAGAGACATTTAGTGTCATAGAATTGTGCAACACAGAAACAGGCCCTTTAGCCCACCATGTCTATGCTGATCATTGTATTTATCTGCATTACTCTTATTTACCTGCATTTGGTCCGTTGCCTATGTCTTGGTGATTCAAGTCCTTAAATGTGAGAAAATGGTTAGAGATGCCCTTGATAACATTGGACACAGAGCTTCAGAGTCTGGGCTTGAAGCCTAGTTGCTACTTGCCTGCTGGAAGGTCTATGGAGTGGAGGCCTTCAGCATGATCCAGCAGGTAGGTGTGGATGAGGAGATTGGTGTAGGAAGCAAAGGTATGCGGCAAGTTGGATTAAGCAGGGATCCAGCCCATTTTGTTTTAACCAGGGACAGAAAAATGGGGTGTGGGTGGCAGTGGGCAGAGAACAGATTGGAAGATCACTGATAGGCTGATTGGCAAGAGAAATTAATCAACTAAAGGGGTGATGGCACAAGGCATGGTCATGTGATGGGATATGTCTGGAATGGATCCCAGGCTGCACCAGAAATTCCACTGTTTATAACTTTAAAAGGCAACTAACATGTCCCACCTTAGACTTGGTGTAAGTCCCATTGAGGTCTAAGACCATCAACAGAGCCTGACACATTAGCTAGTTAATTCTGCTCAAGCAAATACTGGCATGGTGATCCATAGTGAAGCATGGTGATCCATGGTAAATTCTAATATTCATATGACCTGCCCCTGGAAATTGAATGGTCCAAGGAAACTGCAGTCCCCTAAGCTCTCCAGCTGAGATGGGATTCCCTGTTGTACGTCAGCAATGCCTGACTAAGGTATGCTACTGACCACAACCCTGTAACCGTCCAACAATAGGGTAACTGTGATTCTGCTCGTAGAGTCGTACAACGTAGAAAGAGGCCCTTCAGCCCATCATGTCCATGCTGATCATCAAATACCCATCTATATGGATCCCGTTTGCCAGCACTTGGTCCATAGCCTTGGCATTGTATTACACCAGTGAACTTGCTAAGCTGCTGCCATCTTTGTGCTGGGTGAAACTGCAAGAAACATCCAGGCATCACAGTGGCACAGCTAGATCACAGTGCCAGAGACCTGGGTTCAATCCTGACCTCGAGTACTGTCTGTGTGGAGTTCTCCCTTTGAATGTGTGGATTTCCTCCAGGTGCTCCAGTTTCAAAGACATATGGATAGGTTCATTAATTAGCCATTGTAACTTGCCCCTGATGTGTTGGTGAGTGGTAGAATCTGGGGGGAGTTGATGGGAATGTGGAGGAGAATAAAAAAATTAGATGAATGTAGGGTTAAATGGATGGTTGATGTTTGGCATGATCTCAGCGGGCTGATGGATCTGTATCCATGCTCTTTCTCTCCATGATTCAATGACTCTAAATATAATGCAAGCTGATATTGTCCATGAACAATACCACAGTAGCTCTGCTGCTGTCACTGCAGCATTCCTTCATCCATTAAAATCTTTATTTCAAACGCCGATATAAATTAGTCGCTGTGGAACATGGCACTTTAGATGTGATCACCATTTTAAGCAAAAAAAATCTGCATTTGTTAGAAAGAAGAAATAAAACAGAATCAGATGACACCCAGCAGGCTGGGCTGCAGCTGTGGAGGGAGATATGGTCAACAGGCCAGGTCGTGTTCCCCTTGCCCTCACTTCACCATCACAGCCTAAGCCAACTCTGCCACCCCACTGAGCTGTAGCAGCAATGAGGCTTCCGAGGCACTGCCGATGTTGCCCTCTTGATGATTCCATCAGGTGGGGTGGTCTGCAAGCAGCGACTGCATCATAGGCAGCAGAGAATAAGGCCCCACCTGTGAATCATCCTGATGGCCTTCTGACAGCTTATATTGCAATGTGCCTTTTCACTGTTTCCAAACATTAGGAAGCAGTTAAAGAAAATACATTAAAATGATTAAACAAATTAAAATTTATTTAAAAGCACATCAAAACTATTTTCAGCATATTCCATTTATAGATGTAGATGTTGATGGCAGAACCAGATTTACTCCCCACAGCTGTTGCCGTTGTGATTTGGTGGTGAGCTGCCTTCTTGAACTGCTGCAGTCCTGGTGGTGAAGGTGCTCCCACTGTGCTGTTAGGGAGGGACTTCCAGGATGTGGACCCAGTGACAATAAAGAAACGATATATTTCAGGATGATATAAGACAGGATGCTAGGTGATTTGGAGGAGAATCTGGAGATTGAAGTGTTCTCTGCACTTGCTGCCCTTCTCGATGGTGTTGGAGGTCACAGGTTTAGCAGAGTAGCCCACTCAGCAACTTTGCTAAAATTTCAGCCAAGTAATTGAAAAAAACATACATATATTGTGGAAACAAAAGCCTTACTTAAACTTACCTTTCACCTCAGGTGAGTGACCTCACTCATATGAATGGGACCACACTAGATGCACCAGGTTTGGCTGCTTTAATCCTGAGGTGTCCGAACTATTTGGCTTAGCAACTTACAGAATGTCCCTGGACTCGATGGTGAGTCTAGAAGCAAAAGGTCAGTATGCGTACAACTGAATTCCAGTATGTTCCTGACTTTTCAGCAGGAGCAGGTTGGTGGTGCTTTGCCATGTGCACCGAAGGTAGCTGATGGTTCCCCAGGAAATGGTTGGCTGCGCACCAACCTGTTACCAATACATTTCAGATCAATCAACTTTGATTTGTTTCAATTAAAATTAAAAACCAATTAAACAATTGGCTAATTATTAATAAATTAAAAAACACTCACACAAGTATGGAAATTTGAACTGTAGGAAATCAAAACCCAATTATGCTTAAAACTGTGTTGATAATTTCTTCATAAAAATTACTATTTACGTGTAGCAGTTAGTGTAATGCTATTACAGCGCCAGCGACCCAGGTTCAATTCCAGCCACTATCTGTAAGGAGTTTGTACGTTGTCCCCGTGTCTGCGTGGGTTTCCTCCACGTGTTCCAGTTTCCTCCCACATTCCAAAAACGTACGGATTAGGAAGTTGTGGACATGCTATGTTGGCGCCGGAAGCATGGCGACACTTGCAGGCTGCCCCCAGAACACTCCACGCAAAAGATGCATTTCACTGTGTGTTTCAATGTACATGTGACTAATAAAGATATCTTATCTCTTATCTTATGTACAGTAAGAAACATCAACAGATCCAGCCAAACAAAGCCCTGTGAAACTGTTTATTCATTTTATTCACTTGTTGGCCTTGACACCAATCAAGTTAAATTTGCAAGATTTTAAAGACGTTAACAATTAAATAAATCTGGAAAAAATCGCTTTAACTTACATACCATCTTATATCCAGCATTTTTCAGCACAGTCTTCCCTATTCACAGCTTGCCTTGTGCTCTACTCCTAGAGCTTGGTGCTTTGATCTGGGGCTTGGGCTCCAGTACACTTCAGCACTGTTCTGTTGGCTTTGGTTCAATCTCTTGCACTGCTGCTAAAGCTTTGGCCCTCTCCCTGCCATCTCCTGTGCTGCTTCTTCAGCAAAGAAGGTTTTGCCTGGAGGACTCTCTTCCTCAGCCCTGCATTCTGCCCACAATAAGTTAAGCAAGACAAACCTTCGGCAGATGTCAGGGGCAAGAGGGGGAAGAAAGGAGCAAAGGAAAATAAGATTAAATGAACAAGAAATGAAATAGAAAAGAGTAAAAAAATGAACTAGAGAGAGAGAGAAATAAAACCAGAGTGAGGTTAAGACTTCATTATGTGCATTATTATCAATTGCATTATTTTATGCATGATCAAAGCAATGAGTTAATGACTTTTCATCTGCATGAGGAAAAATTAGAAAACAAGCATGTTTTAAATTGCAGAAAAGGGGACCGAGTGGAGAGGGTGGAAGATTTGAGGAGCACCAGCCCTCTCCCTTCTCTGCAATTTAAAACACCTTTCCTTTCTAACCTTTCCTAGTTCTAATGCAGTCAACCTGTTTCACCCTTCACACATGCAGCCTGACTGCTGAGTACTTCCAGCATTAAATGTTACTGTTACTTGCTGCCAAACCTAAACCAAATAATGTGCATAAGCTGCACAGTCTCTCATTTGGAATTGTTGTGCTGAAATAAAGGCAAACGCAGACATGAGAGAGCATTCACTCCTTCTTAGTTCATCCATCCGGAATTAAAATAAGCTTTAATTGCTGCCCAAGTTTCCAAAGAGCTTGAGGTACAGGGCTCCACCTGCTGAACTAGAAGCTAATAACTATCCGTCAAAGAAATTCTTCCTGCGATCAGCATCATAAAATTTCATTAACTTTTGATCAAGTTCCTTTTTACCAAATATCTAACAATCAGGAAGTAGTGCTTTAGACTTATCCATGCCATTCAGCATCTTATAGACTTATATAAGTCTAAATGAATTGTCTGCTTTTTCCATTAAATATGCCTGGTTTCTCCAGTATTTCTTTCTATCTCAATCCTCTCTATTTGAGATTGGTTTGATCTGCATTACTTCCTTGAATGATTTCTTGCATTTCAATGACCAAAGGTTAACACATGCATATGGTACAGACTTTAATACCATATATTTACATATTGCCAAATTATATTCAGCACTTTGTTTATTTTGTCCTTGGTAAGTGTAACTTTATATTGTTCCTAGATCTCTTTACCATGCCCTGGTCAATATCTATCAACCAACAACATAATTATCTGGTCATTATTTCATGTTCTTTTTCAGATTATGGTGTACTTAAATTGGCTACAGTACAGTACTGATTCAACCTCAAAATGTACATCATTGGTTGTATTTTGGGAAGTCCTGATGTGAAAAGGTTTTATAAATATGTTTCCTTTTCCTTTTAATTATCCATTAAATGCTTATCATACACCCAACATCAACAGAATCTAATCCTGGATCTCTTTTAAGCATGGACAAACAGAAACAGATTGACCTGACCACTCTCAATCATTAGCTACTTTAATTAATCTCACGTTTCAGAATTAGAGATGGAGTATTTTAATCATCATTACTTTAAGCAGAGCCAAACTATACATAACAATGCAGATACATTTAAATTTCAGTTTAATAGTCTAGGATGAAATTTATCCTGAGCAATTTCACCCAGAAAAGTCACTGTGTACTGAATGGAATTTCTAATTTAATACTTGCACTGATTTTCACAACTATTGCTAAAACGAAGATCACTGCCATGTTTTTAACAATCCCTTCCCTTTACTGTGATAATATAGGGCCCTGATGAGATGTACTGGAATACCGTGTACAGAAGGATACACCTATAATCGAGAGAGTGCAACAAAGGTGGAGGGGAACAGCTTCTACCCCTCCACCATCAGATTTCTGAACGGTCCATGAACCCATGAACACTACCTCATTATTCCTCTTTTGTAATATTTATTTATTTTGTAACTTATAGTAATTTTTACGTCTTGCACTGTACTGCTACCGCAAAACAACAAATTTCATGGCATATGTCAGTGATAATAAATCTGATTCTGATTCTGATTCTGATTCAAATTGATTCCTGGGTTGGGTGGAGGAATGGAGTTGTTTTTTCTGTAACAACAAATAAGACCACTCATTTTCAGAAAAAGAGAAGTAGCCTCATTGGAACGTTTAAAATTCTTACAGGTCTTGACAGGATGGATGCTGGAATTATGATTCCCTGGCCGGATTGTTCAGACCAGTAGCTGGACATTCTGGACTCAGATGTGAAGAAATGAGAAGTGAGATGAGGCTCAGTTGCTAAGCACAACAACTGCCCAACTGCTGATCTCCCAATCCTTTCCTATCAGAGACTGGTAGATTTTTAGATACAAAGGGAACCAAGAGATATGGGTTTAGTGCAGGAACATGGTGCTGAGATAGAAGATCAGCTATCATCTTATTACATTGTTAGAGCAGTAGTGAGTGGCCAACCAGCCCAACTCCTGGTTCTATTTCTTCTGTTCTCATGGCTGCAATTAAATCTGTTCATAGACAGATGGTGGGCACATCATTTTACAATTTAATTTGCAGTTCTTTAAATATCAGAGGCAGAATTAGAAGCGTTGAGAAAATAATAGTTATCAAAAGTGATTTGTACATCTACATCATATGGAATGCATAAAGATGCAGCAGGTTTGGTTTATTGTCCACAGAACGTGTGACTTTGTTTTCTCCCAGTTCCCTACATATTTAGGAACCATCACATGGAAGATTTCTGTCAAGAATATTCCCTCCATTTAATTCCTCTTTCAATAGGTGCAATTACTGCCAAAGTTCTTAGAAATTCTGATCCTTCACTGTCCACAGACTATTGACTAAGTTCAAAGCATTGCTGTGTGGAAAATTATATTTTTTTACAACTGCATGCAGAGAATGGACAACTTGTAATTGTTTTATGTCACATTCTTGATATGTAACAGTAATTCATTTTCTTTACATTGCTTTAAGAATTTCCTGAGGTGTATTAAGAAATTCCAGTGCCTGTGGACATATGCAGCTGAAGGCGTCACATGCGCTTGTGACCCAAGACTTCCGGAGTAAGTATAGGGGCATCATCTGTTTTCAGAATAGGAAGTGTCTTGCTTGGTACTACTTTCAGACACTGGAATAGGAGATTGTTGACCACAGGCCCAATCAGGCAGGGGAGAGTGTTGGGGAAGTGGGTGAAAGGTAGGTATCAAACCTCAGTTGCTCAGTGATTCAGTTGGTGTGGGAGAGGCATTGTGTGGAGATAGGATTGCGAGATCAGCAATTGGGCAGTTGTGGAAATGCTCAATCAAACTTTTAGAATAACATAAGATGACTGAAATGGTTGTTGTTGCACTTAAATCCAGAAAATAATGATTTTTAGTTGGTTAACTTGCACGATTGAATTTTTGGTCAAACATAAAGAAACAGAGAGATTGTCTCTCATTCTCCCTTGTTCCCCCTACGTGTCTGGTCCGCTTCCTTGTTGTACTCTTTGATTAAAATTCCATTTCCAGAATCCCCTTCCCTCTTGATGTGTTATCAACTGCACAATCCATGCTCATACTTCCTGAAACATTGTGTTTGAATCTCTTCGACTAGGTCTCCACCCCTGTGCTTGCATTGAGACCGGGTGACTTCCAGAGCTCTTGGCCTGGGAAATCCACCTGCTGGATCTATGCCACACTTGGAAATCAGTGTGGGGAATTGGCTACTGGAGAAAGCTGAGTAAAGTATTAAGCTGATTCATTCAACTTAGTTGAAATGTTTTAATTGTTTTTAAGTGTGTGTGTGTGTGTGTGTGTGTGTGTGTGTGTGTGTGTGCGAGCGCACGTGCGCACATGTGTGTGTGTGTCTTTACTCTGTTAACTTGAAAGTTTGATCCAATAATTGTATTTATTTTTGAATAGTATTTTTACTATTTGACAGACATTTGTAAACGTTGAAGGCAGCTTTGATAACCGACAAGCCAGGGATAAGGCTTCACCGCTGTCAACACTGGCCATGATGGCTGGTCACGAGCATCGCGACTAGCATCCGGGCATGCCCTCTTCTTGTTACTACCATTGGGGAGGAGGTGCAGGAGCTTGAAGACCCGCACTCAATGATTCAGGAACAGCTTCTTGCCCTGTGCCATTAGATTTCTGAATCGTCCATGAACTCCACCTCATTACTCCTTTTTATCACACTATTTATTTGTTTTGTATTTGTTGTTTTGCAGCAGCAGTACAGTGCAAAGACATAAATTACTATAAATTAGTAACTTTATGTCTTTGCACTGTACTGCTGCTGCAAAACAACAAATTTCACTTCATATAAGACAGTGATAATAAACCTGATTCTGACTAGTTCTATGCTGCCTAAGTGTCACTGATGAGCAAGTTGCTGGTCTCCCACAAACACTGCCCTCTGGGACCACACTGGATGAAATGGTGCGATCCACGGTGCAGACAAGCTTCCTACCCTATTTCCCCTTTATCTCCATATCTGCCGTGTTCCTCCTCTTTCTTGAGTACAACTTGTTGCAGCAACTGGCCTTCTCCTCTGTACAATGACTCCCAGTTCCCCAACACAGCTAACTTAAAATTCCCATTCTCACATTCAAATCCCTGTACATCCTCCCCGCCACCTCCACCTCCCCACCACCTCCACCTGCCCCCCCCCACCACTCCCTACTGCCCCTCACCTCCCTAATTATCTCCAGTCCTGTTATATCCACCTCCCCCACCCTCCTCACTCCCTGTGGCCTATTATTGGCACTTGTTACTTGGTCCCTTCAGATCATGATTTGAAGCTACCTTGTTAACCTCGCTGCCTATCTAACTTCCTATAAGAGCCCCTTCAGGCCTCACTATTTGGACAGAATTGTTGTCCCCTTTGTAATATCTACTCTTTGACTCAGTATTAAGCTTTAAACTTCTGTGAAGTGCCCTGGATTTATTTTGTCTGTTAAATTTTCTACACCAATGCAAGTTAGCAAAACTGAGACCTGTTGGCAGTATGCATAAGTTGGCTTGAGCAGAAAACAGAAAGTTGTGATAGTAGACAGTGGTGTTCCCTGTGGGGGTGAGGTGGGGGAGTAAGTACTGGGGCCACTGACTCCCAGTATGGTATATATTAACGACTTGGGTCAGCAAGGTAACATTCAAATTGTACAGTATATGTGACACAAACCTTGGAGGTATGGTAAACAGTGAGGAGGATTGCAATAAAAGCAAAAAGGACCTTGCTGGCAGAATATGCAGACAAAAGGCAGATGAAATTTAATATCAATGTATTAAGTAATACATTTTGGAGGAAAGTATGTAGAAAGACAATACAGATTAAATAACAAGGTTACAAAAGGAGTGCAGAAACAGTGGGACCTGTGGTACTTGTGCATAAGTGCTTGAAAGTGCAAAAAATGTTGAGCGAGCAGTTAGTAAAGCATGTGGAATCTTGGACTTCTTAAATAAAGCCACAGTACATAAAAGCAGGGAGGGTATATTGAAATGCTGGTTAAGCCACAACTAAAATATTGTGTCCAATTGTGGTCATTATACTTTAAGGAGGCTGTAAAGGTCCTGGAGAAGGAACAGGAAAAGTTTAGTAGAGTGGTTCCAGGGATGAAGAATTTCAGCTGAAAATTTGCCTGGAGAGTTTAGAACTGTTCTCCTTGGACCAAAGGCTGAAAGGTTATTTCAATGAGCTGTACGAGATCATGATGTCTTTGGATGGGATTGTTAGAACTAAGCGATACCCTTAAGCTGATACGTCAAGGATCGAGACTGAATGTTTTGGACAAAAGACACAAGGGGATTGTGAGGACAATCTTTTTTCACCCAGAGAGTGTTATGATTTGGAATCCATTGACTATAAGAGCAATGGAAACAGAATTACTTAGGGTTTTCAAAAAAGACAATTGAACAGGTTATTGAGGGGAAATAATTTGCAAGGCTCTGGGGAGAGAATGGAGATTCAGAACAGGTTGGATCAGAGAATTCGATCTACAGAGAACCAGCAATGATTTGAAGGGTTGAATGGCCACCATAATACCATGATTCCAAGTTGCTATTATCTTTAAACAATTCATCCTTTCCAGTTTATCCCTCTGGGTGGTTATTATTTCACAATGAAGTGTTTTCTAGTTAACCGGATGGTAAATATCTGTGAGCAACCTGGATCATCGTGATTTCCTCCCATACAACGCTGACCTTTGTAATATCAGAATTCATTTTGTTTACTATGATGGAATTTGAACTTGTGAGCTCTGAACTGAAAGTCTGGTACTACATCCACTGCACTGTCACACTACCTTTCTATCTTGAAGCTGAGAGAGAAAATAATACCCTTCATGATTTAGCACAATATAATACTTTCTCAGTTCCGCACAACACTCCATGTTCTGTGGTCTCACAGAATCTTTAACCGTAATTAATATTAGTCAAAGAACAGAATATGCTTTCCTCAACTGAAAACCATCATCAATAAAGAATGTCTTTTGGTTCAGCCAGTATTTTGGTTCTCCTTCCAAGACTTAACAAAAAACATCAGAGACTAATGTCCACTGTGAAAGTTAGCTTTAACATCGTTATTGTGCATGGAAACATTCACAGCATTCCTATAGAACAGATTGTATGCAAAAAATATCCATTGTTCCCTCTCAATATCACTGTAGATGTTAAAAAACAATAATATTATTTGTGATTTGTCAAGTTATCAGTTTCTATTAATTTATTGCAAGAAATGTACATGTTCTATGCCAGTTTTCAGTGTTCTTGCACAATGCTTCTCTGACTTTCAGTCACCTTTGACATTTCAGTCTGCCTTATTTGTTGATTTATACTCCAGCAGATGAATCAGAAGCTTGGTGTTTGTGGCTGTGATCCCAGAAGGCAATGCCTCAAGGCTGCAGGAGGATGGATGCTAGACTTCAAAAGACTTTGAAAAGATTTGAAAAGTGGCCTTAGGCTTAAAAACACTAGAGCAGTTCATACTTTTTCTTATCTCAAGTTGCATTGTAGGAGCTATTTTATTGCAAGAGCATTAGAAAAGATTTCTTCTCTTATCATTATCTTTATGCAATCTTATCTTAATACTTGTTTAATAAATAATGGCATAATATTCGATCATTTTAATTTAGTTTGCAAAAGATTAATTCCAAACTTTTCTGACTGAAACTAAGTTGCTCTGCTACAAAATCTATATGTTTTATTAATTTTTATAACTTTATCTATAAGCGTGGAATTGTAAATTCATTTTGAATAAACTGGAGTAGAACTTGAATCTACCTTCTTCACAAGAGATTGCTTCATTTGGTAGCTAATCAGATTAATGTGGTTTGTTCCACACACATCCTGTGTTATGAGTGTATTTCAGGATACTCAGCATGATCTGGAAAACCACATACGTTGCCAACAGCTCAAGCTTAAGCTCAGAGTTTCAGGTATCAGCTATAGTGAGAGAACCAGGGTTAACGTTTCAGGTCAATGACCTTTCATCAGAATTACAGACTGGTCCCCAGGAAGTTACCGGCGCTTAAATTATTGATAAGGTGACTTGAAAATGTTTGGTTCATCAGAAAATGTTTGGAAGAATTTGTATGGGGTGGGTTATTGAATTTTGAAGAGGTGACTGAAATTGTAGACAGTGAAAAGACAATGGATATGGTTTCTTCCAGGAAGAACTTAATGATGTCCCTCTAAGGAAAACATTAGCAAAAGCTGAAGCTCCTGGCACTGCAGGCTTTTGACAGAACAGAAGGGAATGGAGATTAGGAAGAATAATCAGCGGATATAATTGGCAGAATATAATGAGCCTTGTTTTGATATCTATCTCTCAACAGCACAACAATTTATTCATTATCCCACTCAGCAGAATATAACTCATGGTGTCTTGTAAGGCCTTGTGAGTATAAGTGGTATCTTAAGTTGCTTGGGCCAAAGCAATTCAATGTATTTATTAGCAATTTCCATGAGGGTAAAGAATGTTACATGCTTCTGTTTTCTATTGACAGAAGGAAAGGCAACAGAGTGTAAATGAAAGCATAAAGCTACAAAGATATTAATAAATAAAACAGCTGGGCAGTTCTGTGGCAAATGGAATTCAATGTGGGTAAACATAAATTCATCCAATTTGAACCTAAGAATGTCAAATAGTAACAGCAGGGATTTCCACCCTGATGCCACCATGAATCCTGAGTTTTCCCATGTATCCCAGAGGAAGTCCTCACCTCAAGCCTGCCTGAGCTAGCGGTAGCATCTTCTACCCTCCCGTGCTGGTTGCTAGCTACGTCATCATTGGACTCCTCATACAAGGGCAGTGTGAACATCAATAGATTGGCTTGGGAGGCCTGCTGACTGAACCCATGACCATTTAAACACTGCAAGTATAGCAGTTCCCATTCTCATGCATGGGAGACTTCAGCTCCCAGGAGACAGTTAAGTAGCTATGTTTCATTATTTTAAATGTTAGTTTTAATTATTTTAATTGATTTTTGGTGATTACCTTTTAAAATATAAAATAAATTTGAACACTATTTGTATTGTTTTTACGTATCTGGCTGTTACTGAATGACCATGATTTTCAAGGATGTTTACAAACCTTGGCCTCAATGACAGCTCTGGCAGGTCATGAGCCTGGGTTGAGGAGCCTTATTGGTATTGGTATTGGTATTGGCATTGGTATTGGCATTGGTTTATTACTGTCACTTGTACCGAGGTACAGCGAAAAACTTGTCTTGCATTCCGATCATACAGGTCAATTCATTACACGGTGCAGTTACATTGAGTTAGTACAAAGTGCATTGATGTAGTTCAGGTAAAAACAATAACAGTACGGAGTAAAGTGTCACAGCTACAGGGAAATTGCAGTGCAATAAGGTGCAATGTCACAACAAGGTAGATCGTGAGGTCATAGTCCATCTCATTGTATTAGGGAACCGTTCAATAGTCTTATCACAGTGGGGCAGAAGTTGTCCTTAAGTCTGGTGGTATGTGCCCTCAGGCTCCTACCCGATGGAAGAGGAGAGAAGAGAGAATGTCCCAGGTGGGTGGGGTCTTTGATTATGCTGTCTGCTTCACCAAGACAACCAGAGGTAAAGACAGAGTTCAAGGAGGGGAGGCTGGTGTCCGTGATGCGCTGGGCTGTGTCCACAACTCTCTACAGTTTCTTGTGGTCCTGGGCAGAGCAGTTGCCATACCAAGTTGTGATACATCCAGATAGGATGTTTTCTATGGTGCATAGGTAAAAGTTGGTGAGAGTCAAAGGGGACAAACCAAATTTCTTTAGCCTCCTGAGGAAGTAGAGGCACTGATGAGCTTTCTTGGCCATGGCATCTACGTGATTTGACCAGGACAGGCTGTTGGTCATGTTCACTCCCAGAAACTTGAAGCTCTCTCTCGACCTCAGCACCATTGATGTATACAGGTACATGTACACCGCCCCCTTTCCCAAAGTCAACGACCAGCTCTTTTGTTTTGTTGACATTGAGGGAAAGGTTCTTGTCGTGACACCATTCCACTAAGCTCTCTATCTCCTTCCTGTACTCTGACTCATCGCTGTTTGTGATATGGCCTACAACGGTGGTATCATCTGCAAACTTGTAGATGTACACCTTATTGATGTACAGAGGGATCTTGGGGTTCATATCCATAGCTCCCTGAAAGTAGCAAGACATGAAGATAGAGAGGTAAAGAAGGCATATGGCATGCTTGCCTTCATTGGTCGAATGTTGAATATAAGATGGATGAATTTAAGAGTCAGGAAGTCATGTTGCAGCTGTATAAAACCTTGATTAGGCTGCATTTGGAGTATTATGTGCAGTTCTGGTCGCCCCCTTACAGGAATGATGTGGAGACTTTGGAGAGGGTGCCGAGGATGTTCACCTGGATTAGAAAATATGAGCTATAAGGAGAGGTTGAACAGACTTGGATTGTCTTCCCTGGAGCGTTGGAGGCTGAGAGGAGACCTGATAGATGTCTATAAAATTATGAGACGCATAGATAGTGTAGATAATCAGAGTCTCTTTCCCAGGGTAGAAATGTCAAATAATAGAGAGCATAGCTTCAAGATGAGAGGAGAGAATTTAAGGGAGATGTGCAAGTCACATTTTTTACACAGAGAGTGGCAAGTGCCTGGTACGCACTGCCAGGGGTAGTGGTAGAGGCAGATACGATAGTGACTTCTAAGAGGCACTTAGACAGACATGAACATGAAGGGAATGGAGGGATATGGATCATGTGAAGGCAGATGGGACTAGTTTTAGCTGGCATCATGCTCGGCACAGACATTGTGGGTGGAAGGGCCTGTTCCTGTGCTGTGCTGTTCTATGTTCCATGACTGTTGCAGCTGTTCTGGGTTGTCTGCACTGAGATAGTTCCTGTGCCAAGGTGCTGGGAGCCAGGTGTTCCATGTTGGAACAAACAGTCTGGCTCATGAGAGGTGGCCAGTGATACCAGGGCAAAAAAAGAACGGCCCCAACACTTCTAACTATGAAAAGCTGAAACCAGTGAACATACAATGGGGTTGAAGTACATAGATAATTAAAATGCAGGTATAGAAAGCAATCAAAAAGATTCATGCAATACTAGTTTTATATATAGAATAGAATGTAAGTGAGAAGTAGTTGCAATAGTAGAAAGCCTGATTAAACCAAACTTGAAGTCATGTGAACAGTTCTAGGCACCAGACATTAGGAATCATACTTTGACCTTTGAGGAGCACAGCATAGATTTACCAGAATCATACCTATAAACCAAGAGTCAAATTAGGAGACCAATGTTAGATTTACAAGCTTAATTTGATCAATATTTCAAGATTTTGAGGGGAACTGAGAGTCACTCAAGATAATCTATTTGGAGGCTTGTGACTGGGGGGCAGTCTCTGAAAATCAGAGTGAATCTTTAGAGAAATGAAATTAGAAGATGCTCCAATCTGCAAAGGTGGCATAAGGTTTAAATGCCCTTATGTAATAGCAGTTGATGTAGGTCAATTATTAACTTTGAATGTAAAATCAATAAGTTTTTGTTAGCTAAAGATATTATGGGTCAAAGAGTCGCCATGATCTCATAAAATGGAGCATGTTTTTCGCACAGCACCATTGAGGTGTGAACTTTGGTGAGTAAAGGGTGACAGTTATAGAATTAAATAAATTGATTAAATTAAATAAATATTTCTGAGAAAGATATTGCAGGGCAGGCGACAGATTACAGCTGTGTTATATGGAGTTGATGGGAACCATGGCAACCACATGTACAGTAAATGTCTGCAGCTCAAGGAACTTCAACTCAGTCCAAGATTCAGACACAGCAAAGCACCAGGAAGAGGGAATGTTACTCAGACACTTTGTTCCAGATGGAAGCAAACTCCTTTTTATAGAATATTGTAGAATTGGTCAGTCAAGAAGGACATCCAAAGGGTATGCCTAGAAGTGAGGCAGGTATGCGGATCTAGAAAGTAGCATTGCAGGACTCTCAGCCGTTGCAATTGTCTACAAGTATGATGTCCTTAACCAGACTGATCCAAGATCATGGTATGGCAGCCAGTCATGTTTGGAGACTGAAAAGAAACATAGTAGTAATCAGGAACTGTTTAGTTAAGGGAGTAAAAACTGTTCTTTGCAGATACAATGGTGAGTCCTGAAGGCTGCATCACCTATCTGCTCCCAGGGTTAAGGACATCCTGGGGTGGAGAAGAACTTGGAGTGGGAGGATGAAGACCCATGTCCAGGGAACTAATGATATGGATAGTCCAAAGAAAAAGGTTCTGCTGAAGGAATGTGAACAACTGGGGTCAAGATTTAAAAGTGTGATTATTTTCTGAGACACAGGCAAATTGGCACAGAGCCAATAGAATAGTGGAGAGTGAAAACAGAAAACTAGTCCTTTTCAGGTTGAGAGGATGTGACCAGGAGTGCTGTAGGGGTTCATCACTGTTGGACCACCGGCTGTTCACAATGATTTGGAAAAGGGGATCAAGTATAATATATCCAAGTTTATTGATCCTGCAAAGCTGGGTGGCAGTGGGGTGAGAAGGATGCAGGAAGGGATACAGACAGGCTACTTAAAGCCATGGCACATGGAATATAATGTGGAAAAATGTGAGGTCATCCACTTGGATAGAAAAAAAAGAGAAAAGCAGAGAATCTTCTTATAAGGTTAACGTTTGAAATATCTTGGCATTCAAAGGAATCTGGGGGTCCTTGAATGTGAATCACTGATAGTTAACATGTTTGATCAGCAGGTAATCAGGAAGGCAAACGGTATGTTGGTTTTCACCACAAGAGGACTTGAGTACAGGAATAGAAATGTTTTGTTCCAATTATATAGACACCTTGTGAGACAACACCTGGAGCATTACATACAGGTCTAGTCTCCCTACCAAAGGAAGGATATACTTGCAGCAATACACAAAAAATGCTGGAGGAACTCAGCAGGTCAGGCAACATCCATGGAGGGAAATAAATAGTTGACATTTCGGGCCAAGACCCTTCATCAGGACTACAAAGGAAGAGGGCAGAAGCCAGAATAAGAAGGTGGGAATGCAGTGAAGGTTCACAGGATTGATTCTTGGGATGGTAGGATTACTGAATGAAGTGGGATTAAGCAGATTTGGTCTGTATTCTCTTGAGTTAGAAGAATGAGAGGTGATCTCATTGAAATATCCAATATCTTACAGGGTTTGACAGGGTAGAAGTGGAATTGGTGTTTCCCCAGGCTGAGATGTCTAGAAATCATAAACTCAAAATAAGGGATTGGTCATTCAGGACAAAGATGAAAAGAAATTTCTTCACCCAGAGTCTTGTGAGTCTTTAGAATTGCCTACCCAAAAGAACGGTTGAGGCTCAATCACTGAGTATGTACAAGACAAGATTGATAACTTTTTAGATTTAACAGGAATTGTGCAGGGAAGTGACACTGAGGAAAAGATGAGTCATGATCTTACTGAATTAGTGACGAGGGCCAATTGGCACATTCCTATTTCATACATTCTTTTGTTATAAATGATGGATCAGTCTCCTGGGGGGAGGGTGGTCCTAAATATACTACTCCTCTCTCTATGTTCCAAAGTCATTTGTTAGCAATTTCAATGCCAGTTATGTATCACATAAAGTTTCATAAAGATGATTACTTTTAAAAGTTAGTCATTTTAATTTTATTCCATTATTTTAATAGTTTTTCGATATCTCTGAATGACAGAGGCATTTGAGAACTATTAAAAAGTCCTTCAAAGTGTTGACAGCTTATAAAGCTGGGCCAACTGTCAAAGCTTTCAAGGCAGTTTCAGGACAGGCTACCTACTCAGTGCACTGCCCAAAGCCCTGCTGCAGCTAAGATCAGGCATTCAATTGCTGCAAGCTCTGGAACTGCATGGATATTGCTTTGCATCCAGACCAAGTAACTATGGGTGTTGGACATACTGTGAGCAGTGATTCCCACTTGAGGAGTTGGGGAACTGGATCTGCAAGATAAAGATTAAACCATTGTAACTGCTGGTATCAAAGTTTTGTATACTGAACTCCTTTGAGATTTGATATGTATGTAAGAATCTCAAGTGGTTTTATTTATGTTTCACTACTGTCACTCTGCACAAAGTCTTTGTAGTTTCTTAGTGAATATGCTGTTACTTCCATCTGAAGCATAAGATTACTTAAGAGAGATTTAACATTTAGAACATTGACCTTTTCTGCAGATTGCACTCTTAAACACCAACCAATATTATGAAGTGTTTTTAATTACTTCCCTACTTTTAGTATTTCCTTTGAATCTCACTTCTGAAAATTTCACCCATTTCTCTCAGCTGCTATTAACCCATACCTAACTAATTATGTATAATAATCAGCTTGAAAGCTGTCTGGGTTGATCTGATAATATGAATTGACAGAACCAGCAAGTGACTTGAATGCAACATGCTCCTCAAGACAAACATAATAAATTGCTTGTTTAAATGGCTGATCTGATTGTAACCCCAACTCTGTATTCCAGGCTACCTGTGGTAACCATTCACTCCCTTCTCAATATTCTCGACACCTCTGCATTAAAAGTATTCAAAGACACTGGTTTCACCACCCTTTAAGGAAAAGAGTTTCAAAAGCACACAAAACTCTGAAAGAAAAATTTTCATCTCATCTCTGTCTTTAAACTGTGACAGCTAGTTGTCCCATAAGACAGACAGATTCTCCCATAAGATGAATCATCTTCTCCACATCCATCCTGTTAAGACCTCTCAGCATCTTATATGTTTCAGTCGAGTCAGCTCTTACTCTTCTAAGCTTCACTGGATCCAAGCCCAGCCTGTTCCACCTTTCCCCATGAGACAACCCACCAATTCCAGTCTAATAATCTTCCATTCCTAATTTAATAAACCTTCCAACACATTAACATTTGTTGTTAAATAAAGAGACCAATAACATACACAGTACACAAGGTGAGGTCTCACTGATGCCCAATGAAATTGAAGCATGATCTCCCTCAATTTGCATTCAATTCCCCTAGCTAGAAACATTTTGTTAGCTTTTCTGTTTAATTGCTCCACCAGCAGATTAGCCCCTTGCAAATCTTGCACTAAGGCACCCAGATTCCCTGCATCTCACAGCACTGCAATCTTGCACCATTCAGATAATATACTTTTTATTATTTTCCTGTTAGAATGGATAATTTCATATTTTTTATGTTATATTCCATTTACCAGAACTGTGTCCACTTATCCAACGTACAGGCAGTCCCCAGGTTATGACAGGGTTCTGTTCTTGAACTGCTTCTAAGTCAAATCTGAACAAAATCACTGCATGGGAGAGGATCACAGGGACGATGGTGATGGGGGAGTGAGCAGGCGCGGGAAGAGTGGCCGCCAGCCACCCACACTGATTCAGTGAGTAAGTGAGTCTGGTCAGAGCTCTCAGCTCTGTCCAACTTGACTCAGCCCCGATGCTGCAGCTCCTGTCGGGGTGGTGGGGGTTGTGGGGTGGTGGAGAGAGAAGGCACATTGTAATGCCACATTCCCACCTGGCAGAAGATGCCTGCAGTCCCACAGCAGCCCTATGAATGGGCAGGAGATGCAACATCTGTCCTTTCACCTCCTCCCTTCCTACCATCCAGGGACCCAAACAATTGTTCCAGGCTAATTAGTGCTTCACTTGCACTTCCAGTCTAATGTACTGCATTTGGTGTTTTCAATGTAGTCTCTCCTACATTGGAGAAATCTGGCGCTGCTTGCATGATTGTTTTGTAGAGCACTTGTGCTCAATCTGTGAGAGTGACCATGACTCTCTGGTGTCTGCCACTTTAGTTCTCCATCCCTCTCTGTATGTGGTCTACTGCATTGTTACAAAGAGACCCAATGCAAGCTTGAGGAATAACACCTCATTCTCTCTCTGGGTACTCTTCAGCCTTTTGGATTCAATATCGGATTCTAAAACTTTAGATAACTCACTCTTTCTTTGTGCCCATTTCAGAACTGACCATTTCTGCTGTAAGTCATCCACCTGTGATATTGCCTCAGTTCTTCTCTTCCAGTATTCAACAGAGAAAAACCATGCAGCAGCTAGTGTGGCTGCATCACAGTACCAGGGACTTAGGTTCAAACCTGACTTTGGATGCTGCCTGCTTGGAGTTTGCATGTTCTCCCTGTGGGTGTCTGTTTGATGGTTTCCTCCTACATTCCAAACATTAATTGGCTGTCATAAATTATCCCTTAATGTAGATAAGTGTCAAATTTCAAAGCAAAGAATCAGAAGGAATAAGTTGCAGGACTACAGGGAATAAGGAGGGGGAATGGAACTGATGGGACTGCTCTGTTGGGAGCCAAAATACAGCTGTTGAGCTGAATGGCCTCCTTCTGTAAGTTAATTATTCATACCCCGTTCTGTCTCAACTGAAATAGTTGCTAATGTTATGCATAGCATGTGGATGTGCTTGAGTAAAACCTCAATTGATATTGAATCATGTTTTCTCTTTAAGAATTACAAGCACACTGCAACAGACTATGTGAAATAGTCAGCTTGACCCATAGTTGCCATCCAACTCCAACGATGATTGCCTCCAATGCAAAGTTGAGATCACAGAAACCGTCCTCCCCTCCATGGACTCTGTCTACACTTCTCACTGCCTCGGTAAAGCAGCCAGCATAATCAATGATCCCACCCACCCAGGGCATTCTCTCTTTTCCCCTCTCCCATCGGGCAGAAGATACAAAAGCCTGAAAGCATGTACCACCAGGCTCAAGGACAGTTATAAGACTATTGAATCATTCCCTAGTACGATAAGATGGACTCTTGACCTCACAATCCACCTTGTTATGACCTTGAACCTTATTGTCTACCTGCACTGCACTTTCTCTGTATCTGCGACACATTATTCTGCATTCTGTATTGTTTTACCTTGTACTACCTTGATGCACTGTGTAATGAACTGATCTGTATGAATGGTATGCAAGACAAGTTTTTCACTGTACCTTGGTACAAGTGACAATAATAATAAATCAATTCCAATTCCATCTTGTGATACTTTATCTCCTTCCTGTCCCCCTCTTCCATACTTATCAAGGGCATGTCTGAGGTAGGACTCAAATGAGAGACAAGGAATTAGGTTCTTGATTAGTAAAAGGTTACAGGGAGAAGGCAAGAGAATGGGGCTGAGAGGGAAAAATAAATGAGCCATGATCGAATGGTGAAGTAGACTCGATGGGCCAAATGGCCTAATTCTGCTCCTGTGTCTTATGGCCTTATGGAATTAGATTCCATGGTGAGATGAACCATCAGTTCAACATTGCCCTTAGTTATGGGGTCCCCCTCTGTTTGGGCGATTGAAAGCAATGGGATGAGGTGAGAGAGCACTGGCCAAAACTAAATGCTTTTGCAGAAACATTTGACATGTACTGATCAAATGAAATTATTGTGAGCTGTCAAAGATGGAGTTTCTAGAACTGTGAGCCATTGAAATGGTCAATTGGAGCCATGGCTTAAAATGAACCTGAGTTGGAGTCTCATGAGGGATTTCTCTTTACTGAATGTGTGGATTTTATTGCTGTGAAATGTTAGCCCCTCAAAACAATATCCTGTTCATTGAATGCTAGTCTAATCAATGCATTATGATGTGCATTAGTGCCAGCTACAGTGCTGATCAGCCACTGCTGCTCTGAGGCAGCAGTCCAAAGGGTTTGATAGTTTTGACTAATGTTTAGACCTACAGGGCAGAGGGGCTCCAAGGAAAACATTCTTTGCACAAAGTCAGTGTTCTTTTCAACAAAGTGCTTGCTGATCGGGAACTACAGAGATGTTGTGGCAAACCATTTCATTCATTGAATCAGGGGTCCATTCATTCATCTATTATAATCATTGCAGGTGAAGCAGCAAAGTAGGAAGTGAGGAGCATTATGTGTTATTATGTTATACTGCCTGATTATTGGAGGACTATGTTGTTGGTAATGTTTGGAGTGTGCCAAGCATCACTTGGGAGCTATAATTTTGCAGGGTGTTTACCAGGGAGTCCGTACATCCCTGCCTCACTGATCAGCTGGGAAATGGGCGTGTGGGTACTGAGTTGGGGCCTCCCGCTCCCAATGACTTCCACTGCTGTGCAGGCTCCGCCTCGTAGCCTCAAGCTATGGGGCTTCTTGCTCCTCATTCTCTGGTATCTGTTACTGACTTTGATTGGCAACATTGGGCAGTACGCAATACATGGCAATGAAATTTCCACACCTCATATCTCCTATTTTCACATGACATCAAAAGAGATCATTTTGGCTTATCAAGACAGCTTCTAGACTAATCCAATCAGCGCCATTCCCCCACTTATTTCCCTGAAACTTATTCTCTCTCAACCATCAACTCCCCCTAATTTTCCAGCCACAGATCTCGATTAAGTGGTAATTTGCAGCAGCCTACCAGCACATCATTGAGATGTGGAAGTAAAATGGAGCACCCAGCAGTGACCCACATAGTCACAGGGTGAACATGCAAACTAAACTCCCTGCAGACAGCACCTGAGGTCAGGAGCAAACCAGGGTTGCTGAAGCTGCACCATGATGCTACCAAATTATGTCTGATGCAGGCAATGAAAACTCACTTCAAAGAGTTCAATAGAATTTTCCACTATGCTCTTTGTACTTGCCTGGCTCTTGTTGTCCACACACTCAGCCGGTACGGTTGAACAGCACATTTGATGTGAGACCAAGAGAAGCCAAGAGTTGTCCAGGTCCAGTTAGATCCAACACTCTGGTTGCTGAAAATATGTGGCAGAGTGGTCTCCCTTAGGATGTATGTGTCCTGGAAACAAAGTGTTCATTATCAGGAAATTCTCCTTGTGATCCTCAACCCACACTGAGGGAGCAGAAGCCTTTCCTGTTCGTGAAAGGCTTGGGGTTATTAAAGGAAGCCCTTATGGGCACATGAGCAGAGTCAATAGCTGCCTACACTTGTGGGAAGACAGCAAAATGTTGGCAAATCCGAGAGTCTAAGATGAAACCTCCTGCTCACTGGTCAAAATGGATGAAATTATTTCTTCACAAATCCAGCGCCTGGGTAACATCCCTGATACTGCAATGAGCAGCAGATTGGGAGACATGGCTGAGAATGCAGTGGTCGCTTGGAATGACCACGTGGTGAGGAAATGGAGGGTCAATGCGATCTTGACCTCCATAGAGAGAGCAGCTCCATCACAAGAGGGTGCTGAAGTTCTTCCTGCAGAATATCACACACCTCAGAGCTACAGCCTCGGAAGACCTGAGCCTTTGAATAGATAGCACATCAGGGAGCTCTAGGTAGGATCTGGTGTCCTGGAGGACCCACTGGGAATAAACTCTTCACTGATGATATGTCTTTGCCTGTTGGCCACCCTGTGTGACTAGTCATAGCCATAACAAAGGCTCCAATAATGCAGTGCTGGCACTGCAGTCATGACTGAGACATCCATTGAATGAGCATCTCAGTAGTTAAATGCTAGACATAAACACTTAGTATTTGTTGCAGCACACTTTGCAAACTTTTGGAAGGTCTGCAGTCAGTTCTGTTACCCAGCCTGCTCTCTCAGTCTCAGCAGTGTCCCTTTAGATAATAAGAAAAACAACAAAGCAGTGCAAAGCGCTTCTCGTTTGAGCGAGCCTGTCCCACAATGGTCGTAGGGTGCAGCTTTGCACTCCAGTTTACGTCGATACGGATGACCGTGGGCATTGCACAAGTAGCAAAGTCATTTGGTGCATGCCTGATATCAGTCAAACATCAGATGCCTGAGCATGAATTGTGACCTGGATGCCCAGTATAATTTTGCAATTGCTGCAGTTTCACCCAGAAATTGTTACCAGTGCAAGCTATCCTTGGTGAAATGGATTTTTGAGAATGACTGACTTAAAGTGCTGCACCATCCCAGTTCTCGACTTGAGATATTCAGTTAAAGTTATGTGATGAGGAAAATAAAATAGGTTGCTGAACAGACAATAATTTGCTTTTTGATTCATTGCTAAATGTGGACGTGGTAGGCAAGGCCACCGTTTTATGTGCATTCCAAACTTCCCTTGGGAATGTGGTGGTGAGCCACCTTCCTCAGGAATGGCAGCGGTCCTTGTGGTGAAGGCACTCCCACTGATTTCCTCAGTGGGGAATTCCAGGACATTGGCTCAGCCATGATGAAGGAGCAGACATTCATTTCCAAGTCAGAATAATGATATCTTGAAGGGGAATTTGTAGGTAGCTGTTCCTGGACTTTGAGGTTGTGACTGTATCAACATCCCCCTCCCTCCACCCGCACTCCGTCCCCTAACTCATCTGCCATTTCCCTGTCTGTCATCTGATGTGATGATGGTTTGGATCACTTTTACATCATTGCATGGCAAGGAAGGCAACTGGATTATTTCCATTGATGGTGCTTCTAGCCTGGCACCGGAGTGATGTTCAAAATACTTGCTACTTTCGGACTGCACTTAAATGTTGTCAGGTTTTTCTGCATCTAGATAAGATTCACTTGATCATTTGAGCACTGGACAGTGTGCAGGCATTGACAAATATTTCTTCTTCTGACTACACATCACCGGAGGACCATCACTGTGGAAGTATCTGAAGGTGCCTGGTCGTAGGACATAGTCCTGAGGAGCTGCTGCAGCAATATTCCATGGCTGAGATGAGTGACCTCCAACAACCGTTACCTTCTTCTTTTATCATTGGTTTGACTCCACCCATGGAGAGATTTCCACTTGTTTTCCACTAACTTCAATTTCACAAGGATCTATAATGCTATACTCAGTCAAATGTGATGAGAAAGGCAGTCACTCACGGTTTGCCTTTGGAATCTAACATCTTCATTCATATCTGGATTATGTTGGTCATTTTCTCTTGGAGAAAGAAGGCTCTGGGTGAAGTGATAAAGGTCTTTAGAATGATTAAAGATTTTTATAAAAGGGACACAGACAGAATATTTCCACCTGTGGGGGAGAGCATAACCAGAGGTCATCAATGTAAGAATTTCAGTAAGAAATGGGGAGTTCAGAAGAAACTTACAAAGCCATAGGATGGTGAGAATGTGCAACTTCCTTCAACAGGGAGTGGTTGAAGTGGTTGATCCATTTAAGTGGAAGACAAACTAACAGAGGTGGGAGAAGGGAATGATGATTATACTAATAGATTTAGATGAGGAAAATGGGATAAGAATTAAATGGAGCAGAAAGCCTGTTTCTATTCCATATGTTTTAATGAAGTTGAGGGTGAATGTTCTTGGCAGAATCCAAATTTGGGATCAGTGACCGGGTTACTGGTGAGTACGTACTGCCTGATAGCACTGTCAATGGTGCCTCCCCTGCCTTTGCTGGTAATTACGAGTAGAAAGCATGGGGTGATAATTAGCCACGTAAGACATATCCTGCTTTTTTTGTGGACAGGTCATTCCTGGTAATGTTCCTTATTGTTTGCTATATCCAAATGTTGTGACTGAACGTGAACAGCTGATGTGTAGCTAGTTCTGCAGCAGACCTCTTCAGCACTTTGCCTTGAATGTTATCAGGTTCCATGACCTTTGCTGCCTCTGGTGCACACAGCCAGTTCTTGATATTACATTGGGGTGAGTAAATTTAGTTGAAGACTGGCTTTGGAGATATTGAAGACCTTAGGAGAAGGCTGGGGTGAATTATCCATTTGACATTACTGGCTGAAGATAGTTGTCATCATCTCAGCCTTCTCTTGTTGGATTCTGCCATTGTTGAATAAGTGATGTCCATGGAAACTCCTCCTCTTTTTGGGCATTTCATTGTGCACGACCGAGTGTGGCAAAAAGGGGAATGTGGATGTGATTATATGTGGTATGGGAAGACACAACAAACACCAGGGAAATCTAGTAGCATCAAAATATAGCCCAGATGTTATAGGTAAATACTGACTACTGTTGTCAATGCTTAAAATAAACTGAGGCCTTTATATATTGTGCTGTGCTTTTACAACAAATCATTCCTGTAACGTTAATGTTGTCCATAAAGATGCATTGCTTAATTTTTAATAAATTTAGTGCTTGACTGTATTCAAGGTGTCATTCTTGATCTAACTGCAATATGGTATTGTAAAAAATACATCTGTGCATACCTCAGTGTGAGAAGTAGACTATGAAGGTGAATATAAGGTTACACTCACCACAAATCTTGGAATTATATTTACTCTGTCACTGCAACAGCATTCTCAGAACCCATCCCAGCATGGGGAGCATGTTATAGTTAGATTTACTCCATGTCATTTTTTGCTTCAAAGCAAAATGGTTGCAGCTGTGCATCAATAAAGGAGTTGCCTTCTAACACTAGACCCAAATCCAGATCCTGCTCTTAAATAAATTCATGGAAGCAATGTGGATTAAATCTAACTTTCAGGACCTCACTCACTAATGAACAGTATAACTTGTAACTTTTAGTTTGTTACTGGTTAAGAATAATTTCCTCTCTATGTAGGACACCTTTATATATTGTAGGATTTGTACTCAGATTCTGCCACGATACCCTCAGGTGTAATTGTTCATGAGTCCCTCTGCTGGGAGCCAAATGTGTGTTGATCAGGATGAGGTGTGCATCAATTATATCAAACAGGGTACCCTTGGAAAACACTGTAAGGACAAATCTTTTCATTTTTGCTGGGAAGACCCCTCAGACCACCACTTCAGTAGGTTTGGCCACATGCAAAGTTCATTTGATTTGGAAGCAGGTTAACCATCTGTAACTTGGTCACTGGTTCTTTTGTGTTGACAGAAACCATCTCGGGTAACAAGTGGACGGAATTGATAGAAGGAGTTCATGGCTGTCAGAGTTATGACTTCCAATTCCATTCCAGAAACATGAGCACAAGCTCTAGCCTGGCATTCCGATAGTACTGATGGAGTGCTGCACTGTCAGAGCTGCTGTCGAGCAGATGTGGTGTTCAGACATGATCCCAACAGCCCCTCAATTAGTTGTAAGAAATCCCATGGCACTTTTAGAAGAAAAATAGGATAGTTCCCATAAAATCATAGAGGGTCATAGAGGGATACAGCACAGAAACAGGTCCATCAGTCCACTGAATCTGTGCCAACCATCACCCACCCATTTACATTAATCCTACATTAATCCCATTTTTATTCTCCCTACATTTTCATCAACCTACCCAGATTCCACCACTCACCTATAAACAAGGGGCAATTTACAGTGTCCAATTAACCTACCAATCCACACATCACTCTAATTTGGGAGGAATCCAGAGTACCTGGAGGAAACCCAGGTGGTCACATGGAGAACATACAAACACTATTCAGGCAGCACTGGAAGCCAGGATTCACTGATCTATGATGAAGCAGCTCCACAAGCTGTGTCACTCTGCAATTAAGTCTTCCAGTCCTCCGACTAACCCACACATCTTTGGGATGTGGGAGCAAACTGGACCACCCAGAGGAGTGCTCCAGTCCCATTTACCCACACAAGTTTACCCACATCATTTACCCCCATGCAGTCACAAGGAAAACATGCAAACTCCACAATGACAGTACCTGAGGTCAGGATTGAACCTGGTTCTCTGGTGCACTGAGATGGCAACTCTACTGGCTGTTCCACTGTGCTGCCCAGTTCTAATAACCTGCCCAATGCTTATCCCTTAACCAGCATCAATAAGCACATTACCTCATCATTAATCTTATTCTAGTTGTTGGGCCTTTCTGGGTGTAAGTTGGCTACTGGTTCCTTCTTTATGACTATGCCGACCCTGCTGAAGTAATTTTGAAGGTCCTAAGGTTGTGAAAGGCACAATATGAGAGCAATTTCTATCTTCAGAACTAATGAAAACATTGATATTGCAAAGAAGACTCAGCTGGAAGTAATTCAAATCCTGGTCTACAATTTGACAAATAATGAAAGTATCAGCCACTGTTATACAGCAGGCCCATACAGCATTTGTTACTGCAACAAGCATGAATAATGTTCTATGTAACTTCAAAGTGGGTAAAGGTAAAGTTCCAATCCCAAATGACTATTCAATGGCTTCTGCTGCTGTGCATGTGTGTGTATCCATGGGGAACTTGCACAGGCTCAGCTGTCAAAGAACTACTGACAATTAAAGCTAAAGTTCATACAAGAGAAATAGTCTGCTGGATGAGGTGGCAACATTTAATTGGAGTAAAAGCAAAACATGACAGGTGCTGCAAATAATAAATAAAACAATAAAATGCTGGAAGTACGCGAGAGATGAGACACCATCTGTACATAGAACCTAGAACACTACTGCACAGTACAGGCCCTTTGGCCCACAATGTTGTGCCGACATTTTATCCTGCTCTAAGATCTATCTAACCCTTCCCTCTCACATAGCCCCATATTTTTCTGTCATTCATGTGTCTATCTAAGAGTCTCTTAAATGTCCCTAATGTATCTGCCCCCACAACCTCTGCTGGCAGTGCATTCCACACACCCACCACTCTCTATGTAAAATACTTATCCCTGACATCCCCCTTATACCTTCCTCCGATCACCTTAAAATTATGTCCCCTTGTGTTAGCCATTGTCACACTGGGAAAAAGTCTCTGACTGTCCACTGGATCTATGCCTCTTATCATCTTGTACACCTCTGTCAAGTCCCCTCTCATCCTCCTTCTCTCTAAAGAGAAAAGCCCTAGCTCGCTCAATCTATCGTCATAAGACATGCTCTCCAATCCAGGCAACATCCTGGTAAATCTCCTCTGCACCGTCTCTAAAGCTTCCACAGCCTTTCTATAATGAGGCAACCAGAAATGAACACAATACTCCAAGTGTGGTCTGACCAGAGTTCTATAGAGCTGCAACATTACCTTGCGGCTCTTGAACTCAATACCCATACTAAGGCCAACACTCCATACGCCTTCTTAACAACCCTATTGACCTGCGTGGCAACCTTGAGAGATCTATGGACGTGGACCCAAAGATCCCTCTGTTTCTCCACACTGCTAAGAGTCCTGCCATTAACCTTGTATTCTGCCTTCAAATTCGATCTCCCAAAGTGCATCACTTCACACTTATCCGGGTTGAACTCCATCTGCCACTTCTCAGCCCAGCTCTGCATTCTATCAATATCCTGTTGTAACCTACAGCAACCTTCTACACTATCCACAACACCACTAGCCTGTGTATCACCTGCAAAGTTACTAACCCACCCTTCCACATCCTTATCCAAGTCATTTATAAAAGTCACAAAGAGCAGGGGTCCCCGAACAGACCTCAAGAGAACACCACTAGTCACCGACCACCAGGCAGAATACGCTCCATCTACCACCACCCTCTGTCTTCTATGAACGAGCCAATTCTGAATCCCCACAGCCAAGTTTCCCTGGATCCCATGCCTCTTGACTTTCTGAATAAGCCTTCCATAAGGAACCTTGTCAAATGCCTTATTTAAATCCACTTACACCACATCCACTGCTCTACCTTCATCAGTATGCTTTGTCACATCCTCAAAGAACTCAATCAGGCTTGTGAGGCATGACCTGCCCCTCACCAAGCCATGCTGACTGTCCCTAATCAGCCTATGCTTCTCTAAATGCCCATAAATCCTGTCTCCAAGAATCTTCTCCAGTAATTTGCCCACCACTGAAGTAAGACTCACTGGTCTGTAATTCCCAGGGTTATCCCTACTCCCTTTCTTAAACAAAGGAACAACATTTGCCACCGTCCAATCATCTAGCACTTCTCCTGTGGCCAGAGAAGATTCAAAGATTGTCGCCAAAGGCGCAGCAATCTCTTCCCAAGCTTCCCATAATAACCTTGGATGTATCCCGTCCAGCCCCGGTGACTTATCTATCCTACTGTTTTTCAATAGTTTTGCCACATCCTCTTTCCTCACATCAACATGCCCTAGTATATCAGTCTGTTGTACGTCATCCTCACAAACATCAAGGTCTCTCTCCCTGGTGAGTACTGAAGCAAAGTATTCATTAAGGACCTCCCCTACCTCTTTCGACTCCAGGCACATGTTTCCTCTTTTATCCCTGATTGGTCTTATCCTCACTCTAGTCATCCTCTTATTCTTCACATATGTGTAGAATGCCTTGGGGTTTTCTTTGATCCTACTCACCAAATACTTCTCATGCCCCCTTCTAGCTCTCCTAAGTCCATTCTTTTAAGGTCCCTCCTGGCTACCTTGTAACTCTCCAGAGCCCTGTCTGATCTTGTAGAGGAAATATGATATTTCCGGTCAATGATCTTTTGTCAGAACTGAACTTTCATCCTTCTGAAGAAAGGACCTTGACCTAAAACATTATCTTTGTTTCTTTCCCCATAGATGCTGCCTGACCCAATCAGCACTACCAGCATTTTCTGTTTTTACAACATGCAGTTGCAATGGTACCGAGTGTATTTAATGCAGAGAAGTGCTCTATTGCAGTTTAGGGTGTGCGATCATTTTAATTGCAAATGTAATAGATAATTGTTTGGTAGGGTTGAGAATTAATCATTGTATAAGCTTGCTGCCTGCATACAGAGCAGATTTTGAAGAGGTGCAAGGAGATTGATGAGACTACTTGCTATCTGTCAAGATAAAAATCTACATCTTTCACCACAAACAATGAACCAAGAATTCTATACTCTAGATTATTTTGTACTTCAGTTAATTTATTCATTTTTTGTTGTTGTTGTATTCCACTGACTATATTTTCTACACTGCCAGTACTGTTTTTCAGTATCTGCTTAAAGTAAGATTGGGAATTCCAATGTGTATCCCGGCACTTGTGAAGTGCTGAAGGTGGCAGAGATCAGAAAATTCCGAGCATGATAGAGCTTGAACACCAGGTCCCATGTTCAGCTCCTGATTAATGCAGATTCCATGGACCCACTCAAGTTTCTTCTCACTTGGTTGGTATCTTGCAGCTCAATTTCTCTCATTTGCACATACCTTCTTTCAAAATGACAGTCAGCATGGCAACACCTAATTGTTTCAAGACCAAACTCCCATCCAGGCAAATTCCTTACAACAAAAACTCATCCATGTCTCATTTGGTTAGACACCTCAGAGTTCAAGAGCAGGAACCCTGGCTGGTTATAGCCCTTGTGGGATTTAGACCCAAGGACAATGAAGGAACTGCAATACTTTACAAGACAGGATTTTGTCCTTCAGCGAAAATGTTCTAGAGCACAGGATGATGTAAGGAACCCTAATTTGCTCCAGGAGAGCATCAAATGGCATCTGCTATCACTTGGTCTGATATGTTTGTTTTTTTTTGTGTAGCATGTTGCTAAAAGCCATCATGTTGAAGGACATGACAACACTGGTGAGGGTGCAGAAGAGATTCACCGGGACTTTGCATGGATTGGAACACTTGAGTTATAAGGAGAGATTGGATAGGCTGGGTTTGTTTTCCCTGGAGTAGAAGAGGCTGAGGGGATACCTGATAGAGGTATACAAAATTTTGAGGGGGATACATGGAGTAGAGAGTAAATATCATTTTCCTATGATGAGGGTGACTAAGACAAGAGAGCATAGGTTTATGGTGAGAGGTGGGAGGTTTACAGGAGGTCTGAGAGGGAATTTGTTTTGCATAGAGGGGGATGGAGTCTGGAACGTGCTGCCTGAGGAGGTGGTGGAGGCAGATACTCTCAAGACATTCAAACAGCAGCTTGACAAGCACGAATTGTCAAGGCATAGAAGGCTATGGACCTAGTGCGGGCAAATGGGACTAGTTTGATGGGCACAGTGGCATTAACATGGTGGACTGTATATGTTAAACTGTGGGCATCTGGGGCATGAGGGAACAAAGCACCCACTGTATGGTTCCTTAAGGAATCAGTTTCAAGGATTGTGAAACTAACAGCACAAGGTCCAGGAAGGGAGTGGAAATTAGAGGGGGTGAATTTAATACTAAATAAGAAACAGAAAGAAAAATAAGGAGAGGGAAAGATTGAAAAATGAGAGAGAAAAAGGAAACAGGAGTGAAAAGCAAAAAAACATTTAAATTCTATCCCTGACATTTTAAAATCTCTGATAAATTAAAAGCTGAAGGAATGAAATTCCATAATTATTGCAGTTAATTTTCAGTGCCAGGTGAGTTAACTGGTAATAATTAATATTCAACACATTGTCAAAAATGTCCCTCCACTGAAGTGCTCAAGACTTAACTTTCTGTGGGGAGTATGGTTTGTGCCTGGCATCTAAATACAGCCAAGCCATGCAATTGAATGCATTTTAATGAGCCAAATAGTAAGATGCAGTTTTTTCTGAAGCTAATGACAGAGCTAGCAGTGAAAAATGCAGCTGATGATTCAATAACATCAAAATCAAATTAACTGCTCTTCCCTACAATGTGTGTAGGACCTTGATGTTCACAGAGTGCAAGCCAGACTTTCCTACAAAAGTTGCTACACCTCAAAAAATAATTGATTGTAAATGGAGCATTTTGAATGCTTTGGAAAGCTGCAATATGATGTTAACTCTTCTTTAACAAAAAACTCAAATAAAATGGAAAAAACAAATTGACCAGAGACAATTGTGTTTCAAACAAAATAGCAGACTAAACATTGAACATAGGCTAACTATCAACATGCACTTTCTTTGCTGAATTAAGTAAAATAAAAATCCTCACTGCGGATGGATTTTCAAGAAAGCAGATCAAACCACTTTGAAGTTATGACACCAACTTTGGAGGCATGAAAGCTTTGAAAGCACAATCACCTGGGTGTACAAGGAAACTCTCCCTTTCCATGTATGGTTAAGGATTTTAAGTTTTGTTTTCTGTGTTTGGAATTATGTGAATTGTTCTATTTGATAGTCAGTGCTCATATGTGTAATATGCAATAGACCTACATTTCTAACGTCAAATGAAACAATATTTTATTTCTTAGTGTACAATACAAATATGGAGAATTGAAATTATGCAGAAATCTAATTGGTTGCCATTATCATTGCTGCACCTTGGGTGAGTTCTATCCTATCGATTTTCTGACATCATGTCTCAATCTATAATACTTTAAACAATTGTCTGAGCAACTAACCAAGTAATGGAAGCCATGGAAGAACAGAATGATGCTATACTATTCCTAATCAATAAGTAACAAGGACTATAATTAAATTAAACAGGGTTCTGTGTGTGTGTTTGATCATGTAGATATATATCTTTGAGTATAGATGTCTGTATGGATATATTTGTGAGCAGATGTAAGTGTATTAATTGACTTAATTGTGTAACTCTACCTGACAACAAGTGTTTCAACATATAAGTGGCCCTAGATATCAAGCCACTTCTGTCATTGTCATTGATATATTTCTATTACCTTTTTTCTCTACTGGTTCTGCCCAGTGGGTCAGGGGATGCACAATTTTATCAACAAAGGATAAAGTGTGGTGGGGTGGGGTGTGAGATTTGTAGAACATGACTCAATGCAGTCTTTAACATATTTCAGTTACAGTAAAAATACAGTTTGATAGATGAAGCCTCCTGATCTGTAATTACAGTAAGATGCCAATAATCTGACATTGGTCTGGACTGTGACCAGCGGGTCCAGAGTGCAAGCAGAGTGTGTAGCCAGAACAAAGAGGCCAATAGTACGAAGATTCTGCAAGTCCAGCACCACCAAAGTTCTAAGGGTTCTCGGTCTTGGTGAAGCAGCCAGCATAATCAAAGACCCCACCCACCTGGGACATTCTCTCTTCTCTCCTCTTCCTTCGGGTAGAAGGTACAGGAGCCTGAGGGCACGTAACACCAGACTCAAGGACAGCTTCTACCCCACAGTAATAAGACTATTGAACGGTTCCCTTATGCGATGAGATGGACTATGACCTCACGATCTACCTTGTTGTGACCTTGCGCCTTATTGCACTGAACTTTCTCTGTAGCTGTGACACTTTACTCTGTACACTTATTGTTTTTACCTTTACTACATCAATGCACTCTGTACTAACCCAATGTAACTGCACTGTGTAATGAATTGACCTGTACGATCGGAATGCAAGACAAATTTTTCACTGTACCTCAGTACAAGTGACAATAATAAACCAATACCAATACCATTATCAGATTACCGTACTCTTCACTATAGTATATTAATTCTGGTTCTTATAATTTTATCTGTTTATATTTTCCTGCTTTGTGGAATTCCAGTTTAAAATTGATATTCATTGAGCAAAGACCGTGATGAACAGAGAATAAACAAATTGTAAGAGCTACCATCATTCAAAAAGATACATAGTTATGGCTGATAAAATTTATGATGTTAAAAACACTTCTAATGAACAAAGACAATTGTATTTAATGTCCTAAGGCACTTAGCAGCCAATGAATTACATCTAAAGTGCATTTAATGTTGCTTTGTAAGCACGTATGGTAGCCAGCTGAGGTGTCATTTTCATCAAAAGCACTTGCAAGTATTATGATGCTTAGTAAATACAAGCAATCCTCGATATCTGTTGCTCTCCCAAATCCTCTGGCGACATGATCACTGAAATACATTAGTGGAGACTCAGTTCTTTCTTACATTTCCAACTTCTCTACCTTCCTGTCTTTTTTAAACCTCACACTTCACAGCAGCTACTCATCCACCAAAATGCACCATGAACAGCCAATCTCTAAACTGCCCATTCTCTGATCTGCTACTTATCACGTCACCAATTTTTATCTCGCTTTTTGAAAACTTAACCCTGTCCAAACCCCAGTGGATTCACACTTCTACCTTTCCCAGGTAGAACACCCTTCTTTACGTTCTGAAGATCAAGGGGCACAGATTCATGATGTGGAAGGTACTCTCTGCCAAATGTGGCTTAAAATCCACACTGCCTCTCCTTTTCTATGACATACACTCCAATCACTCCAAGATCATAAATGAAGCTAATTCCTAACTTATTTTCTCTACCTTGCCTTCTTGAACATATTGCCCATTCCTTCCATTCTTACAGTCCACGTTCAATGGCAGATACTAAGAGCTCCTGAATTTTTTGACTCTAAAACTAAAACCTTGCCCCCTCATCTACATTTCTCCAATCCTGGTGCGCACTATAGGCTCTTCCCCATTGTTCACCCCAGTACTCAGTTACTTGTCCTCCAAAGCTTACCAATGACTCTCATAAGCCTTTTCCAATCCATTTACTTCTTCTTTCCCAATACATGCTAATATTTTTATCTTCTATCTTTCCATAAGATTTGATCCCCCTTCAATATACTCCATTTAAAAACAAATCTTTCATGCATTTCTTCCTTGCAGCTATTTCCTCTTTCCTAACCTCATTTTACCTTGAAGATCACCAATGCCACCAATCCGTCAATGTGTCTCTCCCTCACTCCTTGCTTGAATCTCATTGAACTTTCTATTTTGGGACGAAAAGTTAAAGTTATCGAAATGCTGAGATTTTTTTGAGCTCTAAGATGCTGAAGGATCTGGATGTCCTTTCAAATAATAGCATACAGGTACAGCAAGCAATTAGGAAAGATAAGAAAATGTTATCATTTATTGTAAGGGGAATTGCAAATAAAAGAAAGCAAGTTATAGCTCAATTACATAGGGTGAGGTTGAGACTGTGTACAGTATTGGTCTCCTTATTTAAAGGAGGATGTAAATGCATGTAGCAGTTCAGAGAACATTTACAAAACTAATATCTGGAATGGGCAGGTTGTCTCATAAGGAAAGGCTGAATAGACTAGACGTATCAGTTGGAGTTCAGAAGAGCAAGAGAGCACTTGACTGAAACATACTATCTTCTAATGAGTTTTAACAGGCTGGGTGTGAGGAAGGCATTTCCTCTTATGGAAGAAGCCAGAGCAAGGCATTAGTGTTTAAAAATAAGGGGTTGCCCATTTAAGAGACAGATGAGACCATATTTTTTGATCTTTGGATTTTTCTTCCACAAAGGCAGTAAAGCACAGTCTTTGAATATTTTTAAGGTTAGGGTTGATAAGTTCTTGATAGGCAAAGGATGAAACATTACTGGGGGTCAGTGGGAATGTGTTGTTATAATCAGATCAGCCAAGATCCTATTAAATGGTACAGTAGGATTGAGGGGCTAGGTTACCTACCTCTGCTCCTAATCCACATGTTCACAGGCATGAATCATGACTTGTTTTCTGCTGTACGCCAGGGCCTTCCAGTTGATCACTCCACCTTCTTTTCCCTCATCAATCATCATGGTAATATATTACCTCACTTCCACTCCTAGCTGACTGAGCTCACACACCTAATAGCTTTGCTACCCTAACCCATTGGCCACTGATTCTATTTGTTCAGGTTGAAAGTGTCAAATTCTCAATCTCAAACATCCTATTTGACCTTAACCTGATCTTCAGATCTTTTGTTTTATCTATGATGCTGTCCTGTCTTCACTTTTGTAATACCACCTACCTCTGTCCCCATCTTACCCTGACCCTCATGGTCTAATTGTCCCTCTTATCAATGTCTCTAGCTGCTTTCTGCACTCACTGGAAATTACCACTCTTGTCCTATCCTGGCTCAAGCCTCATTCTTTTTCTAGGCCAGTCCTCACTATATCTCCACTGATTCCCGGTTCCCCAGTGCATTGAACTGAAAATTCTCATTTATGTCCACAAATCCATACAAAACCCACCAAATCTCAAACACCCACTGTGGCTGTACTTCCCAGCTCACCAGCTCCATTCTACGGTCTCTGACTTTTCATGAATCACTCCAATAATCCACGTCACCGTGCAAGTAAGTTGTGTAGCTGACCTCTCATGAGCTCTGTGATTTACTTCTGAATTCACTTCACAGAATCATAGAAATTTGCAAGGGAGAAGGTGGCCAGAAATGGAGTTTGTTAAGTTACTCCACTTTCCAGCTGTCAGTCCACTGTTTTGTAGCCTACAGCTCTTCAGCAGCTTATCTAGGTACATTTCAAACATGCTGGAATGTTCTGCCTTCAGGTAGTGAGTTCCAGACCACACTGCACTTTGGGTTAAAATATTCTTTCCTCGTTCACTCTTAATCCTTCTACTTAAATTTATGTCCCACAGTTATCAGCTCCTCTGCCAGGGTCTCCTATTCACCCTGCCTCTTGTGATTTTATACACCTCAGTTAAATCTCCCATCAATCTCCTTTGTTCCAGTGAAAACAACCTCAGTCCAGAGAGTGCCTCTTGATTACTATAGTTCTCCAGCCCCGGTGACATCCCTGTTATTCTTCTCCGCACCATCTCCAGTGTTACCACATCCTTCCATAGAATGGTGACCAGAAATGTACACAGAACTATAACTAGTTTATTATACAATTTTACAGCGATCTCCCTGCTGTTAAGTTCTGTGACTCGGCCGATAAAGGAAGGTAATATTTTTGCCTACTTTACTACTTTATCTATGTGTTCTACATGGATCTGTGGACAAAGTATTCATTTAGAAACTTACACAGGTCTTTCAAATCTACTGTCACGGTACCATTTGAGTCTCTAATCAGACCTCTTCTTTCCTTTGATGTCTCACTTCCCTTCACATACTGATAAAACTTCTCTTCTTGATTTCACCTGCCAGTATTTTTCATGCAGCCCTTTTGTCTTCCTAATATGCAGCTTCATTTTGTCTCTTCCCCAGCTATACTTCCTCTTGGTTCAGTTCTCAGTATTTTGCACTTTTTGCCTTTCTTATCATATTTATTGGGATCTACAGGGATCTAGAGTTGGGAGATGTCCTATTCTTTCATTAGGAAGATATTTGGGCTGACTTCTCACTGTCTCATCGTTAAATGCCAGCACTCAGTGGCAAGTCCAGCAGCAGATTGAGAGGTTGGATGTGTCTGCACCTGATCTCCAGCGCTCTCGGTACCTTGGTGCTGGAATGTACAGACCCAGAAGATATGAACACACCTACTAGTGGAAAGAAGAAAGACCATGGACTTTCACTAACTCCTGGCCAAAGTATGATCTGGCTGATAAAAGTTTCTCTTGAATGCATCTTCAGGAATTCTTCATCTTCTCTATCATATACTTTATTACTGTCCCAACTAATATTACAGTTGTTGGAATCCCTTACCAATTCTGCCTTGTTTGCATTTCCCTGAAATGGCAGGCACTGTGACACACTGTGAAAAACCGTGGCAGGCATGGTAGTGTAGTGGTTAGCATAACACTATTACAGCACCAGCGACCCGGGTTCAATTCTGGCCACTGTCTGTCAGGAGTTTGTAAAAATAGAAAAAGTTAACAGAAGATTTAAATGGAGTTAAAAGTTTGTTGAGCTCTTGTACGTGTCTGTGTGGGTTTCCTCCAGTTTCCTCCCACATTCCAAAAGACGTACATAGTTGTGGGCATGCTATGTTGGTGCCAGAAGCGTGGCGACACTTGTGGGCTGCCCCCAGAACACTCTACGCAAAGATTCATTTCACTGTGTGTTTCGATGTGCATGTGACTGATAAAGATATCTTAAAATCTGCTTCCATGCTTGCTGTTCCATTTCCCTCTGACTATTTGGGGGCCTAAAATATGCTCTGGGCAACATGATTGTCTTTTATTGTTCCTCACATCAACCCAAATTTATTGATCCTTCCAGCACTTTATTGCCTCTCCACAACTGTAATTGTTTTCTTAACCACTATAGTTATTTTTTTAACCCTTTCTGTAATAGTCTGTAACCTGGAATCCTGAGCTACCATTCCTCCCCATTGTTAAGCCATGCTCCAATGCCATACTGCCAGATGTCTGTGCTCTCAGTTCAACATCTTTATCTCCTTGACTCCTTGCTCCTTTGTCTCTCAGCATCAAAAGCTGCTCAATACCTTTACTTTTCCCAGTTCTGTCCTATTTCTTGCTGGGTGTCTGTTTCCCCTTAAACAGCGCCTGGTAATACTTTATTTCTTTAACAACACGTTATTAATGTGGGTATTTGAAAACTTCTGCTTCACCATGAGCGCTTGAGTGTTAGCAATTCACTAAAGCCAAGGATATTTGATGAGAAAGGAATATTCACCTATTGAGGCTGCATCAAGGAATTATTAAAAAAAACTTTTGAACAGTGGTAGATTTACTGCATGAAGAAACTCAATATGTTTAATTGAATCTCCAATTCCCTTTCTGGTGCCTATTGGAGTATGAATGATCCCCCTCTAGGACGGAATCTGCGCATCCATTCAAGTTCGTACCCTCTGCTGGGCTCGTTGATGCTCCTAGCAGGAACTGCCGAAATCAATTACCCATCTCTACCTGCAGAGTTCTCCTCTTGACCTGGAGGACTTGTGGTTTGAAGATGAAAGTAAATACAGAGTTCGTGTTCCTTGGTTTAAAAAAATGAAATATCCTTTATGTTATATTCAGGAATTGAAAGATCGTACAGCATTGCCATGTTCTAATTTATTTCTGAGCTTTTTAAATTTAAGCTGATAGTCCCTATTTTCATAAAACAATACCACAATTTCAATACTGTTATCCATTTTTAAGAGTGAGCTTTTCAAAGGCCATGCATACTAGGGCTCCAACTCAAATATACACAGATTTCAAAACTAAAATGGGTTATTGTGTATGGGATAAGATAGGGGAATGATGCATGATGGACACCCACTCATTTGCATTCATTTTAATGTCTAGTTTCCCAAAATTAAATATTCACAGAAAGTTCCGAGGTAGTTTAAATCAAAGGCTGCTGCGACAGATGTTCCAATGACTGCCAAGCTCTTCCTGCACAGTTCTCCCTGCTGATCAGCAAGACCCTGCATAGTATAAGGCCATTCTGCTTGTAAGTGTCTGACTCTGCTCCGTGAATGACCTCGACAACCAGTCAGGCCCTGCCCCTAGGCACACCAGCATTCTAATAGTCAGCAGTATTACAGAATACTAAACAAGCGTTATAGCCAGACTTTGTTTTAATTCTAAAATCATACTTGGATTATTATCAAAAAATAATTCAGGTCTATGTTGGAATTGGGATAGTGTCCGTGTGTAAAAAAGGTACATCATGCAAGTTCTACTTTTCATCTTCTCCTGAAATTCCCAAAGCAGAGCCTATGATGACAAGCAATGCATTATTTTGGAACTTGAACTTTGAGCTGTGGTGTTCAGGGGGATGCCAGTGTGAGGGAGAAGCCATGTGAGTCAAAAACCATGTTCACTACATTCTGCCTATTGCAGACTTAATCTATGAGCAGCAACAGCTACCTGCATTCTTCTTGCAGTATCTGGAGCTTCTTCTATATTGCACTTTGGTAAGGCAAGAAATAAGGTTGAAGCTTTCAACCAAATATCCTTTGGAGGTGAAGGTGAAATAACTCTCAACTAGCTGAAGCAACCGATACAACAAAGTATCAGAAGTCATACCACATGATGCACGTAATGCTTAAAAGATATAAACACACAATATATATGACACACAGCTTTCATTTCATAAATGGAGATGTTTCAGAACATTCCCAGGGACTGAAGGAATAGAAACCAATGGTGGAGCAGAGGAAACAGAGATAAGGAACAGGCCCAGATCAGAGGACTCAGAAGATGGGCCGAAGTCACGACTATAGGAAATGCGTTGAAACTAAAACCGTCCAGGTATTTACTAGATCTTTGCATATTGCCGCTCACTTTTTCCTTAGATGTACTGATTCAGGTCAACACTGATGGAAGTGGGGGACTTTGAATGACATAGAGGAGAGAAGTTAACACTGGGAATACTGACCCTTTCAGCTGAGACATACATTTAAACCGGTGCTGATTTTCTGAGCAGGAAAGTTCATTAAACACTGAACATCTTTGGAAGATGCAAAGCTTTGCACAGCTGCACAGCTTTGGAAGATTTGCCCCGATGTTTAAATTGTCCATTGTCCCAATGGAAGCAGCTCATCAATCTGCTTCTTCTCCCAGCTCCGGTAAACCCAGAGGTGGAAGCTTGGAAGTGAGTTGGGGTCGGATTTGAAATGTTCAAAAATGTGGCTTCTGATCTGGCCCTGGCTGTTGGTTTTTTAGGGGTTAAAATTCATCACTTGATCTCTGATGTGTTTTCAATTACAGGCACATACAAGAGGCTGCAGACCGCAAATCAGTCACTGTTGCACTGTTTAAATTTACAGCAGCCCAAGATTATTCTGTTTGCAGGACAGGATGACTCATAATAAATTGAATAAGACCTAGAATAGATGAGAGGCCACACAGTATGAGGCCCTTTCAAAGCAATTCAAATCCACTAAATTGGTAGGCTTGAAGAAAATAATGTACACCTGTAAGAGCACCCTGCCCAATTGGTGATACCATTGATGGCTTTTATCACACATTCTGTGTGAGAGAGAAAGCCAATCTTGGAATGTCACCCAGAACATGTATTGAAGGGTATGGTGGTGGTTTAAGAGGGGACGGGGCAGGAGATAGGAGGGACAGTAAATATGAGGTCCAAAATGCTCATTATCACATCTTTGCTCTACCAATCCCACAACAACGTTTCTTTTGCCAGACAATTTTTTTTCTACATTACCAATTCAAAGGAGCATGTTTCAATTTACAGATATGGGCAAATCTGCTGGGTAACATTAGGTGACACTACACATCATATATACAGTACAGAACCAGGCCATTTGGCCCAAATGGTCCACGCTGGCACTGATGTTCCACTCAATTCTCCTCCTGTCTTTCCTTATCTACATCTATCAACATTACCCTCTATTCCCTCTCCCTCATATGTTTGTCCAGCCTCCTCTGTAACAGCTCCACACTAGTCACCTCAGCCACTGCCTGTGGCAGTGAGTTCCACATTCTCACCAGCCCTTGGATAAAGAATTTTCTTCTAAATTTCTTGTTGAATTTAGAGTCACAAAGTTATACAACACAGAAACGGGCAATGTCTGTGCTGACCTTTTTGCCCTTTTGCCCATCTACACTCATCCTATTTGCCCTCCTTGGGTCTGCATCTTTCTATGCCTTGCATAATTAAGTGTCTATCTAAATGCCTCTTAAACAGAATAACTGTATCTGATGCCCTCCAGCAGCGCATTCCAGATATCAACAACTCTCTGTATAAAAACGTTACCTTCAGACCCCCATAAAATTCCTTCTTCTCTCCTTAAACCTATGCCCTCATGTTTTTGATACCCCTACTTTGGAACAAAAGATTTTGACTCTCTGCCATCTCTATGCCTCTCATAATCTTGTATACCTCTATCAGGTCACCCCGCAACCTCCTTTGCTCCAAGGAAAACATGCCCAGCCTATCCAATCTCTCCCCAGACCATCGTGGTGATTATCTTATAATGGTGCAAGTTACTCTCTTCTTCATAAATGTAAACATTCTCTCTATCTGCACTCCATCAAAGTGTTTCATTCTGAAGACCTCTGTTATGTCACCCCTCAGCTGCCTTTCGTCAAGAGTAAAGAGGATCAGCCTGTTTATCCCTTCCTGATATGCGTACCCTTGCATTTCTGGTACCATCATTGTAAATTCCCTCTGTACACCCTCCAATGCTTCTTTAACTTTTCATAGTCCAGCCACCAAAACTGTAAACATTGCTCTAAGTTGATGGAACCAAAGATTAATATAGGTTCAGCATAATGTCCCTACTTTTCAATTCTACAGTTCTAGAAATAAACCCAAGTGCTTGCTTTGCCTTCTTTATGATCTTCCAAACGTTTGGTGCAACTTTTAGTGATTGGTATATTTATATTCCAAGATTCCTTTTTTCATCCGCCTCACATGCAATTTCTATGTAATAAGTGACTTCCTTTGAAAATCTAGATAAATTACATCTACTGCATTACAATAGTCTCCCTTTACTCAGCTTCAAAAAAATCCACGCAGTCTGTCAGCAAGATATTCCCATTTAAAAGCTATGTTATATTTTCCTCATTGTACTTCATAGCTGTATGTTCTTCTATTCTCTCATTGAGTATGGATTCCATTATTTTTCTAAAACTAACATTAAGATGATTGACCTATAATTCCATAGACATATTCAATGGCCTTCTTAAGTAGAGGAATTACATCAGCTACCTGCCAATTCTCTGACACTGCATCATTTCCTAATGAATTATTAAATATGTGAAGCAATGTTTCCGTTATCTCTTCCTTGGATTCTTTAAAAAGGAATATTTACAACTTATCTAGATTGAGGGTTTTATCCCTTGAGTTTGATAAGCTTATTAAATTTATCAAGTTTTCTAATTTAAATGGATATCTCAGTACTCACCTCATCAAGGGCAATCCAATGGCACGGCTGGTAGAGCTGCTGCCTCACAGCTCCAGTGACCCAGGTTCCATCATGACCTCCGGTACCTCTCCCAGTGACCATGTGGGTTTCCTCTGGGTGTACTGGTTCCTTCTCACATCCTAATGACATATGGGTAACTAGGTCAATTGGCTACTGTAAATTGCCTCTTCTGGTAGGGGAAGTTAATAAGAATGTGAGGAGGGTGGGTTACAGGGAAAATTAGTGGGGGATTGGCATTGATCTGTGAGCCAGCATGGTCTCAATGGGCCAAAATGTCCACCTTCCATGTCATAAGGAAATATGGAAGGGGGAAACACTCCAATGGTTGGAATCATTCCTTGGCTGTGATAGTTGGAGGTCAAATCATCCCAGCATGGGACATCACTGCAGAAGTTCCTCAGAAGGATTAATCTCCTGTTTTGTCATAAGTTCAGTAGAGATGTTCATGAAAGACTATACAATGTTCAATTCCATACACACCTCCTCTGAAATGAAGCATTCCATGCCTGCATGCAACATGACCTGGACAATATTCAGTCCTGGGCTGTAAGTGGCAAGTAACATTTGAGCCACAGAAGTGTCAAGCAAAAACCATCTTCAACTAGAGAGAGTCCAATGATCTACTTGTGATATTTAATGAATGTCAGTACTATTGCGAATCCTGCACCATCAAAATCCAGGGGAGGTCATCTGGACCAATCAAACAAATACTGTGGCTGGGAAGACAGATCAGAGGTTGGGTATCCTGTGGTGGTGATTCACCACCTGACACCCTAAAGCCTTTCCACCACCTACAGGGCACAAGTCAGGAGTGTAATATAATGTGCTCTATTTGCCTGGATGAGTGCTACTCCAACACTCAACACCATCTAGAACAAACTGGCCCACTTGATTGCTACCACACCAACATTGAATTCCATCACCATCAGGGCTGTAGTGTGCATCATTGGCAAAGCACACTACAATTACTCACATAGGCTACTCTGACAACATCTCTCAAACCTGGAATCTCTCTTGCTAACAGAACAAGGGCTTCAGGTGCCTGGAATGCCATCATTTTTCATATTCCCCTCCTGGTCTTGAACCATCCTTGCCTGCTGGTCCTTCAGGAACTCTCTCCCCAACCGCATTGTGGGAGCATCTTCACCAGAAGGAATGCAGTGGTTTAAAGAAGTGGTTCATCATCACTTTCTCAATGGTAATAGGGATGTGCAATAAATTCTGGTCTTGCCAGTGGCTCCCAGATTCCACAAAAAAATCAATTGGGTAAGAAAAATGACACAATTTTCATGTCATGTATGCCATGTATATCTGGTATATACAAAGCAAATAATAATCTAGTATTTTTGATACCTCCCTGTCATTGTCTGTGGTATTGATCTGTCAATCCCTTAATGGCTCTATTTCCACCCCAATCTTCCTTTTTGTTATTGATGTGTCTGTAAAACATTTTACTATAATATTCTGTATTTCTTAAATTACTTCCATCATTCCTCTTTGCTTTCCTAATTGATTTTTGACCTTTCTTAATCCATATTCTCTCTTAGCAAGGACTCCTTTCCTTTCTTTGGACATAACGCGTGCCTCTTTGCCTCTCCTCAATTATTCCCGTTATTCATACATGGGATCACATGAGCGACTAGTTTGTTCTCTCCTTTCAGCAGAATATATTTCCTTCCACTCTGTTGAACACTATTTTTCTCTGAAGTTGTTTGCCAATATCATTGTCCATTTTGATTTTTCATGCTCTATTCTGAGCCCCGCAATATCAGTATTTCTCCAATCTATTAATGTTTTTCATCATACTTATGTCCCCTATATCACCACTAGATTACCATGCTAGCATCACACAGTGCTCATACCCATTAATGGAAGTAGGAAGATTTTAATTAAAACCTGTTTTTAAGCTGGATGTCCATAAATAAAATAAATGAGGGCATATATTTGTGGCTTGTACCAACTGCATACAACTAGCTCTGCTCCGGAGTATATATTACTAGGCAGTTATTCCCGTTATTTCACAGGTCTAACAACCCCAGGTTCAATCCTGACCTATGGTGCTGTCTGTGTGGAGTTTGCACGTGACGTGGTGGGTTTCTTCTGGGCGCTCAGCTTTACACCCACATCCCAACAACGTGCTAGTTGGTAGGTTAATAGGCTACTCTAAATTCCGCCCCATGTTAGGTGGGTGGCACGAAAGTCAAGGGTTTGTGAGAGAGAATATGTTATAAGAAACTAATTGGGGAATGGGACCGATGGGAATGCTCTGGGACCCAGCATAGACTCAATGGGCCGAATAGCCCTCCTTCTATGTTGTAAGAAAATATGGAAAAATATAAAATATGAGAAACAGGAAATAGGATCTCTGTGCTAGGGAGTATTCAGCATGGTCCTTTAGTAATGCAGTCTTATCATCCAAGGATGCTAACTAAATGGGCATTGTCAATGACTGAGCACTAACTCAACTCTTCACTCCAGGCGCACTCAATGATCAGTCTGCAATACATAAACAGCGTATTTTCAATATACTAGAAGTGCTGTTCTTTCGTTAACGTACTCAGGAGAGCAGGAGACTGACCCTACATTATGCAGCAATGAGTATTAATGCTTCAACGCTTTCACTTCAGTGCGCGACGGAACATTCTGAAACTTATTCAGCCAGGTATTGTTGGCTTAGAAGCTATCAATTCTGACTTAGATAATATATACATAATAAATTATTAATTGCTTCTCAACTTTCCTACTACCTGTTCCACATGAGCAGAATTTGAAGTGTTTTAACAATGTTCTTCTTGCTATGGGCTTTACACAAGTTCCCATTAATACCACAAAATGAAATTCAAACATATGCATCTGTACCAGCTTCCAGCAATGGCGTCATGAACAAAAATTCTGCAATTTACCATTCTATAAATTGATTCTCTGGAACAGATCTTTGATGTTCAGAAACAAGTTCTGGAAATTCAAGCCAATGACGTCCCATCCGCCCAGGTTAAAGTCATGGGACGTCATTTCCAAATCCCTGCTGTGCTTTACCAGGGAACAAAACTCCACATAAGAATGTGGATGGTAAAATGATGACTGAAGAGTGTGCATTATGGTTAAGCTTCATTGTATCTATATGCTGATTTAATCAAGCAGAACTTGTTTCATTATGGAACAAACTAAGGGATACCCCATAGAATTTCTAAAGAAATAAAAAAAACTCCTTGCACCATTTTTCCACGTATTTGCATAAAAAGAAATCAATTTGAATTCATCTGGTAGTGCACCTTGGAACACAAGTTTAAAGGCAGGATGAAGGCTTGGGCTGGACTGTGAAGGAGCAGGGAGGGTGTTTGAACTTAGGAATGACAAGTAACCCAGGTAAGAACATAAAATGATCATTATGCAGAAAAAAATAGCAGTGTTAGAATTTTCACATGTTTTCACAATTTTCACTAAAACAAAATACTGCTATGCTGCCATTCTAAGATTAAAATAGAAAATACAAGCAGATTGTGTGAGGAGAATTAGTGCTTCAGGGTCTTTCCCAGTGGGAACTGACTGGTGTTCTCAGCAGCAGACCTGCCAGGCAGATAAGTGGGATTGGGATGGTTTGCATGGTAGGATCCAGAGACCTTCAGTTAGGAAGAATGTGTGACAAGGCTGATATACCTAAGGCTCTATGTGGTAAAGTGGTTAGACAGTAGATCATTTGGTGCAGATCTGAGAGGGAATGGGATTTGATGACAAAGATGAGTTTGGGAGCTGAGCATAGGATAACTCAAGAGGAGAGGCTGGAAGAGGTGATAAAATATCCATCGCTGAGGGTACTGTACAGGGAAAATATTATCTCATCTAAATCCTGGTCGAAGATTTGTTTTTCTACAGGTTTATCTTTCCTCCCTTAATACACTTCTTAAAACCTGTCTCTTTGGCCTAGCTTTTGATCATCAGACATCCTGCCTTCTTTGGTGTCTCAGCATCAATTTTTTATTCGCACTCCTGTCAAACACTTTGGACTGTTTAAGCTGCATTGTGGACATTATATAAGTGGTAATTGTTATTGTTACTGGCTGATCTGTGATATCACGTTAATAAAGTCAGACACTATACACCAGTCCCTGATAATATTACAACGATATATATTGCATTCGTGTAATCATTGTTACAATCATTGTGTCACCTTATGAGGCTTGGCAGAACAGATGTGGAACTGACGTTCCCCTTGGCTGGGGTGTCAAGAACCAAGGGTCACAGTCTCAAAAAATGGGGTCAGCTGCTGAGAAATTTCTTCAGACTGAGCATGGTGAATCTTTGGAATTCTCAAAAGAGCTGTGGATGCTCCACCACTGAGTATATTCAAGCCATTTGTTTTTAGGTAGTAGAAGGATCAAGCGACATAAGGTTTGTGCAGGAAACTGGAGGTATAAGATCAGCTTTGATCTTCTCAAATGGCAGAGCATGCATGAAGGGTTGAATGGCCTGCTTTTTTTTTGTTTTTATTACCTACAGAGACAGGATTTTTAATGAAGTCTCCTGTAGCACTGAAGGAATAAAGGGAATAAACAAAGTATAGGTTCAAAAACAACAGATAAATTATTTAATTTACTGGAAAATAACAAAACATCATTGATGTAAATCAGATAAGCAGAATTAGCTGCACCTGGTTTAATATAATATGAAGAACAGAAGCAACTGAAATACTGCTGTCTGAGAAGTTATCACTGCTAATTGCATGTGATAACTTCTCAGAGACAGCTTCATTCTACACATGGACACAGGCACACAAGGAATGAGCTGATACAAAAAATAGAGCAGAAGTGACAATGAGAAGCAAGGATTGATAAACTGAGCAGTGTACCTTGATAGAAGATCTTTTTAAGAAGGTATTGATTGCACAAAATAGGATGACAATACATTCAAACCATACAGAGCAAAGTAGCCAGAAAGGAAAGTATAGGCTGTGCCATCTACTTTTTAACAGTTGCCCATTTATACTGCGTGGAATTACCATGAATGTGTTGTCAAACTATTGTAGCCTATTCAGACACTATTCATAAATATTGCAGTAGTACTGTTCAGTCTCACTGGCATTATTATCATGGGAAAGTGTACTCTGATGAGAGTTGAAACGTGTGTACATCCTCTTTCCTCAGATAGTTCTCCCATCTCTCCTCCCTCTGACCTCATCCCTGCACCTTGATCTCCTGCACATTGTGGAGCACATGACCTCTCTCTCCATCTTACCTCTTCCCAATCTCTTCTCATCCTCCAATGCTCTGATCCACTCCTCCAATCTGATCCTGTCTTATCACTCTGACCTGTTGGCTCACTTTGATCTCCTGCTCTTTATCTCTCTCTTACTCTCTCTTCCTCTCTCTCTCTCTCTCTCTCTCATGCACACATTTCAACTTCCTGCCATCTCTGCTCAGTCTGATCCCTTCTCTTCTCCCTTGCTTTAATATAATGGCACCAACAAATCTCCTGTCACTTCACTGGCCTCCTATCTCCTGTTCTGCTCCCATGTCCAGACAAGCACATTTACAATGATTGGCATAAGGCAGAAACAAGAGATAATTGGTCTCTAACAACTACAACCATCTTTTTTTTCATGAAGAATGACTCCAGTCAATGGAGAGTTTTTCACTTGATGCCCTTTGATTTCAGTTGATGCCCTGATATATTAGTCTGTCAAATTCTCACCTCCCCTTTGGAATTCATACTTGGACCAAGATAGCAATGAGGTCTGGAGTTGGGTGGTCTAAATATGGGTGAGCCGGCTGTTTACAAGTAAGCACCACTAGACAGTGCATTTGATGACATTTTCAATCACTTTGTTAATTTGTCCTGGTCCACTTGGTCAGTGATGTGCTGTGCTGGATGGCTTGGCTAGTTTCTGAGTGCAAGTCTTCAGCATTGTAAACAAAAATCAAAAATCTGCAGATACTGGAAATCTAAAATAAAATCAGAAAATGCTGGAATACTCTGGAGGTCAGGCTGCATCTGCGGAAGATAAATGGAGTTAATGTTTCAGATCGAAACCCCTTTGTCATATCTTCAGCACTGCAGCCTGGATATCGTGGATGCCCTTGACCTTGCAATATTTGTACATCTGTTGTTCAACTACCAATTAAAAAAATGATTATAATACAATTGGATACTAAGGCCCAGTGGTTTGATGATTAGTTGGCATAAACTATTTCTTAATATTGCTTAATGAACAAGGATTGATTTCCTGATTTTAAAAGAGGACAACAATTTTCTCCCCCCACTGACACCAGAATGCTTTGCAACCACAGCACACTTATTTAAGAAAATAGGTGAGAGGAGCAGTAGGAGTCCTTTGAGACCATTCTGCCATTCATCAAGGTCATGGCTGATCTACTATTTCAGTGCTGTTTTCCTGCACGATCCCCATGTTCCTTGATTCCCCTAATATCCTGAAATCTATCGATCTCTCTTTTGAACAAAAGTAATGACTAAGTCTCCAAGGCCCTTCAGAGAATTCCAAATATTCATCACCGTCTGTATAAGAAATTTCTCTTCATTTCAGTCCTAAATGGCCTGCCCTTATTTTAAGACTATAACTCCTGATTTCTGACTTCTCATCCAAGAGAAACAATCTCTCTGCATCCAGTCTGCTAAGCCTGAAAGAATTTTGTAAGTTTCAATGATATCTCCTCTCATTCTTCTTGAGAGAATCCAGGCCTAGTCTACTCTTCATACAGCAAACCCACTATTCCTGGATAGTGAATCTTCACTGCACTCCCTCTTTTAGATAAGGAGATATAAATGGTACACAATACCCCAGCAGTGGTCTCAACAAGCCTGACAAATCTGCACATTCAACATCCACGAGACACAGGCCCTTTACCAACACTGCCCTCTGACAATAAGTGCTCACAGCAAGACGCTGGAAAACGTGGACCTCTTTCCATATCTCGGCTGCCACCTCTTGGTGAAAGAATTCAATGAAAATATTCACCACTGACATCAATGCGACAGCACAGCCTTTAGTCAATTGAGGAAAAGGATATCTGAAGATCAAGACCTCAGACCTGACACAAAACCCATGGTCCACTGAATAGCAGTCACCTCTGCCTTCCTATATAGTTCTGAGACTACAACTACCTACAACAGGCATCCCAAAGCACTAGTGAAATACCACCGGTGCTTTCTTCGTAAAATCCTCCAAATTCAGTGGAAGGATAAGTGAGCAAAAAGTAGACAGTGTTCTTTCCCAGGCCAACATCTCCAGTGTTGAGACTCCAGTTGTACTCACTTGGCTAAATTGGGCAGGCCATGTTGTTTACATGCCTGATACCAAACTTCAAAAACAGATACTCTTTTCCTAGCTAAGATAAGATATCTTTATTAGTCACATGCACATCGAAACACACAACGAAATACATTTTTCTTTTTTTGCGTTAAGTGTTCTGGGGGCAGCCCGCAAGTGTCGCCACGCTTCTGGCGCCAACATAGCATGCCCACAACTTCCTAACCTGTACCTCTTTGGAATATGGGAGGAAACCGAAGCACCTGGAGGAAACCCACACAGATGTGGGGAGAACGTACAAACCCCTTACAGACAGTGGCTGGATTTGAACCCGGGTCGCTGGCACTGTAAAGCATTATGCCAACCGCTACACTACCATGCCTGCCCGTGCTCTGTCATGGGAGGAGATTTCCAGGCAGACAGAGGAAAAAGTCCAAGGATGCACTCAAAGCCTCCTTGAAGAAATGCAACATTCACCCTGATTCCTGGAATTCTCTGGCCCAAAACTGCTCGATGTGGAAGAGGAACATCCAGGATGAGAACTTCGAGGCCATGTATCAGGAACACAGAGGCCCTGCCTAACTGATGGGCCACTGCAGGAACTATCCCCCCATCCATGCAATCAGCCATCTCCTGCCTCATCAGTGGAAAAGTCTGCAGTTCTCATGTCAGGCTCATTAGCCAGTTAAGAACCCACAAAAGCAGAATTGCAATAAGTCATCCTTATTCCTGAGGGATTGCCTAAGAAGAGGATATAATTGCAATAGGACATCTTTACTCCTATAGTCAGACCCTCTAGTACAAAGACATACTACCATTTGCTGGCCTAATCACTTGCTGCACCAACGTTTAGTGACTTCTGTGCAGGGATACCTACGTCCCTATGAACATCAACATCACCCAATTTCTCAGCATTTATCTCCTTGAAGCCTTCTTACATCCTCTTCTCTACTCACAACCCCAGCTAGTTCTGTGCCATCAGCAAGCTTGAAAACATTTGGTCCCCTCAGTCTTTTGCAAATATACTTCCATTCTTTCATCGTTGCAGAGACTAATTACTGGAACTCCCTACCCAATGGGAATACCTTCACTGGAAGGTCTACGATGGATCAAGAAGGTGACTCACCACCACATTCTCCAGGGAAATTAGGGACGAGCAATAAACGTTGGGATTGCCAGTGACCCCCACATCTGAAAAAACAAATACATTCTTAAAAAATGGTATTGCAGAAAATGTTTTTGCCTTTTCCAATACTTGTTGGAAATTTCCCGGATTTCAGCACACATCTAGGTTGACACCTCGTAATCTGAAAGATTGCTGCCCTGTCAGAGATGAGGTCTTTCAGATGAAACACTGAATTGAGGTCTTGTCTTTCTGTTCCTGCAGATGCAAAGGGTTCAAAACCCATTTGAAATAGTCCTACTCAATGTGTGTCATACATTCAGGAATAGATTATCAAGTCATTTATCTCCATTTTCTATTGATGCTGTGAGCATTGCTGGCCATTAGTTTTTGCCAATCCCTAATTATTCTTAAAATGCTGCAATCCTATTCTCAAGGTGCTTTAAGGAGTGAATTGCAGGAATTTGACCCAATTTTGATGAAGAAATAATGAGGATGGCCTGCAATTTCAAGGGTAACCTGAAGATGGTGGTGTTTCCATGTACCTTCTTTGTCCTTCTAGTGGTTGATAGTGGTATATTTGGGAGCTGCTGTTGAAGAGGCAGGCTGCTGTAGTTAAATTCATAGACAGTATACAACGGCCACAGGCACCAGCAAAGGGAGGAAGCGAATGCTTTGAAATTGATGAATCGGGGTGCCAATCCATCAGGCAACTGTATCCGTGATGATGTTTTACTTGATGAGGGTCACTGCAGTCATCTAACCAAGTGGAGAGACCTTCATCATACTCCAGCCTTGTATATGGTGGAAATCCTTTGGGGTGTCAAAATGTGTGCCACAGAACATTCAGCCTCTGAACAATCCTTGTTGCCACAGTATTGGCACATGTATAATTAAGTTTCCAGTCAATGGTAGCCTCCAAAATGCTGCTGGAGGTGGACACAACAATGGGAATGCCATTGAATGTCAAGGGAAAGTGGAGATCTGGAAATCTGAAAAGAAAACAGAAAATGCAGGTTAGGCAGTATCTGTGAAGAGAGAAACAGAGCTAATAATTCAAGATATTCTCTCTCCAGGGATGCTGCCTGATCTGCTGAGTATTTCTAGCATTTCCTGTTTTTGTTTAAACTGGCTGTTATTTGACCGAGCCATTGCTTGGTCATTGCCGTTTGAGGGCCCTGTCTAATTTAGAGCACAAGAACATAAGAAATAGGAGCAGGAGCAGGCCATCAGTCCCTTCACATCTGCTCTGTCATTCGCCAAGATCGTGCCTGATCTTCTGCCTCAGTGTCATTTTCCAGCACCATCTCCATAATCCTTGATTCCCTTAATGTCCAGTTTGGAATGAACTTAATGACTGAGCTTCCACAGCCCTCCAGGGTAGAGAATTTTAAATGTTCACTACCATCAGAATTAAGAAATTTCTTCTCATTTCAGTCCCAAACAGTCTACTCCTTATTTTGAAACTGCCTCATGGTCCTAGACTCCCCTGACAGGGGAAACATCTTCCCTGAATCTTGCCTGTCAAGCACTTTAAGAATGTTAATGAGATCCCCTCTCATTCTTTTGATCTCTAAAGAATATTTACTTATTCTACTCAATTGCTCTTCATACTGCAAGCCCACCATCCCTGGAACTTGTCTGGTGATCTTCACTGCACCCACTCTGTGGCATCTAAAAAGCAAATTGCTGGAGGAACTCAGTGGGTCAGGCAGCATCTGTGGAAGCAAAGGGATAGTCGACACTTCGAGCTGAGACCCTGCATCAGGACTCGAAACGTAGGCTATCCCTTTGCCCCCACAGATACTGCTGGACCCGCTGAGTTCTCCCAGCAGTTTGCTTTTGTTCTAAACTCCAGTAGCTGCAGCGTCTTGTGTCACCAATGGCAAGTAAATCCTTTCTTAGGAGATGAAAACTGTACACAATACTCTAGGCATAGTCTCAACAAGGCTCTATTCAAATGCAACAAGTTTTCCTTGTTCCAGCATTCAAATCCTATTGCAATAAGGGCTAACATATCATTTTCCCTCTTAATTGCTCGCTGTATTTGTGTGTTGGCCTTCAATGACTTATGTTAAAGAATTCTGTGAATTCTTTAACATAATTCCTTTGAACAGCAACCTACCTGATCTCTTGCCATTTAAGAAATATTCTGCTTTTCTATTATGTGTACTGAAGTGGATGACCTCACATTTCTCCACTTTCTGTTCCATATGCCATATCCTTGCCATTTCACTCAACTTGTCCATATACCCTTGAAGCCTCTTTATATCTTCCTCTGTATTCAGAATCCCACCTAGTTTAGTGTCATCAGGAAACTCGCAGATATGACATTTGTCCCCTTGGCCAAATCATTGATATAAATTATGAGTAGCAGGGGCCCTAGCATGCTCCCTGTGGTACCACACTGGTCACAGCCCTCAAACTTGAGAACATTTTGTTTATTCCTACTCTTTGCTTTCTGTCCGATAACCAATTGTCAATCCATGTCAGCGTATTGACCTCAATGTCATAGGCTCTAATTTTGTTGATCAGCCTTCTGTGGGACTATGCAATGACTTCTGAAAACCCAAATACACGACAAAAATTGGATCCCACTCATCTATTCTACTGGTCACATCCTCAAAGAATTCCAACAAATTAGTCAAACATGATTTTTCTTTTACAAATCCATATTGATACTGTTTAAGCCTACTACTCTTTTCAAGGTGTTCCATTATTACATTTTCATTATAGATGCCAGCTTTTTCCCTACCACCGATGTTAAGCTAACAGGTCTGTATTTCCCTGTTTTCTCTCTCCCCCCTCTCTTTTGAAATAGTGGGATAATATTTCCTACCCTCCAATCCACAGGGGCAATTCCAATATCTATAAAACTCTGGAACATGATAATCAGAGCATTCACTATCTCTAAAGCCACCTCTTTCAAAACACTGGGATATAAATCATTGAGTCCTTGGGTTTTATCAGCTTTCAAGCTCACTAATTTCTCCAGCACTATTTTTTTTACTTATAGCAAGTTTCTCAGTTTCTCATTCTTGCTGGACCCTTGATTTCCCTACTTCCCATTATAAATTCTCCTGCCTCTGGCTGTAAGGGATGCACACTTTCCCCCCACTGATCTTTCCCCCTTCATGTACCTGTGAAAGCTCTTACAGTCTACTCTCGTACCCTACCTTGCCTATCTTTATCAATTTCTTGGTCCTCCACTGAAGAGTTCTAAAATCCTTAGGGCTACTGCTATTTCTAGCAACTTTATTTTGACCTCTTCCTTGGATTTAACATTAGCATTAATTTCCTTCTGGAAATTAAGCCTTTGGCCAGCTAGAAATTCAAAGCTGACTGTTCCTGCTATTGATGCTAACTGCCAGCCTTAATTCAATTTTTCCCAAACACATCTTCCAAAACTAGGGTATAGGTCAAAGAAAAGCACAAAAGTAACTTGTGACATTCTTCTAAGGCTACAATTGTCTATGTTATGCACAGACAATTAGAAATCATAAAATGAGCTCTAAGTTTATTTTGTGTAATTTTGAACAATATTGATCCACTTCTCTTTCCCTCTTCTATGGCAAACACATGTGACATTTACTAAAAGGAAGAGAATAAGACAACTGTAACTTAAGTAATAAATTCAATACACATTAGTTAATGAAAACATTGAACAACTCACTGATTATAAGATATCTTTATTAGTCACATGTACATCAAAACACACAGTGAAATGCATCTTTTGTGTAGAGTGTTCTGGGGGCAGCCCGCAAGTGTCGCCACGCTTCCAGCGCCAACGCAGCATGCCCACAACTTCCTAACCCATGCGTCTTTGGAATGTGGGAGGAAAGCGGAGCACTTGGAGGAAACCCACGCAATCACGGCGAGAACGTACAAACTCCTTACAGACAGCAGCCGGAACTAAACCCGGGTCACTGGCGCTGTAATAGCGTTACGCTAACCGCTACACTACTGTGTAGAACATGGAACAGTGTGAGCGTAGCACAGGAACAGGCCCTTCGGCCCACAATGTCTGTACCAACCATGAAGACAAATTGAACTAATCACATCTGCCTGCACATGATCCATAGCCCTCCACTCCCTGTTAGTTCACATGCCTGTCTAAATGCCTCTTAAACATCACTATCATATCTGCTTCCACTACTCCCACCCCCACCCCCAAATCCCCGGCATCACGTTCCAGGCATCTACCACTCTCTGTGTAAAAAACATCTATCGCCCACCTCCTTTAAACGTTCCCTCTCTCATCTTAAAGATATGCCTGCTGGTATTTGACATTTGAAATGTGAAAGATCTCACTGAAACATTCAAAATTCTGATAGGGCTTGACGGACTGGCAGGGAGGATGCTTCCAATGGCTGTGGTCTCAGGATACAGGGGTAAAACATTTAGGACTGAGATGAGAAGAAATGTGTTGACTCAGAGGATAGTCAACCTGTGGAATTCTTTATCACAGTAGGCGGTGGTGGCCAAGTCAATGAATATATTTAAGATAGAGGTGGATAGGTTTCTAGATACAAAAGGCATCAAGGGGTATGGAGAGAGAGCAGCATTGAGATAAAGGATGAGCCATGAATGGCAGAGAATGCTTAAAGGGCCAAATGGCCTACTCGTGCTCCTATTTTCTGAACTGAAACTCACCAATCTTGTCACTTTGCATTGATAGTACTGCTGTGGTCTAAATGTAACCCCAAGAGGCAGGCATGACCTAGGCTTATAGTGGATGAGGAAGAGTAAATTTCCATGGAGGAACATGGGCTAAACTTTAGGATTTAGTTGGCCCTGACTCCTTCCAGGCTACCAGCTACTAGACTTACATGAGATCAGGTGGGTTGCACACACACAGCCAGGTGCAGTCAGCTTTTCTGAAATTTTCCTAATCCTCTGGTTTACTGTTCTTTTTGGAAAGCCTTTTCCTTTGATCTAATATGGGCGAACCACATGCTACAGCTTTTCGTGTTACGGAAATTCACCCTTATAGAACTCACAAATCACTTAACAAAAATTTGGGATATGGAATAAAATTTGCTTTTACAGAATCTACGTGGAAAAAAGTAAATAAGTGAACAATTATTAATATTTTTTAACTCGTGTTTCTTGATGCTTATGTAGGTGACGCGGCTTGGCATTGTGGGAGCGATGTGGACCATTTTCTAGAAACGCACCACCCCCACCCTCCCCCAAGAAATGCGGGGGGTTGCCTGTACTTTCTTTAACTTCTCTTATTGGCCATTGCTGGACTACTTTTCCCTTTGGGTTTTGTGCCTTAAAGGGACACATTTTTGTTGTAAACAATACTTGTTTAATTCCTTTCAATGCAGTTTCTCCATCTGTCATATCCAACTCACATATCACACCTTCAAGGTTCACTTTGTTTCAGATTGAACTTAATCTTTAAATAAAATCACTTCTCCCTAATGGTCCCTGAACCACCAGATTATCAATGAACCTTTTCTCACTGCAAAACACTGAATCTAAAATTGCTTGTTCCCTCATTGGTCCTTCAACATACCGATCTCATACACTCCATCATTTCATCTTCCAAGCTATGACTGATAATTTTATTTGCCCAGTCTAATTGTGGATTAAAATTCTCAGTGATTGCTGTTTTCTCTTGTTACACCTGCCTCTAATTTCCTGAATTATACTGGGACCTACATTAACATCAATATTTCGGGGCGTGTGGACAACTCCCACCGGTTTCCTGCCCTTTCTCTCTTCTTTCTTTATCCCATTCTTTATTTTCAGGGACAGCCGTCCTCCTTTTCCATTTTGCCTATCTGTTCTAAAAGTTACAACAACATGCTGGAGGAACTCAGCAGGCGAGGCAGCATCCGTGGAGAAAAACAGACGGTCGGGAAGGGTCCTGACCCAAAGCATTGACCATCTGTTTTCCTCCACGGATGCTGCCTGACCTGCTGAGTTCCTGCAGCATCTTGTTCTTTTTTTCATCTAGATTCCAGCATCTGCAGTCCTTTGTTTCTCTTCTAAAAGTTATATATTTTGCAAAATTTATTTCCAACCCTCAGTCACATTGCTATCATGTCTGTGTAATGGCTATTAGTACATACTGATTTATTTCTACATTCGCCATTAATTCAACTACCTTGCTGTGTGCATTCAGATGAAGGCCCTTTGTCGTAATACCACTTTTCCCTGTTCTGTTTCTAATTGGAGCTACTGTATACTCTTATGTTGCATTCACTATTCCTTCCTGATAGACTTAGGCTCAAAGTCATTCCTACAGCTGTCGTTATTCATTTCCCTCAGACACTGGCCCCAGCCCAATGGATCAGTTCAGTACTGGTGCCACTGCACCATGAAATGAAACCCATTTTGCTCCCATCTATCTTTGAGCCACACGTTCAACTCTCTAATCTCACTGACCCAATTTGTATATGCAAGGAGAGGTAATCCGAAGATTATTAAATTTGCATTCTAAATACTCAAATACCTTCAGCAGAACCTTCTTCTTTGTTGTATCCATGTGGGTTGTTCACACAAGGACCAGAACAATTGCATCTTTCTCTTCACGCTCTAATTTCCTCTAGAGCTCCAGAGGGAGATGTCCTTAACAATGCAGACAACACAGCCTTTGGGAGTCATGCTTACAGCTACAGAGAACAGTATTCCTAACTGTCTTTTGCTCCAAATTCCAGCATCCATGGTCTCTTGTGTTTTCCTAATTGTACTATCTCTTATCAGCAGTACATCCCTTTTCAGTGAATGACCTCCTGTATCATGGTGCTTTAGCCAGTTTGCTCATCCTCACTGCATGCCTCTGCTCTCATCCTTGCAAACTGCAAGAACCTCATATCTTTTGGACGAGGCAAGGGCTGAGGTTCCTCTTGCTCAACCTTCTTCCTCATTTGGAGTCACACCCTCTGTTCTCTTTTGACTGACCAATTTTGTAGTACTGAATCTAAGGTGTGACTGCCTCTTGGAACAAAATGCCCAGGTAGCTCTTCCCCTCCACCATGCATCACAGTGTCTGGATCTTAGACTCCATCTCATCTGCTCTGAGCCAAAGTTCCTAAAGCTGCAGATACTTGCTACAGATGTGGTTGCCATTGATTGCTATGGTCTCCATCAGTTCCAACATTCAATAGCTGCAAAATATCACCTGTGTGGCCAAAGTAATTCATTTTATTTGATGATTTAAACATAAAACAGTACCATTGCCCTAGCCTCACTGAATTTCCTCACTCACTAAAGTCCACACCCCAGAGACACTCCACTTAATGGGCATTGCATGCTGTACTAAGGCACATGATGTTTTGGTAGAACTCACAGACTTATTAAGTCATAGGGTCATACAGCACAGAATCAGGCCCTTTGGTGCAACTCATCCATGCCAAACAAGATGTCCAGCTAAGCTAGTCCCATTTGCCTGTGTTTGGCTCAAATCCCTCTAAATCTTTCCTATCCATGTAAATGTTGTTTTAAATGACTTATGAGATTGAACAGTTCACATAGCTTTGTGCCAATATAAAATGACCACAACAAGCAAGCTCCCCCCACTTCCAACAACCTCACCACCACCCACCCACTTCCTGTGAACATTCTTGAAAGAACATGATTGCCTATTTACCACTTTGCCAAAATAGTGAGAAACCAAATTACTGGAACATTCTCTGCTGGAGTGCTGTAATTACAGCAATGACACGACTAAAATTCCTGGCAAAATGTGAAATAAAGTTTCTATGGCCATAAAGAATGTCTTTTCCTTTGACTCCTTTAAAGAACTTGTTTGAAGGTCGGGCATCTAAATGTTAATAGGCTTAGTTAACAAGGAACTGGCTGTATTCCTTTGCACCACTGCCATTTTACTTTTCAATTACCGGAAACCACAACCTTGTCTGGCTCATTACGTCTGGAGGGATCCAGTAAACTGATCCCATTTGATCAAAGGACATTTTCTTACTGTAAATCAAACATCGCTGAGCGGACATTGAAGTTTCCAGTGAAGCATTTGGAGCTCATTTTCAGTTCAGTTTACTTCAATTAAATGCCGTGTATACATATAAAGTATATATAATAAACAGTATCAAGATTCCATTTTAGAATATAGAGCATAGAACAGTACACCACAGGAACATGCCCTTCAGCCCACAATGTTGTGCCGATCATGATGTCAGTTTTAAATAATCCCATATGCCTGTACATGGTTTATATCCCTCCAGTCCCTGTCTGTTTATGTGCCTGTCTAAATGTCTCTTAAAAGTTGCTATCACATCTGCTTCCACCACTTCATCTGGCAGTGCATTCTACTCTCTGTGTAAAAAACTTGCCTCATAAATCTCTTCTAAATTTTCTCCCTCTCTCCTTAAACCTGTGCCCTCCAGTATTTGATTTCCAATCTGGGAAAAAGACTGACTATCTACCTTATTTATGTCTCTCATAATTGTATAAACTTCTGTCAGGTCTCCCCTCAGCTTCCGATTCTCCAGAGAAACAGTCCATGCTTGTCCAACCTCTTCTTATAGCTAATACTTTCCAATCCTGCAACAACCTGTTGAAGCTCTTCTGCATTCTCTCCAAAGCCTCCATGTCCTACTTGTAATGGGTCAACCAGAATTGCATACAATACTCCAAATGTGGCCTAACCAAAGTTTAATACAGCTGCAACATGACTTCCCAACTTTTATATTCAATGCCCCGACAGATGAAGGCAAGTATGCCGCACGCCTTCTTTACTACCCTATCTACTTGCGTTGCCACTTTCAGGAAGCTATGAATTTGCACCCCAAGATCGCTCTGTACATCAATGCTCCTAAGGGTCCTGTCACTTACTGTATACTTTCCTCTTACATTTGACCTCCCAAACTACAACACCTCACACTTGTCCAGATTAAACTCCATCTGCCATTTCTCTGCCCATATTTCCAACTAGTCTATATCCTGCTGAATCCTCCCTCATTAATCCACAACTCTGCTAATTTTGGTGTCATCTGCAAATTTACTAATCAGCTCACCTGCATTTCCAACCAAATATATATCACAAAATACACAGCTCCCAGCACTGATCCTTGTGGAACACCATTGGTCACAGACCACCAGTCAGAATAAGATTCCCCTCATTTCCTATGGTGAAGCCAATTTTGAATCCATTCTACCAACTCTTCATGGATCCCATGTGGCTTAATCTTCTGGATTAGCCTACCATGAGGGAGCTTGTTGAAAGCTTTACTAAAGTCAATTTATAGTATCCACTGTCCTACCCTCATCAATCATCTTCATCACCTCCTCAAAAAACTCAAATCAAGTTTGTAAGACATGAACTCCCCCACACAAAGCCATGTGCACTATGCCTAATAAGTTTATGCTTTTCCAGATGTGAGTAGATCCTTTCCCTAAGAATCTACTGTAGTATTTTCCCTACCACTGATGTAAGGTTCACCAGCCTGTATTTCCAGCTTTGTCCCCAATGACCTTCTTAAATAGAGGAACAACGCTGGCTATCCTCCAGTCTTCAGATCATTCTCCAGTCCTCTTCACAGATCACATCAAAGGAGTTCATTCTGGATTATGTTTCTTCCTTTCTTGGAATAGGATGCCCCACTATCACAAAGCAACTTGCTCTTTTATAGCACTTACTGTGTTAAATACTGCAACACACTTCACATGTTCGCAATTGGATAATACTTGCTGCCAAGTCACATAAAACAACACACAGGCAGGTGACACAAAACTTGATCAAAGAAAACTGTTTAAGGAGAGGATCTGGGAGGGACTTTGGCTGGTCAGCTGAAAGCACAACGACTAACACTAAAGCAGTAAAGATCAAGGATGTGTTTGGCCCAGGATTGGAAAAGTGTAAAGATCCCAGAGCATGTAGGGCTGAAGGAGGTCACAGAGGTATGGAGGGATCTAGCCATGAAGGGAACCTAAAACAAGGATGAGAATTTTAAAATTGAGACTTTATCACAACAGCAACCAATTCATGTCTGAGTCCAGGACTGATAGGTCGGTAGAGTTTGGATAAAATTAAATCTACGCACGGGGTGATAGAAGGCTGGCCAGGAGTGATAGAATAGTTGAGTCTGAAGCTAACAAATATATGGATATAAATTTCATTCACAGATCAGCTGTGGCAATTGTTTACTTATGTTATATTATAACGGTGGATGATGTGCCTGTGATGCTGCTGCAAGTAAGTTTCTCATTGCACCTGTACGTAAATGTACTTGCGTATATGACTTTGATCTTGATAATGGTGAGATATGTGGTCAAAATGTCTTCTCAGGAAGAAGAGACAGGAGGAGAGTTGAAATATTTGCAGAAGGAATTCCAGAGTGTAGTGCGTAAAGGGTCTCAATAATGGTAAAGAAATAATGAAATGGAGTATACACGACAATCAAGAGTTGGAAGAAGGCAAAAGATGTAAATGTTGTAAAGCTGGAATTGCTTACAAAGATAGTGCTGGTGAGGGTATGGATAGATTTGAATGTGAGCTTCAGATTTTAAAACTGAGGTATTGGTGGATAGGTAGGGGTACGGACACTACCCTGAATCAATAGAATGCCATCACCTGGAGGTTACTGTTACAAACTTTCGCTCAACATCAACAAAACTAAAGAACTGATTGTTTACTTCAGGAAAGGGAAGAAGGGTGAGCATGCGCCAGTTTACATGAGTGGATCAATAGTAGATAGGGTCAGCAGTTTTAAATTCCAGAGAGTTAACATATAAGATGACCTGTCCTGGACCCAGCACATAGATACAATTGCAAGGTAGGCACGCCAGCGTCTTTACTTTCTTAGGGGGTTAAGGAGGTTCATCTTGTCACCGCACACTCTAACAAACTTCTACAGTTGTACTGTTGAAAATATCCTGTCTGGTTGTATCATGGTCTGGTACAGCAATTCGAATACACAGGAACACAAGATGCTGCAGAGAGTAGTAGACTCAGCCCAATACATCAAGGACACATCTCTCCCCACCATTGGTAGTATCTGCATGAGGCACTGCCTCAAGAAGGCAACATCCATCATCAAAGACTCCCACCATCTGGGCCTTGCCAGCTTCTTGCAGCTACCATCAGGCAGGAGGTACAGAAGACTGAAGTCCCACACCACCAGGTTCAAGAACAGCTACTTACCTTCAACCATTCAGTTCTTGAACCAGCCGGCACAACCCTAATCACTGCCTCCATATAGCAACACTATGACCACTTTGCACTACAATGGACTCAGTTTTTTGTTCTAATTGTGTTCTTTCTTGCATAATTTTGTATAATTTATGTTGTTAATTTATGTTTTTCTTGTGAATTTTGTGTATCAGATGCTATGTGCCCGTGATGCTGTTGCAAGTAAGTTTTTCATTGCACCTGTCCATATATGTACCTGTGCATATGACAATAAATTCGACTTTGACTATATTCACAGGTTTACCTACACTTTTCATTCACATAGCTGGTACTATGGATTAATGCATTCAAAAGACCAGGTAGAAGAATCAATGAACATATCCACTGGCTTCCCAGTTAACATCAGCAAAAGCAATTTCCTATACATTGTTCTATTTATTCAAAGAATCTGTGACAAACACACAGGACAATGTCCAGTGCTTCAGTTTCCTCATGGATAACTCCAGGTATACAAATATTTTTCTGTTGCTAATTGATATTTCCAGTTTATGCTTACTTGTGCACTAATAAAAAATGATCATGAATCCATAAGATTAATTAATCTGTTCCAGAGAAAATTAATTTGAATGAACACATTTGACAAATTGAAGCCCGTGTGCATATTGCATTGATTATATCATGCCTCAGAAAACTCATTGTAGCAGATGAAACATTTGAAAGGTGGTCAGAACCAGCCTAGCATTGAATATAACACTTGCAATCATTTTACATCTGTTTGTTCTGCCAATTTTGAGTTCAGCAGAATAACTTGGATTTATGTTTATTGATCCTGTTCATGCCTCAGCAAGTGTCATGTTCGACAGGCTTTTAATGGTTGAGTGATTTTACATCTGTGGCTGTTCAATTTACTGGCAGCAGTGCCTGTAATCCCAGTGGAGAGATGCTTACCTCTGCGGGAGATGTTATTAGTCACTGGTTGACCTGAAATTCACATGATCTAGCTCAGGACTGTGACCTAATCTCCACATGAGTATACCAATGTAATCAGTTGCTCAGGCACTGGCATTTGCACAGGGATATGTGCACCTAGGAGTGATCTGAAACCAAAACCAAGTATTTAAGGCTTTTATACAGAACAATCATCCCACCTGTAAAACTCAAAGAAACCAACAACAGATTAAATACTTGCCCACACATTCAATTTTGCTTTGATATTATGTGGTACTGATAAGTTTTCAGTAGAATTTGGGACCTTCTTCTTCATTTGATTCAAATTGATCAAAAGAATCCATTCTATATTTAACAACTACTGTGTCCGAGAATCTGTGGCAACTAAACACCATCATGTTGTTTATGGTGAATTGCTGGTGCAGCAAAACACTAATGCATTATGATTAACTGCTAAGTTTTTATGGCCACTGACAACATATATTTGCATGCATTGTTCATTTGTATGGACTTCAGGGTTTCTTGTGAGCTAATTTATTTTTTATTTATGGGTGGACATGTCTTGTCACCTTTTAGTGCCCACCCAAACTACCTTCTTTGGTGGTCGTGGTGACTCATCTTCTGGAACCACCCATAATGGTTTAATACAACTTAATGACTTTCAAAGCCTGGTGAAATTACATTATCCCACATCAAAGTCATCAACAACTTGTTTAAAATTCATCCTCACTGGAGAATTAAAAGATAGCTGTGAAATATTTAAAGCAGAACTTTCTGGTTCAGAGATGCAAGTACCTTGCCTGACATTACTTTTTTCTTTCTTTTTCAATCTTTCTATTAGTTTTCAAATTAATACAGATTGATATATAGCATCATGATAGAGGCCATATGGGTGGAGCTGAGGAACAGGAAAGGTGTGGCCACACTAATAGGGTTGTATTATAGACCGCCCAATAGTCAGAGAGAATTGGAGGAACAAATCTGTAGGGAGATAGCAGACAGATGTAAGAAACAGAAAGTTGTGATAGTAGGGGATTTTAACTTTCCACATATTGACTGGGACTCCCACACTGCGAAAGGGTTGGATGGCTTGGAATTTGTCAAATGTGTTCAGGAAAGTTTTCTAAATCAATATATAGAGGTACCAAGGAGAGAGAATGCAATACTTGATCTCCTTTTAGGGAACCAGGCAGGTCAGGTGACAGAAGTATGTGTAGGTGAGCATTTTGGGTCCAGTGACCATAATGCAATTAGTTTCAAGATAATTATGGATAAGGATAGGTCTGGTCCTCGAGTGGAGGTTCTAAATTGGAGAAAGGCCAATTTTGTGGAAATGAGAAAGGATCTAGGTAGGGTGGATTGGAATAAGTTATTTTCTGGCAAGGATGTGCTCAGTAAATGGAAAGCCTTCAAAGACGAAATTTTGAGAGTGCAGAGTTTGTATATTCCTGTCAGGATTAAAGGCAAGGGTAACAAGCATAGGGAACCTTGGTTTTCAAGGGATATTGGTGAGCTGGTTAAGAAAAAGAGGGAGGTGTATAGCAGGTATAGGCAACTAGGAATGGATGAGGTACTTGAAGAGTATAGGAAACGTAAGAAGATACTAAAAAAGGAAATCAGGAAGGCAAAAAGAAGACATGAGGCTGCTTTGGCAGATAATGTGAAGGTAAACCCAAAGGGTTTCTACAGGTATATTAAGAGCAAAAGGATAGTAAGAGACAGAATTGGTCCCCTAGGAGATCAGAGTGGTCATATATGCGTGGAGCCTCAGGAGATGGGGGAGGTCTTAAACAGTTTTTTTGCATCAGTATTTACTCAGGAATCTGGCAGTGTGGATATGGAAGGAAGGGAAACAAGCACTAGTGTCATGGAACATATAGAGGTTAAAAAGGAGGTACTTGATGCCTTACAGCGAATAAAGGTAGATAAATCCCCAGGGCCTGACAAGATATTTCCTCGGACCTTGAGAGAGACTAGTGTAGAAATTGCAGGGGCCCTGGCAGATATATTTAAAATGTCCTTAGTCACGGGTGCGGTGCCAGAGGACTGGAGGATAGCTCATGTTGTTCCATTGTTTAAGAAAGGCTCAAAGAGTAAACCAGGTAATTACAGGCCAGTGAGCCTGACATCAGTAGTGGGTAAATTATTGGAAGGTGTTCTGAGAGATAGGACATATAAGTATTTGGACAGCCAAGGGTTGATTAAGGATAGTCAGCATGGCTTTGTGCGTGGTAGATCGTGTCTAATGAATCTTGTGGAGTTTTTCGAGGAGGTCACTAAGAAAGTAGATGAAGGTAAGGCTGTGGATGTTGTCTACATGGACTTTAGTAAGGCCTTTGACAAGGTCCCACATGGGAGATTAGTTCAGAAGGTTCAGTCAATGGGTATCCATGGAAAGGTTGTAAACTGGATTCGAAATTGGCTGAGTGGGAGAAGACAGAGAGTGGTTGTGGATGGTTGTTTCTCAGATTGGAGGCCTGTGACTAGTGGTGTGCCTCAGGGATCTGTGTTAGGGCCATTGTTGTTTGTTGTATATATCAATGATCTAGACGATAATGTGGTAAATTGGGTTAGTAAGTTTGCAGATGACACCAAGATTGGAGGTGTAGTGGACAGTGAGGAAGGCTTTCAAAGCTTGCAGAGGGATCTGGACCAAATGGGAAAATGGTCCAGAAAATGGCAGATGGAATTTAATGCAGACAAGTGTGAGGTGTTGCATTTTGGAAGGACAAATCAAGGGAGGACGTACACAGTAAATGGTAGGGCACTGAGGAGTGCAGAGGAACAAAGGGATCTGGGAGTTCAGATACATAATTCCTTGAAAGTAGAGTCACAGGTAGACAGGGTTGTAAAAAAGGCTTTTGGCATCCTGGCATTTATAAATCAAAGTATTGAGTATAGGAGTTGGAATGTCTTGGTGAAATTGTATAAGTCATTGGTGAGACCAAATTTAGAATATTGTGTGCAGTTCTGGTTGCCGAACTACAGGAAGGATGTCAGTAAGATTGAAAGAGTGCAGAGGAGATTTACAAGAATGTTTCCGGGTCTTCAGGAGTTGAGTTATAAGGAAAGATTGAGCATGTTAGGACTTTATTCCTTGGAGCAGAGAAGAATGAGGGGAGATATGATAGAGGTTTATAAAATGATGAGGGGCATAGACAGGGTTAATGCAAGTAGGCTCTTTCCACCTAGATTAGGAGAGATAAGTACGAGAGGACATGGCTTTAGGGTGAAAGGGGAAAGGTTTAGGGGGAACATTAGAGGGAACTTCTTCACTCAAAGAGTGGTGGGAGTGTGGAATGGGCTGCCATCTGATGTAGTAAATGTGGGCTCGCTCTTAACTTTTAAGAGTAAATTGGATAGATACATGGATGAGAGAGGTCTGGAGGGGTATGGGCCGGGGGAAGGTAAATGGGACTAGCAGAATAATGTTTCGGCACAGACTAGAGGGGCCGAATGGCCCTTTTTCCGTGCTGTAGTTTTCTATGGTTCTATCAATATTTATACATGTAATACAAAGCGATCAGGATAACAATCATAGCATAGATAATCATAAAGAACAATAAAATATTAAAAAAATCTGTAGATCCAACAATCTCTTAGTAAATGAATATAATATAAAAGGAAAGAAAAAGATTTATTATATAAATTTAAAAAAAACCCAAATCAATAAGAAAAATTGTAAAGAATATAAACTAAACTAAACTAAACAAAAATTTAAAAAAAACAAACAACAAAAAAAAGAAAAAAAAACTGGGCTAAAATTTCTCAGTAGAAACAGAGCAATATTATGTCGTCAACTCCGTTCCTCCAAGTTGGAAAGTTATTGAAAGGGGATCTACATCAAGTGAAAATATTGAATAAATTGACTCCAAATATCTTCAAATTTAAGCGAAGGATCGACAGTACCACTCCTAATTTTTTCCAAGTTTAAACATGATATAGTTTGAGAAAACCATTGAAAGGTAGTAGGGGGTATTGGATCCTTCCATTTAAGCAAAATGGATTGTTTGGCTATTAGACACTACTTTTTTCAACACGTTTTTCCTCAATAATATTAACACACTAATAGACCAAGAACATTCTTTGTTGAAATCTGCTATTTGTCCAAATGTCATATTGATATTGGCCACAAATGATTAGATATCAGTCTAATAATTCCCAAACTAAGAGATGATAAACGTTATTACTTTATTAAATTGGTAACTTAGATAAGCCATTTAAGAATCCTTAAAATATCAAGTGAATAAAGGCTAATTAATTTTTTAAAAAACATGTTTTGATGGGATGGCAGAAGAGGTGTTGTGACATAGCAGCAGTACAGCAATGTATGGGAGTTGGTGGTGTCCTGCAAAATGACATTTGCTGTAAGTGTTGGTGTTGTAAGGAACTGCAGCTTTGAGCTGTTGAGTTGCGAGTTGAGCTGCAGACATTATAATGATTCAGGAAGGGAAACAGTAATAGCATGGATTTAGTCAATGGGTCAGGGACAGAAAGCTGTATCGCCCAGTTTTGTTATGCATTATTTGATCAAGCTACAGCATAAAATCAATCACTAAAAGACTTTATAGAGCACGCTGCATAATGCAACTGCAGTCAAGTGGTTCATCAAATATGCAGAATGTATGCCATGGGCACAAGAGTGTCATCAGTCCTCATATGACGTCCTAGTGACGTCCCCCTGTGAAGTTCATTCACATTTGTATAAGTAGCACTCAGGGTCAGCCTTCAACAGGAAAGCAGGTTAGATGATTAGTTAATAGACAGCAAACAAGGGTAGGAATAAACACATCATTTTCATGTTGGCAAGTTCTATCTAGTGAAGTGCCCAAGGGACCATTTCTGAGGCTCACTTAGTAACAATCTATACTAATAACTTGGGTGAAGAGAATGAGCACAATGTACCCATGTTTCTAATGATGCAAAAACAGGTGGGATGGAACATTTTGAGGAGGACACAAAGAGTGCATGATTCTAGATAGGTAGTGGTATATATTAGTGTAAGCGTTTCATAATTCTCAAAAAATATACATTTCATTGAGAAACAAAAACTCCATGGGAAAACTTATCTATCTATGGGCCAATGAATCAAATCAAGGCGAGTGTGATAATGCTCCACACTGTGAGATCCCATTGTCTGGGGTTCTGGAGTTGGGAGGAATGGAGCCCATTAATCTACTAGTCTCATCATTTACCAGAAATTTAACTCCACCAGGCACTTACTGACTGTGGTTGCAAGAGCTTGCTGACATGATAGACTTAGCTCCATGCTTCTGCCATCTGTTCAAAATCATTCCACCATCACTAAGGTTCAAAGTAGGGTTGTGCAGGATATTTCTATAATGCCAAAGACACTCAAAGAATGCACTCCATCTGCCTTTGCATGGCTCCTAAGACTTTGAAGAACAAGTTCTTCATACAGCATGAAAATGGTCTGCCGTGCATTCCTGGACATGGTGAGTAGCAGAGAGGGGGTCCCCCGGAATTCATTATGTACAATTTCCAAAGCCTGATTGAACAGGCTCTGTGCAGCTTGTACATATAAAGTCCTTTCCTCAACAGTTCCACATTTCTGAGCAACAGGAGCTAATGAGTTGGGCTGCAATTTGCAGGAGGGGAGGTTGAGTAGATCAGGGAGGAAAGGGATCAGGGGATGGGTAGGATTAGGCCAGAGTGCAGAAGCCCAGGCTTGGGTTCAGACAGGGAAAGGTGGCTGGGGTTGGATTCGGAATAGGAATCTGAAGTCAGAACTAACAGGTTGTTGCCTGAAATGTTTACTCAAGACCATGCCTGAAACATGTACTATTTCCATCTCCGTAAATATTGCGTGACTGGCTGATTGTCAACTAGCATTGCATAATTTTAATTTCAGATTTAAATAAGCCTCCTTATTTTGTTTTTATATGAGTAGTTTGTGGCATGGCAACAAAGAAGTTGACCGCAAAACCTGCCAGAATGTCCTAAAGGCCCAACCGGTTCCTTCGAGAAAAGGAATACAATTCCTTCAAAAGGAATACATCACCCATGCCTGATCTGATCTGCATGTGACTTCCATCACACACTATGTGGAGTTTACAAAGGACGCTTCCTCCTCTTTTCAGGGCAACTCATTCATGAACATTAAATACAGTCTTGCAATGTTGCCCATGAACAGAGAATAAATTTAAAAAGTGATTACTGTCACAGGAATACATCCACAATGAAATGAGATGGAATATCTAACTTCTCTTATAGACCAGGCAACATAGAGTTGCCTTGGGTATGACATTAATTTAACTGCAGCTTCTGACAACTGTAGAGCTGGATGATCAAACTGTCAGCTTGTCCCAGTCGAAAGCACTCTCAACCCCGAATAAGAAGACCATGAGTTCCACTCCACTCTACAGCTTGAGTACATAATCTAGTTTGACACTTATGTGCAATCAATAATGAGGAAATGCAATATTGACAAAGGTCTTCTGCATTAGGTATTAAACTTAGGCTCTGCCTTCCTGTGGGAGTGAGTGTAAAACATCCCATGACACAATTAAAAAAGAGCAGAGAGTTCTACTGCCTTAGCTAACACTTCCAGCAAACCCAGCATACAGACTATATCATCGTTGATGTTTTGGACCATGCTCTTTGGCTGCTAGAAAGCTAGACTGCTAGATGGTTGCCTAGTGAACAAGCGTCGCTAATTTTCAAAAGGAATTCTGAGGACATTCAAAATACTGATAGAAATAACTTACTTCTTTCCTTAGATGATCAAATTATTAATGAAGAGTGAAATGAAGGTGTCAAACCAAGCGGGACACCAACTCAGCCATCTCCAGCTTTACAACTTCTAAAATTGCTCGACCTTCTGATTTTGTTGCTCATTGTCCCTTGGCACCACCAGTCAAAAAAACAGCACACAAGGAAACAACTGACATGAATGACAACAGAAAGGGGACCATGAATTTGTGGTTAATATTAATAAACATAGCTGAAAGGGACAGCAGAAATGTTCATGTCTGAGTGATGTATCAGTTGTTTTTATACATAGACTGCAGCAATGTGCAAAAGGTATCAATTAAAGTTTTCTTAAAATGTGATTATTTTACATGATTTTCTACACAGCTAAATATAAACTTAAAATATAATTTAAGTACTTTAATTATATAATTACTAAAATATATTATTTAAGTATATTTAATTAATATAATTAATGTATAATATAACAGTCCAGATGAAGGGTCTCAACCTGAAACGTTGATTGTCCATTTCCCTCCACAGATGCTGCCTGACCTGCAACTGAGTTTTTGCTTCAGATTCCACCATCTACAGTCTCTTGCGTCTTTCCTAAAATATAGTTACACTGCTATTCTGTGCTTCTTTAACATTTACTCATAGTTTCAGCTTCCGCCAAAAATACGGGCCAAATTGTGCTGATTGAGTACAGTGACAATGAAGGGAATCACCAATTCTCAGCCGTTCACACTTCAGCATGTCTTCAACTTCCGGTCAAGTGCAAACGTTTGAGTAAATTGAAAGTCTGGTGCTAGCACATCTGACTGTCCATTCATTCCACTGAAATTATCGTTGCCTTTGGTGAGAGGGGGGAGGAAGGAGGGGTGAGGGAGAGCCATGACTACCTGTAGGCAGGAAATAGATCCAATTCATTACCAGCCCCCAGCTTCATACTAGGGAGAGCTGGTATGATTAGTGAAATCACAGACCATGTGGAGAAAGATAAGTGTGTTGTTTGCTTTACTATATTTTAATTTTTTAAATTATTTTAAAGTGTTTTAATGGGCTTATTTTTTAAAAAATCTTTCATTAGTATTTAAGACTATTAGATTTTTTTTAAATGTCTGTAACCACTTGGGATATCTACTAATTGTTAAAAAGGTTTTTTCGGCTACACAAGAGTGTGCTTTGCCTTGCTGATGCCAACTAGATGGGGAAATGCATGAGAGTGATAGGCTTGTTCGGTCTTTTATGTCAAGAAATAGTGTGGGCAGGCGGAGACCACAGGCAGCAAGTAGATCCAAGATGATTCAGCTGTCTGTTGCTGACTTAGCTACCTAATGTGAACTTTATAATGTGAACAGCCTCCTTCCTGCCAAACTGTCATACCTAACCAGCCAAACCAAGTAAAAGTGAGAGCTGAAAGTGGACGCCATGCTGCATTATCATCACCACTTGGAATAATCAATTCGGCACAACATCGTGGGCTGAAGGGCCTGTACTGTGCTGTAATGTTCTATGTTCTATGTACCATTAGAACACAAGAATTGGGAGCAGGAATAGGCCAGTTGGCCCTTTAAGTCTACTCCACCATTCATCAAGACCAATGGCTGATCTCCTACATCAGCTCCATTTTCCTTACTATCCCCATATCCCTTGATCCCTTTAATATCCCGAAACTATCAGTCACTTTTCTGAGTGAACTCAAAGATGAGCCTCCACACTGAAGGAAAGGTTTGGACCATCAAACACCTTTCTTCAAAAACAATGCTGGCAGCTATGCAGAGCTATGTAAGTTGTTCCTCAGTGTATCCAGAACAAAACCTTTGCTGCCACATCCTCAATGAAGCGCCGTTCTTTGATCCACTTGTAACATGTTGTTATTGTCCTGCCACCTCTCCCATCATTGTGGTGCACAGAAAGACTTGATTTATACAGTGTATAACAAATTTTCAAAATATCCTGCAGGCATTTAGATCCAGTTGCTTAAATTTCAAGTGTAGTCACTCATGCTCTCAAATCAGTAATCTTGATTACGTACAAAATTTGTAACTTTTCCCCATTAGAAGATTGTGATTATAAGAGGTTGACTGTATCTTAGATAAAATAGATACTTCTGTGTCTACATTGGTTACTAACAGTAACATGGTTAAAAATTAGGGTGATTTTAATCAATATTAGTCTTTGTTTACAGAACTATCTTCAAATCCTCCCCCTTCACAAATCCATGTTCTGTTTTAGCTCTAACTGTATTGATTTCCACTGTGTAAGTGCATCAGTCATTTACAATGCTTGTAATGGCTTCTGTTCTTCTTTCAGGGATATTCCACACATGAGATTACAGTGCAGCTGTATATTCTGGTAAAGTATTTTAAATAAATAAATATGCATTCTTTATCAAAAGCTAGTGTTCACTTGAGATGTTTCAAGAAGACATGTGGAAATCGTAGCATCAATGACCATCAGAAGGTCATCAGATTACAAAGAATTATCAAGTGTCACCCATGGAACTCCTCAAGAATCCCTTTCAACTCCAGATGGGACCAATTTACCCAAGACTGTTTGATCCTGTGAATGCAGAGTAAGCCCCAAAGAAGCTTTATTGAAGGTATCTTTAAACAGTCTGTTGAGAGAAGTTATCTGTCAGTTAACAAAGGATAACGCTCCGGAGTACATTGATCTCCTAGGGATGGTGTCATGGACCCCAGTTCCTCACTTTCTTGGGAAGCCTGACAGTGACTTACTGTCTTTTCTACAATCTGTAAAAGTTAATTCTAGCCTTATGCTATCCTCACTTTATAATGTTTCTAAATTTCACTTTAAACATAGTTAACACATATTGGCCAATTAACACAAAAATACAAAGTATACAGTAAGTGTTTGCATTACCAGTGGCTGATGAATAACAAGTCTGCTTACAGTCACAGCAATTCAGGTCATATTTAAAAAACATCACATTTTAGAAAGTATAATCCTGAACATTCTGTTTATGAAAATTCCATTGGATATGAAACATGTAACTACTTCCCAATCAGGATTAGTCGAACTCAAACTAACCTCATTCCCTTATTGTGACACGAACTGCAGGTATTATCACCTAGAAATTGGTCAGTGACTCAAAGGCAAATGAAACACATTGGCCCAAGGTTCATGTACTACTAAACAAGCATTAAGTATTCAAGGCCTTTCCCTCGTCTTTGCAGAGCCAACAAAGAAAATCAGGCAATTCCAGAACATGAGCCTGGCACAGAGGCAGAAGGTTACTGAAAGCAGGGGCATGGGAAGGGGCCAATTGATGGGAAGAGGGGTCAAGGAAATGGTTAGGTCCCAGAGTCCTTCAGGTAGCAAGAACAGGAGGGGGAGTATTAGGTGTTGTAGGTTTAAGAATTGGGGGTTAGGATCAGTAGTCAGAGGAAGTGATCAATGGATAGGAGAGACTGCTGATCATGGAGTACAGTTTTCTGTTGGTGTCGGTGATGGCAACTCTGGTCAGTGAACGTGAGGAGGGTGGATGGGAATTGAGTCAGTTCGACGATTGAAAACTGGAGGGGTTGGGTCAGGGTCACAAGTCTGGAGGGTGGGTGAGGTTTTGCTCTGGAGAGACTGGTTGGTTGATGCACCAAAGGAAGGCTGGACGAGTGCTTACTTTAGGGGACCCCAAAGCTGTTTTCCTAATGCTGACCTGGAACCTGCTTGGAATGATCATTATGGATCACACTGAAACTGGTTTCTCTGGTGCTGTAGACCCAAGTCTTGCAATGAGTAGTGCATGAATGATACAGGCCATGCCTCAGTGATTGAGGGTCATGGAACTGCAATTGGCCAGGATCCTCCTTGGATAAGTGCATTAGAAACACAGAGAGCCCCAAATGACATTCTGTCTGATCCAATTCCTAATGCATTTGGATTTCCAAAAGACACTTGATACAGAACATAGATCATGGAACAGTACAACACAGGAACAGGCCCTTCGGCCTACGGTGTCAATGCCAAACATGGTTCTAACTTAAACTAATCCCATCTGCCTGCAGATGCTTTATGCCTCAATCCCCTGCCTGTGCATGCATCTGTCTAAATGCCTCTTAAATGTTGCTATCATGTCTGCTTCCACCACTTCCCCTAGCAGCACTTTCCAGCCACCTGCCACTCTCTCTGTAAAAAAACCTTGCCTCATAAATTTCCTTTAAACTTTCCCCCTCTCACCTTTAAGCGATGCCCTGTAGTATTTGACATTTCCAGCCTGGAAGAAAGACTCTGACTATCTACTCTATCTATGCCTCTCATCATTTTGTATATTTCTATCAGGTCGCCCCTCAGCCTCCGACATTCCAGAGAAAACATTCCAAGTTTGTCCAACCTTTCCTTATCAGTAATTCTTTCTAATCCAGGCAACATCCTGGTGAACCTCTTCTGTACCCTCTTCAAAGCCTTCCTGTAACGTGGCAACCAGAACTGCACACAATGCTCTAAATGTGGCCGAACCAAAGTTTTATACAGCTGGAAAATGAATTGTCAACTTTTATGCTCAATGCCCCGACCAATAAAGGCAAATATATCATATGCTTTCCTTTCCACCCTATCTATTTGTGTTACCACTTTCAGAGAGCTAGGGACCTGCACCCCAACATCTCGCCGTATATCAACACTGCTAAAGGTCCTGCCATTTACTGTATAGGGAACAAGATTCTAATGAGAAGGAGGTGTTAAAAGAAATTAGTCTCAATGGGATTACCCAATCTCAAAACAGATTTATGAAAGAGATATCAAGTTGTAAAAACATATTGGATTTTGTTAGAGGATTGTTTAAGGGAGAACCTGTAAATGTGGTGTATTGGGAGTTTCAAAAGGCCTTTGATAAAGTCCAACATTAGAGGTTAGTGTACAGATGAAATTGAAGGTGATGTACTGTCATGGACCAAAAATTGGTTGAGAGACAAGAAACAGAGAGTAGGAATAAAGGGGACTTTCTCAGGGTAGCAGTCAGTAACTAGTGGATACCACAGGGATCAGTGCTTAGCGTCCAGCCATTCACAATAAATTTCAGTAATTTGGATGAGGGAACTGAATGTAATATTTCTCAGTTTGCCATCAACAGGGAACTGGATGGGATTGTGAGAAGATTCAAAAAGGCTTCAAGATGATTCAGAAAAATTGAATGAGTGGGCATGTACATGGAAGATGCAATATTATGTGAATAAATGTGAACTCATCGACTTCGGTAGGATAAACAGTAAGGCAGAGTATCACTGAAATGGTGATAGGCTGGGAAATGTTGATGTACAAAGGAACCTGGGTGCCTTTGTTTACCAGTCACTGAAAGTAAACATGTAGGTAGTGCAAGCAATACATAGCCCTTGTTGCAAGAGGTTTTCAGTTGAGGAGTAAGAACATCTCGCTGTAATTATGCACGGGCTTGCTGAGACCATAACTGGAGTATCGTGTTCAGCTTTGGTCTTCTTACCCAAGAAAGAATATATTTGCCACAGAATAAATGCAGCAAAGATTCACCTGACTGATTCTTGAGATGGTGTGACTCTTGTCTGAAGAGAGATTGGGTGGGCTAGACCTGTATTCACCAGAGTTTGGAAGAACAACCAAAACTCTGACAGAACTCCATTAGCTGTAGAAAGGGAGGATGTTTCCCTTGAATGGGGGATCTAGAACGAAGGGTCGCAGTCTTGGGATATGGAGTAAGACATTTATGACTGAGAGGAGGAGAGATTTTTTTACTGAGAGGGTGATAAATGTGTGGTATTATCTGTCATTGAAGTGGTGGAGGCCGGGTCACTGCACATATTTAAGAAGGAGGCATATATTTTTCAAGACTCACAACATATCAAGGGGTATGGGAAAATGCTATTAAGGTAGAGGATCAACCATGGTCATATTGAATGGCACAACAGGATTGAAGGTCCAAATGGCCTACTCCTGCTCCTATTTTCTTTGCTGCTTGTTAGCTGGCTATTATTACCCTCAATAAAGGTTGTTCTGCTTATAGCTCTAGCGTTGTTTATTTGCTTCTACTAACAATAAAAGGAAGACCACCAGAAGATGAGAAGTCATGGATTTGGGGCAATATTTAGGCATGGGTGCAGGACTGATCATCCAACAGAAAACAGATTTCAAGTTAGCAAGTAGTAAGTAGTGGAGTGTTCAAAGGGATCAGTTATGGGCCTTCGACTATTCATGGTCTACATTAATAACTTTGGTAATGGGACTGAATGTATTGTAGCTGAGAGGGCAGAGGAGTGGAACTGACTAGATTGCCAGTGCAAAGAGACAGCATGGAGTTGATGAGCCGAATGGCCTCCTTCTGATCTGTGATCCTGCAACCCTCACCCTATCCCACTCACCTTTGTGAACCACCCCATCCCATCCAGCTTCCCCACTCACCACCAACCTCTCCCTCTTAAACCCCAACCCTTTAATCTTTTGCCCACTAACATCCATCCTCCAAACACCTTGTGTATCAAATCTCCAAAGCACCCCACCCCCACACCATAATCAATAACAAAAAGCTGTGAATGATAATCAGTAGTACAACACTCAGATCTGAAGCCGTGCTATAAATTCTGTGGTTTTCCAAGCAGCTGCCATGTGACATATGGTGTACCTTGGACATGATCAGTGGCATATAATAACTTCCAATGCATGTCTGAATGCAATTTGAGATTTTCATTCTTGTACAAGTGGCCCAAACAGTCTGCAAGTCGCTCATGCAGAAGTAAGTTTCCATTGTCTAAGTGACTTATTGGGGATCTCTCTGCATGAGGTGGAATACTCTTCATTTTTCTTGGAGGACCATACCTCCAACAGCTCTCAAGAAGTTTGATATCATTCAGAACAAAGCAGCCCACTTGATTGGCACCTCAGCTACCACACTAAACATTCATTCCCTATACAACTGACAAACAGCAGCTGTTGTGTGTGAACCACTGACAAAATACCCTGCAGGTACTCCTCTAGGCTACTCTGACAACATCTCCCAAACATTCATCTCTACCACCGAGAAAGACAAGGCCACAAGGTACATGGGGACCAATCACCTGCAGGTTCTCAAATGTTCATACAACATTTGGAAATAGATGGATTTTCTTTAATAGTCATTGGGTCTAATTCCTGGAACTGTCCCCACCAGCAGCACCATTAGCAAACCTTCAGCAGAAGGACTGCAGTGATTCAAGAAAGTGGCTCACCACCACCTTCCAAAGAGCAGTTACAAATAGGAAATAAATTGACAGTGACATCCACATCCCCAAATATTAATAATGAAATAAATAATCTCAAACTGGCACCAGGAACATGACTTAGGTGTGTCCCCTTTAATTAACTTAGTTATCTGTCTCTCTTTTGCACTGCAAATCCTTCTCTTCCAGATCATGGTAATGGCCCTTACCCTGTCAAACTCACTACCCTCATCCAATTTTCCCAACTCAACCAACACACCCAGCTTTCTCTAAACAAGTTATATATTCCACAAATTCATAGAAAACACTGACAACATAGAGTTTGCTTGCCAGTATTTGAAAGGGGAAAGGAGGTTGGATGAAGAAATTTCATCAGAGCTCACAAATGATCTTCACACAAAATACAGACAGATTGATTTATGTGTCATTACAAATCCCCAGCTGCTTTTTGTTTTAAATCATTTTATTTCTCTCCTATTCCCCTAATTTCTTTCTTAATCTAAACTAATTCATGCCCTAACAACATCATGAATAGGAAAGGAGGTATAATTTGTGGCATATCCTTACTACTGTCCTCAATGGTAATCGATATGTGTTAATTATATTTGCAGACTGGGCCAACAAACTCACACCTCTCTTAAATCAATATATTGGTTAAGATTGATGAAAGTCAAATCTGGGCAAGCCTAAATGTGAAAATTAGTCAATCTTTAAACAAAATTGACTGAGCTAGTTGAAAGTCTATCTGAGTCATCACAGAACATAGCTTCAATGGAGTGCTGCTTGAATAAGGTAGAAAGGTGGGGAATCTGGTAAACATGAAGAGAGAAAGGAGTCTCACTTAGTAGTAAACATATTAATCTTAAAATAAGTTTAAGAAGAAAATAGCGATGATTTAATTTAATAAACCAATAACACAGCGAGATAATGAGCATTGACCCGAGAGTTGTTGAATTTTTAGTTGTTATACCAGTAAATAAAGGCATGATAAGGCTCCTCTGATCCACCGATTGCTCTTTTTGGGAAATTCAGGAAGCCTCTCATGTTGTTGGCAACCACACATGGACAAAGTCAATTGGAAGACCTCAAGATCCAGACCTTAAGCAGTAACAGATATCATGACAGTGCATCTGGGCAGCCAAGTGGACTGCACATTTCAGGAAGTGATCATGCCACAGCTAAGTTTCTACATGAAGAGAAGGAATAGATGACCAACAGGCAGTCAAGGAAGTCCAAGCAGGAAGGTATCCTAGTCCTCCGTGTGCATCATGTCCTCCAACCAGTAGTCACCTCTGAATAATGGAGAAACTGATGGTTCCTCAATGAATTATAGCCAGATCCAAAGATCCATAGCACCATGAGTGACTTGGTCATAATGGAAGGGATTAGAAAGGAGAAGAGAGCTATAATGTTAGGGCATTCAATAATTAGGGTATAAAACATGTTCCCAGGATGGCATATCAGTCCTCGCCCCACCACAGGTACCTGGGTCAAGGATGTCCCTGAGCGGTTGAAGAACACTTTCAGAAGGGAAGGGTGTTAAGACCAATGTCATATTGATATCAATGACATTGGTACAAAGAAGGATGAGGCCCTGCAGGCAAGGTTTGCTGGTGCTCAGGAGTGAAAGTAACTTTAATTGCTAATGGGCAGACTGTGTAAATTTCCTCTGGGTATGGCCATGTCACAGTAACATAGAACATTGGAACAGAAGGATGTCACTCAGTCCTTTGAACCTGCTCTGCAATTCAATACAATCATGGCTGATCATCTATCTCGATAACATATTCCCACTCTCCCCACATCCTTGATGCCTTTTGCGACTGAAAATGTACCTTAAAGCTATTTAACAACTTGGCTTCTACAGTTCTTAGTGGACATGAATTTCATAAGTTTACCACCGTCTTAAGTGAAGAAATTTCTCTTCATCTCATTTCCTGCTACTCTGACCCCCACTGTATAACATAGTGTTGGCTGTTTTCTTGCTGCTATGTTATACTGACTTATGCCAATTTACTTTCACTCCTGCTGGTACCATTAGTGAGAGTTTAAACTAGATTGCAAGGGAATGTGAACACTATCAAAAGGAAGAAAGAAAAAGACAGGGCATTTAGAAAATGAGTAAAGAAGGGGGAGGAATGAGCTTGTAAGGAAGAGGCTATAAAGCCTGGAAAAAGGCAAACAAAGAATGCAGCTCAGGCAACATCTGTGGAGAGAGAAAAACAAAACTAATGTTTCATGTCCATGACAGTGAGTAAACAAATGTGTTTTAAGTTGCAGCGAAGGGGGAAAGGTGGAGAGGTCAAAAAGAATGCCTATGGAAGGGTGAGCACCAAGTGAATCCAAATGACACAAATGATGCTGGTGCTTTCTAAGAAAGGTTGGAGAATGCTTGTCAATCGCAGATGATCTAGAGGAGGTATGACTAAAGGACAATGAATAAGGACAGAGGGGAGAAAAAAAACAAATATTGCAGGAACTCTGAGGTGCAGAATGCAGCAGCCATTGAAAATCTGAAATACAGTAGAATGCTGGAAATACTCAACAGGCCAGGTATCATCAGTAGAAAGAGAAAAATTGAGTTAAGGTTACAGGTGGATGGCCTTATATCAGAACTGGCTTGTTCAGGAGCAAACAGGAAATGCTGGTTATCTGAAATTGTTGAATTCAATATTGAGTCCTGATGGCTGCAGTGTGTCAATGTACCAGTAAAAGAGGGAGAGGATGGATGGGATGTTGTCAGGGGGTGGGGCAGGGGAGGGGAGGGGGAAGCTGAGTAGGACTGAAACAAGGACTGTTCCACATTCTACATGGTGGAGACTACCCTGAGTCTTAATTTCACACATCAGTCAAATACAACTACATTCTCCCCGTGTCTGCGTGGGTTTCCTCCGGGTGCTCCAGTTCCCTCCCACATTCCAAAGACGTACGGGTTAGGAAGTTGTGGGCATGCTATGTTGGCACTGGAAGCATGGCAACACTTGCGGACTGCCCCCAGAGCACTCTGTGCAAAAGACGTATTTTATTATGTGTTTAGATGTACATGTGACAAATAAAGATATCTTCTCTTAATCTCCTTTTATTGTTGATAAAAAAGGATCAGGTTGGGGAAAGGCTACTTAATCAATTGAACTTCATCCCACCCAAACGGCACCCAGTTACCACATTATTTGCCCCAAAATCTGATCTGATAAACTTTTATCATTCTTTGAATGGATAATTTTTCCCTGATGACTTTTCAAACAATTCCTGAGCAATTTAAATACATATTTTCTGTTTATACTTTCTTGTCTTATCTTGAAGTATTGCCAGGGTTCATTATATCTCTGCTTAAGCTGTGACTCAGTTGATAGGTTGCTTGCTTCTTACTTAGAAGGTTATGAGTTTAAAAGTCTCTCCAGAGAGCTAAGGTCTCAAGTTTTGGCTCTGTGTTAAACCAAGGCCCTCTCTGGTTGGTAAAGAGATCCCAAGGTGCGTTTTGAAAAAGGAGTGGAGTTCTTGCTGATATGCTGGCTTGTCCCTCAATGATCATCAATGTAAGTAGATTATTATCACCTTGCTGTTTGTGGGAACTTGCTGTGTTTGTGTTGGTGGTGACAGTTCCTCCTCCACAATCATAATTGCACAAGTTCAATAGCTGGTGTGTTAATATGCTCATTATATTTCATTAGCCATTATTCAAACCAATTGGAGGATATGAATTGCTCTCTGTGTGTGGTTTTGGTCTCTGTATCTGAGGAAGGGTGTTCTGGCTATGGCGAGAATGCAACAAAGATGGAGTCTCGGGATGGCAAGATTGACATCAGAGGAGAGCTTGGTCAGTAAGGGCTACATTCACTGGGGTTTAGACAGTGAGAGAGGATCTCAAGGAAACCTGTAAAATTCTAATATAGCGAAATGCAGGGAGGTTCTTGATGGCGGGGTAGTGCAGAACCAGGGGTGCACAGCCTTGGGATACAGGATATGCCACTTAAAAGAGAGATCAGGAGAAATTTCTCCACTCAGAGAGTGGTGAACCTGTGGGATTCTCTACCATAGATGGCAGTGGAGGCCAGGTTATGAAATATATTTTAGATATATTTCTTAATACTAAAGTGATCTAGGGACATAGGGAGACAGTGGGAACAGGGTGCTGAAATGGATGATCAGTCAGAGAGTTATATAACATGAAAACAAGCCCTTTGGCCCAAATCTTCCCTGCTGACCAAGATGTCTATCTAAGCTGGTCCCACTTGCCTGTGTTTGGCTCATATCACTCTAAACCTTTTCTATCCTTGCACCTGTCTAAATGTCTTTTAGGCATTGCAATTATACCTGCCTCTACCACTTCAGCTCATTCCATATACCCATCAGCCATTGTGTGGAAGAAGTTTTCCCTCAAGTCCCTTTTAAACCTTTCCCCTCTCACCTTAAATCTATGCTCTCAACTTTTAGACTCCCCTATCCTGGGAAAAAAACTGTGACCTTACCCATGCCCCTCATGATTTTATATACCTCTTTAAGGTTATCCCTCAGACTCCTACACTCCAGGGTATTGGTATTGTTATTGATTTATTATCGTCACTTGTACTGAGGTGCAGTGAAAAACTTGTCTTGCATACCGACCATACAGAACAATTCATTACACAGTGCAGTTACATTGAGTTAGTACAGAGTGCATTGAGGTAGTACAGGGTAAAAACAATAACAGAGTACAGAGTAAAGTGTCACAACTACAGGCAGGTAGACAATAAGGTGCAAGGTCATAACAAGGTAGATTGTGAGATCAAGAGTCCACTCATCATATAAGGGAACCATTCAATAGTCTTATCACGGTGGGATAGAAGCTGTCCTTGAGTCTGGTGGTATGTGCCCTCAGGCTCCTGTATCTTCTGCCTAATGGGAGAGGAGAGAAGAGAGAATGACCAATGTAGGTGGGGTCTTTGATTATGCTGGCTACTTTACCAAGGCAGTGAGAGGTATGGACAGAGTCCATGGAGGGGAGGCTGGCGTCCGTGACGTGCTGGGCTGTGTCCACAACTCTCTGTAGTGGTCATGGGCAGAGCAATTGCCATACCAAGCCATGATACATCCAGATTGGATGCTTTCTATGGTGCATCGATAAAAGTTGGTGAGTGTCAAAGGGGACATGCCAAATTTCTTTAGCCTCCTGAGGAAGTGGAGGCACTGGTGAGCTTTCTTGGCCGTGGCATCTACGTGGTTGGACCAGGACAGGCTATTGGTGATGTTCACTCATAGGAACTTAAAGCTCTCAACCCTCTCAACCTCAGCACCGTTGACGTAGACAGGTGCATGTACACCGCCCCCTTTCCTGAAGTCAATGACCAGCTCTTTTGTTTTCTGACATTGAGGGAAAGGTTGTTGTCATGACACCATGTCACTAAGTTCTCTATCTCCTTCCTGTAGTCCAACATTGTTATTTGAGATACGGCCTACTAGGTGGTATCATCTGCAAACTTGTAGATGGAATTAGAGCAGAATCTGGCCACATAGCCATGAGTATATAGGGAGTAGAGAAGCGGGCTGAGGACACAGCCTTGTGGGGCACCAGTGTTGAGAATAATCGTGCTGGAGGTGTTGCTGCCTATCCTCACTGATTGTTGTCTGTTGGTTAGAAAGTCAAGGATCCAGTTACAGAGGGAGTTGTTGAGTCCCAGGTCTCATAGGTTGGTGATGAGTTTTCTTGGAATTATAGTATTGAAGGCGGAGCTGTAGTTAATAAACAATAGTCTAACGTAGGTGTCTTTACTGTCCAGATGCTCCAGAGCTGAGTGTAGGGCCAGGGAGATGGCATCCACTGTAGACCTGTTTGGCGAATTGCAGGGGGTCGAGTTTGTCTGGGAGGCTGGAGTTGATGCGTGCCATGACCAGCCTCTTAAAGCGCTTCATGATGGTGGATGTCAGAGCCACTGGTCGGTAGTCATTAAGGCACGTTACCTTGCTTTAAACCGTCCCATCATCATATGGAATGACAACGTAGGCTCAAAGGGCTGAATGGGCTTCTCCTATTCCTATTTTCCATGCTTCTGTCCCACAAAGGGGCAGGCATAGCGTGGCCTCATACGAGTTCTCATGACTCCACCTTTGATTTGGAGAAAGCGAGTGGAGCTAAAGGAGTAGTTGTTCAATGTAAGGATGAGTTCAGCCAAGAGAATGAGGGTGCTGGTAGATGGAGACTGGTTGGGTTTCTATTCAACGAAGAAGTGAAGGGCTCTCAGGCTGTCCTGGTTTGGGATGGAGGGGCAGAGGGATTGTATGTCCATGGTGAAGATAGGCCAGTCAGGATTGGAAAACAGGGAACTGTCAAAATCTTAGAAGATGTCAAGAACATAAATGGGAAGGTGCTGGACCAGCAGAGAAAGAATAGAGTCAAGATAGGAAGAAAAAAGTTATGTGGGACAAGAACAGGCTGAAACAATGGGTCTGTCAGGACAGTCCTGCTTGTGGATCTTGGAGAGGAGGTTGAAGTTGGCTGGGTTGCATGTGAGGACAATGAGATTGGAGGCTCCAAGATACTCAAGAAGCTTAACATCATCTGGGACAAAACAGCCCACTTGATTGGTACCCCATCCACTATTCTAAATATTCATTCCTTCCACCACAGGTTGCAGTGTGTACCATCAATGAAATGCATTGCATTCACTCACCCAGGCTACTCTGACAGCACCTCCCAAACCTGCAGCCTCTATCACCAATGCAGGCAAGGGCAGTGAGCACCTGGGAGCATCCTCCTCTGCAGATTTCCCTCCCAAGACATGTATTTCCAGTTTAGGCTGGCACTTTGCCGTTACTTCATTTCACTGAGCCTAATTCCTGGAACTCCCTCCCCCAGCACAACTGTGGGAACACCTTCACAAAAAGACTTCAGCTGTTCAAGAATGTGATTCACCACCTTCTCAAGGCAATAACAGATGGACAATAGATTCTGGCCTTGCCAGCAACACTCATATTCCAAGAAATAATAAAGTGTGCAGGATGGCATGATATGAAGCTATTGAGATGTTACAAATAGAGTAAGGAATGAGAGGCTGGAGTGGGTAGGTGACCATATAGTAACTGGAGGAGATGCAAATGCCTGGTCCTATAGCATGTTATGAAGGTATGACAACAATGCAAGAGATAGAGATAAGAAAACAAGCAGGAAATGTTGGGAAGCAAAGAAGTATTGCTCTCTTATTGGAAAATATAAAGTAGGAGGGAGTGTCAGTTTATGATAACACTAAAGTGTGATGCGCACTCTATAAAAAGTGAAAAGTGGCTCTCAAAGTGACCTGTAGAAGTGAGCACATCTCTTTGAACACCAGGTTTTCTTTAAACTATGGATGAAAGCTTAACAAATGCATCAGTATCTGATTAGATCCCAAACCCAGCACATGTGGTTTGTTTAAATAATGGTGATGCTGCCCTCTGTCCTGACTGGCCTCACAGAAAATCCATTTGTCTTTTCTGCTGCCTTGTGTCAGTTCCAATTTTGTTGTGAATATCAGAATTTCCAGGAATGCAGCTTTGGTCCTCATTATCCTCTGGGTTGCATATGTGCAGGGGCGGGTGGTGGGTGGGGGCGGGGGGAGAAATATTTTTCACACCAGTCAACACCACTGAAATTTGACATGCATTTTAAAACAGGTAGTAACTGGTTCGTCTGACCTACATCCTGTGTTATATTCACCAGTGACAGAATCACAGCACTTTCTTGACAAAACAGCACAAAGTGTTGGGTTCATGATGCTTATTATTCAATACTATTTTAGATTACCAGCAGGTTTCACAAATTTCTATTATAAAGACGTTCCTGAGCAGTTTAGAGGAGCAGCTTAGGAAGACAAAAGAGAGGGCAGGTACTGGAATCTAGAACAAGAAACAGATGGCTGGAAGAGCTCAGTGGGTCGAGCAGCATCCGTGGAGGCAGAAGGTGTAAGTCAATGTTTTGGGTCGAGACTCTACTTCAGGACTGAGAGGGAACAGGAAAGATTGCCAGTATATAGCAGGACGTAGGGGGTGGGGTGGGATAGAGGCTGGTAGGTGATGGGTGGAGCCAGATGGGGAGGGGATGATGGGCAGATGAAACCAGGTGGGGAAGGGAAGGAGGGGTAAGAAAAGGGAGAAGAAAACTACGTGGAATGGTGAGTGTCTGGGGGAGGGGTGGAGAGCACTGTGGGGGTGGGTCACTAAAATTAGCAAATTCAACATTCATACCATTGGGTTGTGAACTACCTAGGCGGAATACATGATGTTGTTCTTCCAATTTGCGTGTGGCCTCTCTGTATCAATGGAGCAGGCCAAGGACATACAGGTCGGTATGGGAGTGGGAAGAAAGTGGGAAGAAGTTAAAGTGACAGGCAACCAGAAGCTCGGGATGGCCATCGCGGACAGAGCGCAGGTGCTCTGCAAAACAGTCGCCTAGTCTACACTTGGTTTCACCACTGTAGAAGAGGCCACATCACAAGCACTGACTGCAGTAGACCAGGTTGGAAGAGGTGCAGGTGAACATTGATGCTTTAACTTCCGAAGTAAAACCAAAGCTGAAACTACAAATTAGTGAAATATAAATAATCACCAAGTTTAACGGCTTACTGTACATCACAGTACAGAAATAGATCCTATAATCCACCATACCCATGCCAACCATTATGTACCCATCTATACTTATCGCATTTTCCAGCACTTGGCCCATAGCCTTTATGCCTTGGCAATTCAAGTGCTCATCCAGATACTTCATAGGTGTTATGAGAGTCTCTGGCTCCAACCCATTTCCCTCCCTTCCAAACTCTCAAATTGTGTGTTCCACATTCCAACCACCCTCTAGCTGAAAAATTCTTCCTCAGATCACATCTAAACTTCTTAACTCTTACCAAGAACCAGTGCCCAGTGGTTTTAGACACTTCTGTTATGGGGAGAAGTTTCTTACTGTCTACCCTATCAATGTCACTCATTAACAACCATGATGATCAGTCCTTCCAGCTGCTTAACACATGCTCAGTGCTGTTATGTTAGAAGGGCATAGTAGTTTGAACACAGAGATCGAAAATGGCAACAACTGCATCACATCAGCATTGCCTACTGACTAATGTCATTATCATCCTACTCTGCATGTTTCTAGTGGACAGTAACTTTGACCATCTTAACAGCTTTTTCAAGGCACCTGTGTGCTTTACATTAAACATGTGGTTTTCCTTGAATTCTGACAAACTCAGACCTGAAACTTTAAATGTTTCTCTTTCCAGAGACACTGCCAGCATTTTCTGTATTTTTGTTTTAGATTTGCAGCATCTACAGTTTTTTTTTCTATTTTCATTTAGTTTCCTACATATCAGCTCATGAAAGAATAGTTCCGTTAACAATTGCTTCTGCTTTATTGTGCGCCAAGATTCCATTCAATAAATTCCTGCTTTCCACTTGGGTTAGAATAATCAATGAAAATATCTGAAGGCTCAGAAACATTAATTTTCAAACAAACAAAATGGTTAAGCAGCTGAATGTTTTATTTATTCAAAGGACAACAAAAAATTTGTTTGAGTGGGAAAAAACTGGTGAAACTTTGATATTTAAAAGTTAGCACCTTGGTTGCTAAATATAGGGAATAAACATTGGTTTCTATGGACTGCTGAGACCTAATCTATCAGCTTTTGTGCTGCTCATGAACTTAAAACTATTTAAGGAGTACACCTTCATTCAAGAAAGTGAGCATTATTTAAATAGACAAAGCACAAAATGGATGTTAGTTTGATATAACCACTACTGAAAATAAAATCATCAGCAGCAAACGAGTAGGTTCAAAGCCAGTCTGCACAATCTCAAAATTCTTCACTGGAAAGAGAATTTATGTCTTCATGCCTTGAGTTTGATTACTTGTGATTAAAATGGCTACAGAGCTGGATTTGGTGAGAGGCATAAATTCAAAATCAACAGAGTGGATTCTTGTTATAAGTGTATCATGTCAAAGAAAAAACATGCTGCATTGGTGTTCTCTTTGCTAATTCTTCTGTCCAGAGGTAATTTCTGCAGAAAAACACAGCTTTGATTGCACTTCTTTGCAAAGTATTATTCTGCAGTGATTAAAGCACCAATTGGGGGAGGGGGAGGGGAGTGGATTAAAATATAATAATCGGTTATTTATTTTCTGCTTCAACTACCATTGTCAAGTAAAATCACAAATCTCAATTACAATAGGGTAAAATTGTATTTGCTTTTAATGGGCCTTTCAGCTGTGTTAATTTGGACTGCTCATATCATTTGAATGCAATGCTAATTTTGGCAATAAGTCTTTTAAAGAGGCAAAGTGGGAAAATTTGGATTTTGGTCTCCTCAAGAAAAGCATTAGACATTTGGCAAACTATTTTCAACTGGCAATAATGGGATTGTTTTTACCTCATCAAATACAATCTCACTTATGTATAGTGCTGCATACAGACCTGGAATACTGTTTGATTTTCATTGCATTATTTGTAACTGAAGCTTTTATTACCTTTCCTTTTGTATGTATCTTTTTTATTCTGGGTGCCGTTTTGCAGGTTCACTTTGTCCTATTCCCTTCTAGTCTTCAGAGATGCACTGTAAATAATTGTTCCTTTGCATCATTCCTTTAAAGATTGGGACCGGCAGCCAGCCAATCGAGGTTGTATGCACAGCTGGCTTTCCCTGTGTAAGTGGGGAATGCTCACTGACATTAATGCATTTGTCCATATTTAGACAAAAATCAGGCTGTTTATATTGCAAAAATCTTAAAAACTCATGTATATGCCAACCAGACCAATTCCAATTCTGATTTATTCTATTTCAACCTATTGTGTCCAGGGGTGCATTTCATTGTGATTTTCGATGTATGTTGGACCAATAAAGAAATCTTATCTTATCTAAATGCTCTCAGATGGCTTGTGAGAAATTTTAGATTCAGAAGCAAGACTCCACTTAATGCACAATTTACAATGAGAAGGGAAGACCTGAACTTCAAAAGGGTCCTTCATAACAACAGAGCATTTAAAGCTCAGTGTTTTACAGCTAATAGACTACTTTTAAAGGATTGTCCTTGTTGTAAAGTTAGAAACATGGGTACCAAGGAGCATGCAGCAGAACTTCCACTAACAGCAATAGGACAATGATCAGATTAGTTGTTTTAGTGAAGTTTGCTGAGGGAGAAATTTTGGCCACATCACTGTAGATGGGATCACTGCTTTTCTTCGAAATATTGACATTGGATATTTTAACTGAGGTAGCTGACGGGACCTTGGTTTAACATCTCATCTGAAAGACATACTCAAGAAGCCAAAAAGTGAACACATTTTTGGAATGTTCCGAATCTGTCTTTCCATTAGGACCAGTCACCTAGTGTTCTGAACAATACAGCATAAATCACGGGCAAGTACTTGGTATTTTCAAAACGTGTCTGTAAAACATAACACCAATCTGGACTCATCCAGAAGACAACTCGTGCTATTTTTCCAAGCACATACTGCCAGTGAGTGAGGCTCCTTACTGCCAATGTGTTTTCAGTAAATCCAGTTCCAGAATGCACTCCTTGGCAGCACTGCTGCTGAGGGAAAAAAGGATAATTCCAAAGCAGGCACATCTTTTCTAACAAAATCCAAGCATTATAAAAGATTCATCAATGGGATTTACTAGTTTTAATTAATATTTAGTTTTAACCAATGTGGCTTTGGAATTTAACACCACTCGCACTCACACACAAAACTGCAAAACCGACAGGCCTAGCAGTAAGGAGGAGGAGGAGCTACAGTACAGACCATTTAAAAAGGTGGGGTCCAAGTAGGAGAGTGAGTTTTTTTTAATCTACCCCGAGTGGACAATTTGGAGCAGTTATTTTGAGAGGGGCTGTCTTGAGGCTGAAGTGCTGCTTTTGAGGTCAAAGTGCAGGCTTTGGTGAGCATTGGGCTCCGGTGACTAGGGTGAGTAGTAACCAGGTAAGCTTTTTTTCCCTTTGTCTCAGTCAAAGGAAGTAGTCATAAAGTTTATGGTGGCTAGAGCAGTGGTATGCTCCTCTTGCAGGAGGTGAGAGATTGGGGAACATTTCTAATGTCCCTCTTGATTATAAGATAAGATATCTTTATTAGTCACATGTATATCGAAACACAGTGAAATGCATCTTTGCGTAGAATGTTCTGGGGGCAGCCGACAAGTGTTGCCACCCTTCTGGCGCCAACATAGCATGCCCACAACTTCCTAACCCGTACGTCTTTGGAATGTGGGGGGAAACCAGAGCACCCGGAGGAAACCCACACAGACACGGGGAGAACGTACAAACTCCTTACAGACAGTGGCTGGAATTGAACCCAGATCGCTGGCACCGTAATAGCATTACGCTAACTGCTACACTACCGTGCCTGCCCACCTGCAGGAAGTGTGTCCCGCTGCAGCTCCTGGCGGACTGCCTAGAGCAGTTGGAGCTGTAGACAGAGCATCCAGGATGTGGAGAATGTGGTAGACAATATGTTTAGTGAGCTGGGTACTCCACAGGTGCAGAAATAAAGATGAATGACCATCAGAAATGGCATTCAGGGCAGGCAGGTAGTGCAGGAATCCCCTGTGATCATTGACCTCGCTAACAAGTACACTGTCAGGGGGGAGGGCCTCCCAAGGGAGAACTGCAGCAACAGCCCAGGTCCTGGCACCTTGGTGGGCACGGCAATAAAAAGGGGGTGGAACAAGACTGGCAGAGAAATAATGGCAGCAGCTAAGGGGTTAGATGGGTGTTTCTGTGGCCATAAAAAAGACTCCCTGGTGTTAGGGTCAGGGATATTTTTGAGTGCAGGACATTCTGAAAGAGGAGGTTGAATATCCAGAGGTTGTAATACATGTAGGTACTAAGGACATAGGTAGAAGAAGGGATGAGGTCCTATAACATGAGGTTAGGGAGCTAGGTTGCTGTTTAAAGAGCAGAACGGTTGTAATCTCTGGGTTGCTTCCAGTGCCATGAGCTAGTGAAATGGAATAGAAGGTCAAGTGAATGAATGGCTGAAAGGATGGTGCAGGAGGATGAGCTTTAGGCCTCTGGAACATTGGGACCGTTTCTGGGGAAGGTGGGATCTGTACAAGCAGGACAGGTTGCACCTTAACCAGAGTGGGATCAACATCCTTGCTGGGAGGTTTGTTGCTCAGATGGAGAGGTACAATCACTGAGAGGAGAAATAATAAGTTCAGCAGGCAGAACAAGTGAGTAAGTGAACATCTAGGGAATTCAAAGCTAACTTACATCTATTTTAATGCAAGGACAATAACTAGCAAAGTATTATAACTCAAAGCTTTAATTAACACAGGGTTTATGATATTGTTGCCATCACTGAGACACAGTTGAAGGAAAGGGAGGACTGGCAACTCAAAATCCCAGGGTATAGAATGTTCGGGCAAGACAGAGGAGGGAGTAAAGGGGAGGAGGTATTGCATTGTTCAACAAAGATTGCATTTCTTCAGTATTGAGGGAAGATACCCTAGAAGCCTCCTCAAATGAGACCATATGGGTAGAATTAGGAACAAAAAGGGTATTGTCACTTTGCTGGGGGTATATCACAGACCTTCCAACAATCAACAAGAGATAGAGGAACAGATGTGTCGGCAGATATCAGAGAGATGCAATAGAAATAGGGTTATTGTACTTGGGTTGCTTTAGTGTTTAAGGATCAGAGGGGGCAGAATTTTTGAGGTGAGTCCAGGAGAGATTTTTGACGCAGTATGTAAATAGACAAACAAGGGAAGGAGCATTACTGGACCTTACCTTGGGGAATATAGCTGGTCAAGTGGTAAGAGTATCAGTGGAGGACCATTTTGCATATTTTCATGTGGTTATGGAAATAGATAGGGATGGACCGGTAATAAAGGTCTTAAACTGGAGGAGGATTGTAGGGAAGATACTGGATAATATTCTTAAAGGAGAGGATTAATGATCACTTGGAAAGGCAGGGACTAATCAATGACAGCCAACATGGCTTGATCAAGGACAGATCATGTCTGACCAATTTGATTGAATTCTTTGAAGAGTTACCAAAGTGTACAGTATCAATGAGGGCAGGGCAGTAGATTTGACTTACTTGGACTTTAGTAAAGCCTTGGACAAGATCCCACATGGGAGACTGGTTCAAAAGATTAGGGTCAATTGGATCCAGGGCAAATTGGCAAACTGGATCCAAAATTCGGCTTGAAAATGGGAGACAGATGGTGATGGTAGAGGGCTGATTTTGCAATTGGATGCCTGTGACTGGTGGTGTCCCACAAGGATTTGTCTTGGGACCTTTGTTGTTTGTAATATACATGAATAACTTGGATGTGGATGTGGAAGGCAAGGTAAGTTTGCCGATATCACAAAGATTGGCGGAACTGTTGATAGTGTGGAAGTTAGTCTTAGGCTGCAGAGAGATATCAATGTCTTGGTGAAATGGGCTGAAGTATGGTAGATGGAGTTTAATCCAGACACATGTGAGGTGATGCACTTTGGCAGCTAGGACATACACTATGAATGGTAGGGTCTTAGGGAGCATTGAAGAACAGAAGGACCTTGGAGTACAAGTCCATAGATCTTTGAAGGTGGCAACACAGGTACATAATGTGATTAGGAGGGCTTATAGGATACTGGCCTTCATTAGCTGGGGCACTGAATTCAGATGTAGTGAGGTTATGCTTTATAAATACTTGGTCAGATCTCAGCTGGAGTTTTGCGTGCAGTTCTGGTCATCATGTTATAGGAAGGATGTGATAGTGGTGGTGAAGGTGCAGAAGAGATTCACCAGGATGCTGTCTGGGATGGAGCAGTTCAGTTATGGGGGGGGGGGGTGGAGCAATTCAGTTATGAGGGGAGACTGGAGAAGCTAGTTTAAGAGGGAACATGATTGAGGTATATAAAATAATGAAGGGTATAGATAGGATAGATAGCAGGAAACGTTTCCCCATATCAGAGGGAGATAAAACTTGAGGACATGTTTAGGGTAAGAGGGAAGAGATTTAGATGGGATACCCAGAGTGGTGAGTACCTGGAATGCACTGCCTGAGAGAGTGGTTGAAGCTGGGTTGTGGAGAGCATTTAAAATGTGTGTAAATGAGCAGTTGAATCGTTTGGGCATAGAGAGCAATGGACCAAGTGCTGGGCAATGGGATTAATATGGAAGGGTGCCCACTGGTCAATGTGGACGAATTAGGTTAAATGGCCTTTTTCCATGTTGTGTAATTCTGAGATTCTATGATTCACAAAATATTGGTTCCAATAATCGTTGGGAAACCAGAATTTGTATTTATGTAGCAGCTTTCATATCCATAGAACACCCTGATGCACCTTACAACCAGCGAACTACTTTTGAAATATATCCTCTGTGGATTTATTAGCATTTGGGGTTGTCATGTTTGCTGATAGAAGGGTTACATAAACATCAAAAAAGGTAACCAATGGTTGGTTGAGGAACAAATGTTGGCCAAGAAGATACTGTCCCTTTCATTGAATAGTGCGATGGAGGCTTTTGTGTCCACCTGAACAGGTAAATGAAACCTCCAGTCAACCTGGCTGCTGAAAGTTGGACTATACAGATCATGAGCAATCTAATGTAAACACTAGATGGAAATGTGCTCTATTTACTTGTTTTATTCTACACATGTCTGCTCATTAAAGTCCATAGGAGTTTTGCTATTTCCATTTTACCAATGGTGCCACAGGAAGTAGAGAATGCAGACCATAATTTCCCTGGGGACAGACCTTGCGCAGTGAAATGGCACATTGCCATTGACTGTGGGTTACCACTGGCTTAAGCTAGCTTAGCCTTAAGATTTAACCTGGGACTTTGTCAAACCAGTAATGCACTTATCCAATAACCATTAAGGGATATTAAAACAATTTTTGTTACCATCACCAGGAATAATAGTAAAAGATCAAATATATATTTTCTGTAGTCCAAATACAGCACCATTAGCTGATACCCGATTTCACATTGATTAGAAGTAAACATTATAAATCATATTAAAAATAAAGGACATCTAAAAGGTTAAGAGTTTATTTGGCTGCATTTCAAACAGAGTATCCATTTCAATGAAATTCACAGGATCTATCCCAGCGCAGTACCACCACAGAGTTTAGAAGGCTCTTGAACACAGTTATGCTATACAAGCCTAACTGGACAGAAATATTGTGCTTGCTGCCCTGTTCAATATCTCTTCCTGATTTAAACATGTGACATTGCCCCCCCCCACCACCCTAGGCATTTGAAAATGTAAGTAATCATATCCTTCATCAAGTATGAAAGAAACAGGATAAATTATTTTATGGTCATGTAATAAGAATGATAAAGTTCAAGGTCAGACATAAATTGACTACTTTTTTAAAGGATTACTCAATGTAATATATAGATACCAATTTTAAGAAGGGTTGGGTTCAGAGCAGGCAAGCTCTGAAGAAAGCATCGATTGGAAACACGGAAACCTAGTCAATATTAACAGCTGACTTGATGAGTACAAACTTTCTCACTGACTTGCTTGAGCCTGGGCAGATCCATGTCAGTGGCAGCCATTCTCAGCTGGGGACTAAAGTTAACAGTGAAGTAAATAGTGGTAAATTGGCTTATTATTGTCTCATGTACCGAGGTACAGTGAAAAACTTGTCTTGCATACCGTTCATACACATCAATTCATTACAATAGTGCATTGAGGTAGTACAAGGTAAAACAATAACAGAATATAGAATAAAGTGTTACAGTTACAGAGAAGGAACAGCGCAGGTAGACAATGAGGTGCAAGGCCATAATGAAGTAGCTTGTGAGGTTGAGAGTTCATCTTATCATACTAGGGGACCTTTCAATAGTCTTATAACTGTGGAATAGAAGTGGTCCTTGAGTCTGGTGGTATGTCAGGCTTTTGCATCTTCTGCCCGATTTCGGGGGAGGGGGGTGGGGTTAAGAAGAGAGAATGTATGGAGTGGGAGGGGTCTTTGATTATGTTGGCTTCTTTACCTAGGCAGCACGAGAAGTGAAGACAGAGTCCATGAAGGGGAGGCTGGTTTCCGTGATGTGCTGAGCTATGTCCACAACTCTCTGCAGTTTCTTACAGTCCTGGGCAGAGCAGTCACTGTACCAAGCTGTGATTCATCTAGATAGGATGCTTTCTATGGTGTATCGATAAAATTTGGTGAGGGTTAAAGGGGACGTTCCAAATTTCTTTAGCCTCCTGAGGAAGTAGAAGCTCTGGTGAGCTTTCTTGGCTATGGTGTCAATGTGATTGGACCAGGGCAGGCTATTGATGATGTTCACTTCTCGGAATTTGAAGCTGTCAACTGTCTCGACCTCAGCGCCATTGATGTAAACATGAGCATGTGCACCGTCCCCTTTCCTGAAGTCAATGAGAAGCTCTTTTGTTTTGCTGACATTGAGGGAAAGGTTGTCGTCATGACACCATGTCACAAGGCTCTCTACCTCCTTCCTGTACTCCGACACATCGTTATTTGAGATATGGCCTGTATGGTGGTATCATCTGCAAACTTGTAGATGGAGTTAGAGCAGAATCTGACCATACAGTTGTGAGTGTATAGGGGGCAGAGTAGGGGGCTGAGGACACAGCCTTGTGGAGCACCACTGTTGAGAATAATTGTGGGGGAGGTGTTGCTGCCTATCCAGTTTCAAATCTGAAAAGGAGAAGCTGATACCAGATGTGTCAATATTTCAGTGAAACAAAGGAAATTACAGTGGCATGAGAGAGGAAGTCGCCCAAATTGATTGGGAGAGTAAGCTAGTTGGAGGGACAGCAGAGCAGAAATGGATGGAATTTCCACGAGAAATAAGGAAAATGCAGGATAGATATATTCCAAGAAAAAAGGTTATGAATGGAAAAATGGCACAAATGTGGATAACAAGAGAGGTGAAGGCTAAAATAAAAGCAAAAGGGAGGGCATACAAGGATGCAAAAATTAGTGGGAAAACAGAAGACTGGGAAACTTTTAAAAACTTACAGAAAGAAACTAAGAAGGTCATTAGGAAAGAAAAGATGAATTATGAAAGGAAGTTGGCAGATAACATTCAAAAAGATACCAAGAGTTTTTTTTAAATATATGAAGAGTAAAAGAGAGACACGTGTTGATATAGGACCAATTGAAAATGGTGCGGGAGAGATTATAATGGATAACAGAGAGATGGCAGAGGAACTAAATGAGTATTTTGCATTGGTCTTCACTGTGGAGGACATCAGCAATATACTGGATAGTCAGAGGTCTCAGGGGTTAGAACTGAATTCAGTTAAGATTACTAGAGAGAAGGTGCTCGGGAAGCTAAATGGACTCAAGGCAGATAAGTCTCCCGGACCAGATGGGGTGCACCCCCGGGTTCTGAAGGAGGTGGCTTTAGAGATTGCGGAGGCATTGGTGATAATTTTCCAGGAATCAATAGACTCCGGCATGGTTCCAGAGGACAGGAAGGTCGTGAATGTATTTCCACTGTATAAGAAGGGTGGGAGGCAGCATAAAGGAAATTACAGACCTATTTGTCTGACATCGGTGTTGGGAAAGTTATTGGAATCGATCCTCAAGGATGAGGTTATGGAATACCTAGAGGTGCAAGGCAAGATAGGCCCAAGCCAGCATGGTTTTGTGAACGGAAGATCCTGCCCGATCAACCTACTGGAGTTTTTTGAGGAAATCTCAGGCAGGGTGGATAAGGGAGAGGCTGTGGATGTTGTGTATTTAAACTTTCAAAAGGCCTTCGACAAGGTGCCGCACAAGAGGCTGATTAATAAAATGTGAGCTCATGGGATTACAGGTAGGATATTGGAATGGGTGGAGCATTGGCTGGTAGGCAGAAAGCAAAGGGTGGGAATAAAGGGATCCTGTTCTGGTTGGCTACCGGTTACTAGTGGTGTTCCGCAGGGGTCAGTGTTGGGGCCGCTTCTTTTTACTTTGTATGTTAATGATTTGGATGATGGAGGAAATGGTTTTGTAGATGACACCAAGATAGGTGGAGGAGTAGGAAGTATTGAAGAAATAGGAAGGTTGCAGAAAGACTTAGATAGTTTAGGGGAATGGGCAAAGAAATGGCAGATGAGATTCAATGTTGAGAAATGTGCCGTGTTACACTTTAGAAAAAGAAATAAACAGGCAGATTATTATCTAGATGGGGAGAAAATTCAAAGTACAGAAGTACAAAGGGACTTGGGGATACTTGTGCAGGATACCCTATAGGTTAACCACCAGGTCAGATCGGCAGTAAAGAAAGCAAATGCTATGTTGGCATTCATCTCGAGAGGTATAAAGTATAAAAGTAAGGAAGTGTTGATGAGGCTTTATGGGGCACTGTTGAGACCTTATCTGGAATACTGTGTGCAGTTTTGGGCCCCTTATCTTAGGAAGGATGTATTGATGTTGGAGAGGGTTCAGAAAAGATTTACGAGGATGATTCCCGGAATGAAAGGGCTTACTTATGATGAGCGTTTGTCAGCTCTTGGACTGCACTCACTGCAGTGCAGAAGAATGAGAGGGGACCTCATAGAAACATTTAGAATGTTGAAAGGACTGGACAGAGTAGATGTGGTTAAGCTTTTTACCCTGGTGGGTGAGTCCAGGACTAGAGGGCACAATCTTAGAATTAGAGGGTACCAGTTTAAAACAGAAATGAGGAAAATTTTCTTTAGTCAGAGGGCAGTGAGATTATGGAATTCTTTGCAACATACAGCTGTGGAGGCCCAGTCATTAGGGGCATTTAAGGAGGATATTGATAGGTATCTAATTAGTCAAGGTATCAAGGGATATGGGGACAAGGCCGGAAATTGGGGCTAGTATTAGTTTAGCTCATGGAGCAGACTTGATGCGCCGAATGGCATACTTCTGCTCCTTTGTCTTGTGATCTTACTGATTGTGGTCTGTTGGTCAGGAAGTCAAGGATCCAGTTGCAAAAGGAGGTGTTAAGTCCCAGGTCCAGGAGTTTGGAGATGAGTTTGCCTGGATTTATAGTCTTGATGGTACAGCTTGTAGTCAATAAACAACAGTCTGACATAGGTGCTTTTACTGTCCAAATGCTCCAGAGATGAGCATAGGACCAGAGAGATGGTGTCTGCCGTAGACCTGTTTTGACAGAAGGCAAATTGCAGTGGATCGAAGTTGTCTGGGAAGCTGGAGTTGATGCGTGCCATGACCAGCCTCTGAAAGCACTTCTTGATGATGGATGTCAGAGCCACCGGGCAGAAGTCATTAAGGCATGTTACCTTGTTTTTCTTAGGTACTGGGATGATAGTGGTCTTCTTAAAGTAGGCGGGAACTTCAGATTGAAGCAGGGAGAGGTTAAAAATGTCTGCAAGTACCCCCCCGCCAGCTGATCTGTGCAGGATCTAAGGACACAGTCAGGGACACCATCCAGGACAGATGCTTTCCGCAGGCTCACTCTCTGGAAAACTGATCTTACGTCCGCAACAGTGACTGTGGGTTCAGGTGCATTGGAGGCTGTCAGGGTGGGTGGAGACATCCCAATCCCCTTCTGTTCAAAACGGGCATAAAAATGCGTTAAGCTCATCGGGAAGGGAGGTGCTGTTGTCAGCAATACTGCCCGACTTCGTTTTGTAGCATGTAAGCCCTGCCACAACTGACAGCTGGTCTGGGACTCGATTTTGGACTGGTATTGAGAGGGGTTGTGGACATTATGGAGGCTAGGGAAGCCTGATTTTTCATTGTGAAGTCCAGAAGAGCTCGTTCTAGCCAACAAGAAATAAAAGTCCATCCCAGCTCACTGGAATTAGGCTACCTTCCCGGTTATGTACCTGAGTCCCTTATGCACATGATTCAGCTCCTGGCAGCTCTGGTGTGACAAATAAGTCAAAAAGGTAGCAAGATGGCGCTGGAGCATGGTGACTCATTGCAAGCGGCTCTCTGCAAATCTACTCATTACTTTTACCATAATCATTCTACTCTTTTAAGTCTAAATTCTATGTCTCTAAGAACTACTAATAATGTTCTTTTAAATCTTCTTACAGGTCTGATGATCTTCCGACCTCCGGGAACGACTGATTTACCAACCTGACTCCCGAACCCAGATGAAAATAACCAGCAAGGCCCAGGACGGGCCCGTCCACTTGGAAGACAATAAGATGGACCCTTGACCTCACAATTTACCTCGTTATGACCTTGCACCTTATTATCTACCTGCACTGCACTTTCTCTGTAGCTGTGACACTTTACTCTGCATTCTGTATTGTTTTACCTTGTACTACCTCAATGCACTGTGTAATGAGTAGATCTGTATGAACGGCATGCAAGACAAGTTTATCACTGTACCTTGGTGCAAGTGACAATGATAAACCAATTCCAATCTCAAGTCTCCAACTAAACTTGTGGACTGGATTCCAAGAGCATCCAACCCTAACCTGCACACTTAATGCAGTACCCAACTTCCTTCCTGAGACCAACCTCCCCATTTGCTCAAAATAACAGGTTACTAGAAGACATAGAGAGAAACCAGCAGGATCTGAGGGGTAAATGATGGTCTTCATTTTAGCTACCCCTCTTGAATTCTGGTTGACAGTGGCAGTTAAAATTTAGCCAATGACCAAGTATGTAGTGAGTTTTAAACTAGGATGTATTTTGGTTCTAACATACCAGAAGCCACAATCATCAGTCCAGATTAGGAGAAAGAAAATCCACTTGCTTCACAACATACAATTTGTTTGATGCTCTGGTGACCTCTTTTATGGTGGGATTTTTCTAATGTACTACATATGTGTAAAAGCTGAAGCAATAGCTCGATTCAAGCTTTGATGACTTCTTAACCTAGGACCTCTATTCTGTAGTTATAAGACATATAAAGCTTGAAGTCCAGTCAGCCTTAACACTGGCCATACCTTTAAGCAGGCTGAGATCATATCTTGGCTTTTAGTTTGTGCAAAATTACTTCAAGCAGCAAAGGTTAATGTGCTTACCTTATAAATTGGATTGTACAGTCAGTCTTCTTGGCGTAAACTTCATTGTAGAAGGTACTTGATGAGCTGCCAGCTGTACTATAGTGCACAATCTTGGCTGTGGTACATAAAACCAAACATGTGGCACTGTTTAATACCTATCATGTTGTTGATGGCAGCAAAAGCCTATATTTCACTGAAGTTGGAATTATGGTGCATGCTGAACATACAGTCCAGCTCCAGCTTTGTTCAATAGAAATCTGGACCTTGCAGGTTCAGATGCAGATTTAAAATCACCACCAAAATATGTTTGCTTGCAGTTATGGTATTCAGGGCTAAAAAGTAATTGGATGTTACAGAGGCAACTTTCTTATAGCATTAATAAGTTACTTAGTGGATCATATATTGAAGGATAACAAGTTAAAATACAAGAATATATTGTTGGGTATGTTTGAAAGTCTGAATGTGGTAGATCTTGGTTTAAGCTTGGTATTCAGTTAAGTGTTTAGGACCATCCTCAACAATTGCATTCAACTGTTTTCAGGAAACAATATGGGTAAAGGAGAGCAAGTTTGAGAGGTACAGACTTACTGAGGCTTCTCATAAAGACTTGGAGCTATCATTTTAGCAAGGGGCAAGATGGAAATAAACAATGAAAGCTATTACTGAGATGTATAATGTGAGGCAGCACCAAGGGGAAAGAATGTCAGTGCAGTAGTAAAATGAGATAGGATGCGTAGACTGCAAGATCAGCACACACATCTCAGCAACAGGAGAAGATTAAGAGCAGATGGGAAAATAACAGATAATAACTGGATCATCTCTTCCTATATCAAAAACTTGGTGATGCTAGATTTTCATAAAATTGAGATGACCAGACTAATAGAGATCAATGTCAATTGCGTAGCCATGTCTATGTCTGGGTACAATCACCCATCCTTAGATATGTTCTTCTGATGTGACCATTTTATTTTGGTTTTAAGAGTCATATATTAGGGTGTTGTGTTGAGCACAGTAGTCCTAAAACACAAGAGCTGCAATCCCAACTGGCATCCAGGATCATAGTGGTTTCCATTTCTGAAGTTAATGAATGTCTCCAATACATGCTTAATGTTGACTTGCTTGGAGCAGGGAATGCTGATGTCTCTTCTTGGAGATCATATTCCATTCCAGCCCCGGCTTCTATATAACAGGTGCAATTCCAAAGCTTCCTCTTGTCTTTGGGAGTCAAGGTTGCTCTCTTCTAGTGTGAACCCATGCCATCACTCCTACTGAGTCCTATCTGCCATTCTGAAGGCTATTATAGCTCAAATTACTGGGACACTTTTCTCCAGTTTTACTTTGGATCCATAGATCAGGGAAGCTGAAACTCTGAGCACAGGAAGTCCTTGTCCCTGCCCTGTCTTCCCCCTCTATGTAGGCCTTCTTATTAGAAGCAGGCAAAGGTTTCATTCAGAAAAAAAACAAGTGACAAAGCCCATTTCAAGGCTGACCTGGCCTTTCTTCTGATCCTTCCTCCCAGAATCTCTCATTAGACTACTTCAAAATTTCAATCAGACAGCTAAGAAAATTTGTCCCCTGCCTGTAGAGGCATGAAACTCTACTGCTCTAAAAATACACTGTTTTCTTTTCTTCTACTACAGTCACAGTATTACCGTTAAACTTCAGATTTTAGAAATGACAATATGAATCAGAATCAGAATTATTATCACTGACCTACATGTCGTGAAATTTGTTATTTTGTGACAGCAGTACAGTGCAAAGATATATAAAACTTTAAAACTTTATTTATACAGCATGGTAACAGGCCCTTCTGGCCCAACGAGAGCGCGCTGCCCATTTAAACCCATGTTAACCTACCCGTAAGTCTTTGGATAATTATAATTACTATAATTACAAAAATAAATAAATAGTGCAAAACAAAAAGGAATAACAAGGTAGTGTTCATGGGTTCATAGAACGTTCAGAAATCTGATGTCAGTAAATGAAGATCACAAAAAAACTGCAGATGGTAGAAATCTGAAATAAGCAGAAAATGCCTCTCCTTAGTAGGAGAGGCAGCACCTATGGAAAGGGAAACCGAGTTAATGTTTCAGCTTGAAGATTCTTCATTCCACCATTTTCTGTTTTATTTAATATGTTCTCAGTGCCTTATTTTTAGAAGGACTGTATAGTTGTGCTAGTAACCAATTCACTTTACACCTCATGTTTTACATGTGGCATTTGTTATTTCTTTCTGTGACATGTTTTACTTCTTCTACAAGGGAAATGTGCAGTTAATCAAATACATCTTCCATTTTTTAAAAAATGTGTCATTATAATTATTCTCTGCTATTAACAGACCTTTTTAACGTGTTAATAGACTCTTACTGAGTCCTAATTTACACGTTGGAAATTTTGTTCCAGTCACAACTTGTTACCTTTTCCCAATGCACAACTGCTGTGTTGGTAACTTAAAAGATGCACCAGCTGCTTCGGTAAGATGGATGCGCAAACATCTTGGACTGTAATTGCCCACCAGCACCCAACCCCCACCCCACCTTTCTGCAACTCACATTCAGTGATCACTTTGAGTTGCAATTAAAATAGAGATTACATAGCTTGTTGCTGCTTGAAGTAACCTGCAGCTAACTTCAGCTATAATTTGAAAATTGTTGCTGCCACCTTCTTTCCCAGTTAACATAAAATGTAGCTATGAAGACAGATTCCAGTGTTGTTGAGTCAGACGACGACAGCTGGCCAATGAAAATTCAGTGGAGACATTTCACGGTGGCTATAGATGATTCATCACAATAAACACTTACACAAAATTCCTCAGGTAAAACTTCTCCTTAAAGTACATTACAGCAAAGGAGGACTGAAATTGGAAATAAAGCAGTTCCAATAAGAAACTAATAACACCATAAAAAAGTGTTATTTTCAGAAAGGGGGAATCAAGTAGGTAGAAATAATGGCAACTGGGTTAGCCCTTGATGCTAAAGAGGCCAGGGTGAATGACAATCAGTAATAGAGAACAAGGGCCTGGCCCATATGGCTGAAGACACCTTTCCAGAAAAAGTCAAGTAAGATCATGCAGGTGCAAGAAAACAAAGTGGGGGATTGTGAAAAGGAGTTTGAAGGAACTCAAGAAGCCAGTGGAATATGGTAAGAACTGAATAATATGTAGGCTAAATTTCTTCAAGAGAGAATAAAGACAGTAGAATTATGGATCAGCTGGTTTCCAAGTGTGTACAGGTTGGAGGGGAGCAGGAAGTTGAGATAGCAATCAGTGAAGTGATTCAGAAGTTGATTGGTTGAAGGAACATTAGCAGTTAATGCCGCTGAAATGGAGTAGATCAGCCTTGCCAATGCATTGCATGTAGATTTACAAGAAATCTTCCAGTTAAAGCTGCACCTTTCCTTGCCTCAGTTCCTCCCAAAGAACTTTAGAACAACTGAATTACTTTTGAAGTGTGGTCTCTGTTAGAAACAGAATAGTTAATTTTCACATGGTCGAGATCCACAAACACAAACAACATGGTGGCAGAGCTAGTAGTACTACTACCTAACAGCTCCAGCAATCCAAGTTCAACCCTGACCTATGATGCTGTCTGTGTGGAATTTGCACATTCTTCCTGTGACTGCATGGGTTTCCTCCAGGCGCTTCAGTTTCCTCTCACATCCCCAAAACGTGCAGGTTAATCGGCCACTGTAAATAAGTGACAACGGCCAAATAATTTGACTGTCATCGAACTATGGTTGTAAGCCCAGCTTTGGGTCAAGTAAGTTGCTGGCTGTTAGGTTCAGCCAGTACAGAGAGTGATAGAGATGAATGGTATTGGAGCTAGTGACCCACATATATTGATGAGAACAAAAATGGATGACTTCAGGTCAACAGATGCTAAGAAATTTGAGCTCATTGTGCGTTTGTCAGATGAGCAGTTGATAGTAGTGGTGGGCAGCTACTGCTTGGTGCTGTTGGCGTATACGTAGGTGAAGCTCAGCTTAACATGTGCCGCAATTAAGGCAGTAAAGTGCCAAGAATGGGAATATTAAGGGGAATTAGTTGGGTACAGAAGGCAAAACCATTCGGCCAAGTCTAATGAATATATTGATACAAGTAAAAGCACAAACACAAGACATGAAGAGAAGAGCAGGGTGGCTAGTATTATTAGAAGAGGCAGAGATTGAAAAGGAAGAGAAAACATTGTTTGACTCTAACAGAATGACTTACGCAACAAGGTGGTCTTCCTTCATTATTTTGACCAATGTTGTGGACCAGTTGGAGCCCTGAGACATGAACGGAGTTTGCCAAGAGGGAAAGTCCCTGCAGTTGGCTAAAACTGAAAGCAGATGAAGAATGGTTTACAAAAACATTCATATAGAACATAGTGACTTGAAAGATTCTTTATGGATTCCAGCAAAACTGCAATTTCATATTCACATGTTAAAAGAATATTTAAATTGTAAACAGGCTTTTAAAGAGAAAATACTTACATTTATTAAATAACATATTCATGTAATAATGCTATTGAAATGGAATACAACTTTTACAAATTTAAACCACATTATTTACTTGTGCATTTTTGGAGTACATTTTCTCCAAACCTACTTAACTCTGCATATGCATCAATATTAATTTACATTGAATTATTCTATGGTGTCAACAAATTACATTCTCCCTTATAAGAAATCATTAATGTTGCTTTAAAATTAGTATTTATCATCAGAGCCAAATAATCCAATCCAGGGACTGTATGTCATGTCTTAAAAATGCTAGGTCAATTCTGCTAATGTAACTAAATGTCTGATAGTTCACTGAAACTCAAAGGAAGCCCATTAAAATGGCATTAGTGCCCCTGTCTAAATATCAATTTAATGCCGCTCTTAATGTTTGCAGCAACTATGTGGACATTTCAATCTCTGCAAATAGCAAACACTGTTGTATTCAACCATCTCCTTTATCTATGTACAATCTATATCACTCTAACATATATGTGGAGACAAACACAAGAAGGTTTATTGCATGGTTACTGCTGAATGTTAAGTGAATTTCCAATGTGGATTATAATAACATTAGACACTCATAACATACTCTCGGGACTATTTTCTATATGTTTCTAATACCAAGTACAATGACGAGTTAAACAAACAATATGCAGTTCCCCCTTATTTTCAACAATTGATTGAAACATGAATTACATTGTATAAATTTATTGTTCTAGTGCTCAGAGCATTATATTTTTATGTAGATTTATGTTTTGTTATTTTATAAAAAGGCAGTCCATAAAATAAAACATATTTGTACCGAATGTTGACTACATGGGTAGTTTTATTATAATAATTATTTTAGCAACATCTCAATAACTTTGTCTTTTTAATTTAATTTCAGGTAACCTGTGGCAAATGCTGAAGTATAAATAGAGAACACCAAACACTATATGCCAGCTCTCCCATTTCCTGTAATCGATTGATATTACGATTGACTGATTTTCCATCTATTTGCTTTTGAAGATGTTTTTTTTAAGGACAGGAGAATGGTTGGCAAAGTCAACATTTAATGCAGATCCCAACTTGTCATTGTGAAGATGGCATTAAGAACTGTCCTGGTTCCCTATAGTCTTTCTGGTGAAGGTGCTCCTATGGTGCTGTTGGGTAGGGAGTTCCAGGATTTAGACCCAGCAATGATGAAAGACTGGCAATATATATATATATATATATATATATATATATATATATATATACATATATATATATATATGTGTGTGTGTGTGTGTGTGTGTGTGTGTGTGTGTGTATGTATATATATATATAAATATATATATATACACATACACACACAAATTCCAGACTTGTACCTTTTAATTGGTAGAACAGCTTTGGGGTATCAAAAGGCACATCACTCACTGTAAAGTACCCAGTCTCTGACTTACTTTTGCAGCCACTGTATTTATGTGGCTGATCTAATTGAGTTTCTCTTCACTGGTGATCCGCAGGATGTTGCTTGCAGGAGGATCAGCAGTGTTAATAGCATTGAATATTAAGGGCTTCTGGTTAGACTTTTTCTTCTTGGAGATGGTCATTGCCTGGCATTGTTGTGGCACAAATTTTGCTTGCCACTTATCAGCCCATGTCTGAATGTTGCCAAGTCTTTCTGAGGAGTTGTGAACGCAGCTATGTGTTAAATCCGGGGAAACTTCAAACACAAATTACCACACTATGAAATTATCTTCGTTTCTTTGATAATGTGTACCTTCCAATCACTAACACCCAGTTTAACTGACCTGAGGATGCTAGCATTGTTACATATTAATATAAAAAGAACAATGGACAATAGAAAGACCTCATATCCATCCAGCCAATTTCACATAATTGTGAAATCCAGCTAATAATAACCTATACATATGCTAACCATGCATAGATCAAAAGGCAAATAAAAACAAATTACAACCTAGGGTAATTTGGAGGAAAGAACCTGGTAAATTTTTCTCCAACCCCCTAAATAATTAAAATAAGTTCACATGATCACTGTTGTGGATTCCTTGTGTAACCTGAACTTTAAAACCACAATCTTCACCCAGCCAGAACCAGGTATATCTCTAGCTTGAAGGAATTCTGCTAATTGTGCCCACTGCACAAACCAATGACCTATTCCAGTGATCCATTGCCATCTACGAAAAGAACCATCTCCTGATGTGGGCACTGTGGGAGCACCTTCACCAGTATGGTTTTTAGAGGCATCTTCACAATGACGGCCCTTGTACAACTTCAAATGATGATCCTTAATAACTTGAGCTGGTTAATTGGAACCAACTGCCAAACTGAACATAGTCTATTTCTTTTATCATTTGATAAATGTCAATCAAATCAATTCCAGGCCCATGCTTTGCTGATATTCAATTGTGAATGTATGGCCTGCAGATGGCATGGGTCACATTGGCAGAATCAACCTTCATGGAACATGTGAGACCTTCTCCATTAAAGTAAACTAGCCTAAATAGAACCTAGGACATGGAATCGGATCCTGGAAACTCACTTCAGGAAGGTTCTCTTAAGTCCCAAATCTTTAGTCTATGATGTTACACGAGTTGCTTTTGACTGGGAATTAGAGTTGTGGCCTTTGCACTGGTTCCAGAGCCTCAATATCAACGACATCTGAAGAGATGAAAATTGGACACAATATTCTAAATGAGGCTTGTTAAAAGATAAAAGAATATGCCTTATCTTATAGCCGATTACACTCTAGGATTTGAACGTGTCCTGTTCATTGAGTCTATCTTGACAAATCTATCAAGAGAATGTACAATCGTCCAATTATTTAAATTAATCTCAGGATTATTGCTTCTGTTTCTGTACTTAAGAGTCAACTCCATGTGATGATAACTGTGTCAAGAACATCTTCCTGGTGTCAGTTGCAAATTTGTCTTGCCCTAGTTAACTCTGGTAATTGTTCTACTGTCAAGATTTCACTGCAGAATTGTCCTGAACTTCCATATTGAACAACCTTTATATGAAAATCAAAAAACTGCAGATGCTGGAAATCTGAAATAAAAACCAAAAAGTGCTGGAGACACTCAGCAGGAGAGGCAGCAACTGTAGAAAGAGAAACAGAGTTAATGTTTCAGGTCAAAGACCCTTCTGAAGATCTTAGGATCCCCAGAGCTGCCGAGTATTTTCAGCATTTTCTGCTAATGGTTATATAAATATACTTGATACTGAAAAGCCCAACGCTTTTGAATTTTTTCCCATAATTTCATCTTCTGCTGAAGATCAGCATTGTTGTTCTTTCCTGGTCCATTTGCAGGACTTGGAAGTTTTCCTTGGATCTTGATGACCAGAACGGGACACAGCATCAGTAGTGCCATTGTAATTTACTGGAATATGATACAATTAAAGCATAGTTTCCTCTGCTTTGGCTGTAACACTGCTCTGTTGGTCCATAGACATTTTAAGCCTTATGTGTGACACCAGTAGAAATATTGGCACACATATTTTCATTTGGATAATTTCTTATCCCAATAGAACTTTGCTCAGCACTCCAAAGTTTTCTCTTATTCCTTGGTCTCCAATATACGTACTACTTGGAAATATTTATTGAAGCCTCTGCCTAAACAGCCATAAGGATATAACCAGAAGTTACAAACAACCTGCTGGAAGAACTCTGTGGGTTGAGCACCATCTATTTTGAGTAAACATTTGCTGTGTTCCACATTGGAACATCTGTACACTACATATCATAAAGAAATAACGTACTGGTCAATCTACAAACAGTGAATTTTTTTAAACTTTTTACCACAATGATGAAGTTCGTTTATTTATAATTCTGGGTAACATCCACAATGCACACCACACTGGACAAGCTATCAAAAGAAACCTAGCCAAAGTCATGCAATTGCATAAAAAAGGCTAGATCCTACTGACAGCTCCATACAGAGGCACTGGCTGTTTGCAGCGTGTGTATCACTGTACTCTGGACTTGTACATCTGTGCATTGCAGTGCGGAAGCGCAGAGCATGGTAGTGGTCAGATGGTGGCACGTCTGACCTTCTGCTCCATCCCTGGACTCACCATCAAGTCCAGTAACAATTCCATACCACATTGTATCTCGTCCCTCAGCTTCACAACAGCTTGGTCCCATTGACTTAAGAGTGGCTGTTAACCTTCAGTAAACAGGAATGTGAAGGAGCTTTTATTTAAAACTAAATTTTAAGTTAATTAATTAAGTTAATTTTAAACTATTTAAATAACTTTCCACTGTTTCTAAATGTTGCTGATTGTCAGAGACTTTTCAAAACAGTGAGGAAGGCCTTCCTATGGGCAGTCAAGGGATCAGCAGGCTAGACCATGGGGGAGGCCTCAGTTTCCAATGCCTGTGGCCCAACCATACATGGACCATTTCACCTTGCTGAATAGCTGCAGCAATGACACCCATGCAAAGTTGGGAGCCACAATAGTTAACTCCAACTGTGAGAGGACATCACAAGGCTTGTGCCAGGTTGAGTGCAACCTGTCCCAACATTGTAGAATCCGGACACATTGATTCACTTTGGGAATTTAAACCTATATCCCACATAGTATGACCCATGAATTGAGGAATCAATACACTGGCTATACTACAGGACAATTTACAGGGGACATAACACAAGGTAGCACAGCGGTTAATGCCCCTGCCTCACAGCTCCTGGGATCCAGGTTCGATCCTGACCGTGGTGCTGTCAATGCAGAGTTTGCATGTTTTGTCTGTGACTGCATGGGTTTCCTCAGGGTGCTCTGGTTTCCTCCCACATCCCAAAGGTATGCTAGTAGATTAATTGGCTACTGGAAATTACCCCTTAGTGTAGGTTAATGGCAAAAAGAATCAAAGGGAAGTTGATGGACACGTACAAGAGAGAATAAGTTGCAGGAGAGAGGTAGTGGGAACTAATGAGATTCCTCTCCCGGGAACTAGATAGACCCACTGGACCAAATGGTCTCCTATGTTATATAAGATGCTATGAGAATAAGAACACATCAGATTTTCTCTGCAACGTATACCACAGTGGAGAATCCATTGACACCCAAATAATCTAAACACTGCATCTGACGCTGGAGAATCTGTGCACTGGAGACCACGTTTGCTGCAGAATATCTATGCACTATACATTATAATAAATAGAAACAGAAAATGCTGGAAAAACGCAGCGGGCCAGGCAACATCTGTGGAAATAGAAAGAGTCAACACTTCGGGTCTGTGACCCCTCATCAGAACTTGACCTGCAGAGTTATTATAGCATTTTCTCTTATTATTTCAGATTTCCAACACCTATAGTTTGCTTGCTTGACATCATAATGAATAACCTATACAAACTATACCTTTGCATAGAGAATCCATACATTGCATTCTACCTTCATGAAACTGTATGTTCCGTGCAAAGTTGGAAAATCAATGCAATGTAGACCAAACTTAAAATAGATTTCTGTTATCCCTTACTAATTTTGTATTTTTAAAACTTGTCTAGTAAAAGGTGAGAATCCCCTGCAGTGCAAAGACCTTTGAAAAAAGTAATAGTCTGTGGTTTGGATGATTCTCCCCTTAATGGAATGATGTGAAGACTCCAGTGCACCTAATCTGCTGCATCACTTTTATTAGTTAACTGATTCCTATTGTCCAAAACAGTCAATTGTTCCATTTTATTTTGTTTTATTTCTGCTGTCTTTTTTTGGTTTCTTCCACAAAAATCAAATCTGTTCTTTTTGAGCTCAGATATTAAAAGTTGCTCAAATCTTGCATATGATTTGACATTGAATGCTTTAATTAAAATCGTATTTCCATATTTATTTTCATTAGTTATGTGACATATTCCTGGAACTGTTCTTTTACAGGTGACATTTCAATTTTTAAGCAGTGTTTGTCTCCCTCTGCAGGCTGATCTGCAATCTGAGCTGTAGAAATGGTTTGCAGAAAAAAAATGGAATATTTTTCCACTTTTATGTTTTTCTTTCCTTATATTTAATTAGTTATTCAATTCCAAACTCAATTTTATCCTTAAAAGAATTTAATTTTAATTTCCTTCACAAACCCTCAAAATATAAGTGGTCCTTTTTGTTGTGAACCTTTCCAGAGTGGTTATTGTCTTGCTAAGGTCGGGTACCCATAATTGTGCACAATTATATCAAATATCATCGACTTAATCTAACATCAAATATTCCAAGTGCACACTCGGGGTGTGATCAGCCGTAATGAAAATCAGATTTACTGTAGATTTGCAATCACATCCAAATTCTTTTCCTTCTCTCCAACATCTCTACCCTCACTCCGCACATCATTAATGTACTAACTGCTTCATCATTGGCGCTTGTCAGGCTCTCATTCTGGATGAGCAGGTGTTTTATACCAAAGGAGGTAGCCAGGAATCTGTGGAACATCACCGCATTCAGATAGTAGGCTGTCACTCAAACCAATCTTGAAGAGTGTAAAGTCGAGTTTCTTGTCATATGCACAAGTACATGTATGTACAAGGTGCAATGAAAAATTTACTTGCAGCAGCATCACAGGCACATAGCATCATATAAGCAGCATTCATTAGAAAAAACATAAATTAAACATAAATTAAACACAATTTTTACAAGAAAAAACACAATTAGAACAAAAAACAACAAAGTCCATTTTAGTGCAAAGTGATCAATGTGGACTTCATGGTGCTAAACACTAGTGATTATGGTTGTGCCGGTTTGTTCCAGAACCGAATGGTTGAAGGGGAGTTGCTGTTTTTGAACCCAGTGTTGTGGGACTTCAGTCTTCTGTACCTCCTGCCCGATGGTAGTTGCGAGAAGATGGCATGGCCCAGATGGTGGGGATCTTTGATGATGGGTGTTGCCTTCTTAAGGCAACGCCTCCTGTAGATACTGCCAATGGTGGGGAGGGATGTGCCCGTGATGTATTGGACTGAGTCCTCTATTCTCTGCAGCTTCTTACATTCTTGCACATTTGAATTGCCCTACCACAATGCAACCAGTCAGGACACTTTCAATAGTACATCTGTAGAAGTTCGTTGGAGTGTTCGGTGACAAACCTTAAAGTATTCAGCTTTAGAGGGAATTCTATTTACTTTAGTTCACAAGTTGTGGAGAATTTATGCCCAATTAGATAGTACACTGGTTGATTAATAAAAGCTTAAAATGAAAATCAGCCTAATCCCACTTTCGGGGAAACGATGCACAGGCTTTCATGTGGTGTCCCCTGTTAGTGATTCCATAAGCAAATTATCTTTGTTAGACTATTTCCAACACCCATCTACCATCTGCCACTCTTTACTTTTACTTCTCTATATAAAAGAACACCCATTCGGTGACCACACATCTTATTATCTTGTTCCTTTATGCATTACCTCACATTTGTCAGCATAATAATATATCTGCCATAACCACAAATTTAGTTGGTTCAAAATCCATTGAAAGATAATGTCTGTTCTGCCTCAACCAGTTATCAATAGGTATTATGTTTGTGTTCTTCTCCAAATTTTTCTGAATATTGTTTACTACAATATAGTAATAATATTTCTCGGGTTACCCACTGTCTTTGTTCCCCATTCATCATTCTCTGCCTGCTGCTCTCTGAATCAAGTTAACTACTTAGCCATTAATTCCAGGAAATCTCTCCATAGTTAAGAGTTTTACAAATGAGTTAATGAATGGTCTCTGAAGTCCAGGCAGATAAAATTACTGGATTACGTTTATCCACTAGTTGAATTTCCTCTACTAGGATTATGAATGTAGTTTTGCGGCAATTGTTTCTAAAATTATGCAGATTTTTTATTTCCACACTGTTATTTAAACAAATAAAGAATAGAGCAATTTCTTCAAAGTTAACATGGGAATTATAACTTCCTGCTGTAACTTCAGTGGAATATCAGCAGAATTCACAGAAACAAAACATAAAAGATTAAAAATGGCAATTTACGTCATTCCCCCAGTTTTCTAAATTTTTAAAAAAATTTTATTTACAGTGTGGTAACAGGCCCTTCCGGCCCAACAAGTCCGCGCCGCCCATTTTAAACCCATATTAACCTACCTGTACGTCTTTAGAATGCGGGAGGAAACCGGAGCACCCGGAGAAAACCCATGCAGACACGGGAGAACGTACAAATTCCTTACAGACAGTGACGGGAATCGAACCCCGATCGCTGGCGCTGTAATAGCGTCGCGCTAACCGCTATACTACCGTGCCGCCCCTAAATCTTCATCTAAACTTCCATCATTAATGAGAATTTGAGAGAATCCCAGCTGCACCCACATACCTATTACCCATTAATATCAAAAAAACTCTCATCTAATCACAGTTACATACATTGGTTAAGCTGAATAATATTTTTAACATGCTTTCCCTCTGTAAAAAAAAACAAGCCTGTTCAGTAGCCAAGTCTATTCCCACAACTGAAGTGAGATCTTGTGCATTATGTAATCTGGAATTTCAAATCCCTTATTGTAACTGGATTCCACATAGGATTCAACCAAATAACCAAACAGCTTTATTAACGTATCATCACTGGGAGAAATATGTGTTTAAAAAGGACAGTTGAAGCTAGTTTTAAATAACACAATAATAGCTATAAACAAGATTATAACACTTTAAACATTTAGGACCTGTCTAATTGATGAGGTTTCTCAAAATTCTGGCCCATCCTGGTTTGTATCATTAGTGCTGTGATGAGAATTCTTCAACAATGATTATCTACCACCAGCAACCTGTGTGTTGGCCTGGTAGTAGTTGTCTTTGCTTTAAGTCAAACAGTTGTGGGCTTGACCACAAAATTCAGGCAATTATTTGAGGAGATCCATCATTGCAAAGAGTTCTTAAACTGAAGCCATCTGACTTCTTCTATGGATTCAACTGCACTACTTAAGAGAATTCTCCCAGGCCCTCAGAATAGTCATCCTTCAACTGACATTACAGAAGGACATTAATTTGCCATCACAGTACTGCTCGTTATCACAGTCAGTGCGGATCAGTAATAACATCCCCTCCTCTTTGACAATCAACACAGGCACACCTCAAGGATGCGTGCTTAGCCCACTGCTCTACTCTCTCTACAATCATGACTGTGTGGCCAGGCACAGCTCTTACACCATATATAAATTCGCTGATGACACCACTGTTGTTGGCAGAATCTCAGATGACGACGAGGAGGTGAAGGAGTGAGATAGATCGGCTGGTTGAGTGGTGTCGCAACAACAACCTCACACTCAACGTCAGCAAGACCAAGGAATTGATTGTGGACTTTAGGAAGGGGAAATCTGGAGAACACACGGCAGTCCTCATTGAGGGGTCAGTGCATTGTTCAATCACAAAGAAGGCATGCCAGCAGCAGTAATTCTTGACGTTTTGGGTCAAAACCCTGCATCAGGACCTGTTGCAGGGTTTTGGCCCAAAATGCCGGCAATTCCTTTCCCACCACAGATGCTGCTCGACCTGCTGAGTTCCTCCAGCAGACTGTTTGTTGCTTTATGTCAGAGGAAATGGAATCATTAAAGACTAAATGAGTGGTAAATAACATCCTGTGGGCTCAGAGACACCGAAGGAGTGAAGAGAGGAAGAGGAAATGCTTGACTGGCATCATGAGTATATATGTGGAAGTAGATGGGCAGATGTTCAGTTGAAATAATCCACCACTTCCTATGTAACTCATTCCCCTTTGAAGCAGCACCTGTGTGGGAAATGCACATCTTTCTTTTCTAATCTATACAGGGCTCAGAAAGACCTTCTAAGATGTAAGTAATGATTCTTAATCTTGTCAAAGTCTTGCCAGGATGTACGTCTGCATTACAAAAAAGTGTTAAAATTAAGATTTAAATAAGACACCTGGATGCCTAAGTCAATATTTCAATTGCAACTCATTTCATTTTCATCCAGAGGTTGATCCTTTTTATATTGCTTAAGTGTTACATACAGGGGTGACCACTGAAAGATAATTTAAAAGGGAATAAAATGGCTTCAGTTGAAGCAACAGTTTCCAGAGATTGAAGAAATCATGTTCACACGTCTGTGAAAAAAGCAAATTGCGCTGGGAACAAGGAGTTAGTATGGTGCAGCAGTCAGAACCTGTGCACAGCTGTATGTTCTAACACATCATAATTGCCAGAAAAGGGGAACCTCACTCAAAACCAGCAGGTGGTGATAGCAGCTTAAAAACAGCAGTCAGAACCATGATACCAACTGACCGAAATATATCTGTCATGAGGTAAAATAAAATGTCCTTAAAACTGTTCTTTGAAACCACTGACCTGAAAATTTAACTCTGCTCCTTTCTCTGCATATACTGCCTGGCCTGCTGAATATTTCCAGCATTTTGCTTGCATTTCAGTCCTCCAGCTTCTGCAATATTTTGCTTTAGCAACAATACATTTCCTCATCTCTTGATTCGCAGTTCTCATTGAACGTTCTGCCAACCTCACTCATGCAATGTTCCCTTTGCATGCTCCACTTTGTGGCATAAAAACACCCCACTCCAAGCAAATGTGTACATTTTTCTCCTGTAGCTACAGAGAAATGCTGATGTGCTTTGTGGCGATGAACATGCCCAATGGTAGTGTTATATTTTTATTCATCAATGAGATGTTGGTGCTGCTGTTAAGCCAGCATTTACTATCCATTCATAATTGCTCTTCAGCAGGTTGTGATTACCATCCTCAAGAAATGTAGTCCTTGTGGTGAATGTACTCCCACAATGCAGATAGGTAGGAAATTTCTTAATTACTCATCAATTAGGAAATAGTAGCGTATTTCCAAGTCAGGATTTCATTTGATTAGTAGCGAAATAGAAAGATAAAATGTTCCCAAACACCTGCTGCATTTATCTTACTGGGAGATAAGGCTTATGATTTGAGAGATGCTGTCAAAGAGGCGATAAGTTGTTTTGATGAGGCTTTGGTGGGTAGGTTTGGTGCAGTTTATACACATTGCAGCCACAGAATAAGTGGAACAAGTTAATGTTTAGGGTCCTAAACAAGTCAGCTGTTTTGTCCCAAATTGTGTCATATTTCTTCAGCGTTTTTCGAGTTGTGCTCATGCAAGTAAGTGGAGAGTTACCACTCTGATCATGTTAATCACACCTCTAATTTGTACTTTGCAGATAGTGGAAAGGCTATGGAGGATGTCAAGAGATGAACCATTCACTGTAGGATACCCACCTCTGAACTGCTCCTATATCTAGTATAACGTAGCAATTCCAGTGTACATTTCTGAACAGGATTTTGATAATAGAGAATTCAATGGTGGGAATGCCTTTGAACATCTAGCATGGTGGTTGGACTCTCTTTTGTTGGAGGTGGTCAGTGGATGGCATTTATGTGGCACAGATGTTACTTGCTATTTAGCAGCCCAAGGCTGGGTTCTGTTCAGATCTTGTTGCATTCAGGCACACTGCATGTCACCACCTGAGGATTTGCAAGTGGGACTGAACATTGTGCAATCATCAGTGAATATGCTCACTTGAGACTCATGATGGAAAGAAGATCAAGGATGAGGCATGTGAAGATGCTTGGGCCTGAGGAATTTCTTCAGCGATGGCGCAGAGCAGATATGATTATTCTTTAACAACCTCTGCAATAAGTAAAGCCACACTCAATGGATAGCTTCTCCCTTGATTCCCATTCATTCCACTCATATTACTATGTCACATTGGGTCAAATGTAACCTTGATGCTGAGGCAAACCACTCTCATTTCATCAAACTTTTGGAAACACAAGAGACTGCAGATATTGGAATCTGGAGCAAAACACAAGATGCTGGGGGAGCTCAGCGGGTCAGGCAGCATCTAAATGGACAGTCGACGTTTCAGGTCGAGACCCTTCACCTGAACGAGTCCATTTCTCTCCATAGATGCTGCCAGACCCGATGAGTTCCTCCAGTAACTTGCGTGTAACTTATAACTTTTCTCCATGTTTGGACCAAGCCTGAATAGACCAAGCACAAGACTGAGTAACAGTCAGCATGGTTACCAGTAAGCAACTGCCATTTGATAGCACTATACAACACCTTGCTGATGATTGAGGACACACCAATGTTGCAGTCATTAACTAGAATGGATTTGTTCCATTTTTTTGTGGACAGGACCACCTAGAAATTGGATCCATTAGAACTTGCTTTTTAGGTGCAAATCTCAAATAAAATCCACTTCACCCAGGTTTGATTATGACTGCAGTCATTTTCAGATGAAATTATGCTCATTGGGAAACTGGTCTGTTCCCCTCAGTGCATCTGACATTTTTACAGCTCCCTTGCCTGTGATCAGCATGGGAACGAGGTAACATTTGTAAGCTTTTATGTGCTTTCCTGGTAGAAGTTCTAGCTTTTATGTGCTTCCCTAGATCCCATCCTAGTGCATTATTCTGGGTGTAAGCCTCCACAGCACTGCTTATAATATATCTTCATAATTTACTGAGCGGAGCGATTGAGTAATAGTGCTACATGCAGTACATACTTAGCATACCAAAAATGAGTGAAATACAACTTCCGGTCAATCATGCCAGGACAATATTTTGTAAAGTTTATTTAAAAAAAACTGCAGATGCTGGAATTCTGAAACAAAAACAGGAAACATCATGTCGGGCTTGGAATTCCTTGCGATGGGGGTGCAGGGAGACAAAGCTGAGACCTCTACTGACTTCCGAGGAATGGTGGCAGAACCGAAGCGTTGACTGTTTCTCTATCCACAGATGCCGTCTGACCTGATGAATGTTTCCAACATTTTCTGTTTTTGATTCTGTTATGTCTAGTATGTGAATATTGTGTAGCTGTAATGGAATAGCTTTGCTGGAGGCACAGGTAATTCCAGAGCACGAGTTTTCAGCACTCCAAGTCCTATAACTTTTGCTGTATGCTGTGCTCTCAGCCATGGAGCTAAACATCCAAGGACATGCATCCTATCGAAAAGACAGGCAGATGAGCAGAGGGGGAAGGGTGGCCCTTTTGGTAAAAATGAAATTAAATCAATAGCAAGGAGCAATATAGGATCAGAAGATGTAGAATCTTTATGGGTAGAGTGGAGGAACTGCAAAGGTAAAAAGACCCTGATGGGAGTTATATACAGGCCTCCAAATAGCAGTCAGGATGTGGGGTACAAAATATACCAGGAAATAGAAAAGGCATGTGAGAAAGGCAATGTTACTGTGATCATGGAGGACTTCAATATGCAGGTAAACTGGGAAAATCAGGTTGGTAGTGGACCACAAGAAAAGATCTTGTTGCATTCAAGCACGGTACATGTCATCACCTGAGGATTTGCAAGTGGGACTGAATATTGTGCAGTCATCAGTAAACATGCTCACTTGAGACTCATGATGGAACAAAGATTCAGGATGAGGCATCTGAAGATGCTTAGGCCTCAGACACAATCCTGAGGAATTTCTTCAGTGATGGCGCACAGCAGCAATGGCAGGAGTTTCTGGGAGTAATTCGGGAGACACAGCAGAAATTCGACCCAAGGAAGAAGAAGCACACTAAGGGGAGGACAAGGCAACCATAGCGGACAAGAGAAGTCAGGGACAGCATAAAAGCAAAAGGGAAGGCATACAATATGGCAAAGATTGGTGAGAAGGCAGAGGACTGGGAAGTCTTTAAAAGCCGACAGAGGACAACTAAAAAAGCTACAAGGGAGGAGAAGATAAAATACAAGGGTAAACTAGCCAATAATATAAAAGAGGATTCCAAAAGTTTTTTTTAGATACATAGGCTGATGTAACCTTTTTACAGGACAACTATCAGAGGTGGTTGCGATGGTTGTCCCAGGGATTGTCGATATGGTCGGAGGGGGATGATAGTTACACATCCGGCCTGGGGATGCTTTCTATGGGGCATCGATAAAAGTTGGTGAGGGTCAAAGTGGATGTGCCAAATTTCTTTAGCCTCCTGAGGAAGTAGAGGCACCGGTGAGCTTTCTTGACCATGGCATCTATGTTAATAATGTGGTAAATTGGATCAGCAAATTTGCAGATGACACCAAAATTGGGGGCGTAGTGGACAACGAGGAAGGCTATCAAAGCTTGCAAAGTAATCTCAAACAGCTGGGAAAATGGGCTGAAAAATGGCAGATGGAATTTAATGCAGACAATTGTGAGGTGATGCACTGAGGGAGGACAAACCAGGGCAAGACTTACACAGTGAATGGTAGGGCTCTGAGGTGTGTGGTAGAACAAAGGGACCTGGGAATACAGATCCATAGCTCCTTGCAAGTGGTATCACAGGTAGACAGGGTCATAAAGAGAGCTTTTGGCACATTGACCTTCATAAATCAGGGTATTGAGTACAGGAGTTGAGAAGTTATGTTGAAGTTGTACAAGATGTTGGTGAGGCTAAATTTAGAGTATTGTGTGCAGTTCTGGTCACCTACCTACAGGAAAGATATCAATAAGCTTGAAAGAATGCAGAGAAAATTTACACAGATGTTGCTGGGACTTGAGGACCTGAGTTTTCGGGAAAGGTTGAATAGGTTAGGACTCTTAGAAGTAGAGGTCATAGGTTTAGGGTGAAAGGTGAAATATTTAAGAGGAACCTGAGGGGGAACTACTTCACAGAGGGTGGTGTGAGTGTGGAACAAGCTGCCAGTGGAAGTGGTGGATGCGGGTTCAATTATAACGTTTAAGAGAAGTTTGGATAGGTACATGGATGAGAGAGGTATGGAGGGATATGGTCTGGGTGCAGGTAGATGGGACTAGGCAGAAAACCAGGTGGGCATGGTCTAGCTGAGCCAAAGGGCCTGTTTCTGTGCTGTAGTGCTCTATGACTCTATGACTCTATAATGGGTAAAAGAGGGGCAAGAGTGGACATTGGACTGCTTGAAAATGATGTTGGAGAAGTAGTAATGGGGAACAAAGAAATGGCAGAGGAGCTAAATAAGGACTTTGTGTCAGTCTTCACAGTGGAAGACACCAGTAACATGCCAGAAATTCAAGAGAGTCAGGGGGCAGAGGTGAGTGTAGTGGCCATTACTGAGGAGAAGGTGCTGGGGAAGCTGAAAGGCCTGAAGGTGGATAAATCACCCGGACCAGATGAACTATACCCCAGAGATTTGAAAGAGGTAGTTGAAGAGATTGTGGGGGCATTAGTAGTGATCTTTCAAGAATCACTGGAGTCAGGGAGGGTCCCATTGGACTGGAAAACTGCAAATGTGACACCCTTGTTTAAGTAAGGAGGGAGGCAAAAGACAGGAAATTATAGACCAGTTAGCCTGACCTCAGTGGTTGGTAAGATTTTGGAGTCCATTAAAAAGGATGAAATTTCAGAGTACTTGGAATTACATGATAAAATAGGGTGAAGTCAGCATGGTTTTGTTAAGGGGAGATCTTGGCTGACAAATCTGTTGGAATTCTTTGAGAAGGTAACAAGCAGATTAGAGAAAGGAGACAGAGTCGGTGGATGTTATTTATTTGGATTTTCAGAAGGCTTTTGACAGGGTCCACACACAAGGTTCCTAAACAAGGTCAGAGCCCATGGTATCGGAGACAAGGTACCAGCATGGATAGAAGATTGGCTGACTGGCAGAAGTCAGAGAGTGGAGATAAAGGGATCCTTTTCAGGATGGCTGCCAGTGACTAATGGAGTTCTACAGGGGTCAGTGTTTGGATCACAACTTTTCACTTTAATGATCAATGATCTGGATGAAGGAATTGCTGGCATTGTGCAAGCATTGTGGCCAAGCTTACAGACGATACCAAGAAAGGTGGAGGGACAGGTAGTGTCACGGAGGCAGGGAGTCTGCAGAAGGACTTGGATTCAGGTCGGGTGAGTGGGGAAAGTGGCAGATGGAATACAGCGTAGGGAAGTGTGGGGTTATGCACTTTGGTAGGTAGAATAAAGATGCAGACTATTTTCTAAATGGGGAGAGAATTCAGAAATCAGAGGTACAAAGGAACTTAGGAGTCCCAGTTCAGGATCCCCTTAAGGTAAACTTGCAGGTTGAGTCGGTAGTAAGGAAAGTAAATTCATTTCAAGAGGACTAGAACATAAATGCAAGGATGTACTGCTGAAGCTTTATGAGGCATTGGTCAGACCGCATTTGGAATATTGTAAGCAATTTTGGGCCACATATCAATGGAAAGATGTGCTGGCCCTAGAATGGGTCCAGAGGAGGTTCATAAGAATGATCCCAGGAACGAAGGGCTTATCCTATGAGGACTGTTTGATGTCTCTGGGTCTGTACTCTTTCAGTAGGATTAAGGGGGGAGATCTCACTGAAATCTATCAGATACTGAAAGGCTTGGATAGATCAGACATGGAGAGAATGTTTTCATTAGTAGGAGAGTCTAGGATTCAAGGGCACAGCCTCAGAATAAAGGGATGCCCCTTTGAAACTGAGATGAGGAGGAATTTCTTCAGCCAGAGGGTGGTGAAACTGTGGAATTCGTTGCTACAGAGGGCTGTGGAGGCCAAGTCATTGGGCGTATTTAAGGCAGAGATGGATAGGTTTTTGATTGTGAAGGGGGATGAGGGTTATGGGGAGAAGGCAGGAGAATGGGGTACAAAAAAAAATCAGCCATGATTGAATGGCAGAGCAGACTCAATGGGCCGAATGGCCTAATTCTGTTCCTATATCTTACGACCTTATAATTTCTTGGCATCGCATGGAATGAGGCAAATTAGTTGGCTGGCTGGCTTCCCTGCGGCTAAGATCTCAAGAGAAAGCACAGCTGCATCACCCATTGAGCAGGTCTGGTTGCTTGTGAGTGCAAAGGACGAAGGGCTGCATCGTTGAGGAGAGAGATGTTTATGGAGCTTCTTCTTCCTGTAAACTTCTTAACTGTCCTTTACAATTCATGGTTTGATGTAACAAGACTGCAGAGCTTTGATCTGATCAGTTTAATACTCGGATTACTTGGCTCCAATATAGTATTCTGGTTCCACCAGGTAGCTTGCTTATGCAGTAGCTTCCCCAGACACCTAATCTTTAGGCACACCTAATGCTGCTCTTAGCAGCTCTTCTACAACTCTTTGAACTGTGGTTGGTCTGCTGGCTTGATCATAATATTAAAGTGAGAGACATGCTGGGCCATGAAGTTAAAATTTGTGATAGAATACAATTCTGCTCCTACCAATGGTCCAAAGTGGCTCACAAATACCCTTTCCTGAGCTGGTAGATCCATTCTGGATCTATCCTATTTAACATAATGTTAGTACAGACAACATGATGGAGGGTATTCTCTGAGTGAAGGCATTACTTTGCCTTCAAAAGGACTATAAGGTGGTCAGGCTCACCATTACTGACAGATGCACCTTTGACAGCTAGATCAACAATGACAAGGTCAGTTAGGTTTAGGATTTGTGTCAATTCTCTCAGTGCCTGCCACAAACCAGTCTGGCAGGTATTTCCTTCAAAATTCACCAGATTAATCAGTGGTAATGCTCTGGAGCCATTCTTCGTAATGGACGTTGAGGTCCCGTATCCATTCTCTTGCTACTCTCAGCACGTGGTGGTCAACATGGAGGAATGCAAACTTACTGGCTGAGCAAGGATGGCAAAGCATGGGGGAACATCACCACCTCCAAGTGTTGTACCATCCTGGGTTTCAAACGTATTGCTGTTCTTCTACCATTGCTGGGTCAACATCTTGAAACTCCCAAACCAACAGCATTGTGGGATTGCAACAGCTCACTGCCAACTTCTGACAGGAAATTGGGAATGGGCTGATAACACCCACGGCCCATGAGAGAATAAAAGATGATTTTTGGCATCTGGTGTAATTTGCTTATGCATGAAAACAGATTACCACTAACACGTCAGGAAATCAAATGTCTTTTGTAGATACCTAACCAGCAAAAGAGTAGTCAAAGTAGGGATGGTTAGGGGGCATAAGGGAGAGTTTCTTTAGAAGGCAAAGGGCCAAGGTACAAGATGAGAGCTTTTCACCTGCATTCCCAACACCAGAGAATTCTGTTAAAGTAACTGTAAATGAAGAAGCTCTAGTGATAACGAACAGGTCAGAAACGGATAAAGAGGATGCACTTGAAAGATAGGTTGTTCCAAGATAGCAAGGCCAACTGGTTTAAATGGGAGCAACACATACAAAATGCTGGAGGAGCTCAGCAGGTCAGGCAGCATCTACGGAGGGATATGAACAGTCGACGATTTGGGTCAAGACCCTTCATCAGGTGGTTTAAATGGGATGGATCTGAAGATACTGAGGAGGAAAGGGCAGAAATTGCAGATCTGTTTACAATGTTCCCATCTTCCTTATATTGAAGTTGATGCAAAGAGTCTCGAGGGATGAAAACAGCCCTCTTATGGTATTGGTATTGGAATTGGTTTATTATTGTCACGTACCAAGATACACTGAAAAATTTTTGTTTTGCATGTCATTCAGACAGATCATGCCGTACATAATTACATCAAGGTAGTAAAAAGAAAATAGAATGCAGAATATAGTGTTACAGTTACAGAGAAAGTTCAGTGCAAGTGGACAAATAAAGAGCAAGGGCCACGACGAGGTAGATTGGGACGTCGAGAGGGATAAACCCAGCAACCACTGTCCCAGTCAGTCCAACGTCAATGATGGTGAAAGATAGATTGCTGAAATGGACAGGTAGCCAGCAGATGAAGTTTAGTCCTGAGAAGAGAGAAGACACATATTTGGGTATGAAAATTGTGGCGGCAATGCAAATTAAAATATACAATTTTAAAGGGGTTACTGGAATTAAGGAGATCTGGGGAGTATGCACTCAAATCATTGGTGGTGACAGAATAAGATGAGAAGCTATTTATTAATAAAAATAGTGTGGGTTTGCTATCAGAGGATTAAAAAAAATAAGGAAATTAACCTAATTTTAATGAAAACGTGGGAAGGAATCTGCAGGAAAATTGTGTTCAACTCTGGGCACCGTACTTTAGGAAGAATATTAAAGCAGTAAATGTGCTGAAGATATCAGGGATGAGGAATTTCAGCTTTGTGGAGACATAGGAGCAACTGGGACTGTTTTCTTCTGAGTAGTGGTGGTTCAGAGGGGATTTGATAGCAGCGTGCAAATGGCTTTGATAAAGAAGGAGGAACTGTTTCCACTGACAGAAGAGCCAGCAGCCAAAAGACACAGATTTGAGAAAATTGGCAGAGGATTCTGAGCTAACATGAGGATAATTCTGACACAGTGAGTTGTTGTGATCTAGCCTGAAAGGGTGGTGAAGGTAGAATTAAAAGTAATGTTTAGTAGAGAATTGTATAAATGCTGAAAGGGTAAATGTTCATGTGGGTAAGGGAAAGAGCAGTGAAGTGGGACTAATTGAATAGCCTTACCAAAGAGCTGGCAAAGACACAATGGCCAAATGACCTCCTTCAGTGCTGATCTTATGATTCTAAGTTTTCATTTCATGCATCGAACAATACTGAACTATACAAGCAATTCTCATGCACTATTGCCACTTGCTGCTGGCCAATTGTCTGTTGATTTCTTGTTTGTTATGCTTTTACAATTTGTTGCCTCAACCACTTCCTTTCCCAAAAAGAGAGGTTGGGTAGTAGCAACTCAACCTCATACAGTTAGCACTCATCAAAGAGAAACTGCTGCTTACAAAGCAATGCGAAGTACAGAATGAGCTGTTTTTAAGGCCTATTGCAAACAACGCATTCATCTGAGTGGTGCCCTCGTCTCTAACCAGCTTGAAAGAGAATAAGCTGTCAAAGAACTGTAAACAAAGCCTTCAATGCAACAAACCTACAGCTGGATCACTGCAGTGGACAGGTTTGTAATAATTGGCTTCTCCACTCTCAGTTGTCTTTTAATTGCAAGTCAATTCTAAAGAAAGCTTAAAATAACATCCACAACATGTACTGAGTTCATAATTCCACTCATTGTAAAGAAATTGCAGAGAATTTATCCTACTGTAGGTGGTAATTGTACTTCTGCTTTCAAGAAATTGAATGTCCCAGCAAGCCTCTAGCACATGAGTCATATCTGAAATTCACTTCGCAAACTAGGACCAAAGGGCAATAACTGTCACTTTCTTCACTTCTGAAGGTGCAGTAACTTCAATTTTCTCAGACAAAAGAACTAGAATTCTGAAGAATATGCTGTCTTTTTATTACAGTCGCTTAAGAATTGGGATCATTTCGTTATCCAAAAGAACAGATCTTTCTCTGACCAGATATCATTAACTGCCCATCCTTAGGCCAAACTACTTTTTCCAGAGTAGTCCAGTGTGCTGTCTTTCACAGAGATCCCAGCTCCTAGCCCATAGGCATGGACCAGAATACTGCAGTCCAGCACGGAGCCTCTCTAGTGCAAATAGCCTGCTGTGTAACTGAACAGCTCTGACAGTCAGTCAGGTTGTGTCCCCAGGCTGAATGAATGTTAGAGAAATACAAACACCTACAGCAAACCTGGCATGAGCTTCATATTCAGCTATGATTTCCCCAATAGATATATCTCATTAGATTACAGACAGGTCAACTCCTTTAGATTCTACACCTCACATACACACTAGGGGGAATTTACAATGGCCAACTAACCTACCGACCTGCATGTATTTGGAATGTAGCAGGAAAAGAGCACCCAGGGAAAACCCACATGGCCACACAGAGAACATGCAAACTCCACACGGTCAGCAGTGGGGGTCGGGGTTGAGCCTGGTCACTCCAGCTGCACCACTGTGCCATCCTAATTTGTACTATTCAAAGCCAAAGTAACATAAAGCAAATCAGGTCGAGTTTATTGTCATGTGCACAAATACAGTGAGGTACAGGTACAATGAAAAACTTGCTTGCAGCAGAATCACAAGCATGTTGGTACAGACAACAAACTGAATATAAATTATACAATACAGTGAAGAGAGAGAGAGAGAGAGAGAGAGAGAGAGAGAGAAAGACTGTGCAAAAACAAGACTTTAGTGCACTAAAAAAGGCCACCACATGTGCAAATGCTTCATTTCTCAGCCTTCCTATGTACATCATGCACCCCTTTTAGTTTTATGCTACAGTTTCAGATCTACTAAAGACACTGAAGAATCAGCTGTGGGTTCTTGTTTTTGGAGGGAATTTCCAAAAAGTTGGGAATATTCTCACACCCCAAGCAGGACTGGAGAAACAAAGGATTGCAGATGCTGGACTCTAGATGAAAAAACAAGATGCTGGAGGAACTCAGCAGCTCAGGCAGCATCCATGGAGCAAAGCAGGTGGTCAACGTTTCAGGTCAGGACCCTTCTTCAGGTCTGAAGATAGGAAAAGGGGAAGCCCAATATATAGGGGGGATAAACAGAGCAGTGATAGGTGGACAAAAGAGGGGGGGCGGGGTGGGCACAAGGTGGTGATAGGTAGATGCAGGTAAGAGATAGTGATAGGCAGGTGAGGGGGAGGAGGGGAGGGCAGATCCACCAGGGGATGGGTCAAAGGTATGGAGGCAGGTGCCCCATGGGGGGAGGGGAGGAGAGGAAAAGGAAAGAAGAAGAAAAATGGCGAGTTGAGGAAAAGAGAGATAGGCTAGGAAAGGAAACAAAAGGTCAGGGAGGGGGTTGGTTTACTTAAAGTGGGAGAGTTCGATGTTCATGCCATTAGGCTGTAAGGTCCCAAGACGGAAAATGAGGTGTTGATCCTCCAGTTTGCGTTTGGACTTCTCCCGACAGTGGAGGAGGCCGAGGACTGATATATCTGTGATGGAGTTGGGGGGAGGCGCGGGGGGAGGTGGTTGAAGTGACTGGCAACGAGGAGATGCAGATCACGGTTACAGACGGAGCATAGGTATTCTACAAAATGGTCACCTAGTCTGCATTTGGCCTCGCCGATGTAGAGGAAGCCAAACTTGGAGCACCGAATGCAGTAGATGATATTAGGGGAGGTGCAGGTAAATCTCTGCCTCACCCGATCAGGATTGATAGATGTGAAAGGGATAACAGTTGTGCAAAACAGTTCTGATCACTGGATGGAGGGAGTGCAAAAGAAATTGCAATAAGAGTGCCAGAACTGTGAATTTAAACCTACTGGGAAGGTTGAATAGTTGGGCACTCCTTTCTCTTAAAAGGAGAAACCCTAAGTGGGTAGCCACATAGAGGTTTATAAAAGTAAAGAAAGACTTTTGGGCATAGACTGAGGGTTTCGACTTGTAGGGAAAAGTAAAATTAAGGGCCAGCGATACAAGAATGTCACCAAGAAATCAATCTGGATATTCAGATGAAACTTCCTGCCTCAGAGAGAGGTGAGAATGTGATATTAGTACCAAGAGGTGAATATTTAGTAGCATTTAATAGAAAATTAGATAAATAGATGGTTTTAATGGGTTAGATAGGGGAAGGATAAGAGATGAAAGTGGAGGGAAAATGCTGGCTAGGGATGATTGACCTTCGTGGCTTGTTTCTGTGTTGTATTTTCTAATTTGACTTCCTCGTAATGCTGGATTGTGCAGTAGATGAGTGCCAAAAATCAAAACTCCCAGGAGGCTATAATTTAGGTTCCGCCTCATTCCCCATGCAAAAAATACTTTTAAAAAAAAACTATCTAGATTCAGCAATGGAAAAAAATAACTTCACAAACCTCCTTGTCTAATATTGGGTTTCCTGCAAACTTCTGCAGAGAGCTTGAGGGATGCTTTAAATAAAGATGTGTGGTTTCTAAAGACAGTCACACTCTTACTGAAAGCAGTGTGACTGTAGGTGTGATAGTGAAAATGTCCTTCAATAGCTTTGATCTCTATCTCTTGAAACTCTTACCAACAAAAGTCTGTCAGTCTTGAAAATTTTAATTGACCACATTCACAATCTGCTGAGGGTAGGAGTTTCTCTTCGCAAAAAAATTATTTTCTGATAACACTCCTGATGGAACTCTAATTTTGTGTCCCATCAGGAGAAATAGTTTCTCTCTATCTTTCTCATTAAACAACTTTTTAAACATTAAATCACCTGTTTCGGGAAGACATATCCAGGGAAAGAAGGAGTTTGGCCAGGACTTTTGCCCAGTACAGATCCTTCCCAGTTTACAAATGCCCAATTTATGTACAGCCCGTTCATATGATTGAGTGTTTGGGAGACCGGCGGGAGGGATCCTCTGGCTGCTGCAGGACTGCAGGCACCTTTTGCCTTGTGGGAACTCAGTTCACAGTTGTACTTCCGAATTGTGAGCTGTTTGGGTTACAAACAATTCTCAGGAACAGAACCCTGCTGTAACCTGGGGAGGACATGTTACCAGTAAGTTTAGATGGATCAGTTTTGATTTGCATCAAGTCCTTTGCTCCACAAGGGAGAGTTGCAAACTTTGGTCATATTTCTGATCAGCCTTTCCTTACTCCTGGGTCCCTCAGTTGACATGTACACCATTCAGCCATACTCATGCAAATGTTCCCATCCTGTGCTTAAAGATCAGGTTAATACCAACCTTTTTCTTAAACATTTACTGATGTACCAGAAAACACTCCTGTTTTGGAGCCACTATCACAAAGTTGATCCACGTCCACTATCTATAAAATGCACAGGAATACTTATCACATTTACTTCAACAATTCCCTAAATTCCATTATCTCAATCACTGATTAGGATCCATCACTTTGGGCATTTGAAGGCACTAAGGAATTTCATTAGCACAACTATTACATGGACTGTTTGTGTGACTCGATCAATCACCTTCTCAGGGTATTTAGAGATGAGCAATGAGAAAACACCACCTAAATTCAGAGAACAATGGAACCATACAGTTTCCTTTCACTAAGAGGAAGGATAGGAAAATAGTTTCCAACTCCCTGCTGTTACAAGATAAATGACTTCAAATGGTGACATTGCAACCTTTTATTACTCTTCATCTTACATTTCTTCCCGTCTTAGGGAAAACAAATCATTCCCACTAAAATGGTTGCCATAACCAGGAATCCAATCCATACTCTCATTATCGATCTTCAGAATAGTTTACATTCTGATGACATCTTACAAAAGCAAATTATTGTGCATGTTGAAGTAGTTGTATGAAATTACATCATCAAGATGACCAAACAGATATTTCTGCACAGCCTCAGAATGTCCCACAGACTTTACACCAAATTAAGTCCTTTCTTGAACTGTAAACACTCTTGCAATATAATGGAACATCTAATTTTTACACATTCCCCATAAACAAAAATGAGATGATGCAATTTAATGGGGTAAAATTCTACCTAGGCTCCATTCCCAAATTGTGCAATGTTGTTATAGTTGTGAACAGAACTCAGCTTCTGAATTTTGGTCCCATTGACTTCAACCACATTTTTCTATTTTCTTATTTGCCTGTCCCTCAGGATTGAGGATGACTTGCTTCCATTCTGCTTCTGAGGCTAATGTGGGAATCACAGACACTTCCACAGATGGACCAGGTAATGGCTGACTATGCAACTTGTGAGGTGCTGTACTCTTTTTTTCCCACTTACACAGGGCCTCTGTGTGTTCCCAATGCATGTCCTTGAGGTTCTCAATATCAGTCCAAATGCTCCTCCATTCTGAGCAGTCACGGGACAGAGATTTCCAAGAGTCAGTTGGGATGTTGCATTTCTTCAAGTAGGCTTCAAGCATATCCTGGAATCTTTTCCCTTGTTCACCTGGTAAATTCTTCCCATGACAGAGCTCAGAATCTACGTTAAGATATAGGTGAAAATCAACTTCAGCTTTTTTTAAACATCTATCCACATTATAATTGCAACCAGCCATCCAAATGCACATGAACCCCTTGTGAGCAGCATAATTCAAATTCCCTCACTGCAATTTGATCTGCACCTTTTGAGCCTCTTTTGTACGATGCCAAATCCTGCTCCTGGCCAACGTCAATGGAGATTTTATTCACCATTAAAGTCTCAATAGACAACATAGGAAAGGTTAAAAGTTGAGCTGTGTCAATGCATGTGTGCTTTTAAACATTTTCTATTTTAAACGTGATCATTTTCTTGAGTTTATGGTCCCTGGAGGGAAAACAATACTCAGTAGAGCAAAACTTATTTGTTGTTCAGAGATCTGTTTGCAGTGATATAATGCAGGCCTCAGAATTATATAAACAGAATCTACTATGAATTAATTTGGTGTGCAAGTTACTGATTTCATCAAAAATGTTCAATCTCTATGGACAGTCTTTATAATCATTTAAATGTGTAATCTTTACTTCAGTAGAACCATAAACAAGTTGAAGTACTTGATTGATGTACGAAGTTTTACCTAAAATGTTAGAGGACAGTTGTTAATAAAAGCTGCTCACAGATGATTGTATAAATGATTTTAAAAATAAACTGTTGTAGTATGAAGGGTGATTTGGTTACAATTGGGAATAAGCAAAATTTCAGGGTAAGTTGTCGCTTCTAGTTATAATATTACTATTATCAGATAGAAGAGCACTTATCCAAGGGCTTCAGTGAAGCTACATAGAAACGTATATGCACTACTGGGGAGTTTATTCCGCAATGCCCTTGAAGCATACCATTGGGCAAATTCTCTGGTCTTGCCCCTTCTTCCTTCCTATCATTCTTAATCAAGAAAAGCCCAAATACAAAATTTTAATTCATCAATTTGTAAACAAAAAGCAATCAAATCACCGCCACTCGGTATACTCCATCAGACTTATTTTAAAATCCATGATTGCATCAATAATGCGTGCCTGATTATTGTTTTGCTCGCATTTTGTACAATGCTTTATATTAAAACAAAGCACTTCAAACTGATTCATTTGAAGTTGAAAAGAGTGAAATGATTCTCTGAAATAGATGAGTATCATTCCAGATAAGGAGTTAACTGTTAAAAATATGAGGTATTCTTTGTCAGAATTACACTTTCAGCACTGCATTATGCTATGATCAGGTAAAATAGACACAGTCCTTGATTAAGGTTAAAAGTTAGATTACTTGGGAAGTTTCAAAAGGATGCAATGCTCAGACAAGTGAAACTGTCTCCTTGAAGCCTCTCAGTTTCTGAATTATCAATTTATATCTTTGCACTGCTATAACATTAAATTTTTTTCATCAATATTAGTGATGGCACATAAGTCTGCAGTACTAAAACTGAAAAATATAGTCATTTTCAACAAATTTTGATACTGGTTACAATTAATCACAAGGTGAGCTCATAGGTGAATATTTACTTAAAAACTGAACACTGCAGGAGTACAATAGACACTCAATGCACTGCATCGAGATGCAATGATGGCTTCAGGGCAAGAAAATGTTCCAACAAATCACGTATGCAAGATTAGGGTAACTTGTTTCAATCAAGTAAATTGTAAATTGTTATATCAAATGTCCTTGACCAATGAGCAGATTTCCTGTGCTGTGGGTATACCACAGGAGCAGAAGTCGATAGTTTTCTCAGGGTGTCAAATGTGTGTTTTGCTCAACCGGAACAGTGTACTCTTGCTGAACTACCGGCTGTGACAGTGTTTAGGAAGGGTCACAAAATTTGATAAGGAAATGCAGTTTTGGTACAGTGGCAAAGATAAGATCCTAACTACTTTGCATATTAATCTCTGCATTCAGAAACCTAAAACTGAAGAAATTCGAGAATTAAACCACTGGTGTTTACAACCCCAACACTGGAATGCAAAGATAAGCAGAATAACAAACCTTGAGGCAGTGAATTTTAAATCCCTTAAAATATCCTACACTGTAAGCATTTATTAAGGTTTACGAGTCCTTGGTGTTACAGCAAAACATAAATGAAGCTATGTTGTAGCAGGTGCCGGAGTTGAATCACTGTGCCCACTTTTTTGAAAACAGACATTTGCAAGGAAACAAGATGATTAAAGGTCTGAGATATTTTACTGCATTATCCTTTGGCATTGGGAAAGCAATTTAACAATTTGATTGCACATGAAGGAACCTTGGTTACACACAGAATGTACTGTGTCACATTCAATTGATGTATATGAACAATAGATTTTTGCTCCACTGAGTTACACCATTCACTTAGAGTTATAGAATTGCTGTGGCACAGAGGTAGTCAGTCAGCCCATCAAGTCCATGCTTGTAGTGCATGTTATTTTGTCCAATTGACCCATTCTTTCCATAAGCCTTTTAAACGACTTCCCCTCACATCCATTCAATTCCCTATGAAAATCCCTGATTGACTTTGTGAAAAATCCACAAAGTGTCAATAAGTTCACTGCATACAATTCAGTTCTGTATTCAGCTTTGTATACAATCCAGACTAATATTTGTCATTGTCAAGGATATTTGGCAATGAGTGCACTTAATATCAATGAAGATGATCGATTCATCACATAAACTAGTAAATCTCTCACAACACCACTCATAAATTGCTCAGGATACAGAGAGAGTGGTGAAATAACCAGAGGCAAAGTGGAGACTTACAAAGGAAGCCACCGTGAATGGGGGCTGGAGCAAGAATGACTACCTGAGTGACGCAAGCACAGGTTGCTTTCCTGTTACTAGGGAATAAAGAAAGCCTTACATTCGCAGAGACCATCTCTCAACCTCTTATATGTCCCCAAACATTTTGCAGCTGAATAATTATTTATTATGTACAGTTACTGTTGAAGAGCAACAAACCACAAGCAGAAACATTATAAATAACCAGGGCAACTGCTGTAACTCTGGGTTGAGGGATAAATGTTTGCCAGGACACCAGAGAAGACTCTCCAGTTCTTCTTTTGAATAGTGCAATGGAATCTTTGTATTCTACTGAGAAGACAGACATGGCCTCAGTTTAACGTGTCATTCAAAAGATGTCCTCCCCTGGTATTGCAGTGTATTGTCAGTCTAGCTTTTATGTTCAAGAGCTGAGCAAGATGTGAACCAAGGACCTTCTGAGTAGAGGCAAGGAAACTATCAGTAGAGACGAAGCAGTCATCAAGAGCCAGAATCTCATGTGGGCACAGCAGAACCAAGATCACTGATTGAAAGCAAGTTATTTACCTCTTTAAGAGTTATTAACTTCTTTAAGAGTTGCAAATTGCAGTTGCAAGCAAATGGCTGCCAAATTTAAAGTATAGTAAATTTACTAACTAAAGTAATTCAAACTACCTTTTACCTCAGACCAGTTTGTGAAAAAAATTATTAGGATCTAATTTAATTGATATACAGTATTTGTAGCATCGGAAAAGAAGAAAAAGTATTCAGTTTATTACGTTTTCATCTACTGATTTTCTCAACAGATATATAAATGACTCCATTTAAAATGACTAATTATTGGTCTTAATTCCCCCTTCACTGACTATTCCTAATGGGATTGAGAACCTGATGGTTGTGATTTTGGGTTAGCCACTTAGGGATTCAAATTCACCTGTGTGAAATTGAGATGTTAAATTTGCAGACTATGAACAGTAGATACTAGCTATGAAAGCTATTGATTTTGTAAAAACTCAACTGTTCTCAAGTATGACAGCCTGTTACCTGGTTCAGAACCTGGTTACCTGGTTGACTTTTAATTCCCACAGAATGGTAAGAATGAGTGCCGAATCATAAGAATAAAATAAGACTTTCTGTATTAGGTATATCTGGCTGATGAATTCACATTCCCACTTCCCCATCCCATATATGGCATTTTTCAGAAGAGATGTTAAACTAAAGCACTGCCTGTCTTTTCCAGGTGGGCTTAAAAGAACATATGGCATTATCTGAGGAAGTACAGGGGTCACATGGTAAATATCTTATCCTTGTTCAGATGATCACAGAGTGTTCGCATCACACAATAATGCAGGACAGAAGGAGGTGATGCCAGCTCTTTGATAAAGCTATCTAATTCACGTATCTTTCCTGCTTTTTGCCATGGCACAAAGGCTGATATCCCTTCACATATTTATCCATCTTTACTGTGAATTTTACATTTGAATCTACTTTCACCATTTTCATTTTAAATCACAACAACGTGTAAAGAAGTGAATTCCTGGTTCTTCCATCAGTCACCTTAAATCTGTTCTTTCTGTTAACTGCCCCTTCTCCCATTAGAAACTCTCAATATTCAATCCATCAAAGCCAATGACAAATCTAATCCAGCTAATTAACATCAACTAATCTACTTCCAATCAAGAACAAAATTATGGATGGCATTACCAATAGTGCTACCAAGTGGCACTTACTCCCCAGTTATCTACTCATCAATGTCAAGTTGGGGTTTCGCCAGGGTTACTTGGTTCCAGACTTCATTGCAGCCATAAACATGGATGAAAAGCTGAACTCTAGACCTGAGGCGAGAATGACAGCCTTTGGCATCAAAGTACACCAGTAAAACCTAAGTCAATGGACATCAAGGGAAAAATACTCCAGTGGCTGGAGTCATACCTCACAAATAGAATGTGGCTGTAGTCATTGGAGATCAATCACCCCAGCCTCAGGGCATCACTGTGAGAATTCCTCAGGGCAGTGTCCAAGGCCTGATGATCTTCAGCTGCTTTGTCAATCACCTTCCTTCCATGATAAGGTCAGAAGTGGAGACACTCGCTGATGACGTACAATGTTCAATTCCATTCATAACTCCCCAGCAAATGAATCAGCCATGCCTACATGCAGCAAGGCCAAGACAACATTCATATATATGCTGATAAATGACAAATAACATTCACACCATGAAAAGGTCAGCCAACGACCATCTCTAGCGAGAGAGTCTAACCTTGACATTTAATGACATTACCATTACCAAGGCCCCCACCATCAATATCCTGGAACTTACCATTGACCAAAACCTCAACTGCACCAGCCACGTCAGTATAACGGCTGCAAGAGCAGGTCAGAGGCAGCATATCCTGCAGCAATTGACTCACTTCCTGACAACCCAAGGCCCTTCCACTATCTACAAGGCACAAGTCTGGAGTGCGTTGGAATACCCTCCATTTGCCTGGATAGATGCAATGCAATGCCACAACTCTCGAAAAGCTCGACACCATCTAGGACAAAGCAGCTGGCTTGATTGGCACTCCTTCAAGCACTTAATCATTTATTCCTTCCACCATCAGTGCACAGTGCAATGTAGGTACTCGCCCAGGCCACTGCAACAGAAGTTCCTAAATCTGTGACCTCTGAGCAAGGTCAGTAGGTGCATGAGAACACCACCACTTTCAGGATCCCCTTCAAGTCATGCACCATCCTCACTTGGAAATAAATCACCAATCTTTCATTGCTGTTGAGTCTAAATCCTATAACTCCCTTCTCAATAGCATTGAAGCAATTCCTTCACCAGAAGAACTATAGCAGTTTAAGAAAACAGCTCACTACTGCCTTCTCAAGGGGAAAATGGAGATTGGCACTAAATGCGGGCCTTGCCAGTGATGTCCAGATCTCAAACATAAGAAATTTGATGGAGGTTTTCTTTACTTAAGTTCACAGCTCTGAGGAGACCAGCAGCAGTTTCTTCAGTTTTTTTGTGGTCATTCATCCTTGGTACCATTCTGGTAAAACATAAACAGAAAATTCAGGAAATACTCAGTAAGTCAGGCAGCATCTGTGGCGACAGAAGCAGGATTAACATTTTAGGTTGATGACAGTTCCTCAGAGCTGGTCAGCATTTTCTGCTATCATTCCAGATGTCCTTCATCTATAATTTTTTTTGCCTTGCTTTTCTGGTGAATTTCTTCACTGCCTTCACTCTTCGGCAGCCTTACTGTGCTGTCCAGAATTTAACACAAAATAAGTCCAGTTGAGGGATTTATTTTCATAGATTCAAAGAGTCACACAGGTTGGAAACAGGCCCTTCAGCCCAAACTCGTCAATACTGACCAAGATGCTTATCTACGCTAATTCATTTGCCTGCATTTGGCCCACTTCCCTCTAAACCTTTTCTATACATGTACCTGTCCAAGTGATTTTTAAACATTGTAATTGTACCCACCTCTATCATTTCCTCTGGCAGCTCATTCCAAATACCACTACTCTCTGTGTGGAAAACCTATCCCTCAAATCCTCTTGAAAACTTTCCCCTCTCACACTAAACCTATGTTGTCTAGTTTTAGACTCCCCCACCATGGGAAAAAGAGTATGACTATCTACCCTATCTATGCTCCCATAGTTTTAAAAACCTTGATAAAGGTCACCCATCAGCCTCCTTTGCTCTAGGGTAAACAGTCCCAGCCTACCCAATCTCTCCTTGTAGCTCAAGCCCCGTGATCCAGGCACATTCCTTTGAATCTTTTCTGCACCCTCTTTAGCTTAATCACACCCCGTCTACAGTATGGCAACCAGAACTGCACACAATACTGCAACTGTGGCCTAACCAACAATTTGTACAACTGTAACATGATATCCCAACTCAATGCCTCAGCCAATAAAGGCATACCATGTCGCACCATTATGGATAATTAGTGTTTCTTGAGTTTGATTCCTTTTATTTTCAAAAACAACTTTCCCAAATTATCCTGCCATTGGTTATTTTAAGTCAATCCTCTTTATGGAACATTGGTGTGTGGAAAAAGAATGCATTAATTCCCACATTTCTAATGTGACTTAATTTCAGGAATACTTAATCAGGGCAATCAGATTTTGGGGTGGGCTGGTGTGGGAGTGAATTGGGGAGTAAAAATTCGGAGGAATGAAGTGCAGAAATGATGAAAAGGACAATAGTGCATTTTACAATATAAAATATTCATTGTTTCACTCTCCACAGAAGCTGTCCGACCAGGATAGTATTCCCACTATTTCTAACTTCCTCCGGTATGCAACCACTTCCATTTTAAACATTACCTCCAATGTAGCAAATACATCCTAATTCACAGAAGCATTGTCAAACAAAACAAAAATCCGCAATATTATGCTTAAAAATAAATTTGAAGTGGCATAAGAAAGGTAAGTATAATTGCTGATCTTTATTTCTGTTGGATGACTACCTCCAACTCACCACAAGTGTCCCACTGGCAACACCGACACTGTCAGATTCGCGGGGGGACACCTTACGTCATTACGTTGAGAGGGGGCGGATTCATAAATTGCATCTACGCGCAGCAGAGGGACAGCCGTCTCGACCAATGGGAGGCGGAGGTGGGCGGGCGGCTGGCGTAGAATGTGTGAAGTGATACAGTGTCTCGGTGACAGCCAGTGTTACTGTAGCGAGAGGTGGTGGAGCGTCGCTCGGAGCCCTCAGCTGGCGGGGGCTTGCTTTGCAACCCAGTTAATATATGGTACATTTAATAACAGCCCTAAGGGAAAAAAAGGCCAGCTTGTCTCCCCCCTCCCCCCCTCCAAGAAGGTCAGGATGTCGGTTGCCGGCTTGAAGAAGCAATTCCATAAAGCCAGTCAGGTAGGAGACGCCCCACAATACAAGTACCAGTCTGCTGGCACAGCTGAAGGGGATAGTGGAACGCTCCTTTAATGGCACTGGACCCAATAACGGTAGCCACAGGTTATGCATAGATGTGGTGCTGAATAGCTGCGCCCTCCTCTGGGTCGTGCATAATACCAAAAAAATGCAGACATTTACTTCGCAGAGAAGTTAATTTTCATCTAAATTGCAAATGACTTTTAATATCTTTGTAAATCGATATAGCCCCCCACGTGATAATTCACATACAGGTTCTGCGCTGCTTTTTTTTCCTAACCATGATCCATATTTAATTACGGGTTTAAGTTAAGAAGCATTACCTCAAACTGAGTGATCGCAATGTGTTAACTAGCCTTTGGTGGCGAGCAACCCTGAGAGACTGGGCCTATTTGGCTGTTATTCATTTCGCCGGGGTGGTTTTTTACTGCTCCACTGGGCTGATCTTGGATCTGGCGTACATTACATGTAAATGCCCACGTCCCTTCGGAACTCCTCTTGTGTACATTGTGCCGGGGGCAATATTAAACCTTATTTCTGCATGTAGTATGGTAGTCTATGCAGTCTGAAAGTGCAGTTTTGAAATGTAACGTTTGTATACCCATCTGGTGTTTAGTAATATTACATTAGTTGTGAAGCTCAGCGCATAGCTCATCGTGATTTAGGAATACCATTAATGGTAGCGAGGTCATGCACATCTCATGTGCTGATAAATGTGCTGTATTGAACGGTTGCCTTGGGTAGTAGACAATGATTTGTTCCTCAGTTGTCGCAGTGATGATATACGTTATGTTTCCTTGTTTCAGTGGATGGACATTATGGCATGGAGGCCAGCAAAAAAATACACAACTTAAAAGCTGAAAACAGACCGAGAAATAAACCTTACACATGCGGGACGGGTCCAAACTGCCAACCGGAGCTCCTCTGGTTATAGTTGGGGCTAATTGAGCTTTTTCCTGTAATTTTAGATCATGAAATTGCCCGCAAACACTCTAATGTGCGCTGTAGCTTTTGCGTTATGTTTTGACGATTTCAATAATTAAAGCAGAGTACGTCGCCAGCTATCTGAAGTAGGCTCGTATAACATTACGGGCTGAAAAGCAAAACTAATTAAAAGAGTGGATAGGGAATTTTTAAACAGGGAGAATTATATTGGTGTCAACAGTATGATACATAAACCATCACGAGCATTGATCACAGCCAGGGCATGTTCTGATATTCTATAATGACCATGTCAGAAATGCTCTGATACACAAGTTGTTGTCACTCGTTTGATTTTGTTTAATCCGAAAGGGGTTCTCTTTTACAAAGGTTATCTTTTTATTGGAAAAATATAATTAGTTTGCAATACGTTTTCGCTATAAACAGATGAATGGTTAGCATTGAGATACTAGTACTTCAGTTCAAGGGCAGTGAGATATTGGAGTTTTAATTTGCATTCCTGAACACTGCTACAAGTAACTAATGAGAAAATAAATTAGCAGAAAAATGGAAACAAGAAGAAATGGAATGAGCAAAAGCTGTCAAACCCTTTCCTTTCATTCTACATTGGACAATCTACATTGTCAGTTTAATTGCCTGTGACAACATCCCTACCCAAATGCTGTCCCATCCCAAACAATAAATTAACATATTTACTATTCTTTCATTCCTGTTATTTAACACAATCTTGCTGTCCTCCAGAATGTTCCTTGCTCCATGGAAGTATTCAGCAAAGTAGCCGCCTACCTGCAAAACAGGTTTCCCCATGTCAAAGACTGTGAGCAGGTGCATGGGAACATAACCTACAGGTTACATAGGACACTGACTTGGAAACGCAGTGCTGGGCCTCCATCACCGCTGGGTCGAAACCTTGGAACTCTGTCCCAACAGAAGGACTCCCTGCTTGAGGAAGGCAACTTGCCACCACCTCCTCAAGGACAAATAAGGAAGGACAACAAAGCAGGCCTTGCCAGCAACATCTATGTCTTGAAAAATGAATAATTAAAAAAATGAATTATTTGAAGTTGGAAGAAGTGCAGGTAAATTGTAAGGAGTGTTTTGGGCCAGAACGATGTGGGAATGAGTTCAGATCGACAAGCTACCACAACATTGGATTGAACTCTGTAGCATTACAAGTATAAGATGATCAGAAGACAGCCATTCAGTCCATCAGGTCAATGCTGCCTCCTAGGGGAACAGCCCTATTGCCCTCATTCCCTCTCCTTATTTCCCTGTGCCCCTGCAGTTTATTCTGTCTCACATATTTACATTGCACAATAACAGGTCAGTTGGTCCAATTAGCCCCAGCTGTGTGCTTCACTTGAATTCCACCCCCCCCCCCCACCCACCCACCCAATCTTTCCTCATCTAAATCAACCAGCCTAGCCCTTTATTCTTGTCCAGCTTTCCCTCATATATGTCTACACTCCATCTTAACTGCTCTCTGTGCTTCTGAGTTCCATATTCTCAACAATCTTTGCATTTCTTCTGAATTTCCAGAAGGATTTCTTGGTGAATATATTTTATTCACAGTCTCTGGTCGTGCTTTTCCCCACATGTGGGAACATTCTCTGTATCCTCAACCAAAACGTTAAATAATTATAAAAAATTCTATTAGGTTACCCCCTCAGCTTTCTTTTCTCATAATGCCTGTTACTATCCTTATGTTCTCTACACCTCTGTGCGGTTATATTAGTCTTATAATACGGCAACCAGAACTGTAAGCAATACTCCAAGTGTGGTCTAACCGAAGTTCAATACCAGTTCAGAATAACTTCGCTGCTTTTCAATTCAATCCCTCTATAAATAATCTATGCTGCTTGGTTTGCATTTTCTAATAGCCTTGCTAACTTGTGGTGCAACCTTTATTATTGGTGTATTTGTACTCTGAGACCCCCTTTGTTTCACTACCCCCACCTATGCTTGCACCTTATGACTGATGTAGAGCAACTGGAGGAACTCAGCAGGTCATGCAGCATCAGTCAGGGGTGTGTGAGGTAAGGAATAACACAGGAGGTAAGGGTTACCAGAACTTTGAAAATTCAGTGTTCTTACCATTGGGTTGCAGATCAAACGGATGAAATGTGAGGTATCGTTCTTCTGGTTTGCTTGGGCCTCACCCTGAGCAGGGGAGAAGGACGAGGATGGACAGGTCGGTGTGGCAGTGGGAAGGAGAGTTGAAATGGTGTGCAACTGGGAGCTCGGGATGGCCACTACAGACAGAGCTCAGGTACTCTGCACCAGACAGTACAGAAAGCCAAGGACCTGCACGTTCTGGGCCTTCTACCTCATCAGGGTGAGGCAGAGGGCTGTATTGTTGTTAGATGTTTAATATAGGCCATCTTTCCTTACGACATACAAGGAGACCATATCAGTGCATCAAGTCTATTCTGGCTCACAGAGCAATCTCGTTCCCTACCAATTTTCCCTGTAACCTAATCTCCCCACATTCCTTTCAACTTCCCCTGGATTCTACCATTCACCTACAGACATGGTCAATTTACAGTGACCTAGCAATATAAGGAGGTGAATGAGAAAATCTGTAGCTAAGTTGCAGAAACTGTTAAAACTATGGAGATTGGTAAATTGGTTTATTATTATCACATGTACTGAGGTACAGTGAAAAACTTTGTTTTGCATGCCATCCATACAATCATTTCATTACAACAGTGCATTGAGGTAGTACAAGGAAAAATAATAACAGACTGTAGAATAAAGTGTTACAGTTACAGAGAAAGTGCAGCCAGACCATAAGGTGCAAAGCTATAGCGAGGTAGATTGTGAGATCGAGTCCATCTTATCGTACTAGGGGACCATTCAATAGTCTTATAACAGCAGGATAGAAGCTGTCCTTTAGCCTGGTGGTATGTACTTTCAGGCTTTTGTATCTTCTGCCCGATGGGAAGGGGGAAGAAGAGAGAATGCCTGGGGTGGGAGGGGTCTTTGATTATGCTGGCTGCTTTACTGAGGCAGTGAGAAGTAAAGACTGAGTCCATGGAGGAGAGGCTGGCTTCCATGATGTGGTGAGCTGTGCCCACAGCTCTCTGCAGTTTCTTGCGGTCTTGGGCTGAGCAGTTGCCATACCGAGCCATGATGCATCCGGATAGGATGCTTTCTATGGTGCATTGAAACAAAGTGAGGGTCAGAGAGGGCATGCCAAATTTCTTTAGCCTCCTAAGGAAGTAGAGGCACTGGAGCTTGCTCTTGGCCATAGCGTCTACGTGGTTGGACAAGGACAGGCTATTGGTGATGTTCACTCCTAGGAACTTGAAGCTTTCAAGCCTCTTGACCTCAGCATCATTGATGTAAACAGGAGCATGTGCACCACCCCGCCTTCCTGAAGTCAATGACCAGCTCTTTTGCCGACAATGAAGGAAAAAGTTGTTGTCATTACACCATGCCACTAGATAATGTAGATATCTAGATAATCTTCATTTAGATTGGGATGGGGTTAGAGTAAAGTGAAAATAAGAAAGGAATTCCTGAAATGTGTGGAAATGATCAGTATGTTTCCCAGCCCAACACACAAGGAATCGGGGCTGGATTGAGCTCTTGGGAGAACGTGGGAAAGTAGAGCAAGGGGAAATCCTTTGGGAAAGAGTGATCGTAATGGTGTGGGGTTTAATGTTGTCATGATAAAGGACAAATAATTGAGAGAATTAATTACTATGAATTTAAAATAGATTTGGCCTAGGTACATTGGAATCAAAGACTGGTAGGGGAAAATGGTAATTGAGTATAAGAAGATCAGACTGGAAATATTTCCACGAGAGGAGAGAGAATTTGAACTCCTTGGATTCTGAGAGATATGGACACTGAACTGAAATAGAATGAAATTTATGATTATTGTGAGATTCATAATATGGTTGGAAGTCAAGCCAAATACCGCAAGTATAGAGACAAAGTGGGAAAGAGTGACCATGACGATAGATTAGGGTTGAACAGAAAGGAGAACCCAAATGCCTTTTATAAACATGCAGATAGGCAGGACCAAAAAGGAGTTTGTTTTGTGGAGGCAGATAAAATCGCTGAGATTGTAAATCATTACTGTGTATCTGTTTCACAAAGGAAGAGGATGCAGCTAATATTATTTCAAAAGGAAGAGGCAGTGAAGCTGTCTTTTTTGAAATGTCTTGCAAACTGGTGTCCTTGACATTCAATCCAGTCATAGCCTCCTGGAATACAAAGTGGAGAAATAACATGCTTCCTGTATGTCCAACCCAATCCTGAACACTTCTAATCTTTCCCCATGCAAACTTGATTGTTACCATAAGTATAACAACACTATTGATGTTTTTGAAAACAAAGCACCAAATATTGATCAAGAATAGACATCATGTGCAGTATAACTAAACAACTCATCCCAACCTGGATACATTGCTGAGCTGGCATGGCACAGCTGTACCCCAGTACTTGTGTACAGCAGCTATTGTGTGCTTACATTCAACTGAAATAGATGCAATGCTGAATAATTCTTTAAAGCCATATTCCATTGATATATCTATAAAGGCAGCTTTAGTTTTTATCTGACTCTGAAATTCTGACTCATTGTTGGTAGTGAATGCCAAGACCTGGTTAGAGCAACTTCTTCCCTCTCTGAACCCCTTTGGCTCATTTGAGAGGGTGTCTCCTGGTCTAATTTTTTTTATTGAGTTAAGGATAAGCACTCAAAAATGTAGTAGGTTATGGACAAATTATCTACGGTGAGGCTTGTAGGATAGTAGTACAATAGTTTGAGAAGTTGGCTGAATTCAAAGTAGGAAAGTTAGGTGGGTGCTGAGAGAAGCAAGGCTGGAAATTGTGGAGCTCCTTCCTACAGTGTTTCAATGTTTGCTGAGAGAATGGGAGAACTGCAGATATTCAAAATGTGGGAGAAAGGTATAAGCCCACCATCTCAAAGACTAATTGGCCTCATGAGAAAAATAATCAGACAATAGTCTGGGCAAATTATTTCATACTGAGGAAAAATACTGGTATTTGTATTGGTTTATTATTGTCACTTGTACCGAGGTACAGTGAAAAACTTGTCTTGCATACAGATCGTACAGGTCAATTCATTACACAGTGCAGTTACATTGGGTTAGTACAGAGTGCATTGACGTAGTACAGGTGAAAACAATAACAGTACAGAGTAAAGTGTCACAGCTACAGAGAAAGTGCAGTGCAATAAGGTGCAAGGTCACAACAAGGTAGATCGTGAGGTCATAGTCCATCTCATCGTATAAGGGAACCTATGATCTATCAACTTTGCTAGATGTATATAATGTTTGACTAACTTGATTTTTTTGATGAAGTAACAGATAGGGTTAATAAGGGTTGTGTTGTTGACGCTGTGTTTGAGGACTTTCAAACATTTTTTGGTAAAGAACCAAATAATATAATTCAACAAGATTCAAAACACATGAGAATAAAAGAACAGTGGCAACTTGTTTTCAAAACCAACTAAGTAACAGAAGGCAGTGATTAGCGTGAAAGGTCATTTGTCAGACAGAAGAGATGTATACAATGGTGTTGCCCAGGGGTTGGTATTGGGATGACTGTTTTGATTTGTATAATGATGATCTTGAGCATGTACATGATATAATGTGAAAGTTTGCAGATGACACAGAGCTCTGAAATATATTTATCAATGAGGAACAAAATAACAGACTTCTTAAGGATGTGGACATACTGGTGAAATGGGCAAATGTGGCAAATGAAATCTAACCTGAGAAATGTGAAATGACACACTTCTGGTAGAAAGAATCAGGAGAAGTAATATGAGCTAAGTGGTATAATTTTAAATGAGATGAGGGGAACAGAGAGGTGTAGATGCCTGTAACATTGAAGATGATAATGCAAATAGAGGAGGCTGTTAGGAAAGCATTTGGATCAAGAATGTGTTACCAGAGGGATAGAATACACAAACAAGTAATTGGGCTAAACCAGTACAAAACCTTGGTTAGGCACCAGCTGGAGTATTGTGTCCAGTTCAAGGCATTGCATTTTAAGAAGGCTACCAAAAGCTTTCAAGAGGGTACAGTGTTATCTATTAGGATTTTGTCAGGGGGCACAGGAATTCAGTTATGTGAAGAGTCTGGAGAAGCTGAGATTATCCTCCATGGAGTGGGGAAGGTTCAGACAAGATTAATAGAAGTGTTAGATTTGGTAGTGATGAAAATCGTGAGCTATTTTAATAAAGTAAATATAATTTATACCACAACTTTACAAGTTAGGCCTGTACTACTGTGAGCAGTTAAAGGCACCACACCTTAGGAGAGATGTGTTGGTCTCAGAAAGAATACAGTGTGGATTTTCCAAAATAATATCTGGAATCCAAGAGTTAAATTACTAGAAGAGTTTACACAAGCTAGGACTGTATTACCTGAAATCTGGAAGGCGAAAGAATGATATGCCAAGGGACTGAAATTGAGCAGTTAGTTGGAAAGTCTGAGACTCAAAGGGTGGCAGAATTTTGGAACTCATTACTGCAAATGCAGCTTGTTCTGGGTCATTTGTTAAATTTAATTGTGAGATTGATAGGTTGAAGAAAAAAAACATTAAGGAATATGGTCCAAGTATAATTGCATGAAATTATGCCCTTAATCAGTCATGATGTTGAATGGTGGTCCAGGCTTGAGGAGTTCCAGATCTGTTTCCTGTTCCTGTAAGGAGAAGCTGTTTCCAGTGGCATAGTTCTTGGTATCCTGTGACACAGCATCAAGGAAACTGTAAAAAGTACCAGAGCAATACAAAAAGAAAACAACTTGTATCTGTGAGTTGTTCTGATCTGGAATGCAGTAGCTGAAAGAGAAGTGGGTTTAATAGCAATCAGCAAAAGCGAATCGGTTAAAACTTGGAGAAGGGATTAAGTGTGCATGGCACTGGAGGTGTTTGGACTAAGTGGATAATTCTTTCAAAAGGCTGGCACAAGTAAGATGGCCTGAATGATGTCCTTGTTTTGCATAATTTATAAGAAAGAGGCCTTGATCGTGGCACATCTCCATCCAAGAATCATGTTGGGCAGTGCACTGCTTCAATGTCATTTCTCAGGTCAGTGTGTATTGAATCTTGCTAAGTTATAGTACAGAGGTTTTTATGAAATATACTGACTTATTTGTACATTGCTATTACAATTTACAGGACTACTCACACTGAGATTAAGACTATTTTGTGTCTCATTTTTTATGTTCAGCTTTAGTGATTTTTATCTAAAATCAGTGTCCTATTCTCTCAAATACAATTGGAAAATAATTCCTTAATTCCTTACTTGTAAACAATCTTTCAAGGATCCTTTTGCAAATATCTATTCGCACAGTAATTATCATGCCATTTATTAGGTTAAGCTAAAAAAAAACTCAAACTTTAACACAAACTGTGTGTTAAGACCTGAAGGTACTTTTACACAACATTGTAAGTAGTTCACAATCCAATAAATCCAAACATTATCAAAACACTGATGAGACAATACCAAATGAGACATTGTGGTGATACGTGGTAGTCAGTATACACTTTCCTGGCCTTGTTTCTTCACCACTTCCTTTCCTTCACCACTTCCTTTCCTCCACCTCTTCTGTGTATTTACACTTCCTGTCTAAGATTTTAGATTGTATTCTGCCTCCACAACATTCAACATTTTCTTTACAGGTACACCACGTGGTCTTTTACTTTGATTTCAGTGTTAAAATGTACATCTCTGCTTTATATTGTCATTTGTCACTAACTTTGACTCTATAACATCAGATTTGGAGGCTGAACAGTTAAGTCTATGATGTGCTTATGGAGAATATTTCGCATGTTTCCTTACTTCATAGAAGAAGTCATTCTGCCCATTGAGTCTATGCTAGCTCTCAGAGCAATCCCATTCGCCCACATATTTTCCTGTAACTCAGATACCCACGCATGCCCATTAAAAACCCCCACTGATTCTCCTCCCACCCACCTGTACTTGGGGCAGGTTACACCAGCTAATTAACCTAACAACCAAGGTTCTGATAAATTGTTGCAAAGCCATAAAATCACGTACTAAACATTCAAAATACCACGTGTGAGTTGTCACTGAACAACAGTCTGGTCCAGAGAGCATATCTCAGAATTGTGTTTTCATTTTCATTGCCCTACCAGTATTCAGCTAAAGAAAGAAACAAAACGTCCTCACTTGTGATAGAGATCCTGAGCCATTGGAATCAACTCTATCACAGCTCTTCTGTATCGTAATTAAAATTGCCCAGACTTGAGCCAGTGCTGCTTATTACTGAGATTCATGAAGGATATTTGGAAGTCTGATGTTTCATGGCATCCATCACAGATTTACTTGATGTTCTTTCTTAACATTCTGAGGAAGTTGACAGTATGGAAAATTGAGGGCATAATCTCTCATCTCAGCACTTGATGTATTGGCTTGACTCTGCAGCATGCTAATGTTCCAAGGAGATGCAAAGACTGCAGATGCTGGAATCTGGAGCAACACACAAAAAGCTGGAGGGAACTCAGCAGGTCAGGCAGCATCTACGGAGGGAAAAAGACAGTCGATGTTTCTGCCTGACCTGCTGAGTTCCTCCAGCTTTTCCTGTTGATATTAATTTTGCAAGCTGCTATTGTAGAAGGAGTGTATTCACTTCATTGTGCATCTTGTGCTTAAAGAGTGCAAACTACCCCATAACTCTTTACAGAAGCAGTATCAAACAAACTTGACATTGAGTCACATAATTAGATATGAGAGCAACTGATCAAACGTTTTGGTCAAAGAAGGAGGAGGGAGGAAGGTAGAGAGCAGAGAAGATATAGGAAAGGAATGGCAGGATATAGAACCTTGCCAGCTGAAGACACTGCTGCCATTGATGAAACCAGTAAATTGGGGAGTAATCATGACACTAGGACTGGAGGGATCTATAGAACTGTAGGACTCAAGCAGATTACATAAGTAGTGAGGGTTAAGGTCATGGAGGGATTTGAGAAGAAGTTTGAGAATTTTAAAAGGTGTTGCTTTACCAGAGGCCTGTGTCAGTCAGGCATATGAGAAGCGTGTAAATTATGACGTAGCCAGCAGAGTTTCGGATGCTCTCAAAGTTATGGAGGATAGAACGAGGAAGGACACCCTGGAGTTCTTGGAATGGGTCAGACCAAATGAATAAATGAGGGTTTTGCCTCTGGTTGAGTTGTGGTATGGGCAGAGTTGAGCAATGTCATAGAGGGGGAAGCTGATTGTCATGGAAATGGCAGGAATATGTCTCCCATTTTCCTAACTTGGCATCAAACATGACACTGAGGTTCAAATAGGCTGACTTGATTTGAGACAGCTGTTATGAGAGAGCTGGAGTCATTAGAGAATGGAATTTATCTTAAGAACTGAAGATGATATGCGTTGGGTTGGTAATTTTCATGAACATGTTGCAGAAAAGTGTCTTGTTTTGGAGGAGAAACTTAGGCCAACAGAGATCAGCCATGATCATATTGAATGGCAGGGCAGGCTTGAGGGTCTTGGTGATCTGCTCTTATTTTCTTGTGCATCTCTGCTGGTAAATGCCATGTGTGCATTTGTATTAGAATTTATCATCTACCAGTGAGTTGTAAGGTTTGTAATCTAATCAGGCACTTCAGATGACACCATAAACTGAAAGAATGGCACAAGTTGTTCAAAATACTATTTCAGCCCTTAGATCATTTACAGCCTTGAATTTGTGTTTTCTGTTATTTTGTATAACATCGTGATTTTAAAATTCAAACTCAAAGAAGAGTTTGTAAAATAAAGTTTACTTGCTCTGCAAAAGAACTTTCAATTACTCCAAATATTTTAATCTGATATTTATTCATAGCATTTAACATTGCAGTGCTACTCTTAGAGAATTACGTTGAATGTTGATTATCTTAGACTGGAACAATCACTATACTTCAGAAATTCATGTTGACTCAATAGCACTTCAGGATGTCCTGCGATTGTTAACAGGCTAAACAAGTACCCTTTCTTTAACAAACTGAAATATAATCCTGCATCTATCATATCCAGATGTCAATAAATCTTTGCAACACAATGATAAATTCTGCATTATATGATGGAGGATGGTCCTTAATTTTAAAAAAATTACCATCTTCATCCACTCCATCACTGGAGTTTCCATGTGTTATCACTTAAGGACTAATATTCAAAAGCAATATATGGACTTGTCACATCACTTCAGTTGATTTTAACCTAAGGGCAAATATACTGCAGATAATTGGTGCGTAGTCATTTTAACAACACTTAGCAATTTGAAGACCTTTTAATAATGATTCCTACTCTTTGTCTCCTGCTACTCTGAATTGCCCTATGCACTTGAATGATTTGCCTTCATTTCAAGAAGGAAACTTTGGCTAGGGTCCTCTTCAGAGAGAGTTTTTTTAATGCATTCTGAAAGTCGTTTTCTAAAAAAAAATCCATAGATATTTGCCTTTCCATACTTTAATACCTTCCAAAATACTTTCAATTCTGTCGGCAACCTATCCTTTTAAAATGAGTCATGGACTTGCACCACATGGAAACAGGCCTTTCAGCCCAACTCGTTCATGCTGACCATGACGCCTTCTTGAGCGAGTCCCTTTTGCTTGCATTTGGCCAATATCCCTCTAAATCTTTCCTGTCCAAATGTCTTTTAAATGTTGTAGTTGTACCCACTTCTACCACTCCTGGCAGCTCATTCCATATACACACCACCCTCTGTGTGGAAAAACTTGCCCCTCGGGTCTCCTTTAAATCTTTACCCTCTCGCCTTAAAACTGTGCCCTCCAGTTTGAGACTCCCCTACCCTGGTTTAAAAAAAAGGGCTGTTGCCTTCCACCTTATTTAGGCCCCTCATGATTTTATAAACCTCTAAGGTCATCCCTCAGCCTCCTTTGCTCCAGGGAAAATGATCCCAGCCTATCCAGTCTCTCCTTTTATCTCAAGCCTTCCAGTCCCGGCGACACTCGTGTGAAACTTTTCTGCATCCTCTCTTGTTTAATCACATTCTCCCTGTAGTATGGTAACCAGTACTGCACACAATATTTCAGGTGCCGTCTCACCAACGTCTCGTACAGCTGTAACACGATGTCCCAACTCTTGTATCCAATGAGATGATTTGTTTTGCTGTTACATTGTTAGACTCTGATTTGTTACTGCCATCAGTATTGAGATAAATAACTAAATATGTACTATAGCTGTCGATCTAGGAATATAAGTTGGCCAGGATGTTGTTGTTTATTTATTCAAGGGATGTGGGCTTTGCAGGCTGAGCTAACATTTAATTGCCCATCCCCAGTTGCCCTTGAGAAGGTGGTGGTGAGCTTCCTTCTTGAACTGCTGCAGTCCTTGAGGTGTTGGGTGCACCCACAGAGCTGTTAGGAAGAGAGTTCCACGATTTTGACCTGGTGATGGTGAAGGAACAGTGATACATTTCACTTAATGGTGTGTCTTGGAGGGCAACTTCCAAGTGGTGGTGTTCCTGTGCTTTTGCTGCCCTTGTCCTTTTAGCTAGTAGAGATTGTGGGTTTGGAAGGTGCGGTCTAAGGAGTGTTGGTGAGTTGCTGAATGCATCCTGTAGATGGTACAAACTACTGTTATTGTGTGTCAGTGGTGGAGTAAGTGAATGGTTGTGGGTAGGATGCCTGTCAATTGGGCTGCTATGTCCTGTATGGTAACAGGCTTCTTGAGTGTTGTTGAAGCCGCACTCATGCAGGCAAGTGGAGAGTGTTCCAACACCCTCCTGACTTGAACCTTATAGGTAGTGGACAGGCTTTGGGGAGTTAGGAGTTGAGTTCCTCACTGCAGGATTCCTAGCCTCTGACCTGCTTCTGTAGCCCCATTATGTATATGGCTATTCCAATTCAGTTTCGGGTCAATGATAACTCCCAGGATATTGATAATGGGGGATTCAGTGATGGTAATGCCATTGAATGTCAGGGGGATTGATAGCTGGATTTTTTTCTTGTTGGATATCGTCATTGCCCGGCACTTGTGCGGCGTGGATGTTACTTGCCACCTATCAGCCTAGACCTGGATATTGTCCAGGTCTTGCTGCATTTGGTTGTGGACTGCTTCATTATTTGAGAAGTCACGAATGGTGCTGAACATTGTGCAATCATCAGTGAACATCTCTACTTTTGATCTTGTGACTAATGAATCAGCTGAAAATGGTTGGGCCTAGAACACTACCCTGAGGAACTCCTACTGAGATGTCCTTGTGAGAAGTTCTGCTCCTCTTTGAATAGAAACATGGGATCTTTTCCCTCCATCGAAGGGATCAGATGGGGCCTCAGTTTAATATCAGACTGGAAAGTCTGTCATTCCTCAACATTTTGAGTAAGGAATCATTGTTTAAATATGATGATCAGATTCCAGATCACTTGTCTCAAGTGGCTCCCTAGTGTGTGGTGTTCTAATGCATGGCCACACCTTGTTATTTCAAAACCAATCACCGCTTGTAAATTTCAACTAAAGTAGTTTGAGTCTCTGGACTGACACTTGAACTCATGACTTCTTGACCTAGAAATGAAGGGACTTATAAGCTTGCCACAGGTGACATTTGAGTAAAATCCATGAGGGATATTACATGAATGATGAAAAGAAAATGTATTTGTATTACTTTAACACGGCCATGTGAGGCAAAGTAACATAATGGTTTGGCATCACAGGACTGCAATTCTGTGCATACCATTATTTCAACAATTCATGGCATGACTCATTTTACTATGACACTGCAACTCTAAACGCTGGTTTGTGCTTTGACTCCAACGGAATTAGTTTCTAACTGATCAGCTATCTTTTTTATATATAGAATCATAGGGTAATACAGCAGGGAAACAGGCCCTTTGGCCCAACACGTCCATGCCAACCATGGTGCCCACTGAGCTGGTCCCATTTGCAAATATATCTGCTGATCAGCTACAAAATCTGCCACCCTGTCCGCCCCCACTTACCACTTCACCACCAACCAATGTTCTGAGTTGCAGGTTCCCCACCTGCAAGAGTGCTCTTCACCAAAAGAAACCAGGTCTATAATTAAATAAAATCTAGTTTAATCAATCTTATTTTTGCTTAACATTAGTCTTCACTCCCTTTCAGCTCTGTAATCACTGTTGTCATCCTGAGATCCAGTGAATGAGAGCCTACATGTGTTTTAATCACCAAACTGGTTGTTACGGAGGAAGTGTGGTACCTCACTGCAATGGGGCGGCAGCTGTTGTTGAAGAATGATTGGTTTTAAGTCAGAGCGGGACTGCGCTGTCTTCACTGTCTCTGTGTAATTGCTGTACTCCTGCAGCATTTTAATTTTGGCCTTCTTTAGATAATTGATTACAATAGTGGTTTGAATTAGAAAGACATTATTGCACTGCCTCTTGTCAAGTCTCATAAATTACCTCATTTACTATCACATTAAAGGAGCTTTGCACTGTTCCATTGGCACAATTAGTAAAACAGGTTGATATTCTTGGCACGGTAAAACAAAATGCTGCCAATACTCAGCAAATCAGGCAGCGTCTGGAAAGAGAGAGAGTTTTAACAGGCTTAATTTTAATCACAGAAAAAAGGTAATTTGGGACAAGTGGAATGCTAACATTGTTAAATAATGAACTCAACCTAATCTAATCACTTAGAGTTTTTAACAAAGGTGATTCAGGATTAGAGACAACCAAACTGCTCTCAGGGAGTTGGCTAATTAAATACTATAATGTGGCTGCCTTTCGTATTTTGACCCAACTGGCCAGGTCTTAGGGAAGCCAAGTAGTTCAAGGGAGGTGAGAACAGCTTGTTGGAAGAGCCAAATGCCTGTGTAGTGTAACGCTATTACAGCGCCAGCGACCCGGGTTCAATTCTGGCTGCTGTCTGTAAGGAGTTTGTACGTTCTCCCCGTGTCTGCGTGGGTTTCCTCCGGGTGCTCCGGTTTCCTCCCACATTCCAAAGGTGTACGGGTTAGGAAGTTGTGGGCATGCTATGTTAGCACCGGAAGCGTGGCAACACTTGTGGGCTGCCCCCCAGAACACTCTACACAAAAGATGCATTTCACTATGTGTTTTGATGTACATGTGACTAGTAAAGAAATTTTATCATATCTTAGAGGACCGGAAGTATTTCATTACAGCCCACTCAGCTCACCACCTTACATTCCTTCCAAATTCCTTCCCCTGATTTGTGACTTCCCAACCCACCTCAGTATCATTGGATAGAGCCACACTCCCATTCCTGACCTCTGAGGATCGGCAACAACATCCTTCCACTCCACTGAACCCCGTCTCCCATCTATTCCCAACCAATGTTCCCAGTTGCAGGTTCCCTACCCACTCTTCGCCATGGCCTCCACTGCAATATTCTTCACCAAAAGGGAGCCAAGCCTATGGATCATGTTGGAGAGAAAGATGACACAGAGATGAAGTGTGTGGGGTGTCCTGAACAAAACTCCTTCCCCACCAATCCCCTCTTCCTTATTGCTCCTCCACTTTTGCCTCTTTCACAAAGCCTACCTGCATTAAGAATAGCTATCATTCAATTAATCTTTATGCTATTTGCAACATCTATAACGCTCTGTAAACTTTTTTTTATTGTAATCAGGAGACGTGTCTACTACCAGCAAACAACCACTGCTATAATCTAGCCTTGTTCTACACGGTAGTGCAGCGATTAGCGCAAAGCTATTACAGCACCAGCGACCTGGGTTCAATTCAGGACACTTTCTGTAAGCAGTGTGTACGTTCTCCCTGTGTCCGCGTGGGTTTCCTCCGGGTGCTCCGGTTTCCTCCCACATTCCAAAGACGTATGGGTTAGGAAGTTGTGGGCATGCTATGTTGGTGCCGGAAGCGTGGCGACACTTGCGGGCTGCCCCCACAACACTCTACACAAATGATACATTTCACTGTGTTTCGATGTACATGTGACTAATAAAGATATCTTATCTTATCACTTGTTTTCATCTTTTAACAATGCTGTAAGTTGGCAAGCTGATTTTCTGGGTAATTTCAGTTATTCTAAATAGTTGGGCCCCACTTGTATTGTGTTCAGTTGTGGTTATTTCACTCTAGGGATCTTGGCAAGGGTACAAGAAAGATTATTTAGGATGGTTTCAGTGATGAGGGATTTCAGTGAAAAGATTAGACTGGGGAAGCTGGGCTTGTTCTCCTTAGTTTTTTTTAAAGTTGAGATGCGGTTTGATAGAGGTGTGTGAATTCGTGATGAGGTTAAATAGCAACTTCTAGAAGGTGGTTTAAGCCTAATTTTCATTTTTTTTATTCAGCCTAATTTTTACTCCCTGTAGTGGAAACTGAATCAATCTATACCTTCAAATGGAAATGCAGTAGGCACCTGGGAGAGAATGATTTGCAGGTCTATGGGAATGGGTTTATTTGGAGCTGGCCAATGGCCTTCTGACTGCAACAGTTCTATGATTTATCTGTAGATTGATCCCTCTAATCCTTACAAGTATGGACTATTGAGTGACAAATGAGTGACACGTCCCATTTTGCTTTTTAGGATATATTCTTATCAATGAGGTAAATATTTACCATGTGGCCATCCTTTGAAGAAGATGATGTTTCCCATAGTTCCTTATGATGCAAAAGGAGGCCACTTGGTTCATTAAGTCAATGCTGGATATCAGAGCAACACTATCAACCTCATTCCTTGTAACTTATTCTATCTCCCATGCCACCAACTCCTCCTAATTATCCTACCACCCACCAACATGAGGAGTCATTTACAATAAACCAATTAACCTACCAGTTCATCCTTGGGTGTGGGAGAAAATTGGAACACCAAGAAAGTGGATGGATGGCAGAGTGGTGCAGCTGGTAGACCCGGGTTCAATCCTGACCTCAGGTGTAATCTGCGTGGAGTTTGCACATTCTCTCTGTGACCACGTGAATTTACTCCAGGTGCTCCAGTTTCCTCCCACGTCCCAAAGAAGTGTAGGTTGGTTGGTTAATTAGCCACTGTAAATTGTCCCAATGTAAAGGTGAGTGGTAGAATCTGGAGGGAAGCTGATGAGAATAAAATTGATATAGGATTAGTTCAAATGGGTAGCTGGAGGTTGCATGCTCTACACGGGTCAAAGAGACTATTTCTGTGCTGTATCGCTCTATGGCACCAAGAGGAAACCCACACAGTCACATGGAGAATGTGCAAACTCCACACAGACAACACCAGACCTGGGATCAAACATGGGTCATTGGAGTTGTGAGTCAGCAGCACTACCTCCAGCATCACTCTGCCATCCCAGCATTTTACTCACAGAAAATTGTCACTTCAGATTCATCCTGTCGTCATAGTGACATTGTTGCCAGGAGAAATATCTAGGACATGGGTATCCACAACTTTGGGTTTGATCTTAATAAAAAAGTTAAGACTGCTTCAAAGTTAGTTAGAGTTTCGTCTTATCTGTGCTGCTGCAGGAGAGTTTGAGGCATTTATCTTTCTCTTGATAACTGCCTTTGTTAACTTAATGTTGTTATCAACTGTTCTTCCTTTCCCCTATAACAGCATCCTCAGCCCCTCTCCCATCACTTACCATGTGCCCAACCATCAAACTGACCCCCATGCAATCCTTCAATTCATTTTATCCATGATCTCTACAATGGTGGGAGATTGCAGAGCAGGACCCCTTCAACTGTGCACGATGCCTTGAGTTTCATTGGTAGCATATTAAAGGCTCTTTGCTTGGACAATCCAGAAGTTGCCACGAGTCAAAATTAGTGTGTAGGGTATTGCTTGGACATCTCTTGTCCAGGAGTAGCTTGTATGGCTGCTCTGTTGATCAGAAACTATCTGATATGTGTATGCTGAGGGCAAAGGCCAAATATGGCAAAATTTGATTTAAAGTAGTTATTTAACAACTGGACATTTTATTAATTGTTTAATTCACTGGCCAGGATCAGTGGAGAGAATTGCAAACATTTTCTAAGACCTTTCACTCATGTCGATGTTTCCATAGAATTTTAGGTTTTTCTGTGACAATTTATTTTGCAACATTAGTATGGCCTATAAATTTAAAAGGCAGACTTCACACCACAGTGTTTCTAGAGAAGGTATTTTCTCAGTCTTTTCCAATTGTGATTGGTTGCTTGATTACGTTTGTTCTAGCACCATATATTTGTCTATTGAATTTAGATTTGGATTTGCATAGCCAGATTTCAAAATTGCATCATAAGGCTTCCTCTGCTGGCAGCTCTGCTGATTAAGTTATATATTTTGAGAGATCAGAGCATTAATCCATATAATTTTCCTCAAATTACATTTTAATTGAAATGTATTTTTCCCCTGAAGTAATCCCTCATTTTCCTGAAATATCGGTCTAAGCAGACACGGGTTTTGCACAGGGCTGTTATTTTGCTGAAAAATGTTTCTTGTAACCTTAACTATTAAAATGAAGAATAATGTATATCAAAAGAGTTGATTATGTTGTTGAGTGGAAAATAATACATCATTATCTGTCATGCACTTCAGAACGTTCTAAATGAGGGCAACATGAAGGGATGTGATCATGGGTGGTAAAATTAGTCTCATTTTCTATTAGCTTTCATCCTTGCTATGATTGCTATTCTAACCACAACTGGATTAATTCTCTTTGCAGATGCTTTGTAATTAACTGATCTTTATTACCATTATTGCAGTCTTTTTCAACAGAATCAGATGTTTCAAAATCAAAAGCACCCATTTTTTGGCAATTCATCTGTATGAGCAAATGAATTAAAATAATCTTGCTATCTTATTGCTTTTACATATTTCAATTGAGCAGCAAGAATTAAGTTGGTGTGTGACCAAATGAATTGCCAAGCCTATTTATATGTCAAAGAGATGGTGGGATGAGAGCTGAGTAATACCAAGCATTCACAGTACTCTTTACCTGGTGAAGAATTAGTATAAGTGCATATCTCTCCATGTATCCTTGAGCAGAGCTCCAGGTTCTAAATGTTGTTGATATTTTTCACATTTATCATTTCAGCAGATACAAACATTGAATATTAGAGATTGTTATTCCAGGTAGCATTTAACAATTGCACATTTTAAAATCTTCACGCTGCACTGGCTGTGGAATGCAGTGACAGGATTTGCCCTTAAACACTGTAATGGCTCCAAATATATTTCATTGGCATGAGTGCTTTGGGAGTTATTGAGGCCACAAAAGGCACCAAATGAAATCAAGGCTTTTCTTTTTTAAAATGGGTTAGTATTACAAAGGAGCTTTGCTATGATTGAAAAGTAAAAATAAATTAACTTCACATAAAGCCTGAAGCAATGTAAAAATTAAAACAAAAAGTTCAAGAGTTGGGATGTGGTGAGAGTGAAAAAGATGAGAAAAAATAATTACTGTGATGTAGGGTTCTTTTTATTTGAACTTCTGTTACTTGTTGTTTGTAACTTTGTATACTCTTTACAGCATTTAATAAAATTCATCTGGTAAACTGGAACTCAAAAGCCACAATTTTATCTGCTCCATCCAGTAGCAATGAGGAAGGATCATTTGATTTAACTCCAGTAAAAAATGCAAGAGGATACAACTGGGGAAGCTATGAACCTGGACCCAGCCAGTCCTACCAAACCAAATCTGAGCTCAGATTTCTGTTAGCTTCCCCCTTCTATCTTCCATTTGGCAATGGTACTTGGCTGGGAGCAAGTATGTTGTAATCAACTCAAGATTCTAGAATTATTTAACTGCAGGGTTAAGAAAAAGTGCATTTCTATAGGATGTGAATTAAAAATTCTTTTCTTTATTATTACCAAAGCTTTCCTTGCACTATAGGAAATTTCAAAACCAGTCAATGAAACCAAAACACAATCTGATTAGTTTATTTTGAAATTCAATATGAGGGGTTAACAGTTGAGACAACAGTAGTATTTTGGGTTTAAATGACAGACAGTATATAGACTAAAATGTTATAAAATAGGTAGTGTAAAGAGCTTGCATTTATATAGCTGCTTACCATGTCTTCAAGATATTTCAGAAGTACAAGTGTCTTGCTTCAGGCTCATGTCTAGAAAACTAATTATTCAAATATTATGAAGCAGGCTTTTCACTTACCATCCAGACTTAAAGTCGATATTGAGGATTGGCCACTCAATGGAATTTAGAACCAGTACATTGGGTTCATTGCATTCAATGTGGCTAACCACTCTCTCCTTTTCCAACATCTCTCCATGGTGGTTTACCTCCATGGCAGGTACATTATGATAGTCCCAGCATTGCCTGTTTCATTGTAGCCACCTTTCCCAACCATGGATTCTCTTTTGATAACCCACAGCATTCCCAGCATACCCCACAGTTCTATTTGTGGAACCTTCCTATTACAAACCAATACCTTTCTTTATCTAATTCCCATTTGAAGCCAGCTATTGAATCTCAAGCCACCTCCTATAAGACAATGCATTTCAAATCCTTATCGCTTAATTCTTTCCTCTGTTTTGTTTTGCCAAGTGTCTCTGGAATTCTATTTATCCTTAACTCAAGTTACCAAATCAAGTTCAACATCAGTTTTAGTTTTAAGCTCTTCCCTTACTCATCAAGATTGGGACTTTGATGTCATTGGAAATGTATGGATTGGATGGACCAGAGGATGTGACAAATGAACATTAGCTAAACTAAGGTTATTCCACACTACCCCTGACAGCATATTTTCATTTTTCTTCCAATCCTTTCCCTTTATTTGGGTGCTCCCTGGATAGCCTTGATGCCCTTCTAATTTGGGGGAGTTGAGTTCAAGCTAATGTTTCTATAACAACCATCACTGTTGCCTTGGCTTCCATTGGATTCACCTCAAGGCAGGCTTCAAAACTCTGACTACACAAACTCTGTGCTTGATCATAGAAATATATGACATAGTGGAGACCATTCAGCCACCTTGTCCATATTGTCTGAATGATTGTTTTCTAGTCTTCCAGTCTTCCACTGTTGAGTGGTTATTTATTAAGAAAGTGGCATCACAGGTAGACAAGGTGGTGAAGAAGGCTTTGGCTCACTAGAATCCAACAGTCAAGGCACTGAATATAGGAGTTAGGATGCTGTGTTGAAGTTGTACAAGATGTTAATGAGGCTGCACCTGGAGTATTGTGTACCTTCTTGGTTACCCTGTTGTAGGAAAGATGTCATTAATCTGGAAAGAGTGCAAAGAGGATTTACAAGAATGTTGCCAGAACTTGAGGTCCTGAGTTATGGGGAGAAGTTAGGCAGGCTAGGACTTTATTCAATGGAGTGTAGGAGACTGAGGGGTGACCTTCTAGAGATGTATAAAATCATGAGGAGCATAGATAGGGTGAATGCACACAGTGTTTCTCCCAGAGAAAGGGAATCAAAAACCAGAGGACATAGGTTTAAGGTGAGAGGGGAAAGATGTGAAAGAGATCTGAGGGGAAACTTCTTCATGCAGAGGGTGGTGTGTATGTGGAATGAGCTGTCAGAGGAAGTGGTTGAGGCAGGTACACTAACAATATTTAAAAGACATTTGGACAGGTACATGGCTAGGAAACTATTAGAGGTAGATGGGTCAAATGTGGGTAAAATGAAACTATCTTGGATGGGCAGCTTGGTTGGCATGGACGAGTTGGGCCGAAGGGCCTGTTTCCATGATGTATTATTCTACGTATGTATCTCACAGGCTGGGGTGCCATAGCCGGGGTATGAGGTTACAGCTGCTGCAAGGGGTTAATGTGTAATTTTAAAAGAGGACCAAACTGTTGGTAATACACAAAATGTTGGAGGAACTCAGCAGGTCAGGCAGCATCTATGGAGAGAAATAAACAGTCAACTTTTTGGGTCGAGACCCTTCATCAGGACTGGAAAGGAAGAGGGCAGAAGCTGGAATAAGAAGGTCAGGGGAGGAGCATGCATGAGCAGGTGATGGGTGAGTTCAGGTGAGAGGGGGAAGGTGGAGGGTGGGGGAGGAGGAAGAAGCAAGAAGCTGGCAGGTGATGGGTAGAAGAGGCAAAGGGCTGAAGAAGGAGAATCCGGTAGGAGAGGGCAGTGGACCATGGAATAAAGGGAAGGAGGTGGGGAACAGATAGGCAGGTCATGAGGGTGGGGGAAGGGGAAAGTGAAGGGGGAAGGGCATCACAGGAATGAGGGAAGACAAAGGAGGAAAAAAAAGGCGAGGGGAGAAGAGGGGGGAGGTTACTGGAAGTTTGAGAAATCTATGTTGAGGCCATCAGTTTGGAGACTACCAAGGCAAAATATGAAATGTTGTTCCTCCAACCTACATCTGGCCTCAACATGGCAGTAGAGGAGGCTATGGATAGATAGCTCTTCTCACCTAGCACGTGGTTGAGCAGGTCACCTGTTTTTGCGTTGAAGCAGACTTCACATTTGTTGTGAGTCCCTGCTTCTGTATGAGAGGTCCACACTGAGTGCAGGTCAGACATCTGGCAAATAATTTAGTGAAAGTGATATCCAGACCAGTACTGCATGCCTTTAGACATGTGCAGTATACATCTGGGTCTGTGCGTGTAGACACCGAGAACTCGGGAGCAATTGGTGGAGTTCGGCAAAAATGACGTAAACAATCAACCTTCCAAATGTATTCCATCCCATGGCACATATAAACATTGCACTGACAGTAAAATTTCTTAGACTTTGAGATTTTGTTTTGCAGCATCAGTCATATTGTACGAGTGCAAGAGGCAACAATTAATAGGACCAGAGTTTTCCCACAGTGACCTTTGTAGAAATGAAGACTGCTTTTATTTGCAGTGGAATGGCAATCTGAATCTGGAGATAAGGTCTAAACTGATTTGGGGATAAAGGGGAAACAGAATTCTATTGCATGAGCTTCACTCAGAATTAGGAATCTCTGGGGATAATTAATTACCTGACCTCTACCCTATTCTCCTGCCTTTGCATCCCCACTATGTCTGTGCTTGCAGCGCACTGCTATCAACTCCACTCTCAGATGAAAATTACTCAATTAGTGAGACATAAGAGACTGCAAGTGCTGGAATCTGGAGCAATAAATAAATCGCTGGAGGAGTGTCCAGATGAAGGGTCTCAACCCGAAACATTGACTGTCCATTTCCTTCCACAGATGCTGCCCGACCTACTGAGTTCCTCCAGCATTTCGTTTTTTTATTACCCAATTTGATATGTCTTGTCGCAGTCTTTTCTATTCCATCATCTGTATTTTTGTATATGACTTCCCAAGCAAAAGCATTCAAAGAAATTGGCAACAAAGCAGAAATTTGTTTTTTTTTTAACCCCACTTGGTTCTTTTTCTCTTTCATTGCTAGTATTAGAATTAAAAGATTATTCTTTAATTCTTGGACACTGCAAGTCAAACCTGTAGGGTCTGCAACCCTACTTTATCGCCAGTGCTAAACATAGGGTGCACCGTCATATGTTGCCCACTTTAGAATCCTCCTGCTCCATTACAAAGCCCCCGTCTTCCTCTGTAGTTAGGAACCAGGTTTCAGTCATTGTTTGCTGAAATTAATAATTGCTCTGCCATTTTTAACTCCAGTAACCATAGGTCAGGACATAAAGTCAGTCGCACCTCTAGAATGTAATAGTTTTATTAGAATTTCTTTATTGAAAGTTCATTTATCCAGGCAGTTTTTATTTTGCTTGGCAAGCACCCTCTTACCATTGACAGACAGTTAGACAAATGAAACTTGTCAGCATCACATTTTAAAGTACAGTAGCACTTGTAGCTTAAGCTGTCAGTTTGGTAGCTTACAAAACGTTGCATGTCATTGTTCTTTGACAGTCTATGAAAGTACTGCTTTATGCAGAAGAGGCAAGTACGCTGGCTGTATAAATGCTTACCACAAGGACCACATATTGAGATGAAATCCTTGGTTCCATTCTGCTGCTAACAGAACCTGACATCACATTTTTGGTTTACTTACCAATGAGACAACAGCTTGAAGAACAGTTCCTATCAAGTTATGTTTGCTGAAAGTAAGTAATTGTGGATGCTGAAAATCTGAAGCAAAAGCAGAAAAATGCTGGGAATATCCCATGAGTCATACAACACCTGTATTCATATCATAACAGTCCATATAAATTGGTCATTGGCCTGAAACATTCAGTCTCTTTCTACACGGATGCTTCCTAGCCAGCTGTGTATTTTTAGCATTTTCTTTTTTTTTCATCCCACAACAACAAATGGGTCTTTAATGCCAAACTTCCAGGAAGAGGAAGCAACAGATTAGATAGCATTTCAATACATTATAGTTCAGATTTTATAAATAGTTTGACTGTGGAATGAACCTACTCTAAGAGGATGCTGATTGGAAAACTGGAGATTGGTATGTGCTCATCTAGAAACCCAGTTTAATTTATTTGTTGAAGCTTTACCAAACATACAATATAAAATAGTAATTGACATGAATGTTCCCTTGTCCTCTGAGCTGTTCCACTTGGAATGATCTGGATTTACTTGTCCTTTTTTTTAGTTTGATCTAATAATTACTGTACAATTTTCATTTCTTGAACAGCTTTAGCTTTGTGTTTGCAACTTGACATAATTTACAAAATTGTCTTTTGTAAAATATCCTCTCGTGGTTAATATTTTTGCAACCTGTTTGTTGAGATAGCTTAAGCTGTTTGTTTCTGATATTTATGGACATCACTCAGTTACTTTTGTTGATGTCCTACCTGATGTGCACCTTGAATGTTTTATTCTGATCTAGTGAGATTCATATTGTAAGACAGAGTTCATGTTTTGTATCAAAATAACTAGCTTTAAAATTTTCAATTCTAGAACAATGGATGAAATGCGTTTCTACCACAGCCCCCTGGATAACAGAAATTGTGGATTCTTAGGAGGGATGATGTTCCCCCTGACTGAGGAGTCTAGAACTGGTGCCACCATCTCAGAATTAGATGCAGGTCATTTGAGACTAAGATGAGAAATTTTTTTGCTTGGAATGTGGTGAAACTTGGAATTTTGTACCTTGGAGGGCTGCAGAGGTTCAATCTTTGAGTGCATTCAAAAGTGAGATCAAAAGATATCTGGATATTAAGGGAATCAAAGGACATTGAGATAGTGCAGAAAAATGGTGCCAAGGTTCAAAGTCAACAATGATTTAGAAGAATGGGGGAGCAGACTCGAAGGGCCAGGTGGCCCATGTCTGCTCTCATTTCTTACGTTAACGGACATTACAGGTGCTTGGTTTCTGCAGCTTATCACCGGTGAGATCAATATGTTTAATGCTAGATTCTCAGGAGTCTAATAAAGAAAAAATACCCGGCGTCCAGTGACAGTGATGATATCAATTTTTTTTATTATTCACAGTAAAATTTCTAGGACGATGCCGTCCTTGAGTGACGTTTCAAGGAGTAATCCCAGTCACTAACCTTGTGCATTGCAAATGCACACAATGGGCCAACCCAGGTAACAAGGCAACAAGTCAACCTGTCAGCCTAGCAGATCACAAGCCACAAATCAATTCAATACTGAAGCAGAACAAGCCAATCAAAAGAACCACCCACACGGAGAACTCTAGCCTGGGCCAAGAGCATTGGTCAGTCTTAAATTTCCAACCAAATGTCATCTGATGTGTTGTTACTAAAATAATAACATCCTGCATCTTTATTAATATAAATTAACACAACACTAAACATTAAAAGCCAGAACAATCTAAAAATATAAACATACAGTAACCTCCAAAGTTCTTTCTAAAAAAAAGCCTCTTTAAAAGATCAATTGTTCCAAAAATGGCAGTTCTTGAGATGGTTCTAATGAAGGATTTAAATCAATCATTTTGAGATAGCTCATCAATGAATTATTATGGGGGAGCCACTTAGCAATTGAAGAATTCTCGAAGAGTAAACTGGTAAGAAAATAACATGATAATTAAATATTATAAGTACTTTACAGTGTATAAAATAAAAGTTGGACCATACACATAAGATTATGATGGTAGATGGATTGTCATTAGTAAATTAATTAAGTTTATATTTTTGTATTTAATATCATTGTATTTTGAAATATCTACATTATGCAGCAAGATGTAACATTTTCAGGATATTTTAGAATGAGAATTGTTTGTAAATAGCTAGGACTAGAAATTGGAGCCAGTTTAATGGTTGGCAGCAAGGGACCAATATTATAATGTGCCCAACATCCAAAGGATCGGCAGTCCCAGGTCTTTCCTCTGTGATATCTCAACAGAGTGGAGTGGTAAAAATGGGTGGAGAAAGATTTGAGAGCTGTCATGGAAGAAAGGTTACAAGAAAAGAGAGGAAGAGGATCAGAAATAGAGATCTCAGGGAAAAGAATAGTGGGGAGAAAATCTGTCAAGGAATGGACATTTTTCATTGAATTATACTCTGGATCTAAGTGCCACTGACAGGCATTTATTGCCCATCTATAACTGCCCTTGAAAAGGCAGTGGTGAGCTGCCTGCCTGAACTGGCACAGTCCTTCTGGTGAAGGTGCTACCACAGTTTTTGGGGAGAGTTCCAGGATGTGGATCCAGTGATGATGAAGGAACAGCAATGTATTTCTGAGTCAGATCGTGTGTGTGACTTGGAGAAGAACCCACAGGTTACAGTGTTTCACTCGTCCTTTTTGGTAGTGGAGATCCATGGTTTTTGAGTTGCTGTCAAAACAGCCTAGATGAGTAAGTGCATTTTGCAGTTGGCTCACACTGTCTGCCGGTGGTGGAGGGAGTGAACATTATGGTGGTTAATTGGGCATTCTTGAAGAAGGTTGTATTGTCCCGGATGATGTCAAACTTCCTGAGTGTTGTTGGAGCTGTGCTCAAAAAGAAGTAGAGTGTGTTTCAGGGACAGGTCCATGGAGCCAGAAGGGGTGTTCGGAGGGAGTGAAGTCTGATTGTGGGAGGTGAGATAGCTGAGTGGGACTAAGGGATCAGAATGGTCATTGAGGATATTGTTAGAAAGCAGAATCACCAATCCTGGAGGAACTTTCACTGCCATGTTCCCTGTCAGCAGCTTGGGTAGGTATTTTAAGTAATGGAGGCCAGCGGCTTTAGTTACTGGGTTTCAGATAAAGTGTAGTCTTGTAGCACACAAAATGTTGCTCTCTTCAGCTTCATTTGTGCAGTTTTTGTCAGCTTGATTTGTTTTGATTGGATTGGAAAAGGCAACAAAACAGTACAGCTTCTGGAGAAGTGCTGCATCAGCAATTTTTGGGGATTCCTGTTAAACTGTGCACATAAAGAAATCCAGAGCTGGTGTCAGTTTCTCTGTTTGAGGATAAAAATGCTGACAGTTTTGGTTTTGTCACATCTGCAGAATTCCAGCTGTTGTGCACAGTTTAGCTCTATGATAACCCTGATAACTAACCAGGTGGGGATAAAAACAATACTGAAAATAACCCTCTGGTCTCAAAGGACAAAGAGCCAACAGAGATATTTTTAGACAAAATTCTATAATTTTCCACTTCTGTTTTCTTTTGGCATTGATTGTTTCTGGGGAAATCCTTTTTGTGAAAGCAGCCTTCACATTCCCAATCTGCACTCAGCATAAAGATTCTAGCTTAGTTATCGGACCTGTTTGTGCGTGTTTTTTGTGCATAAATTGTGTAGTTTTTCTGAGGATATATCGCATTAGTGATCACTTACGGGTAAAGTCAGGAAGTTTGTCTGGGCACCTCCATGTGCTGTTCACCTTAGCATGGCTGATGTTTTGTGATGTCAGTTGCGCACCTGACAACGTGAAGTGCAAGTTTCCAACTTTGTCTACGTTGACTGTTTATTTCCCTCCATTGATGCTGCCTGACCTGCTGAATTCTTCCAGCATTTTGTGTTTGTCTACAACCTACAGCCTTCACTGTTCACTCACAGAGAAACTAAGAACACATCACACCGAGATCGGGATTGAGCTGGAAGTTAAAGTATCTGCATTATAACATCGCACAGCATCTGGCACACTTTTCAATGGTCAGTGCTATGGAGAAAGGTTGGGTAATGCTCCCTTCACGGATCACAGCTCCCTGTTGTAAACCCTGGCTCCTTGATCAAGCCTCAGGTTCACTTGTTACAGGAAAGTACATTGGGATAGGCAGTTGCGTGGTTGGTGCCCAGATACAGAGAGTGCTTTGTCTCCCGCCCCCCCCCCTTTCCCATACTTTTCCTCACCTCTGTAGCAGCTTTACTGAGGCTGCCATGGAAAGTTCACTTTGAGTCTTGACTGTTATCCCGGCTGCTAGCATGGTAATGATGAAGAAGCTGCAGACTCCTGGTAGGAGCCCCATGGGTCTCATTTAAGCTCATGAATCTACCAGCAAAATGCCATGGTGTTCCTTTTCACACATTTTGCCTGATTTCACTTTTATTTGGGAGATCTAAGTAGATGTTGGTGCCACACTTAGCATATGCTTAGCACATCAAAAGAAGATGAAACCTAATTCCTGGGCATCAGAAGCCCCACAACACTTCACTCCAGTGCCTATTAGATATTCAAAAATGAGAGATGAGACAGATTTTAAACATTATTTCTACTTTTTGTTTTTACCTCTTTCTTGTGTGCAAGCTTGGCAGTGGGCTTTTGTTTTGGTAACCTTCCTATTTTTGTTTAAAAAACTCAGTTTTCATCAACAACCTTCTCTGCATGCCTTTACTGGGACCAATTTTATCCAGAGTGAGGCCGGGAGGTGGAACTTGCTGCTGCAAAGAGCTGATTAGAAAGATAGCATAGATACATTTAAGAGGAAGCTGGATAAACAGGAGTGAGAAAGGAAGAACAGGATATGTCGATGGCAAGGTGGGAGGAGGGACATGCTGAGCATAAACACTAGACTAAACCTACTGATCTGGATGTCTTGTTTTGGTTCTGTAAAATGTTAGTACTTGAAATTATCAGGAGATATAGCTGTGTTTTTCTGCTGAATGAATATCTATTTTAAAATGTGTTGTTGGGTGGGATCTGGGATCCAGCTGTTGACCTTGGATGCAGCCTTGTAGATGTGTACAAAGTTCTCATCACAGAGTCAGACTCTGCCACATGACCACGTTACAACTGAAGGAGGGAAACGCGGATGGATCTGTCATTGTTCCTAAGCTAGTTGGGAGAGAGAAATAATTCGGCAAGGCCAGTATCTTTTTGTTTAGACACCAAAGTGTAGCAAGTTGTTAAGCACATTTTCCATGTATATTTTCATTCTTGGATTGTTGGGGAGGCAGATACTGTACAAAATATTTTGTCCAGTTATATCTGAGTCAATCAAATCAAAGAAGGAGGAATCTCACAGAGTGGATAACTTTACAGATCATAGCTAAGAGACATTGCTAAGCTGCATGATCTTCCTTAATCAAGTAGCGCCCATATAATCCAGCAATTTGAGCTGGGGAGGTGTGTCTACCCTTGCTGATTCAGAGGTCTCCTGGCATGGGTTTTAGTTGAAAACTGGCCTGAAATTGTTGGAATTGTGTCTCTTCAACTTGGCATCAATCAACGGGAAAAACTCACATTGGCTTGCTTAGTTAGATTTGATGGTCTAAGTTAACAAGTCTTGCACCGAATACAAAGTAGAAGTTGAAAGAAACTTGGAAATTCCAACTACAGTGTGTTTGGACTTTACCAGTTAGTACATGGCTTCCTCCACTCCCCCATGAAGAAGCTGAAATGTTGTGGGCATCTCAGTCCACATAACTAGGAGCTATTGGAATAGTCCTATCTGACTTGATAAAATGAGTTAGTTTGTGGGTTAAACATCACTTCATAGACTTGAGCCAAGAGTTTAGGTGGTGTCTTCAGTGCAGTGCTCAGAGTGCAAACTCAGATGTGTGACCTTTTGGGGGAGCTGTGCCTTCTACAATGAAAAACAGCAGGCAAATTTACTCTGATACCCTGGCTAGTATTTCTTCGTCAACTAGCAACACTTCTAACATTTTCTTCTCTAGTTCTTATTGCTGCTTATGGGAGCTTATTATATCCAAATAGGCTGATGTGTTTCCTACATTACAGCAGCTACTGCCTCACAGATCAAGTGTTCTGGAGTCAATCCTGACTTCCAGTGTTGTCTGTGTGGAGTTTACACACTTCCCTGTGACTGTGTGGATTTCTCCCAGGAGCTAACGTTTTCTCCCACACTCCAAAGATATGCAGTTTGGTAGGTAACTCGGCCACTGTAAAAATTGCCCTGAGTGTGTTAGTGAGTGCCAGAATCTGGGGTAGTAGATGGGAATCTTGGGAAAATAGGTTACAGGGAAAATTAGTGAGGAATGGGATTGCTCTGTGAGCCAGTATAGACTCGCTGGGCCAAATGGCCTATTTTATATCATAAGAGAATATGGAAAGAAGGTTCTTTAGGAAAAAGCTCTGAATTCATGTAGATTCTTTCAATAATGCTATTGTTGGAAAAAATAAAATATACTGACTGGATTTTAAATTGCAAATGGCTGTGCTAGGAACAATATTGTTAATACTAAAAGGATTAAGGGTAAAGTATATGGATAGAAAGTATGCAGTTGGCTGCATATTCACAGATGCAGCTATAAATTGCTGGGCTTAATGGCTGATGAACCATCCCTGTGTTATGGAAAGATAATGGCTGGACATTCCCTCATAAATGGACAATAGTGAACTGATAAGATATCAGGCAAGGTTAGATGTTGATATATATTTAAGCAAAAGTAGGGACAGAATTCTGAGCAATAGATTGGACAGATTGTTTCCCATGAATTGGGGCACTTCCTGTTCCTTTTGTAACCTGAGGCAGTAAAGCATAAGATTAACTGATTTGGTGGTTAGGATATCAAAAAAAAAGTTATTTATATGGGTTTAGTGGAAAGAAAATCATCAATGGACAATCCTTGGTATCAAAAAATGTATTTTTTTACTGTGAAAAGTATTCTTTTAATGTAATCCAATTTTGCACAAAATATAATTTCGAGTGAAAGGTCTGACCAGCTTGCTAGTCTTGGTGGTCGGTGTGGTTCCATTTCCAAAATCCAAACCAGACTCTATTGAGCAGTTTAACTACTGTAGCGACTCACCACACCGGCATCGAACCGGCTCCCAACATCGCATCATTGTCGGAGGCCCCGATCCAAGATGGCGCGGGGCCCTCCTCCTTCCCCATCGTTGGGCTGGGAGAGCCCGCGTGCGGGAAGGTCAGGTGACCTGCGTGTGACGTCAGCGCGGGAACTGTAGCGCGGGAAGTTTTCGGATATTAAAGGCGCACCGCGCCGCTGTCGGCGTTCGACCTCTGATTTCGAAACCAGCGACTCTGTGTCTTCATTTCGTAGTGTGTAGCTAGCCGCTACATTGCTTTCATACTTGAGCCCAAGAACTTCACTCACAGATGAGGGCCAAATGATTGGGTGTTAACATTTAATAAGATGAAGGCTTTACGGCATAGTGAACTTTAAATACTGATTCTGAGGTTGCTAGAGATTGACAGATTTCTTAGTTATATAAAGATTGACCTTGGTTAGTTAGCCAGTAGTGCACTTATTTCATTTTTGATCCATACCCTGAAAAATGTTTTATTTACTTTTATTTGTGATGTTTGCATCACTGGGAAGGCTTTTATTGTTTGTGCCCAATTGCCCTTGAAGGTGGTGGTGAGTCAACTGTTTGAACTGTTGCAGTCCTTTGGTGAAGGTACTCCCGCAATGGCTTTGGGGAGGATTCCAGTGATGGTGATGATGTATCCAAGTCAAAATGGTATGTAACTTGAAGGGGAACCTGCGGATACAGTGTTCCAAGTGCCTGCATGGGTTTTGGAGTGGCTTTCAGAGTAGCCCAGTGAGTAACTGCAGTGCATTTTGTAGGTGGTATGCTCTGCAGCAACTGTACACTGGTAGTGGAGGGAATGAATTTTTATGGTGGAAGATTGGGCACCATTCAAGAAGGTTGCTTTTCCTGGATGGTGTCAAGCTTACTGAGTGTTATTACAGCTGCACTCATGCAGAAGTGGAGAGTATTTGATCACACGCCTGACTTGCGGCTTGTTAATGGGATAAAGACTTGGGGAAACAGGAGCTGAATCACTTGTCGGAGGACAGGATAAGATATCTTTATTAGTCACATTTACATTGAAACATACGGTGAAATGCATCTTTGCGTAGAGTGTTCTGGGGGCAGCCCGCAAGTGTCGCCAACATAGCATGCCCACAACTTCCTAACCTGTACGTCTTTGGAATGTGGGAGGAAACTGTAGCACCTGGGGGAAAGCCACGCTGTCACGGGGAGAATGTACAAACTCCTTACAGATGTGGGAATTGAACCCGGGTCGCTAGCACTGTACTAGCGTTACGCTAATCACTACACTACCGTACCTGCCACCCCAACTCGTGTAGCCACAACGTGTTTATCATTTGTACATAATGTGCAGTTCTGTTCCAGCCATGATCACCTTAAAAATACAAAGTTGTATTGCAGTAAATATAAATGCACTTATGTTACTTAACCAAAATAAATTATTTGTTTAAAGAGAAAAAAGGTTTTCAATGCAATTTTTAAAAATGTGAGGAATAACTTTGTTCCAAATTATGCACCTTCCTTTCTCCTTAGTGTTTGTCTATGACAACCTGCAGTCTCCATTGCTGTTTAAGGGCTGATGGGAACAGTGCACTAGCAAGCAGCTAGAGAGACCATCGCTCCATTCTTCCTGTGAAGAGTCATAGTCATAGGGTCACAGCACAAAAACAGGCCCTCTGACCCAACTCGTCCATGCTGACCAAGTTGCCTAACTGAGCTAGTCCCATTTGCCTACATTTGGCCCAAATCCCTCAACCTTTCCTATCCATGTAACTGTCCAAATGCCTTTTTAAATGTTGTAATTGTACCTGCCTCTACAACTTCCTCTGGCAGCTCATTCCATATACTGACTACCCTCTGTGAAAAGGTTGCCCCTCAGGTCCCTTGTAAGTCTTTCCTCTCTCTAGCTTTTGACTCCTCCTCCCTTGGGAAAATATTTTGCCTATTCACCTTATCTATCCCCCTGATGGTTTTGTAAACCTCTATACTCCAAATCTCTGGTCTTTCCTTTTTTTTCCAGTCCACATTAGCTAAGAGCAGAACTAGTTTAGCCACACAACCAGTGTGTGCTTCACCATCCTGATATGTTTAAAGCAGCTGTTTTTTTTTCCCTGGGATTTGTGAGGCATGTTTGTCTGTGTACATACATGTTATTGTATTCTGATAAGCTGTCTTACATCTGTGCTCAGATCCTTTCAACTTTATCCTTTATAAGTTTCTATAGTTCAATTTATAATGACAATGGCCTATAAAATGTCAGGCAGTGTAGCTGGCAGGAACCTGAGATTATTTGCTGACAAATGTACAAAGGCAGCTTGCATTATAGCATCATGCATAGGGAATTTTTAGCAGAAAGAATTAAAAATGGACAGAATATTTGACTTGGAAATGGTGATGAAATCTAGCTAAGGACTGCATTCAGCCTAAACTCCCATGGGGAGGTGGCCGGGATACAATATGTGCCTTGAATGAAAAATAAGAGGATGACACTTCTTGTGTTGAGTACTTTTTTTTGTATGAATAGCTTTTGTAGTTTTCTTTTAATCTTAGTCTTTTTCTAACTAGCAGAGTTTCCTGGGCTGTTTTTATTCACTTCCAGGAATCTCTTGGCAACAATTTCTCAAAATTCAATACAAATGCCTCCTTGGCCCTTTTCATTGTATCTCTATAACTGGCTCTCGCCTATCTCCCCTCTGAGATCTCTGAGTGCTTTCAATTCAGATCACTTGTGCATCCTGATTTTAATTCCTTCCGCTAAACCATTCCACTTGTCAAACTCTGCAAACAGCAATGTAATGATGTAATTTTTTTTTGGTGATGTAGTTTCAGAGATACATATTGGTTAATGCACTGGAGGAGACTCCCCTTTACATCCTCCTGAAGGAGCATATGACATTTGGTTCATTGTCTCGTCTGAAAGACTGCAGTTCTGATATGGTAGAATTCCCTCAGAAAGAACATGGCATGTCAGTCTAGGTTATGTGCTTAAGCCCCTAACTTGGAGATGAGATGTCCCCACTGTTCCACAGCTGACATTATGGAAGATGAAGAAAAGATGCACCAATTATTAAGCATGGTTTTGGAGTGGTACTTTGGTCACAGGTTGTGTCTTCCGTCTTGAACACACTTGCCTCACACTGTGGTTTGAACACAAAACGGCAGCCTTCAGCAGAATAGGGAAACATAATAAATCTTAATTTATGCTTGAAACCAAATTTGATTATCATGAAAAATAATAGTGATTATAGGATTATTGATCTACAATAAACAAAGTAATGTTTTCATTCAATTCCAGAAGGTCAGAGGGCCGTGACATCACCGATAGCAACTAGTGCGTGCATCCAGGAGTCAGTGTTTCCAAAAAGTAGCAGAAAAAATTGAAACTTATTTTTGAAAGATAAATTCCTGGCATCATATTTTCCTAGAATAGGACAACAGAATCGCAGAATAGTTGCAGCACTGGAAGACACCATTCAGCCTGTCAAGTCCGTACCAAGGGTAATTCGGCTCTCCTCACTTCCCTGCCCTCTGTGTAGCCCTGTCAATTCTTTCCTTTCAGAAACTTATCCAGATTCCTTCTGAACACTACAATTGAATTTGCCTCCTGTATTGCATTCGGCCCCTGACAATTTGCTTAATGTAAAACAAAATCCTTGTCTCATTTTTGGTTCCTTTGCCAATCATCTTCGTCCTATATCCCCAAGTTCTTGACCTCTTAAATGGGAGCAGTTTCGCAGTGTCTATTCTGTCAATACCCTTCATCATTTTAAATATCTCTATCAGATTTCCTTCAGCCTCTGATCTTCCAAGGAGAACAACCCCAGCGTCTCCCTCCTGGACATATTACCAAATCTTTTCTGCATTCTCTTCATAGCCTTCACACCTTTTTGAAAGTGTGGCACCCAGAACTGGAGTTCTCATTGTGGCCGAACCATTATTTTAGAAAGGTTCAACATGACTTCCTTGTTCTTGTACACTGTATCTCTGTTCATAAATTCCAGGATGCTCTTTGCTTTCTTCACCACTTTCTCAACCTGCCCTCCCACATTAAACAAACTGTGTAGAAACCCTCTGATCTCTGTTCCTTATTGGAATTGTGCCCTCCATTTTTCCTCCAAAAGTGCAACACCTTACAGTCCTTAGCTTTAGATTTCCCCCACCACCTATTGGTACATTCTGCCAGCCTATATACATCTTGAAGCCTATTACAACTCTCCCCATGGCACGGTAGTGTAGCGGTTAGCATAATACTATTAAAGCGCCAGCGACCCAGGTTCAATTCAAGCCGCTGTCTCTAAGGAGTTTGTATGTTCTCGCCGTGACTGTGTGAGTTTCCTCCAGGTGCTCGGGTTTCCTCCGGGTGCTCCAGTTTCCTCCCGCATTCGAAAGATGTACGGGTTAGGAAGTTGTGGGCATGCTATGTTGGCGCTGGAAGCGTGGTGACATTTGTGGGCTGCCCCCAGAACACTTCGTAAAGATGCATTTCACTATGTGTTTCGATGTAAATGTGACTACTAAAGAAATCTTATCTTAGGTTTTGTGTCATCTTCAAATTTGGAAATGGTGCCCTGTTCATTCAAGTTCAAGTTTAAAATGGGTTGATTCAGTTAGGATAACAAATCGATAAGTGTGTCAGAAAAAGGAATTGAGAATCATAAAATTGTAGAGCACAGAAACAAGCCCCTTCAGCCCACCTCATCCGTAATGACCATGATGCCTATCTAAGCGAAACCCATTCGTCCACATTAGGCCCATGTCCCTCTATGCCCTTCCTATCCAATTACCTGTGCAAATGCCTTTTAAACATTGTAATTGTATCTGCCTCTATCACCTTCTCTGGCAGCTTGTTCCAGATGACCACCACTCAGTGTGGAAAAACTTGCACCTCAGATCTCCTCTAAATTTCTCCCCTCTCACCTTAAACCTCTGTCCTCTTGTTCTAGACTAACCAACCCTGGGGAAAAAGACTCTGACTGTCTTTCCGATTTATGCCCCTCATAATTTTATAAACCTTTATAAGGTCACCCTTCACCCTCCTATGTTCCAATGAGAATAAACTCAGCCCATCCAATTCCTCATTATAATGACAGTCCTCATTCCAGGCAACATCCTGGTGAATCTCTTCTGCACTCACTCTATCGCTATCATATCCTTCCTGTAGTGTGGTGACCAGAACTGCAGACAATACTCCAACTGTAGTCTAATCAATGTTTGGTACAAGGAGAAAAGCAATGTTTCTGAGATCATAGCTTGGCATCAGAGACCTACTGCCTCAGGATGTCTTGTATGCTCTGGAGGAAACCACATGTACAAGTTTACAGGTGATTGAGCTCATGGACAAGACCTCTGAGCTTTGAGAACAGATGGAGGTCCTACAGGGCATAAGGGAGGCTGAGGTTTCCCCAGATTGTACCTTCAGGCTGGAGTCACAGGGAGTTCAGGATAGTAAATGGATGGCCAACCAAAAGGGCACGAAGTGCAGGAACTGTCAGGGTGAGTGTCACTCTCATACCTATATTCAGCACTAGAAGCTAATGGAGGCGCTGACACATTAAAAGGATATAGTCCAGAACATGGCACCATGGAGCAAAAGCCTGTTCGGGGGTGGGACAATGCAGGTTAGCGTTCAGTGGTCATAGGAGATTCCATAATAGAATTATGGAATTTTTTATTGTCATTTATTGTCATGGTATTTTTATTGTCATGGTAGTGACAACTGCAGCATGGCTCAAAAGGGTGGGACTAGACATGTAATGTTCCTAGATACAAGTTGTTCAGAAAAGATAGGGAAGAAAAAGATAATTAATGCAGGGTGACAGTGTGGCAGTGCTGAGTAAGGAAGATGTTCTCACACTGGAGGGAGAGGCTGACCTTGAGAGGTCGAGCAATATAGAAGCCATTTGGTTACAGTTAATAAAAATGAAGAACACTTTTTTTCATGCTGCTGAGGGTATTCCATAGACCATCATATACTGAGAGGAAGATAAGGGAGCCAATCTACAAGAAAATTGCAGAGATGTGCAGGAACTGTAGTGAGTATTTTGGGGGACTTCAGTCATGCTGGTATTGATTGGGATAACGTCTGAGTAAAGGCAAAGATGGGGAGGAATTTCTGGAATGGGCTGACAAGCATGTCGTCAGCTCACCAATGGATGAGGCATTACTGGATCTGGTGCTGGGGAATGAAGTGGGAAAAGGGGACCACAATTCAGTAGGGGAGGGTGTTGGGAACAAACATGGAATCATAAGATACAAATTGGTAATGGAGAAGTGCAAGGAGCAATCCAAAGTAGGAAATTGGAGGACAGCCAGATTCTATGGAATGAGAGGGAATATGGAAAGGTGAAGTGGAACCAAAGATTGGCAGGTAGAACTGTAAACGAACAAAGAGTGCACTTTATAGAAGAAATGTTTTGGGTATAGATCAGTTCTGACAAGAAATGTTGGCATTCCCTGAATGTCTGAGAAGGTAGAGAATTTGTTGAAATGATAAAAAAAAATATTTGTGACGCATCAGGTAAGTAATTCAAATGAGAACCAGGCTGGATGTACCAAGCTAAGAGGGGAAGTGAAGAGGACAATGTGAGAATAGAATGGCAGATTTTATAAAAGGGAACCCAAAGTCTCCAATTGGCTTTTAAGTAGCAAACAGGCAGTTAAGAAGAAAGGGCCAATTAGTGACCAAGGCAATGAACTGAGCCTGGATGCAGAAGTTTTGGTTAGAATACCTAATGAGTACTTGGTAGCAACCTTAACAAAGGAAGAAGGTGCCACCAAAATCTGAGCAGGGGAAGTAGTAAAGATGACAAGGTGAAGCAAGCAGCAGTCATACAGGCAGGTACAGCTGTAGCTGCCTGTACTTGCCTCTGTTTCAGGTTGGATGATGGGTATTTCAGTGGAGCCCTTCACTAACTGCCAAACAGCCAACCTTCCGACTACCCAGTGCCTGACAATGAGGGTCCTTCTCTACACTGCGCTGCTGGGAGCTGAACCTCCCAGCCTTTGCATCTCCAGGCAGCCTCCTCTTTCAGCGACAATAAAAGCAGAAAATGCTGGAGATGCTCAGAAGGTCAAGCTGCACCTTTTGGAAAGTGAAATAGGGTTGACATTTCATCAGAAAGTTTTGTCAGAATTTTCCTCTTCCTGCGATTCAGGCTCTCCCGATTTTATTTGTTGGTGCAGGTGGATCGTTGATTGACAAGCGGCCTAGGACTAATTGAGACCCTGGGAAAGGACAAGCAGGTGAAAAGTCAGGATAATTTGCTGAACAATAGAAGTATAACAAACCAGGTTGTTAGGATACAGGAGCTTAGGATAGAGGATGAGGTATATAGAAACAAGTCCATGATAGTGTGCAGTGAGGATGGTAAGAAGGACAGGCAGGTGAAAAGTCAGGATAATTTGCTGAACAACAGAAGTACAACAAAATCAGTTGCAGATACTGGACTAAATGTACTATATTATTTAAATGCACTTAGCATTAGGAATAAAGTAGATGACCTAGTGGCAAACTACATATTAATAAATATGACATTGTGGCAATCACTGAGTCATGGCTTTATGACAGATGTAATTGGGAACTAAATGTCCAGGGGTACACAGTGTATAGGAAGGATAGGCGGGTAGGCAGAGGGGGAGGTGTGGCCATGATGGTTAGTAATGATATAAAATCAATAGAAAGGAAGGATATTGGGTCGGAAGAGGTGGAATCCTTATGGGTGGAGCTAAGAAATAGCAAGGGTAAAAGGACAATAGTAGCAGTTTTTTATATTTTTATATAGGTCCCCTAACAGCAGTCAGGATGCGGACTATAAGTTGCAGTTAGAAATAGAAAAAACGCGTCAGAGTGACAACGTTAAGATAATTGTGGGGGATTTTAACATGAAGGTGGACTGGGAAATCCAGCAAGGCAGTAGATCTCAGGAGAGTGAGTTTGTGGAATGTCTACGAGATGGCTTTTTGGAGCAACTTGTTGATGAGCCCACCAGGAGATCGGCTGTTTTGGATTGGGTGCTGTGTAACGAACCGGAGGTGATTAGGGAACTAAAGGTAAAGGAACCATTAGGAACTAGTGATCACAATATGATTGAATTCAGTTTCAAATTTGAGAAGGAGAAGCTGATAACTGGTGTATTGATATTTCGGTGGAACAAAGGAAATTAGTGGCATGAGAGAGGAGCTGGCCCATATTGATTGGAAGAGTAAGCTAGCTGGAGGGATGGCAGAACAGAAATGGATGGAATTTCTACAAGAAATAAGGAAAATGCAGGATAGATATATTCTAAGAAAAAAGGTTTTGAATGGAAAAAATGCACAAATGTGAATAACAAGAGAGGTGAAGGCTAAAATAAAAGCAAACGGGAGGGCATACAAGGAAGCAAAAATTAATGGGAAAACAGAAGACTGAGAAACTCTTAAAAACCTGCAGAAAGAAACTAAGCAGGTCATTAGGAAAGAAAAGATGAATTATGAAAGAAACTTGGCAGATAACATTCGAAAGGATACTAAGAGTTTTTTTAAATATATAAGGAGGAAAATAGAGACACGGGTTGATATAGGACTAATCGATAATGGTGCAGGAGAGATTATAGTGGATGATAAAGAGATGACAGAGGAACTAAATGAGTATTTTGCATCGGTCTTCACTGTGGAGGACATCAGCAATATACCGGATAGTCAGGGGTCTCAAGGAATGGAACTGAGTTCATTTAAGATTACTAGAGAGAAGGTGCTAGGAAAGCTAAGTGGACTAAAGACCGATAAGTCTCCCGGACCGGATGAGGTGCATCCCTGGGTTCTGAAGGAGGTAGCTTTAGAGATTGTGGAGGCACTAGTGACAATTTTCCAGGAATCGATAGACTCCAGCATGGTTCCGGAGGACTGGAGGGTCGCAAATGTAGTTCCGCTGTATAAGAAAGGTGGGAGGCAGCGTAAAGGAAATTACAGACCTATTAGTCTGACATCGGTGGTGGGAAAGTTATTAGAATCGATCCTCAAGGATGAGGTTATGGAATACCTAGAGGTGCAAGGCAAGATAGGTCCAAGCCAACATGGCTTTGTGAAGGGAAGATCCTGCCTGACCAAGCTATTGGAGTTTTTTGAGGAAATCTCAGGTAGGGTGGATAAGGGAGAGGTGGTAGATGTTATGTATTTGGACTTTCAAAAGGCCTTCGACAAGGTGCCGCGCAATAAGATGAGAGCTCATGGAATTACAGGTAGGATAACAGAATGGGTGGAGCATTGGCTGGTAGGCAGAAAGCAAAGGGTGGGAATAAAAGGATCCTGTTCTGGTTGGTTACCGGTTACTAGTGGTGTTCCGCAGGGGTCAGTGTTGGGGCTGCTTCTTTTCACTCTGTACATTAATGATTTGGATGATGGAGTAAATGGTTTTGTGGCTAAGTTTTCAGATGACACCAAGATAGGTGGAGGAGTAGGGAGTATTGAGGAGACAGGAAGGTTGCAGAAAGACCTAGATAGTTTAGGAGAATGGCTAAGGAAATGGCAGATGAGATTCAATGTTGAGAAATGTGCAGTTGTACACTTTGGAAACAGAAATAAATGGGCAGATCATTATCTAGAAGGGGAGAAAACTGAAAGCACAGAAGTACAAAGGGACCTGGGGGGGGGGGGGGGGGGGGGCGGTACTCGTGCAGGATACCCTAAAGGTTAACCACCAGGTCAGATCGGTAGTAAGGAAAGTGAATGCTATGTTGACATTCATTTCGAGAGGTATAGTGTATAAAAGTAAGGAAGTGTTGATGAGGCTCCACAGGGCACTTGTGAGGCCTCATTTGGAATACTGTGTACAGTTTTGGGCCCTATATCTTAGGAAGGATGTGCTATTGTTGGAGGGGGTTCAGAGAAGATTTACGAGGATGATTCCCTCAATGAAAGGGCTTACGTATGATGAGCGTTTGTCGGCTCTTGGACTGTACTCACTGGAGTACAGAAGAATGAGAGGGGACCTCATAGAAACATTTAGAATGTTGAAAGGACTGGACAGAGTAGATGTGGTTAAGCTGTTTCCCTTGATGGGTGAGTCCAGGACCAGAGGGCACAATCTTAGAATTAGAGGGTACAGGTTTAAAACAGAGATGAGGAGAAATATATTTAGCCAGAGGGTAGTGAATTTATGGAAATCCTTGCCACATACAGCAGTGGAGGCCAGATCATTGGAGGCGTTTAAGGAGGAGATAGATAGATATCTAATTAGTCAAGGTATCAAGGGGTATGGGGATAAGCCCAGAAACTGGGGTTAGAATAGTTTTTTCTCATGGAGCAGACTACCCCCCCCCCCCCCCCCCCCCCCCACCATTTCTCATTTCTCATTTCTTTTTCCCCTTTTCTTTGGAGCAGACTCGATGGGCTGAATGAGTACTTCTGCTCCCTTGTCTTGTGATCTTGTGAGTTGGGGAGGGCAGGGTGGGGTTATCTTTTGCTCAGTCTGGTACTGGTACCTGGAGGACTGAAAGGATAGGAAGAGTATAAACAGCCTTTGATAGCAAATGCTGTTTCGGTGTGATAACATTTCATTCAGACTGCTGAGATAAAAGGGTATTAATCTCAAACACGTTCTTCACAGATGCTTCCCACGTTTTCTATTTTATTCTGAATCTGAATTGTGAACATTTTGTCTTTCTTCTAAGATTGTGCAAGTTGTCAGTGGTTATGTCATCAGTCTCCACTAATTGCTAGACTTCTTTCATAACCTTGCGATCAGCTGCTATTAAGAGGATCTAGCATCAGCTGAAACTTCATAAGGGTTGCAGACACTTACTGAAATTTACTACTTTAATAGTTCTCTATTGTACTGGTTCCTCATTGTTCTGGCCTCCTAGTTCAGCAAGATTCTTTTCCCACAGCCTTGCCAAGCCCTGAATGTCTTGGCCTTGTTAAGCCTCCTGAGATTTTATTGTTCTCTAGACAAGCATACATTGTGGGTATCTTGCATGCTTTATACCTATAGAGCTTTATTTTTAAAGGAATTTTCACATAAGCTTAAATTTTCTACAGATTAAAAAAAACCTACATTTCAATAGTTAAAATAATTCCCGCCTGGAATTTCAGCTAATTTTGGAATATAAATACTTTATGATAATAGTATGGACATGGGCTTAAATAAGTTAAAGTTGAAACATGGGCTAAAACATTGTGTGTCTTCACATTGATTCCTTGTGATGATTCATTTGTCTGAATACAATTATTTCACTGAAACTGAACTATAGTTAAATATTAGGCCAGCATTATTCACCATTGCAATTAGTTCTGCTTTTGCAATTATGAATAAGCCTTCATTGTTTTCTTTAAGTTTCCTCAGTGTTATTTGTACTACTTGTCCTGTGTGCCACTGACCAAAAAAATTGATGGTTTATCCTGAATTAATTTTCCATATGCCAGGCAGCCTCCTAATATGCTGCATTCAAGATACTTGATTTTCCTTTTTAACTCTCTGATGTACAAGGAAAGACGGAAGTTGAAAAGATTTGGGGGTGTGAGACTTCTAGACATCCACATAGTGGAACCTGTCAATTGACCTCCTGCCTATGCCAATGAGATTAACATTGGGTAGTATTCACTGGAGAAAGAGACTGACTGCTGAATTTTGGGGCTTGGCTGGTTTGCTGCTTCTTTGTCAGACGATATGGATTGTCGCGGTTGCTGTCGGTGGAAAATGGCAAATCCTCAGCAACCTGCCAAACTCCCAAAATTTGGCATTCATTCTCTCTCTCCAGCGGGAGAGGGTGTCCTCATCAACTCTTCCCAGATTCTACCACTCACCAACACTCCCGGGGCAATTTACAGTAACCAATCGGATGTGGGAGAAAACCGAAGCATCTGAAGGAAACCCACGTGGTCACAGAGAGAACATGTAAATTCCAGTCAGACAGCACTAGAAGTCAGCATTGACCCCAGTTCACTGAGCTATGAGTCAGCAGCTCAGAAACTCTGCCACTCTGCACTGTGATCTACCACCCCTCCCTCGATACATGGGTGGTGCCTGATTATGTAAGAATGGCAAATGTGACTCACTTTTCAAAAGGGGTAGAAGGATATACAGAGCAACTGGCATTCTGACTTTTTCCTCATAAGACAACCTGCCCATTCTACGTATTGGTGGAGTAATCGAGTATTACTTTGCATTTTATCTGCCACTCATCTGTCCATGTCCTCGAGCATTATGAGCTGCCTGGCATGTGAAAAATTAGTTCAGGATAAACTATCAATTTTTTAATCCTAGAATTACAGACGGGGGTGTTTAACCTCTGTGGTAGGGAGAATATTCGGGGGGGGGGGGAAGGAGGGTTGGCAGGGTAGGAGAACTTGGACATTTGGGGAAGTTTGAGGAGCTAAAAGAGAGCCAGCCTTGATTTATCAAAGGCAGACTGTTTTTGACTAAACTGATTGAAGAATTTGGTAAGGAAGCAGAAGGTTAATGAAGGGAAGGCAATGAATGTCATATTTTTTTGGAACTTTCAGAAGGCCCATTTGAGAGACTGGCTGGCAAAAGTCAAGCCGCAAGGAATAAAATAGGTAAAGCAGAAAGGATATGAAATAGACTTAAAAAAAATAAACAGCAAAGATGATAGATGGCTCGAGGACACGGACAGATGAGTAGCAGATGAAATGCAAAGTAATACTTGATTACCCAACCAATACCTAGAATGGACAAGATTGTCTTATGAGGAGAGGTTGGAATGCTGGGCTTGTGTTCACTGGAGTTCAGAAGAGAGAGAGGGGACTCGATTGAGGCATATTAGATCCTGAGGTGGATATGGAGTGAATGTTTCCTTTTGTGGGAAAATCTAGAACTTTGGACCACTGTTCAGAAATAATGGGTCACCTATTTAGTTGAGGAACTTATTTTTCTGAGGGTTATGAGTCTTTGGAACACTTGTCCCCAAAGGGTAGTAGAAGCGGAGACTTTGAATATTTTTAGCACGGAAGTAGATAACTGATAAGCAAGGTGTTGAAAGGTTGGCATAGGTAGATGGGAATGCAGTTTGATCAGCCTTGATCTTTTGGGATGATGGAAGGGGCTGGAAGGGTAGAATGACCTCCTCCTGCTTCTGATTCACATTGTAGCAGAAAGGAAGAAGAGAGACATTGAAGCTTAAATGGCAGAGTTCTAAAGTTTGTATAGGATCAGAAGCTTACATATGTGAGCATAAATCCTTGAACGTGTTGAGAGATTGGTTAGAAAAGCATAGGGGATCCTGAAATCAAAGGCTGAGCCATTAGACTATAAAAATAGGGAGTTTGCACTGATCCTGTATTAAACACTGGCAAGGCCACAGCTGAAATACCGCACCCGATTCTGGTCACTAATTTTATAAAGGATGTGAGGGTCGAAGAGAGGGTGCAGCAAATATTTACTAGAATAGTCCAGTGATTACAGCTGTGGGGTTGGAACGGAGAAACTGGGATTGTTTTCCAAAGAAAGTAGATGGGAGATTTGAGTGAGGTGTACAAGATCATTAGCTACGATGGGTAAATGGTGTTGCTGTTGCCATTAGCTGATTGTTCAAGGACTTGGGAGCACATATTTATAGTGATGAGCTAAAGACACTCGTATTTTATGAATATCTTTTCTTTACACAAAACATAGGTAACACAGTGGTGCAGTTAGTAAAGCTGCTACCTCACAACTCAGGTTCAGTCCTGACCTCTGGTGCCCTCTGGGGAGTTTGCACGTTCCCCAATGACTCTGTGGGTTTCTGCCGGGTGCTTTGGTTTCCTCCCACATCCCAAAGATGTGTGGGTTGCTAGTTTAATTGGACACTGAGAATAAGTGAGTGGTAGAATCTGAGGGCAGTTGATGGGAGTGTTGGTAGAGTAGGTCACAGGGAAAATTAGTGGAGAATGTGATTGCTCTGTGACCCAGTATAGACTTAATGGGCTGAAATAGCCTTCTGGAACTCACTGCCTGTGAAGGTGGTGAAAAATGCAGTCAGTCATTTAGAAGGGAATTGGATAGGCTCTTGAAGGTGAAGAATGAGGAGGTGGGGCAGATTGGATTGATCTGCAAAGAGCTAGTGCACAGACTCAATATGAAAAATGGCCTCCTTCCGTGCCATAACTATTTAATGGAGGGACAGTCCAGGTTCAGGTGCTTGTCCCGAACTGGGAGTTGAACCATCAGCCTCCATTGCAAGAATGGCATCCACTGCATCACAGTCATATGTTTAATAATTCAAGTACGAGGTCGATTCTTTTAATATTGAAAGGTGCATCAACAGTTGAAGTGTCCTAGTGAAACAGTTTTTATATGAGTAATATAAACAAGTGTTCTAAACACATTATGAAGTGTTTCTGTGGATCAGAAGGATTATGCGATATTCTGACGGTGGATGCTGAAGCCAAATTGTTCACTGGGCCTAACATAATTTTTATTACTGCAAAAGTAAATTCATGCCACAGCTAATGGCAAGGACACCTGCATTTGGAGTGGAGCATTCATTGCCATGGCAATCATTCACCATGATATTTTTAGTACTTCATAAAAATGTTAATGCTTATTAACTGCTAAGTTATTGTGTGAAATTAGCGTAAATTGTGATGCGAAAGCTTATTTTGGAAAATAAATTGCATGACGTCCTTTTGTAGATTTAGCTGAAATTTAATATTGTGTTGGAATATTCTATTCTCAGTAATGTTCAGGCCTGAGGTATCATCAGATAATGGGCATTTTCATTGCAGTATTTGCCTTGTTTGCTGTAACTTGTTGCCTTCACTATTGATTGAGCTGCTGCAGTTACATAACCAAGTGGATGATGACTTTGCATTGATCTGCAAAGATCACAGTTCTTTGTTCTCAGTGTATGGATATTGCTGCAGGGCCAGATTTACAGAGAATGGGCAAAGAAGTGGCAGATGGAATACAGCACAGGGAACTGTATGATCATGCACTTTGATAGAAAGAATAAAGGCATAGACTATTTTCTAAACAGGGAGCAAATTCAGAAATCGGAGGTGCATAGGGACTTGGGAGTCTTAGTGCAGGATTCCCTGGAGGTTAACTTGCAGGTTGAGTCGATAGTAAGGAAGGCAAATGCAATGGTAGCATTCATTGCAAGAGCACTAGAATATAAAAGCAAGGATGTAATGCTGAGTCTTCATAAGGCATTGGTCAGACCACATTTGGTGTATTGTGAGCAGTTTTGGGCCCTATATCTAAGGAAGGATGTGCTGGCACTGGAGAAGGTCCAGAGGAGGTTTAGGAGAATGATCCCAGGTATGAAAAGATTAAAGTACGAGGAGCGTTTGATGGCTCTGGGCCTGTACTCGCTGGAGTTTAGGAGGATGAGGGGGGATCTCATTGAAACCTACCAAATATTGAAAGGCCTGGATAGAGTAAACATGGAGAGGATGTTTCTAGTGGTGGGAGAGTCTAGACCAGAGGGCACAGCCTCAGAATAGAAGGACGTCCCTTGAGAACAGAGATGAGGAGGAATTTCTTCAGCCGGAGGAATTTCTTCAGCCAGAGGATGGTGAATCTGTGGAATTCATTGCCACAGACAGCTGTGGAGGCCTAGTCATTGGGTATATTTAAAGTGGAGGTTGATAGGTTCTTGATTAGTAAGGGCATCAAAGGTTATGGGGAGAAGGCAGGAGAATGGGGTTGAGAGGGAAAAATAAATCACCATGATTGAATGGTGGAGCAGACTTGATGGGCCGAATGGTCTATAGTTCAGTTCTAGTTTCCTTCAGATGGTGGTGGTCGTTTCATAGAGTTACATAGAATTCGCAGCATTAAAAGCAGACCATTCTAATTGGTCAATGCCAATGACTTTGCTCCACATACAGTATGCCTTCTCCCCTCCCCATGCTTCTTCAACAAGCTTTATCAACATATCCTTTTCTTCATGCAGTTGTTTTGCTTTACCTTAAATGCATCAATGCTATTTGTCTTTATTAGTTCATGTGGTTTGGATTCCCCTGTTGGTGGTAACAGATTTTTCTGCAGCTTTCTACATGTGAATATACAAAAACTATTGTCCAGATTGTGCTGCTTCAGCTCTCGGTGTGTGAAAACTGCATCTGCCTCTCCACGAAATTGTTTCATCTGGACAATAGATATGTTAAGTATGGTGCAGAAAGTTAAGTTTTATAACAACATTAGTGGTAACTATTGGCAAACAACCTGTCTCAGCACAGAAAATGAACTGTTGTAATTATGGAATCCCATTCTTCAGGAAATAATTACTGGAGCATTTAAGAATGGCAAACTGATTTAAGTTTTTATAAAACATTTATACTAGACATTGAATTCATCCACTTGGTATAAACCTCCTCCTCAGGCTTTGTGAAGCTTATTTCTGAATTGTCTCATTCTGACAATTAAAGGGATCAACAGTTCATTGCTCTGTTAACACGGGTCCCAGATGGTTAGGATTTCCTTGCCTTTCCTTTAATCATGGTGCATTGGCTGACCCGAAACTTTGGGATGTACTTGAATATTCTTAAGTGAAAGATAAGTGTATGGAGAAGTAATTTGGCATAATAGGTTCCCATTCTCCCAAACTAGATGATGAAGATTTATTTTGGATCCATTAGCTGTTGGGGAATCTCTTCATTGTCAATGGTCACACATACATATAGTTCTGTGTTGCTTTAGCAGATACACTGCGATGGATTTCAATTCCATCAAAAGATTTTAGGAGAATAGCCCTCTTCAATCTTCTGTTACTTGACCACAAATATTTTCAAAGTTCCTTGTGCATCCTTGATTATAATGCATCTGAACATTTTTAGGGAAATGTTGGAGAACCTGTTGCATAAGTCTTCAAGAATCACCATAGTATGGAGATGCCTGACGTAAAGCAAATTTTACTCCTATTTTGTAAATGGGGTTTGTTTTATGTCTTGTTTTAATTCATGATCTGAAGCTATGACTCTTGGGTATGATCACACTAACTTGTAGAAACATTGCTTCATCGAGTGAATGGTAAATCTGTGGAACACACATGCAGGGAAGATGATAGAAGCAGATAATGATTCATACAAATCTAAAGAAGATTTCTTTGAGAATATTTTGTGAGACAGTATGATTAATTTCAGAATGATGTGCTACGTTCTTGAGACACACTTGACTTTGGACTGATGGTTGTGCAAGTTTTCAGAACAAGGGTATTTTCATTAGTGGATCTGTTGCAGACTGCTTGAAGGAGATTGATTACCATGATGGTCAACAACTACACAATGTGACCACAGGGTAATAACTAGTGTTCTAGATGGACTGATATTTTTTCTTCCAAGAATATCTATAATTATTTCAATTTCTTAAGTTCTAAAATGCTATTCATATTTTACAAATGTTATTACAGTAACCGTCACATTTACACTGCCATCCACTGCCAAATGTTCATTAATTAATGATTTTAACTAATGAATGTAACTGGTGATCATCAAGTCCTAGATCCCACTGTACTGTCCTTCAGTAACATGTTGCTGCCTAGTGCGAGAATGAGTCATCCTCTTTTGAAAGACACAGATTTGTCTGTCTTGATGTCATTGATTTGTGTGTGTACTGTTTCCAGAATTACAAGACCTTTGTTCGAATGGCATTCTAATGCAGTGGAATTTTTTTTTCTTGCATCATTTATGAATATTTTAACAATCCTTCCCAAAGTTCTGACAAAAACATGTATTTTAATCTGTTTCTTGTCAACTGAGTAGATTTGAAGGAGAAAGACTGCACAAAATCATAATTTAAAACTCTGCTAACTGTCCCTTTACAATAAACAGCAATGGGACCTGTGGCTAAACCAACATTTAATAGACAGAATATCACAATAATTCAGAAACTGGTAATTAGATTTGAATACAAATAACACTTGTTCTTAGGCTCTGAATTCCTTTCATTATTTTTCTTTGCTAGCCCTCAATATATCAGGTAGTCTGTAATTAAATAAGATTGTTGGGGAAAACTCAACAGGGGTGCTTATCTTTTTTTAATGGAATTTTGTTCAGTACTGTGTGTCACGTTGCACATTATACAAACCCTCAACAGCAAAATATTTCATGTTTATGATAACTCTTGATTCCATTTCCCTTGCATCATCTCCTATCCGCAGTAAATTCCAGCTTTTTCAACATCCTGTCACAACTGAAATCCCACTTTCCCTTCAATCCTGTGCTTGCTCTTTTATCCAGTTCAATGAATTTATAATCCTGGTTCCCGTGTTCAAGTCCCAGCCCAGCCTTGAACTCTCTAATCCAAATCCTCTTGCATCCTCTCCAGTTCCCTGATTCTCACCTTTTGTCCACCTGTAGTGGGTGAGTCTTCAGCTGCTTCAGGATTCTCTCGGGAATAATTTACCTGAGACCTGTTGGGTATCCATTTTAAGAATGCTCTCAGAACCCCAGATTCCCAACCAGCTCTCAGCCACTCTCTTAACACTTTTTTTTGCTTTGACACAACATCCATTCTGGTCACTTGCTTCCTCTTAACCACTCCAAATACATAATGCGCATTAGGGAGTGTGTCAATGCTGTTGTTACATCACTGGAGTAAGGGCAGCCTCAGTGGCTGAAGGGTGGTGCCGATAATGTTTGGTGCAGGAGAAGACCCCAAATGCAGATTCTAGTCAAACTATAGTTTACAAGTAATTGTCCTACAGGAGTGTTAGCAAGTGAAATTTGACACTGAAATGCATATGAGGCCACATGATAGTTTGATTAAAGAGGTTTTATTGAGAAAGGTGGAGAAAGAGGCCTGAATATTTGGATTGTGGCAGAATGTGAGATGTGGGTGTGAGGTTTGGAGTGTGTGAAGATGTGATGGGGCAGGTCTGAATCCCAACATTTCTCACATGAGTGAGCAATTTTTCCTTTATGATGCTGACATCCCCAGTGTTTGAGTCCTTATGTTAATGTCCAATGATATTTTTTGCCCAGAGCAGTTTTCACATTTACCGGAGTGCTTCTGACCCCCTGTGGATGCAGGAACTGGCTCCTCTCCTTTACTCTGGCAGAGGATGAAAGATGAGGATGGCAAGGTTTGGGAACTTTGGATGACAAAAGATATTGTCAGTTTAGTCACAAAAAGAAAGGAAGCATATGTAGGGTTTAGAAGGCTGAAATCAGGCAAGGCCCTTGAGGAATATAAAGGAAGCAGGAAAGAACTTTAAAAAATTAATAGGGTAAAAAGGGACCATGAAATGTCATTGGCAAGTACGATTAAGGAGAATCCCATGACATTTATATGTAGGGAACAAGAGGGTAGCTAGTGGAAGGGAAGGTCCACTCAAGGGCATTTATGCATGGAGTCAGAGGAAGTGGGTGAGGTCCTTAATGAGTACTTTGCTTTGGTATTCACCAAGGGGCAGGATGTGGATGATGGTGAGATTAGGGAGGGCTATTTTGATATCCTAGTGATATTCAGGAGGAGGAGGAGGAGGTGTCTGGTTTCTTGAAAAGCTTAAAGGTGAATAAGTCCCCAGGGCTTTATGTGATCTATCCTGGGATACACAGAGAAGCAAGGGAGGAGGATGCTGGGACCTTGACCAAGATCTTTGTATCCTCTTTAGTTAGAGGCAAGGTGCGAGAAGACTGGAGAATAGCTGATGTTGTTCCTTTAAGGAGGGCAATGGAGACAAACCAGGAAATTATAGGCTGATGGTCTTTACATTGGTGGTAGGAAAACTGTTGGAGAAGATTCTCAGGATTTACTCACATTTGGAAAAGCATGGACTTATCAAGGATAGTCAGCCTGGCTTTGTGCGAGGAATCTCCTGTCTTGCAAGTTTGATTGAGCTTTTTGAGGAAGTGAGGAAGATAATGGATGAGGGTAAGGCAGTGGATGCTGTCCACATAGACTTTACTAAAGCATTTGATAAGGTCTCGCATGGTAGATTGGTCCAGAAGATTAAGTCACATAGGATCCATGGTGAGATGGTAAATTGGAATCAAAATTGTCTTGGTCATAGAAAACAGACGATAGTGGTGGAGGGGTGTTTTTCTAACTGGAGATCTATGACCAGTGGTGTTCCACAAGGATCAGTGCTGGAACCTCTGTTGTTTGTAATGTATGTTAATAATTTAATGAAAATGTAAGTGGTCTGATTAGTAAGTTTGCAGATGACACGCAAAATTGGTGGAGGTGTGGATAGTGAGGAAGGTTGTCAAAGGGTACAACAGGATATTAAATCAGTTGGAAATTTAAGTGGAGCAATGGCAGAGTTAATCCAGACAAGTGTGAGGTGTTACATTTTGGGAGCTCAAATGCAAGAGGAAAGTGTACAGGAAATGGCAGGACCCTTAGGAGCATTGATGTACAGAGGGATCGTGGGGTTTAAAGGAGATTTGTAAAGTAAGTTTTGTTTTACATAGAGAGTGGTAGGTGCCTGGAATGCACTACCAGGGGAGGTGGTAGAAGCAGATAACAGCAACGTTTAAGAAGCATTTAGACAGGCATGTGAAGCAGCAGGGAATAAAGGGACATGGAGCATGTGCAGGCAGATGGGATTATTTCAGATTGGCATCGGGTTCAGTGCAGACATGCTGGGCTGAAGGATCTGTCCCTGTGCTGTATTGTTCTATGTTCTAAAAGACCAGAGTGCCTTGGCTTCCAGGAAGATCGAAAGACCCATGGAATGACTTTCATCATGGGTTCCAGAAACCAAGCAACTCTCCTCCCATTGGGCTTGAATCTGCACTAGCTAGCTTAAACCACAGCATGCTGAGGTTGCGGATATGCACTAGTGCAGGCAACAATGCAGTTACAGTGTGGGTTGCTGAGATCATGGTAATGAAATCGCAGTGTGAATTTTTTTATGCATCCTGCACTAGATGAAACAGGTGCAAACGATAATCCCAGCATCTGTTTTCCAGCACAATTAATCCTTTCAAACACAGATAATTTTACCAATTCATTTACTTTTTCACTACAATAATGCAGCTGCGCTTCAATTTGTCATAGTTCAATGGAATACCAACCATTGAGTTCCACAGAGCAAGAGCAGGAATTATTGAATATTGGTGTCCGAAACCATACAAGGCTATTGACAACCCTATTCCTGGGTATAAGACTAACCACACATTCAGTTACTGCTCAGATAGCTCTGCTGTTTTCCAGGGGATCCTGATCAGCAGAGCCCTTGGGCCTGGGCCCCAAGGGCATGTATATTTACCTACCTTAGTTTGCAGTTGATCACCCATCACTCCTGTGCTTGCTGTCCAGAACTGACTCCTGCAAGTATTCATTTTTAATATTTACAATCTTGAGTTCAAATCCCTCTTTTCCTAGTCACCTTCTTCAATGCACCTTCTTACTTCTGTAATCCCTGGCCATGCAACCCCAGATCTTTGTTTCTCTAATTTACCAATTATGCATCTCAGTTTTCTTTACTCCACCATCAGAGACAAAGCTTTCAGCTTTCAAACCCCTGAGATGTGCTATATCCTTCCAGAATGGTCAGCATAGTTTTTTGATTATTCTCATTTTACTTTGCTTCATCAAATCTACTTATTCAATTGAGCTTTTGGTCACCTATCTCTTCTTGTTTGGTTGTCAAATTTTATCTGATTCTACTATAAAGCACTTTTGGTTGTTTTCCTATGTAAATAGTGCAACATAAATTAAGTTTCCTGGTAGTCCAAATGGGGCGGATCAAGCCCCCGACTCAAGCTTGATCATCCTGAGAAATGGGGACTGCTTTGGATCTAATCACATGAATTTTTGTCCTTTCCAAGTGAACTGTTTAGGACTCACTTTTCCCATTCCCTGGAGCTAAGCTTTTTACTGTGGTGATTAGGTGTTTAATTGCTTTGCAAGATTGCTCACCATTGAAATAATTGCTCCTTTAATTGTTCTCATTGCTTGCTGATATTTTATTCTTGAGGGGAAGGCAGTCTGTGCAATGTTCTGGTGCTATGCTTAGATTAGTCATGGTTTCTCTGGGGCTGTGCAGACTATCTTTATAAATTGATATGACTTTTGTTTAAATGCTGGAAATCAGGCTTGTGTTTTTAGTATGTTTGTGATTATTTGGTTGGATCTGTTTAACGTACTCCATCAGTCCACATGCCTAGGGAACCACAGCTTATTCCACATTCTCAACATAGATTTTTGCGAGCGGTTGGTCCATCCACCTCTGATTCCAAGTCTGGGTTGACCAAGTTCAATGTCAAATGCCACTGTTCCATTGGATTTTGCCTCCTTCATGTGAAGAACAACTTAGCACCTGCCTTCAGCCAAGTCAGACTAGCTCTTGTAAATCATAGTCTCTCACACATGCTTGGAACTCCTTTTCCATTTGATTAGATGATAATTTGCAGAATGATTGAAAAAGAAAACATTGTTGACGAGTGGTGGAAGTTTTCACAAAGAGGAAAGGGGATCTTTTGAAGGCAGGCTGAGAAAGGGACTGAGGAGTAGAGGACTGCCTGGAGAAGGGAGCCCAGCATGAGAGAGACTGTTGGAACATTGGAGATATTGGAACAAAAAATAGGTTTGGTGATGAGAGGTTGGAAGTCACTGAGATGGGAGTAGGGCCATGGAAGTATTTAGAAAGATTATCGACTCATGGGTGCATATGGAGAAGTAGGTATTGATGCGATTGAGGTGGAGATGTACTGTTATAGAGGAAATGTAATTTTAGAGGGTGAAAAATGAGCTTTGGAAAGATTGAATCTTGAGATAATAAAGGCAAGGAGGATTTTCAATAATGTTATTGGTTGATGGTGTAGAAGAAAGAAATCAGATGATAACTGGCTGTGCAGTGAAAACTGATTGGGGAGAAGTTAGATGGTATAATTTCATGAGAAAACAGGGAATATTATAATGTATAGGAGATCCAAAAAACATGTCTTGGTTAGAGGTGATTTTACTTATTTATCTATTGGTCAGGCAGTTGCTGAGAGTGACTATAGGGTGAAACTAAATGTTGGGGAAAGTAAAGAATTAATGTTACCGGTGCACGCTGGGAAGTTCCTCCTATAAAGTCTGTAAGAAGCAACAATCAAAAGAGAGTCAGCTAAGCCTGGGAGTCCAGGGTTATATCAGAGGTGACCATGCAGACAGAAGGAGAAGGTCCTGGATTCCTGTAATGGTTTCAATATGAAAAGTAGAATTGCTTGGAGAAAATGATATAGATGTGGACTGTGGAAAACAAACTCTTGAGAATGGTGCAATGATGTGTATATTTTGTTGACAGCTGAGTTAGCTTGTTATACAAGTTTCCAGTAAGTCAGTTAATCAACTTAATATTAAAAACATATGCATAGAAGCTGGGGTAGGCCATTCTGCCCTTCATGTCTAAACTGTCCTTGACCTTTTGTCTTGGTGCCACTTTCCAGTACTAACTCCACATGCCTTGACTCCATTAATGCCTAAAAACCTGTTGATCTCCCTCTAGGAATACTCAGTGACTGAGCCCATAGAACCCTCCTGGGTAGAAAATTTCAAAGATTCACCACCCTGTGGATGAAGAAGTTTCTTCTCATCTCTGTCCCTCCTGGGTAGAAAATTTCAAAGATTCACCACCCTGTGGATGAAGAAATGTCTTCTCATCTCTGTCCTGAGTAGCCATCCTCTTACTTTGAGCTTGTGATCTTTTATTCTACACACCCCAACAAGTTGAAACATCATCCCTGAATCTAGCCTGTAAAGGCCCTTAAGCATTTTGTATTTTTCAATGAGATCACCTCTCATTTTTCTGAACTTGAGAGTGTGGACCTAATCTGCTGAATCACTTCTCGAACAATAAACCCACCATCCCAGAAATTAATTGGGTGAACCTTTCTTACACTTTCACTGTCACAAGTATGTTCGTTCTTGGGTAGGACGAACAGATTTGTACAAGAACGAATGTACTTGTACAATATCCTGGATGTGGTCTCACCAAAGCTCCATGCAACTGGAGCAACACTTCGACTCGAGTACTGTTACAATAAAAGACAATATATTATCTTGTTTTCCTAATTGCTTGCTGAATCTACAAATTAACTCTGCAAAGACACCCAGGTCCCTCTGAGCACTGACAGCTGCCAATCACTAACCATTTACGAAAAAATCCCACTCTTCTATTTGTGCTGCCAATGTGGATCAGCCTATTTTGCTATATTGTACTTCATCTGCCTTGTCCTTGTCCATTCATTTAATCTGTCCATATTCCCACAAAACATTTGCATCCTCCTCACAGCCCTGGTGTTCCAACAGTTTTGACAAACGCAATTTTCCTTTCATAAATCCATGTTGGCTCCACCCAGTCCTATTATTACTTTCCAAGAGCCTTGATACCCTAGTAGTTAATTCCAAAATTTTCCCCACGACTGATGACAGATCTCTTCCTCCTTCTATAAATAGTGTGGTTAGATTTGGTACCTGCCGATCTATGGAATTTTGGAAGGTGACCACTAGTGCATCCACTATCTCCATTGCCGCCTCCTTCAAATCCCAAGATTAAAGCTCATGTGTTATTGCCCCTCGGTACCATTTCTTTCTCCAGTATTTTGTTTTAGCTAATGCTAATTTCTTTGCACTCCATGTTTATTCTTTCAAGTAGTTTTCTCTGTTTTCTGTAAAGGCAAATTTAATTTCTCTGCTATTTCTTTATTCCTCTTACCTTTTTCTATATTTCTGTAGAACATTTTTTATATTTCTTAATAGCCTACCCTTGTCTTCTACTTTGCCTCATCAATGACTTGGACTTCCTTTGAATTCTGAAATTTTCCCAATCCTCAGATTTACTACTTTTTTTTGGGGGGGTGGGGGTGGTGATGAGCCTTTTCCTTTGATCTAATACTCTTTAAATTCTCTTGTTAAACATATAACGAAAAGTCAGGTAAAAGTTGAAGCTATTTGTGAGCTTCTCTATTCTATCCACATACTTAGAATCCATCATCCCTGGAATTAGTCTGTTAGATCTTTATTGGGATTTGTTTTTTTTTGGTCTTGAAGGGATATATATTATTTGCAATATTTTTATTAATTCTTTGAAAATTAGTAAACATACTATAGCTATTGTACCTGCTATTGTAGTTTCCCAATCTACATAGCCAGCTTTATTCAGATTTAAGACCCTTGTTTCAAATTGAACTAAATTACTTTAGATCTTGATGTAAAATTCTATCACATCATGATCACTGTTCCCCAAAGACCCTTTAACTACCAGATCACCAGTTAACTCTTTCTTATGATACAATACTGGATCTAATGCTGTTTTGTTAGTGTATCTCTTATACACTCCGTACATTCATCCTCCATATTATTTTTGATAATTTGGTTTGCCATTCCATATGCAGAATAAAGTTCCCCGTAATTATCATATTACTCTTTTAACATGCACCTCTAATTTCACAATGTCCTTCATCACCATTAAAGTTTGTGGGCCTTTGTACAACCCGGCTCTATTTTCTGCCCCTGGCTGTTTTTTTTAGCTCCATTCGAGCCGACTTTGCTACTTGATGTTATTAGCTAAACTCCTTATTTATTACAATTTATCCCCTCTATTAAAATCAGTTTTTCAATATTCTCAACTCTTATAAGCATTATGTAAAAGTTGAAGCCCCTCAGTCCTGTTCATAATTGCATCTGGCATCTTAAAAGTTTTGTTCTGGTTAATTAGTGATGTTTCCCAGTAACTGGCAAGGTATATACCAGCCAGCAGAATGTGTTTAGTTGGCATTTTGGTGGCATTCTTGGCATGTTCCTTCTTGCCAGTCCCACTTTTTTTCCTCTTTTTGTCATTTAGGCTTATTTTGCAGAATTGGCTTGGTTTGACAGATTACGGAATGGGAATTTTAATATTGTCTTCAGGCAGATTGGTTACAGCCTAGAAGGAACTCATTCAGCCCTCCATGTAAGAGCAATCCAACTAGTCCCACTCTCTCTCCACCCCCAGAGCCCTGCAGATTCTTTTGTTTCAGATACTTATCCAGCTCCTGCTTGACCCCTACAATTGAATCTGCCTTCAGACCATTCCAGACTTTTTTTTAAAAAATCCTCATGTCATTTTGCCAATCACCTTAATTTTGTACCCCTTAAGTTGTTGACCCTTCTGGGAACAGTTTCTCTTTATTTACTCTAACTTTACCCTTCATGGTTTTAAATACCTCTACCAAATGTTCTTGCCACTTTCTTTGTAGGAAAACAATTCTAGTTTCTCCATTTGATCCACGCTTTAGTCCTTCATTCCTGGAATTTTTTGGTAAATCTCTTAGGCACCCTTTCAAAGTCTTTTCATCTTTCCTAAAGTGTGGCCCTTGGAACTGGATGCAATTGTCCAGTATTATCCAAATCATTGTTTACAGCATGACTTCCTTGCTCTTGTACTCTTGTCTCTGTTTATAAAAACCAAAGATCCTGTATGCTTTTTCAATAATTTTTCAACTTGTCCATTTCAATGACTCCCGAGAGCTGTGTTTTTTTTTCACACCTTTTTAGAATTTTACTCTCTAAATTATGTTTTTTCCTGTCATTCTTCCTACCAAAATATAACACTTTATGGGAGTCTCTTATTAGTTCAATTATAAGAGTAATTCCTGCTCTTTTGGTCTATTTGAGGGTTTCTGATATCTTCCAGTAGACCTAACGGTTTCCCGTGGGAAATGCCTAATTCCATTGACAATTCTCATTTTTAACAAATGTGCAGTTTTGCCAGCTTCCTGCAGCTATGTCTCTGCAATCAAGGTGAAGCAGTTCAAATGATATCATCTATAATCTCAAGGGCTCACCTGCTCACAGTACCAATGTTGTGGCACATTCTAGGCTTAGCTCTTTAAATAGCAGGTAGCTAATTCATTTAGGGAGTAAATTGCCCTGAAGAAGAGACTTTTTTGTATTCTCTCAATATCCTTAGGAAATGATCGAAGCTTTTACAATCTGACAAGGTGCCTTGTTCCATATAACTACTCAGCTGATATCAGTTAAAACCTCCTTCCCAAATTCCAATACAAATGCAATTTACTGGCATAAATTTGACTTCAAGAAATTCATTCATTTGACAATAACGTAATAAAGAATGACAATAAAGTAACTTGAACATTTGTCTCCCAATGAAAGGGGTAAGAATCTGCCATTCCTGGTGCTCCACCATTTCACAAATTGAGAATAATCTGACTACATATTCCCACCTTCCTGAATCCACTCCCAGCCAGCACACAATACTACACCAAACATAATAAAAATTCATTTTTATCCTTGCTCCTTTTAGATGAGATTGACTTGGGCAAGAAATCTGGTTATTTTTTTTCCCCCAAAGTATACAAGGGAGTGTTTGTAAACAAAAATGAACATTTCTGGTTAATTATTCAATTAGCCGGACAGTTAGAGAGCTTTAATTATTTTTTTTAAGATTTCTAGCGAACCTCTCAAATATCAGGAGAGGAAATTCAAAGAAATAAGTACATTTCTCACTGCATAAGAATAAAAGTATTCATTTTTTCACTTTAATGGCTTACATTTGCCTGGGTAAATTGAGGTAACAGTGGATAGGAAAGATAGAAAACTGGATCACTTACATTTTCTCTTCTATCTTCTGTTTATCTAATAATTCTAAATGCTATCATTTTTTGATCTGTACCATTTGTCAATGCTCCAGAAATGTTTGGGGTAGTCATGAAAGCATCTTGAAGACTGTTGTAGAATTTCTCCGTGTCAGGAGCTTGGAGAGCTATTGTTATTTGAATTTACTATTTGGCGCGACAGCAACTTTGCTGTGCAGAATGCTTTCATGGTCTTCACTCTATGCTGTTGCACAAGTACAAGTTCAACCATCTTCATTTAAAATCTGATTTTTTTTTTAAACTGTTTTGTTTTCTTTATTGATTTGTAATCTAGTAAGCATTTATATTTCCACCTCTAAGATTGAAAGAGCTTGAAAACAGTTTATTTTGGAGCAGGTCAGCTTACTTTTTGGAAGATTTTATTATTTCATTGACTTCATGTAGTGTGTGTGGATGTGTGTGGTTGATTGGGGCTTAGCTGTGATGTGAGATAGAGTGAAAGGTTCTAAATGTTTGATCACTTGCAGAATTTTTCTTTACATCTTGCATTTTATATTCTGCATTGCAAATTTCATAAGCTCAATACGTAACCAAAGTACCTTTAGCCATTTTACCCTGAACGTTTTGTGTCTGCTCTCACTGATTTCTAGTCTTTTCACTAAAAGGTAAAATATTGGATTTTTGAATTGGTAATGACAAATCATTGTATAGATTCTTAATTGTAGAACACTAATCATGCTAATCATAATCCTTAAATCTATTTGCCTTTACGGTGTAGAAGGGTGACAATGCATCATCAAGAGCTGAGTGTTGTATGTTAGGAAGATAATGTTAAAGTGGAAGCATAATGAAGATGCATCAAACAGTTCTAAAATAATTGCTTTATTAGCCATTCTGTACGCACCAGCAAAACCTCAGTCTTGGTAAACTACAGATGTTCCAATGATGGTTTTGCATTTCTAAACCACGTTTATGTCAGTGCGGCTGTAGGTTTCGTATATACCAGCTAAATCAAGGGCAATAGACATAGAGATTTGATCATTCATTCCATGCTAGAGTCTGTTGCATATCTGGATCAACAACGGTATTCGTGAGCTGTTAGAAGGGTCATTGAAACTAGTAGGAAGAGAAGCATAAACATTAATTGCAGAGAAACAAATATTAGCCATGTTCAAGGGTTATCTTAATTCATTTAAAATTAGAAGCTCATGACAGTTGAATACTTGTCTTAGGCAAAAGAGTTTACAAAGAAAATTAGGATCTATGAAGAAATAGTGCAATCTTAATGTATTAGGAATAACTCACTGAAGCAGACCGTGAACAAAAGACTAGTAAAATACTTCTTGCAAATGTTTTAAACTAGTTCAGAGCAAAAGGATCGAATTGGATCTCACCCTTGATTGTTATCTCTACATCTGACTATTTTGACATCTTCCTGACTGACTTTTCCCACTTCACTCTTTGGAAACATGAGATCACCCAAAACTCTGATGCCTTCATCTCAATGGTTACATTGGCTCATGGTCTACCAATCCTTTCAGGCTTGTTTACAAAGCCTTATGTGGTCTCACTTAGTGTGGTGATGTGTGTAGAGAACAGCCGATGGGGATGTAGGTGGTGAATATGCACCCAGTTCAGTGACATTGAAGGAACCTGTGGGTTTTATTAGCGATCACCCTCAGGAAAGAGTTCCTCTGTGCCTGGGGTGTAAGTCAACAGCAACTGGCAAGTTGTGGGAGAGATCTCTGCTAAGAGTCTGAATAGTCTTCAAATGCCTGTATTTTGGAGAAACCTGCATTGCAATCCGCATGTCTGGTGTGCATTGTTCTCTAGACTAAGGGATAAAGAAGTTGGGTGATCTCCCTGATGCAGCTGTAAGTGGCAAAGTGGGAGATGTGACGTTAACTGAGAGTTACAGCCAGGAATGATCCTGTGCTTAGTAGCTTGGATGGACAGTGACAGTTAACTGAGGGAACAATCCAGGCATGTGTGGGAGCCTGTGTTTGATACCACAGAGAGCCAGAAATCTTGGTGAAGTGTAGCTGCAGAGTCATTTGGTCTTTGGAGAAATCTAAATGAGATTGTGATTCCTTGAAAACCCTGGATGGAGGTGGTCTTGGGTCCTCCTCCAACATTCTATTTGTGGCATCTCTGATGTCTAAGTTTCTTTTCCTTGCCATCCAGCAAAACCAGCGTGAGGCAATGATATCCATTGTTTGCATGTTTGAAGTTGAGAAATGCAGTTGAAGATGCAATGAAGGCTCAGGATTAAGTGTGAGCTGCATGGAGAGAGAGAGCAGTGAGGCTACATATTTATGAGGTTCACTCTTATGGTTCTTAAAATTTCATGAGTTCTGGGAAAATAGTGTTAGTAAGAGCTAATTGTTCTCTGACAAAATAAGGACCATAGTGTTCAGAATCAGTGAAAATCACACTGAAAGGCAAAGACTAGCTGTACCTTCCTTGCTGATGTCATTGGGATGAATTCACACTGAAGCGAGTTAACAAGATCAAAAAGTTAAGGGTTAACTTTACTGCTGGACCTGCAAAAGAGCACAATTGTGCTGTAATCCAGGTTAAACTGAACTTGAACTGTGTGGTTTTGTTCTCTGAGAATGAATTTCTAGGCTCCCATGCCAAATGTGCTAAAGAAAAGCAAGTTGTTATTGTCATAAGCCAAGTTGATCTGCAGTTGTAGTTGGCCCATAAACCCAGTGAGAGATACTGGAGGACAGTGAAGGTTCAATCAGTAATTACAGTAATTGCACATACTATAGAAGCATTAAAATTAAGGTCCTTGAACCTGAGTTTCTTGTGACACTATGGAATTATGATCAAGGAGTAGCCCAATCATTGCAAACCTGAAAAGGTGTGTACAGCCTTGTAAAACAGATGTTCAGGCACTGTTGTCTGGAAATCCAAAGTTAAAGTAGTCCCCATGGGATACAAGAAGCTGTGTAGTAAACTACTCCTGAGCAGTTTAATGCAAAATGAACAGCTATTACCAGCAGAAACCCAATAGTCTGAGAGGTAAAAATACAAGGATAGACAGAGGTATCAGCTTAGCATCAAATTGAGCAATATATGAAAATATATATATTTTTGAGATATGATCAGCATGCAAGAACCTTGTATGTATTCACTTGTTTATTTTATTGATTTAATCATATTGCCTGTTTTAATCAAATTGCCTTCGGAGCAAGTTGGGGATTTTTTTTGTTGTTTATTTGAATAGTATTGCTTGTGCATTTACAATGAGCACAATTGGGAATTCCTGCTGTGGCCTCTAGGGGCCTCTTGAAGGTGTGTTTCAGTGTTTACTATTGGGTAAACACTGAAAGCCGAACACCTTTCCTTGCTTTCTGATACACCTTTTATCTTAGAACCATAGAACAATACAGCACATTACAGGCCCTTCGGCCCACCATGTTGTGCTGCCCTTCAAATCACACCTAAGACTATCTAACCCCTTTCTCCCACATATCCCTCTATCTTAAATTCCTCCATATGCCTATCTAACAATCTCTTGAACTTGACCAACGTATCAGCCTCCACTACCACTCCAGGCAGTGCATTCCATGCACCAACCACTCTCTGGGTGAAAAACCTCCCTCTGACATCTCCCTTCCCACCTATTACCTTAAAGCCATGTCCTCTTGTTTTGATCATTGGTGCCCTGTGAAAGAGGCGCTGGCTGTCCACTCTATCTATTCCTCTTAATATCTTGTATACCTCCATCATGTCTCCCCTATCTACCTGTGAGGTGACTTTCAGTGATCTGTGGATATGAACCCCCAGATCCCTCTGCTCCTCTACACTGCCCAGAATCCTGCCATTTACCTTGTACTCCACCTTGGAGTTTGTCCTTCCAAAGTGTACTACCTCACACTTCTCTGGATTGAACTCCATCTGCTACTTGTCAACCCAGCTCTGCATCCTATCAATATCCCTCTGTAAGCTTTGACAGACCTCCACACTATCCACAACACCACCGATCTTTGTGTCATCTGCAAACTTGCTAACCCCACCCTTCCACCCCCTCATCTAAGTCTTTAATAAATATCACAAAAAGTAGAGATCCCAGAACCAATCCCTGTGGGACACCACTAGTCACAGGCCTCCAATCCGAATGCACTCCCTCCACCACAACCCTCTGCTTTCTACAGGCAAGCCAATTCTGAATCCACAAGGCCAAGCCTCCCTGGATCCCTTGGCCTCTGACCTTCTGAAGAAGCCTACCATGTGGAACCTTATCAAACGCCTTCCTAAAATCCATGTAGACCACATCCACTGCACTACCCTCATCAATCTTCCTGGTCACTTCCTCAAAGAACCCTATCAGGCTTGTGAGGCAAGATATTCCCTTCACAAAGCCATGCTGGCTGTCCCTAATCAGTCCATGATTCTGTAAATGCTCATAGATCCTATCTCTTAGAATCCTTTCTAAAAGCTTACCCACAGCAGATGTAAGGCTCACTGGTCTGTAATTCCCTGGACTATCCCTACTACCTTTTTTGAATAAGGGGACAACATTCGCTTCCCTCCAGTCCTCTGGTACCATCCCCGTGGACAACAAGGACTCAAAGATCCTAACCAACGGTTCAGCAATCTCCTCCCTCACCTCACGAAGCAGCCTGGGGAAGATTCCATTAGGCCCCGGGGACTTTCTGTCCTAATATTTTCTAACAACTCCAACACATCCTCTCTCTTGATATCTACATACTCTAGAAGATTACCCTTCCCAACACTGTCCTCAGCATCTTCAAGACCCCTCTGCTTGGTGAATACTGAAGAGAAGTATTCATTGAGAACCTCACCCACTTCCACAGCTTCCAGGCACATCCTCCCACCTTTGTCTTTAATCGGACCTACCTTTACTCCAGCCATCCTTCTGCTCTTCACGTACGAGAAAAAAGCCTTGGGATTCTCCTTAACCCTACTCACCAAATTTTTTTCATGTCCCCTTCTCGCTCTCCTCAGCCCTTTAAGTTCCTTCCTTGCTACTCTATATTCCTTATGAGCCCTGTCTGATCCTTGCTGCTTACACCTTATGTATGCTGCCGCCTTCTTCCTAACTAGTTGTTCCAGCTCTCTCGTCATTCACGGTTTCTTCACCCTGCCATTCCTTCTCTGCCTCACTGGGTCAAATTTATCCCTAACATCCTGCAAAAGATCTCTGAACATCGACCACATCTCCATAGTACATTTCCCTTCAAAAATGTCATCCCAATTTACACTCCCAAGTTCTCGCCTTATAGCCTCATAATTCGCCTTTCCCCAATTAAATATCTTCCCGTCCTCTTTACTCCTATCCCTGTCCATGACAATTCTAAAGGTTATGGAGCAATGGTCACTGTCCCCCAAATGCTCACCCGCCGACAGATCTGTCACCTGTCCCGGTTCATTACCTAAAACTAGATATAATATGGCATTCCCTCCAGTAGGCCTGTCAACATACTGTGTCAGGAATCCGTCCTGGACACGCTTAACAAACTCCGCCCCATCTAAACCTTTGGCACTAAGTAGGTGCCAGTCAATATTTAGAAAGTTGAAATCTCCCATTATAATAACCCTGTTACTTTCGCATCTTTCCAAAAACTGCATCCCAATCTGCTCCTCAGTATCCCTACTGCTACGGGGGGGGCCTATAGAACACTCCGAGGAGGGTAACTGCTCCTTTCTTGTTCATAACTTCCAACCATATTGACTCTAGAGAGGATCCTTCTACACTATCTACCCTTTCTGCAGCTGTAACAGTGTCCCTGACCAGTACCGCCACCCCTCCTCATCTTCTCCCCACCCTCCCTATCCCACTTAAAACACTGAAAACCAGGAATATTCAATATCCATTTCTACCCTAGTCAGCCATGTCTCTGTAATAGCCACAATATCGTAGTCCCATGTACTTATCCAAGCTCTCAGTTCATCTCCCTTATTCCTGATGCTTCTTGCCTTTAAATAAATGCACTTTAGTCCATCCACCTTACTACTTTTATAGCCTGTACTCTGCTTCTCCTTCCTCAAAGCCTCTCTACCTGTCAGATCTGACTTTTCCCCATCCCCTTCTTCTTCTGACCTCCTCCTCCAGTTCCCTTCCCCCTCGCAATCTAGTTTAAACCCTCCTGAACCACCCTAGCAAACCTGGCTGCAAGGATATTGGCCCGCCTCAGGTTCGGGTGTAACCCGTCCTCTCTGTACAGGTCCCACCTTCCCCAGAAGAGATCCCAATGATCCAAAAATCTAAAACCCTCCCTCCTGCACCAACTTCTCAGCCATGCATTTATTTGCAATCTCCTCCTATTCCTACCTTCACTATCTTCATCATAATTTTCCTGGTTCTGCTTAACTCTGATTCTTTCCATTTGCAAGAGTGTTTTTCTCAGGTCTGTTTCCTAATGTGCCTTACAAACAAGTACAGCAAGAAAATTGCTTAGTGTAGGAGCTCCTTTGGGAATTCCAGGAGATTTTGAGATTTGGATGATGAAGAAAGACGTATTTTGGAGACTGATTCGGTTGAATTATTTGTGCCCATCCCATGAACTGTATTCGTGTTAAGGCAGATCTCCTATGACATGTCTATATCGCTGATAGCTCTTCCCCTGAAATGTCTGTTTATTCCCAAGCCTGCCCTCCAGTTAGCTCCATACACTGGGGTTACCAATCTTCAGTGACTGTGGAGGTACCCTTGGAGGCATTTACCATTATCTGCACAGAAGCTTAGCTCACCAGGGAGAGATGCTGTCTTGCATTCCTTATAAAATAGAAACAGTACTAAATAGCTTGGCAATTATCCAGTCTTAATTAACACGTTTTTTTAAAAAAAACACAAACTGCTGGAGAAATTCAGCAGGTCAGGCAGCATCTGTGGTGGGAAAGGAATGGTTGATGTTTTAGGTTGTGACCCTTAAATGTGTGTCGATCAGGAGCATAAAGAGAGGCCAGCCAGTGTAAAGGGGAGGGGGGAGAGTGAGGCAGGGGCTGGTAGGTGATAGGTGGACCAAGGTGGAGGGAGGGATGATGGGCTGATGGAGCCAGGTGGGCGTGGGGGAGAGGGAAGGGTGGAGTTAGGAGGCAGGGGCTGGTAGGTGATAGGTGGACCAAGGTGGAGGGAGGGATGATGGGCTGATGGAGCCAGGTGGGCGTGGGGGAGAGGGAAGGGTGGAGTTAGGAGACAGAGGCGGCGGTGATAGGTGGAAAATAAGAAGGGCAGAGAGCCAGATTGAGGAAGGGGAGGATGAAGGTAGAGACAGAGGCTTGAGGGTGATAAGTGAAATTATAAGAGGTGCAAATGCTGGACTGTGATAAGAAGAACCAGATAAGACACGTCTGAATAGCAGCTGGAACCAGATGGTGGAGGGCATAGGAGACCCTGTGGGGAAAAGTGTGTGGTGATAGGTGGAGGCAACCAGGTGGGGGGAGGGTGTGTAAGGGAAATATGCATATGTCCACTTGCTTCCTAGAAATCAAAGTTGTAGTCACGGGCACTCACATGGGCCTCAGTTATGCCTTTGTTGGCTATGTGGAAGAGTCCTTATTCCAAATCTTCTCTAGTACCACTGCCCAACTCTTTCTCCGTTACGTCAACAACTACATTGTGTGCTGCTTCCTGCACTCGTGCAGAACTCATCAATCTTATGACCTTAGCTACTAACTTCCATCCCACCCTCAAACTCATCTGGACCATTTCCGACACTTGCCCTTTTATAGACCTCTCTGTCTCCATCTCGGGAGACAAACTTTCCACTGATGTTTTCTATGGACCCACTGACTCCCACAGCTACCTTGACTACACTCTGTCTCTTGTAAGGATGCCATCCCTTTCTCTCAGTTTCTCCATATCCACTGCATCTGCTCTTAAAATGAGGCCTTCCATTCCAGGGCATCTGAAATTTCTCCTTTTTCAGAAAACATGGCTTCCCCCCCTACTGTGGTTGATGGAGCCCCCTCTCTCATATCTGCTCCATTTCCCAGACTTCCACTCTCACCCCAGCTCCCTCCAAATAGAACAGAGTTCCCTTGGTCTTCACCTTCTACACCACCAGCCTCTGTATCCAGCACACCATCCTTCTTCATTTCTGCCAGCTGTACCATGATCCCACCACCAGCCACATCTTCCTCTCCCCACCCCTTTCTGCTTTCTGCAGGGACCATTCGCTCCATGCCTCCGTGGTTAGCTCATCCCTCCCCACCCACCCACCCACCCCTACCTGTTTTGAGGTTACTTTCCCCTGCAACCACACCAGGTACAACACCTGTCCCTAAACCACCTCCCTCACCATCCTTGTCTACTGAATTCAGTGTTCTCAATGTGGCCTCCTCTACATCAGGGAGACCAAGTGTACACTAGGCAACTGGTTTGCAGAGCACCTGCGCTCTGTAATGGCCATCCCGAGCTCCTGGTTGCATGCCATTTCATTTCCCCTTCCCATTCCCACACTGATGTCTGCCCTCACTCTTCTCTACTGCCAGAGTGAGGCCAATCACACACTTGAAGAACGACATAGGAAGGATGTGGAAGCTGTAGAAAGGGTGCAGAGGAGATTTACCAGGATGCTACCTGAATTAGAGAGCATGTCTTATGAGGATAGGTTGAGCGAGCTAGGGCTTTTCTCTTTGGAGCAAGGGCAGGTGAGAGGTGACCTAATTGAGGTGTACAAGATGATGAGGCACAGATCGAATGGACAGCCAGAGACTTTTTTCCCAGGGCGAAAATGGCTAACACGAGGGGGCATAATTTTAAGGTGATTGGAGGAAAGTATAGGGGGGGATATCAGAGGTAGGTTTTTTTTTTACACAGAGAGTGGTGGGTGCGTGGAGTGCACTGCCTGGGGTGCTGAAAGAGGCAGATACATTAGGGACATTTAAGGGACTCTTAGACAGGCAAATGGATAATAGAAAAATGGAGGGGTATGGTTAGGTTGATCTTGGAGTAGGTTAAAATTTCGGCACAACATTGGGGGCAGAAGGGCCTGTACAGTGCTGTAATGTTCTATGTTCTTAACACCCCGTATTCCTCCTGGATAGTCTACAACCTGATGGTATGAACATTGAATTTTCCAATTTTACATAACCCTCACCTCGTGTGTTTCTCCCCCCCCCTCCGGTCCACCTATCACCCAGACACTTTTTCCACAGGATCTCCTGTGCCCCCCCCCCCCATCTAGTTCCAGCTGCCCATCAGCCATCATCTGGTTTCACTTATAAACTTCCTTTACTTATCAGAGTCCAGCATCTGCATCTCTTGTGCCTCCACCTATCACCCTCCAGCCTCTGTCTCCAACTCCACTCCACCCCTCCCTCCCCCCCACCTGGCTCCATCTGCCCATCATCCCTCACTTCGCCCAAGTACGCCAGTCACCTCCCAGCACCTACCTTGCCCCTGCCCCTTCCCCTTTATATTGGCTGGCCTCCCTCTCCACTCTGCCCTTGATGCAAGGTCTCGACCCAAAGCATCAACCATTCCTTGCCCTCCACAGATGCAGCCTGACCTCCTGAGTTCCTCCAGCAGTCCATTGTTTGCTCCAGATTCCAGCATCTGCAATCTCTTGTGTCTCTCTCTTGATTAAAATATTTGGGTATTTTTAAAATCAATTCACAGAGCATTTTAGTTGTTCTTTTAACTGATGAATCCTGGTTTTTCTGTAAAAGTGCAAATTGCAAAATGAAACATGATTTCCACCTCAGTACAAAAAAGGGGTTCCAAAGGGAACAGATTTATGATTAAAAGAAACTTGAAGAGAGATATATATATATAGATATATATAGATATATATAGATATATATAGATATATATAGATATATATATATATTATGTATGTGTGTGTGTGTGTGTGTATATATATATATTATGTATGTGTGTGTGTGTGTGTGTGTATATATATATATAATGTATGTGTGTGTGTGTGTGTATATATATATATATATATATATATATATATATATATATATATATATATGTGTGTGTGTGTATCAATGAGAATAACAGTGAGTGTATCAGCATTCACATGATAAGGGAGGGAATCTAAGTGCATTCACTAGAGAATTCGTGTATACATGCATGAAAACCAGAAATTGGTGTCAGAGATCCCATTTGTATGTTTCTATCTGTATTTCTCCGCTTGTTTTTTTTTAAATTTGAAGTTGGTGTCACTCCCGTGTTTTACTCCTGAATGTGTTGTCTGTCAGAATGGTTCAGTTTAATTGGTGTTGCTGGATATCATTGGCTCCCTATTAGCTGGTTCCAGACAGCAACTGTTCTTGGAAAAGGGAATTCACATCAGAGCTCACTGAGCTTCTGTGTTCAGGTTCTGCAAATCACCAGCAAATGCCAGCCATTCACCACAAACCCTGCAAAGTCAAGCTGTGATACTTTTCCTCAGAACTGCTTTTATTTTTGCAGTTTTCCACTAATGTGCATAAATGAAGCTGTTAATCTTGAACTTGTGTGAATGTCTTCAAAGCAGTGCATCAGGATATACTCAGTTCAGTGATTTTCAGTGTAAGTTTGACTTTGTGAGATGGTTTAAACCTATGAAGTCAATATTTGATTATTGAAAACAATAGAAATAAAAATAAGAAAACATATAAAATGAAATTACATTATGCACTATCATAACTTCAAAAATTACCCCTGATCCTAAGATGCTGTTATATTTGTTAAATAGATGGAATATTCTGTCTCCAGGAATCCAACCAAAGCAACGTTTTTCATTTATCTGTTTAATTTTTTCAACAAATTGGGTTATAAGTTTATCTTGGGCAGCAGTGTAAATTGGCAGCCCTTGTTACACTCTGCAAATTGGGTGATAACAAACAGACTTCAATGGAAAAGAAAATTAGATAGTGTTGCTCAAAGGAATTCTGTGCATCACTGTATGTTCAGAACCAATTAATAAGTTGCCCCCAGCATCGCCTTCAGTCATGAAAATGAATTTTTTATGTGTGCCAAGGAGGCAGAATGAGTTTATAAATCTCCTGGAGACACCTTGCAGCCAAAACCTGCAACAACACCATAATCATTCCCAAGCAAAACAGCAACACAGGCCTTTTACAGTGGTAAGTTTTGACACAATGTTGTAACAACACTGTTCACAGCTTGGAAACAGAAAGTGCTCATCATAGCTTTTTAAAGCTTATCATGGAATCAGCCACTGAACTACATGTATACAAACTGCAATAAATGTTCAGGCTACAACTGCATTTAGCAGTGGCTTGGCATGAGAAATCAAAAAAGAGGCTACACAGAAGAATAGTACTAAGACAGATTACTCAATTAAAATAAAATGTCACTGCATACCATAACCCTCCAAAATGGTATAATAAAAGTAAAAAAATATTTAATTTACTTGATATATATGTGGAGCAAGTAATAACAAATATTAGCTCGAGATAAACATTTGGATATACAAGGTTTCAAGTTGTTGAATCTTCTTAGCAGACATTTCATTACTGATGTGTACTCAATTCTGCTTCTTATCACGTGTTCCTAATGCAAAGAAGGTTGTTGCAGATTCAGATACCTTATCAACGAAGGCCAATTGTGCTGAATTGAAACAAGGAGTTATCAGTATTTTGCTATGTCAGTCTCAGAAAGAAATGAAGAATGACTTGCTGATAAAGACACTTGAAAAGCTAATGAAAAGGGCAGGGATTATCCAGAATTTGCCAAAGACAAAGTCAAACTGGTTAACATATAAAGTAAGCTTCATTTTAACCAAATAATCAGGAAGAAAATTCTTTAGACATTCCATGATACAACAAAAGAATTAGAAATATCTTGGCAAAATCAGTCTTCCTTTTGTGTCGGCATTTTCCAAGGAGAAGGATAAAAATGCTAATCAAAAAAAATCTGCAGAAGCCGGAGATCTGAAACAAAAAATATAAAATGCAGGAAACACTCAGCAGGTCTGACATTTCTGATGATGAGTCTTTAAACTGGAATGTTAACTCTGTTTCTTTTTCCACAGAGGCTGCTGATCTTGTTGAGTGTTTCCAGCATTTTCTGTTTTCGTTAGAGACTTAGATGCTTGTTGAAGTCATTGTACAAAGACACCAATTTACTTAATCAGCAGTTCAACTATGGATTGGCAGCATATTGACTTCGTAGTGTAAGACATCTTAAAACAAACGGAGTTTGCAGTTATTTATGGGGAAAAGAAAATTCCTTCCTGAGTCGACCAGCAAATCATGAGAATGGTTCGGATCACCCTACTCTTTGCAGTAGAACAGCAGGAGACCATGGTGGCAAACAAAACAGAGGAATTAAGCCTGTAGTTCACATGACTCATTGTTAAAGTAAGGGTTTTTTGGTTGTTTGTACAATAAATGTGTCTTAATGGCAGAAAGGATCAACAGGATCAGTCATATTTCCTTAAAGGATTGGTTAAGTGATTATAATTTATAAAATTCAAATTACAGTTGAAGGTATACTTCCCATTCTGAAAATTTCACTTCAGAAAAGTTGGAAATGGATTGCCTATAAAAGTTATGAAATATTTGTTACATATTTAAATTTCATGAAGTTGATATTCAGTATGTCCATAATGTTATTTCCATTTACTGTTAGCTCTCAAGGCACCCACAATGCTCCTAACTGCCATTTTTTTGCTTATTGTAAAAATGTCATGTTGATTTTGATATCACTTGCGATTGTCTTTTCATGCTTTAAATTGCAGCCTTTTATGTCACCTTTATTTATTCTTTGTGTTTGTCCCAGTTTCCAAGGTCTCTGCTGGTCTATATGTTTTTGAATACTTCTGCTTTTAGTTTTAAGATGTGTCTAACCTCTTTTATTGTTCGTGGCATTTTTTTTGGCAAGGAAACTTTTTGCTTCTTGGAGTATAAACTGGTTCTGCATCGCACTAAGTTCTTTTTAAGCCTCTCCCTTTGTTTCTCCACCATTTTAATGATTAACAAATTTGCTAGTTAAGTGAAGACATTTCCTTAAGACACAGAAGGCGCCTTGTCCCACCAAGTCTATACTGGATCTCAGAACGATCCTATTCCCCACTAATTTTCCCCCATTCCCAACAATTCTACCACCTGCCTACATTACCACCACAAGGAGACACAGGAGAATATATATAGATATTTATTTATTAGTCACATGTACATCGAAACACGCATTGAAATGCATCTTTTTGCGTTGCTGAGAATGTGCTGGGGGCAGCCTGCAAGTATCACCACTCTTCCAGTGCCAACATAGCATGCCCACAGCTCCTAACCTGTACGTCTTTGGAATGTGGGAGGAAACCAGAGCACCCAGAGGAAACCTGGGGAGAACGTACAAATTCCTTACAGACAGCGGCGGGAACTGAACCCAGGTCGCTGGCGCTGTAATAGCGTTATGCTAACCGGTACACTACCATACCACCCCAAACTCCACACGGACAGCATCGAAAGTAAGGACTGAACCTGGAGAAAATAAAAAAAGAATCATTTAATGGTTATATTCCTTATTAAGAGTGAAAACACTGTATGGCTTTTATTTTGAGACATTGACTACATCAAGACTTGGTTTAATTCTAATGATTATTTGCAACCAAGTCTGAATCCTATTTATAGAGCCTTGATATCTGCATATTTATGAGGCTCTTGTCTTTCTGCAGTGCTCCTTTGACACCTCCTGAAGCCCGGGTGTTTCTCTCCATGCAACACGCCTAGCAGCAGAATGGAAACTTGCCTCTGTCATGCCCTGCAATTACTCGGGGCATATAAATTCCAGCAATTTTTCAAAAGGAAAACTTCAAGGCTGTTACTGTTTGAAAAGCATTGGGAATTTTCTTTGATTTACAATGTCAAAATGTACTTTGGGTCAGTCTAGGAAAAGCAGTTATAAAATCACTTTCATTATTAAAATCCAACAATAAAGGCAAGCCTGCAGACTTCAAATAAATTGACCATATTGATCAAAATCCAGAAAGCAACAAGTTGCTTTGAAATTATAACTTTGCACAACTTTTTAAAAATTGTTACAATAAAGAATCTATGATATCATCCCCATTGAATACAACTTTGAAAAAAAGTAAAGATTAATTTTGTTAGCATGTTTTAGTAACTTTTGCGATATTAACATGGGGGTGGGAGGGTGGAAGAGATGCAGGTTGAAACTTTCTAGTATGGCATTCTGTGGTCTGGCAACTCCCATGATCCAGCATGTTTTAAATCTGTAATATAAATTTCCAATTTAATATACTGCATTCAATGCTCGAAATGCAGTGTCCTTTACGTTAGAAAACAAAACATAATTGAGTGAATGTTTTGCAGAATACCTCCATTCAGTCCACAAGAGTCAACCTGGCTTCCAGTTGTCTGTCACTTTAATTGCCCATCCTACGCTCTCTGAACTCCCTATCTTTGGGCTCAGGCACTGTTGCAATGAAGCCCACTTTAAACTTTAGGAGCAGTATGTCATCTTATGACTTGGCACTCAGGACTCAATATTGAACTTAACAATTTCAGATAAACATTCCTTCCAGCTCATATCAAAGTGGGCCACTTTATCATTATCCTAAAAGGTAAACTCCATTTTTTTCCTATTTGCTGCCTGACTCGTTGAGCATTTCCGTCAGATTTATTTCCGATTTCAAGCATCTGCACTGTTTTATTTCTCCTGTGGCAGTTCTCTCTCTGTTTAATTTTCTCTCTCTGTTTAATTTTCTCTCTCTGTTTAATTTTCTCTCTCTGTTTAATTTTCTCTCTCTGTTTAATTTTCTCTCTCTGTTTTCATTTGTTCCCTTCTGACAAGTAATTTACAATTAACAAACCTACATAATTTTCTCCCAATCAAAACCACCACCACATGTCCGTCAGCTTCTCTTGATCTGTAATAAAAGCAGGAAATGCTGGAAACACTTGGCAGGTCAGGCAGCATCTTTGGAAAGAGAAGCAGTTAATGCTTTAGGTCCAGGGCCTTGGTCAGAAATGAGAGAGAGAGAGAAAAACAACATCTCCCTTGGTCTGTCCGCCATCACACACATTCCCTTTTGTTCTCTCCATCCTTCCCACCTCTGCAACTTAAAAGTTGTTTGTATTCTCATTTTTCCAGTTCTGATGGTTATTGTTAACTCTCTCGCCACAGATGCTGCCTTAACTGTTGAGCTTCTGCAGCACTCTGTTTTCATTTCATATTTCTACCACTTTTGTCATTCTGTCTCTCTCATTTCCATTCCACTGGAAATGTTCCCTTTGCTCTCTCTGCCCAGCTGCCCCTCCCTCACATTTTCTGCAACTTTTAAAAAATGTTTGATTGCTGATTAAATGCCATCATCCCTAAAGGTTTCTCTCATAACAGATGCTACCTGACCTGCTGAATATTTCCAATGTTTTATGTTTTTATCTTTGGGTTTAAGGGATACCGCACTCCACTGTTGCTATCAATAGGTTAAGTGTGTTTCTGAGTTACAGAATATAAAGTTCACTTGTGCCGCCAGTTAGCATAATGCTTGCTTGTAAGCTTCTAATACCCATTACAGTGTGAAAATGGTAAATATTCAATTATGTCATTGATGTATAATTTAAGTATCTCATTCCACACTTAGAGTGCTTTGAATGTATTAGTTCCCCACACTAATGCATAAAATCAGAGGGTCAGTAATACTGCAGAGGCTGTCCTATGCAAATTTGATTGCTTGCAGCTTTAACTTCAGCTTGCCAGTGAACCATGGGCCCTGTTGCCCCTTAAAATCGTAACCTAATTCCAGGAAAAATGGAGTTGTTTTAATGCGTGATGATCCCCAATGGAATAATGGTTTGGACTTCCTTTCAGCCTCTCTGCAGCAAGAAGGCAGCAGTGTGCTGCTCAGATCAGTTACGGTATGTCCAAATTGAATAACAAGCAACGTAAAGTCTGAAATTCAACATTTTCAACATCGTGTCTAATGACCACGAGTTATGTGCATCAATCCTTGATGTTCCCATCAGGCTATTTTTGATCTTTGGTGCATTACAGTTGAATGAGTCGTGTTTCTTTTGTCTGGATTTTGCTTTGCTTCCACAAGTTAACAGTGGTCAACTCTGATGAGACTGTTAGTTTTACAATCCATTTTCAGTCTTCTTACAAAGGTTTACTTGCAAGGTGTTCAGTGATTAATAGGCAACTGCATTCCCAGAAATGATCTATGGGAGTTACCAGTAACTGCAAGAGAAAATTGTAACTAATGACAGCTCCATGCAAATTCAGCACTGCTTAATCTGATGTGGTGTTTGTTCAGTGTCCTTGTGAGCCTTTATTGCCTTTATCCCCACCACAGAAAATGCACTGTGAAATTGGACCATAGTCAAATCAACATAATGTTTAACTACCCCGTTAACCTTTTTGCCAATCAGAACATTAATTTGAATGGCCTCTTTTGTTTGTCAATTTGTTCTCATTAACCCTAACTGTACAATTCTATCCAGTTCTGAAGTGAAAAGAACTCAAGCATATTAGAGTTAACAACTTGTACAGTATTATTGAGTAGTACGGACTGGTTTAAAATTGAGCCTTCTTGATTGTTGTAAAACCACCTGTAATTGTTCTTCCAGTTGGGAAAAGTTTTGGCCATTTTACATGCAGGGATACGTCTGAATTGGATCTAAAATCATTATGTACTGTTTACTAATCCTGCTTGCCATCTTCCAGTGCTGTGTGATAGAGATATAGATAGTGACAAAATCAGAATGTGCTTATCAGGGACCTTACAACCCTGTGGTATTTAGTCTTTGCTTGTGTTTAGAGCCCCTATGTGTTTTTGCTCTCTCACTGGTATGTTGATTGCATGCTCCGAAAAGTGAGTATGAGGCTTGAATCCAGGCATCCCTCATCCATGGACCAATGCACCAGTCGCAAATTGCCACTCCCACCACTTTGAAGTTTTAAGTTTGTATGATAACTTGACAATAGCTTGCATTCATGCAGCACCCTTAACGTAGCTAGGGCTTTACTCTTTGGAGAGAAGGAGGATGAGGGGAGACATGATAGAGGTATACAAAATATTAAAAGGAATAGATAGAGTAGACAGCCAGTGCCTCTTTCCCAGGGCACCAATGCTCAATGCAAGAGGGCATGGCTTTAAAGTAATGGGTGGGAAGTTCAAGGGAGATATCAGAGAGAGGTTTTTTTTACCCAGAGAGTGGTTGGGGCATGGAATGTGCTGCCTGGGGTGATGGTGGAGGCAGGTACGTTGGTCAAGTTCAAGAGATTGTTAGATAAGCATATGGAGGAATTTAAAATAGGAGGATATGTGGGAGGAAGGGGTTAGATAGTCTTAAGCGAGGTTTAAAGGTGCACAACATGGAGGGCCGAAGGACCTGTATTGTGCTGTATTGTTCTATGGTAGTAAAATGTTCAGTGTGCTTCACAGGAGTGTGATCATCTGAAAATGGTGCCAACATAAGTCAAGTGAGCCAAATCCTGATCCAAGCCAAGCATGTCAGTTCTAAAGGGGATGTTAGCTGGGTAGAGAAATGTGAAGTGTTAGGGAAAGAATTTAGATCCCACACAGCTGATGTTACAGCAATCTACAAGAGGCAAAAGTTGGAGGGAAGGGCAGTGACTGTGGAAGTTTGTAGGGCTGGAATAGGTTACAAAGAGCTAGTCATAGAGGAACTTGGAGATTGATTTTTAGTGGTCATTTCCATAAGGTTTCCTTGAAAGTTTAACAGATCCTGAAATCTGCTCACCAAGCAACAAATAAAACTATCTGCAAATAAATTAATGAGGCCAGGTGATTTTGTGATTCTTGTTTCTTACTTTAACATGTAATGAACTCAGGATACTGTAACTGAGAATTGTAAAGTTGAACAACAACATTTAAATAGTATCCTAATGTAGAACAATGTCACATGGTCATAGAGGCACCTGAAAATGAGTTTCTACACATGAAGGTTGTGAAGAAATTCCCCCTCTCACCTGGACTCTCTTATCACCTGAACTCGCCTATCACCTGCCTGCATATACTCCTCCCCCTCCCCGACCACCATATTCTAGCTTTTGCCCTCTTCCTTTCTAGTCCTGACGAAGGGTCTCGACTGCTTATTTCTCTCCATAGATGCTGCCTAACCTGCTGAGTTTCTCCAGCATTTTGTGTGTATTGCTGGAGAAATTCACTTATTGTTTCTTCAGGCTGGTAAACGCTTTTAGTTTTGAGAGATTGCCCTAGCTCCATCAATATTCAGTCTGCACACTTCTGTTCGCTTCTGAGTGCAGTAGGTTTTTGACCGCATTCATATCCACAGTTGAGGCCGTCTTAGGAGCAGATACATCTCTTCCCTCTGAGCACATCCTTATATTAGAGGAACACAGCACAGTTTGAAACACAAGTGCATACGTGGTAAAAGATGGAGCCCAATAAAACGCCACTGAGACACAGTGGATAAGAGGCACTGAAAAAGCAATAGAAACATCTACTGTACAAGAAACTTCAGCAAACCTCCTTTGCCTGCTTTTACTGTGGCCAGGAAGGACATTGCCAACCATAGATGGTCTTTATGATAGAAACCTGGTGGAATGCAGGCATATATTCATCAGTCAACTTTCACACTTTATTAGTGAATTCATCATCTTTTGCGTTGTAGTGAGGCTACAGTGAAATAGATTTATGTGTCTAGAAATTCAAGCGCATGCACTAGGAGTCAGAGCCCAGCACCTCCTGGTGCAGTGATTGGTTGGTGTCAGCCCATAGGGATTGGGGAGATGGAGGGCAAGACTAGTGTTTGGAGAAGGAGTGGGGTGTTAAGACCAACATCTAGTTTGGGTGGTTATTCAGGAGTAGGGAACTGGCAGTGTGTGGATTGGGAGCAGTAAAATGTCAGTGGGTTTGGGGTATTAGGAGTGGGAGACTGGCAACATGTTTGGGGATGGGAAATCAGAAGCAGGAGAATGGCATTGGTTTGGGGGCAGACTGGATGTGGGAATCATGATGTGTTGGGAGGGGGAATTAGGACCAACAACATGATGGGGGGAGGGAATTGCAGATTGAGGGTGAGGGATTTGGTTGAGATACAGGTTAGGAGATCAAGAGATTGTGGATGGACTAGAAGGTTGGAAGATGTTTCATTGTAAAGAGTTATTTTATTGCAAACAGAGTGTCCAAGGTCGTAGCTACGTCATTTACTTCCCAGCAGAGCTCAGTTCAACCTTGCAAAGATCCATTTATTGGAGGAGTGTCCAACATCAGGGACATTGCACGCAGAATGACATCATCCAGTGACACAGAAACAAGGTTGCTAGGACGACGTGCATCAAGAAGTAGTCGGCTGAACTTTTACGTTAATGCAGAACAACCCAGAAATTATCAATATTATTTTTCACCCTTGCAGAAAAAGGAAGCATAAGGGAGTTGAATTTCTGGATAATAGCATCTTGCACATGTGTGCTGTCCAATCAATGGACTGAAAATTATTTCGCAAGTTTCGATACAGGTTCCTCTCTCTTGTAGAAATATGGCAAGGTGCAAAGGACCCCATAGGTAACACCCAGAAGGCTGAAAATAATCACAAGGTATTCATTATTGGAAATGCAGACCTTCTTGACCTGGTCAAAGAAGAAAGTTGTGTCAGTGGTTGATTTTAATGGGATAAAATGCATCAACCCTCCCCTCCTCTCCATACATAGAAGCAGAGAAGTATTGCAATGAGGCGCATGTTTTTACAATATTGAAGGAGAAAAAGAAAATGTTTTTATTTATATTATCCTTCCACATCCTCAGGATGTCCAAAGTGCTTATACATTTGATACACGAAGATGCAGCTAGTAAGCAGGGAGTTCACTACTCAGAGATGTTTTTGCTGGCTGATCAGATCAGGAAGAGGCTGTGTTGTCCTCTGGATTATGTACTAATGATAATCATAGCTTGTGTCTGTCACCACTTTGCCTTTTGAGGGGAATAAGAGGGCTGCTCTTGTATGTTGCTGATGAGGAGACTCTTGTTTTATTGGAGGCAAAAGTATATAAGAGCAATGCTAATGGTGGCGGAGCACAGAATCGCCTCCGTTGTGAAAGATTCTGTCCAGGTGGCATCATGAAATGAAGGAAAGTCTCTCAATCCACTACCAATTCTACAGTTCTGAAACGCATCAGTCCTCTTTTGTCCTCCATAATCTTGCAGTGATCATCACCTGACTGAATAAGTCGATATCAATAATTGTCCATTCTTCCATAGGACTTGCCATTGGCTAGACAATGTGATTTTTACAAAATAATTCATTACAACAAAACATAAAAAGTTCACATGATCTAATCCATTCCTTCCTAACACATTGCTTCCACTGCATGGTTTCTTCATCTGTTCCTGTGCTTCTCGTTGATGCAACTTGCACCCCACTTCCTCAAATTGGTTTGCTTGCCCTCCAGTGACTCCTCTCATAAAGAGTTGCAATGGTGCAGTGACTATCCTTATGGTACTTACTGGCAGGGAGCTGCTGCTAATCACATCTTTGGAATTCACTGCTGGTTATCCTGGCAACACCGAACTGGCATGAGGCTTGTATGTGCTCCTCTCCAGAGAGAGAGAGCATCAGGCAAGTGACCTTCAGGCCTCACCTCATCACTGAACTCAGTATTTGTGAGACTCTGAGTTAGTGACTTAGTCTAATGATAACTACCACAGCCGTAAAATTCTGAGACAGCAATATCACCTTTAGGAAAAAGATGTGTGTTTAAAAATAAACATTAGTTGTCTTGAATGTTTCCTTTATTAAATTGTATAACTAGTGTATGAAGTATCCAATTGATCAGCATAGAAGTAACCCATTTAACGTTACAATATAATGTAATATGGGTACAGAATATAAATACGGAATATACCAGTGCTTTAAACTGAGACAATAACTGAAAATTTATCTGATTCTCCAGTTCATGTTTAATACTGAGCATTCTATATCTCAAATATAATGTTCACTGATATAATAAAACGAGAAAGGAAGTGACAAAGGGCTCTCGTGGTCGATTTAAAAGTATCGTATTTGTTAACTGGTACATCTGTAATAAATCCTCTGGGCCCAATAGTGTGTTGTGGGAGGATGTCCATATGTATCCCACAGTACTAAGTTCATTGAATAATAAGTTAACATGCAATGTTCTTTTTCACAAATAGGTTAGCTAGGATTACTTTCTGAAGTGCGAGAAAATATTGAAGGCGTACATAACCTGCTGAGTACATCCAGCATTTTTTGTTTTAATTTCGGATGTCTAGTATCTGCAGTTTTTTTTGGGGGGGTATTTTTTTTAAGTATTATGCAAACCAGCTTTGGAGCTTCCTCAGTTATAGCAAGTGCTTTAAAGAAGCTTTAAGATTAGAAATAAATAACACTACAGGCACTGGTGTTTGGGGACAGATGCCATGAGGGAGTGGTCACTTGGTCAGAAAGATAGGATTTGAAGAAAAGGAAAATTTTGTTGAAGGAGATAAATTTTTCATTCTCATCAATATTTGTGAAGAATTGAGACTCCAAGTAGGCAGGCTTCTGATTTTTTTTTATGGTCTCTCCATTTTGGACTTCATTATAAACTGGCAATCAATAAAATTTGGTTGTGCAAGATCCAAGAGAGCCTCAATATCATTTTTCAAGGTGTCTTCTGCCTGCCAGAACATCCACTTATGATTCCAATAAAAACTTAGATTTCTTCCAGGGAAAATTAAAAGTGCTGAACTTGCATGAAACCAAAGAAACAAAAAATGATTCCCCTCCAGAATTGATTGATCCTGACTGTAAGCCTGGCATCCTATTCCATTGCCAAGGCAGCTGTGGTTGATTCATTCTTTGACTTCTCAAAGCAGTATGAAATACCTCACCAAAGGCTAGCACAGCATTTTAATTTAAGATATTGAATTTGTCTTTACTTTTGTAAAATATTGGATAATGAATGAAGTAACGCTGGTGTCAACAGAGTCTATGAAATAAAAGACCACTCACTCGGCCTATGACAAACAAATTTTCTCAAGCATGATAGCCCGGGATGTTTGGTTCATGTACCCTGTGGCTTGTGCATGGTCAATAGTTGGAATCTTAAAGCTGGACATAAATGTGGAGACAATTCAGTATGTGTCATCTGTATTTTGGTATAATTGTGGGGGGGGGGGGTAAGTCACATGATCACAAGTATTTTACATTGCAATTTTAAAATTGTATTACCAAATTCATAATTATTTCTTAGTGTTGCACATTCATATTTGTAACATATCACATAATTCACAGTTCTCATCCTTTCTCACCACCTCTTCACTTTGCAATGTATTTAGCACACCAACAAAAAGTGGTTATGATTCAAGATTACACACACACTTTTGCATTGTGATAAACTTCCCTCTGTCGTTCCATCCAATTCATTATTTAGCATCAGACATTTTCCCCTTTTCTGCTGGAGTTGCTGGACTTTGAGAAACCTCATTAGGAGCAGAACATCCATAATGTCACACTTTGAGTGTGTGCCTAGACAACTAATCCTATTACACTGGGGCACGGTCCTTGCCTCATTCAAATTCCATATTTGCAGCTCCCCCAATTGTCCCCAGTGCTAGACAGCCGAGCATACGTTCTCACCCCTGCTGCGTTGTTGTATGAAAAAAGGTTGGACAGGCTGAGCTTGTGTCAGGTATAGTTTAGAAAAGTAAGAGGTGATCTGATTGAAACTTGTAAGCTGCTGAGGGGTCCTGACTCTATGGATATTGATGAGGATGAAAATCAAAAATACTGCACATGCTGAAAATCTAAAATAAAAACAGAAAATGCTGGGAATACTCAACAGGTCAGGCCACATCTGTAGGAAGAGAAACAGAGTTAATGTTTCAGGTCGAAGACCCCTTGTCAAACAGATGCTTTGGAGAGGAAGTTTCTTCTTGTTGGAGAATCCAGAACTAGGGGTCACTGTTAACAAAAATCAGGGGCCACTCATTTAAAACAGAAGAGGCATATTTTTTCCCTCAATGGGTTGCAAGTTTTTGGGAACTCAAAGGGTGATGAAAGCAAAGTCTTTGGATAGTCTTAAGGCAGGTCTTTGGGTGTGAAAGGTTACCGCGGTAGACAGAAATGCAGAGTTGAGGTTACAGTCAGGTCACCCATGATCTTACTGAATTCAGAGTAAGCCCCAGTGACTCCTAATTTGTACCCTTGTGTGATCTCCAGGGGAACATCTTTGCAATTGTTCTCACATGTTTAAATGGCATATCGTTGAATCTTGATATTGATTAGGATAAGATCTTTATTAGTCACATGTACATTGAAACACACAGTGAAATGTATCATTTGTGTTGAGTGTTCTGGGGGCAGCCCGCAAGTGTTGCCATGCTTCTGGCGCCAACATAGCATGCCCACAACTTCCTAATCCGTACATCTTTGGAATGTGGGAGGAAACTGGAGCACCCGGAGGAAACCCATGCAGACACAGGGAGAATGTACAAACTCCTTACAGACAGCAGCCGGAATTGACCCCGGGTCTCTGGCGCTGTAATAGCATTACGCTAACCGCTACACTACCGTGCCTGCCTGCAAAGGAGCTCCACGGGCTGGCCACATTAGAGGAAAGCCTTCATTTGCTAGATTATCAAATTAGTCTTATTATCAAAGACCTGCTTTATCCATGTAGTCATGTGGGTTTGCTAACCTCAGACCAGCTCCTCTGAGCTGAAAAATGCAGCAGTTCAAGACAGCAACCCACCAGTGCCTTATCAGGGCAAGAATGCATGTGGGATAAACGCAGCCTGGCCAACTTGGTCTTGTTGCAACTGGGTCTGCGATGCACACGAGTGGCTGCAGAAAATTTGAAGGCCAAAAACGTATTGCCATTTGGGCAGATTATCAACTGGGGGAGATTAGCCCTTTTGGTTTTAGAAAAACATATGCTGGAGGAACTCAGCAGGCCAGGCAGCATCTGTGGAGAAAAGCACATGGTCAATGTTTCAGGTCAGGACCCTTCTTCAGGACCCTCCAGCATCATTATGCTTTTCATCTGGATTCCAGCATATGCAGGCCTGTGTTTCTCTTTTGGTTTTAGAATTGGCATTTTGCAGTTCAAGCATTAAAACATCCAGTGGCCAGGAAAATAAAAGTTGGATTAACTTTACTTTCAATAATTTAATCTCCTGGATATTGCAAGTTCAAAATATTTAATTCTTAATTCCATGGTAGTGCCTCAATGGTAGTAAATATGCATACCTTTCTTTTAAACAAGTGTCCCCAAGTTGGTTCTAGTTTCTGCCTTTTAAAGCAGATGTACGGCTGGGTTGTAGCACACAAGAATGAGAGGTTGAATGAGAGGTTAAAATTCCACTGAGCTCAACCTATAGCTTCTGGTTTTACCAAGGATGGAATAAGGAGTGAGCCACCAACCTGCTCTCTGGAGCCAGCAGACAACTTAATTATTTAATGAAATTGACAGCCCCTGATTTAACCTCTTGCTGATTGAACTGAGTTTCCACACCTCGAGGACATCCTGGCTATAAGGGAGGTGAGTGCAGCTTTAAGGAATACTGCCTTACGGCTAAGAGTTTTACTCTCCAGCCTCCAAGTTGTCATGAAATTGTGTTTTGAACTTGTCCTGCATTCTGCTTCAAAGTCCTCCTTGTGAAATTTCAAAGTCCTGCAAAACTCTGAAACACAGTAAGCATCAAGAAGGAGAATAAGAGATTACAGGGAGATGTAGTCAGACCCAATGAAATGAGAACAATGTGGCAGATGAAATTTCAGGGAGAAGTGTGAAATGACACACTTTGTTAGGATAGAAGGATGAAGGTGTGAAGAACTCTTGATTGGACAAATAAAGAGCAACTGTTTCCCAGGTACAAGAGTCAAAAACCGAAGGATACATTTTTAAAATGATTACCAAAATTACCAGAGATGATTTGAGGAAGCATGGTTTTTTACAAGTATGTTGTTGTGAAATAGGATGCACTGTCTGAAAAAGTGCTGGCGGCAGATTGAATGGTATCTTTCAAAAAACGACTGGATAAATATTTGAAATGGTAAAAATAAAAGCATAAGGCTGTAGAGAAGATGTGGGGGATTGGGATGAGATGGGTGCACTAAACGGTCAGTTCAGGCAAGGTGGACTGATGAGATCATCAAATGCAATATCATTCTGTGATTCAATGAAGATAAATTTTGATGCAGTTCTCCTATATTACTTACCCTGGACACAGGAAAAAAAGACCTGCCAGCACAACAATGATATGTTTTCATTTCCTGTAACATCACAATGTTGACATTGGATCAAGATTCTTCCAGCTTGCACTGTACCCAAGAGATGTGGTTAGGCGAGTATTCTGTTACAAGTCATAATCATGCATCATTCAAAGAATTGTGGGAGTTGTGAAAAATACCAAATACTGACTTAATAAATAGTTGAAGCATATTTGGCCAAATGTGAAGTATTCCATGAGCCATTGATGTATATTGTACATCTGCAATCATTGCTGTGTTGACATGTTTGTATGCATCAGAGATTTGCCTTGTCACATCCATCAAGCCAGCAGATTGTGTCAGCTTGTCTCAGTGTGTCTCAAGTGGCTAGTGCTCGCTTCTAACTGAGAAGGTTGAGGTTTCATGCCTCACCACAGACGAGCCCAAAATTTTAAACTGATAGTGAGACAGCGCTGGACTGTCAAACATGCTGACCTATAAATCCGATCACATAGTGCTTGCTTTTTGTTTTGCACTACATGATTGAAGTGCTCATTACTGATGTACGAATCACAGAAAGGTGACAACATAGCTTGTGTTCTGCAGCATGCAAGTTTGTTATTGGTGTTAGCATGTACATATTGGAGATGTGAGGCATGCGCAATGAGGTCAAATGACGCACAATATTCTTTTGACACCACTCCCAAATTTGAAATGTGTTATCCTTGACTACTGATGTAGTGCTGAGGCCTCCTTGGTGTTGGTTAACCTGCCCAGTTGCTGCTTTGGATTCCCATCCTCCTTAGGATCAAGCTTTCATAACCAATTATCACTCCCACTCACCCTTTGGGCCTTGTGCACGATATAAGTATCAGAGCCAGGGAGCTTCACACAAAATTGACATGGCCTGTGGATGGAGTCATTTTAAGCTGTGTTTTTGCATGCATTGTGGTTTCAAGTCTGTTGTCTTTCAGAGGGATGTTAAGCCAAGTTAAACCCACCAGCTGTTTCCAAGTATATTGTTGAGTCCATAAATCTCCAAAGTAACTAGATATGGATTGAATTGTTCATGTTTCCAACAAGATTACAGGATGTCCATTGCACTGAGGAAAATTGTAAAGCAGTAGATTTTGAAAATGGCTAAAAAAGATGAGACCCAAAGCAGCTATCGATTATATTCACTTTGTGTAATCTAAAATTAATTTTCTGGATTTTATCTTTCCTTTAATGAGTGGCAAATGGTAAAGACTTGGTTACGGAATAGACTGTTTCACCACAGTGAATCAAAGAAATAATATACTAATGTTTAGATTAAATCATAGATAATGCAATAATTAACAGCAATAATATTACCCTTAAATTTCACAAATATGCTGTAATCTCACAGAATACCTGGCATTACCATGGCATTTCCTTTATTCCATGTTACCAATTTGTACTTTTGGGACATGACTGACAGTGTGAGCAACAGTCATCATCTCTGCACAAAGACCCATGTGAGAATATGGCAATGGGTGCAATAAACTATGACAGTATTGTTCTAATTTTTCACGGTCCTTGCTTGGAAAGAATAGCACAAAATAGTGGAAGTTTTCACAGACTGATTAATGTGAAAACCTCTTCCATTTTTATAGCCAGCCAGTTACTTTACCAGATTCAGTATGCATTATTGTCTGCTAATTCTGACTTTGGAGAGCTTTATCTCAAAACATTCATGAAAATATTTTACCAAAAATATGCACATATTTTACATTTCATTTCTCTTGTCCTTTATTCCAAAGTGTCTTTCATTTGTGGTGCAATATTCCTGGTAAACAATTAATCATTTTAGTAAGCAGAATATTTGAATTCCAACTGATTCTGATCAAAGCAAATATCTGTAAGGATCAATGAGGATCTACAGACACTGAATTTGGCCATAAGTATTAAATCCCTCAATTTTTATTCTTTGCGCATGAAAACTGACTTAAAGCAGGAGAAAAATAAGCAAAATGCCAATGATACTCAGCGGATCAGACAACATCAAACGAGAGAGAAGCAGAGTTGAGATTTCATGTCAATGATTCTTCAGCAGAACTGGAAAATGAGAAAACAATTATGCTATTAGTTGCAGAGAGGAGGAGCAGCCTACCCCAGCTTCTATTGCATTGCTTGATTTTTGCTGGAGTTTTTTTTTAACTATCCGAAGCCCGATAGTCTTCTGTCTTTATTCATAACCTTATGAGAGATTCCTTGCAACATGCTATTTCCACCATTGATTGCTTGGCAGGAAGATCTCTGATGAAACAGTTGAAGATGTTTGGACTGGGACACTGCCCTGAGGAAGTCCAGCAGCAGTTCCCTGGGACGGGTGTGATCAAATTGCGAGAAGAAATATTGGCTGTTCGTATTCACATTTCCCTTGCAACAGAGAAGGGAATCATTCAGCCCACGGAGTCTGTGTCGGTTCTCAGAGCAATCCAATGCTCCTGTTATCTCCTGTAACCTTCTGACATCCTCCCCCCCCCCACCACCTTCCCGGCCCCAATTCTCTGATCGCCAACCAACAACAGCGGCAATTTCACTAACCTACCAAGCAGCAAATCTCTAGATGTGGGAGGAAACCAGAGCACCCAGTGGAAACTTGTGTGGTTACGGGGAAAACATTGGGAAAATGCAGGGAAAATAGGAACAGGAGTAGGCTTCTCAGCCCTTCAAGTCTGCCCTGCCATTCAATGTGATCATGGTTGCTCTGGTCAAGGTTTCATCTCCCGTTCTGTACCAATTCCCCATAACACTCAACTTCCTGATCTTTCAAAGATTATTCTAGTTCCTCCTTAAATACTGCACATGATCTAGCCTATCCTCTGGGGTTAAGAAATCCAGAGATTTATCACACTCTGTGAGAAGATGTTCCGGCAGAACCCAATTATTCCGACTGCCCACTAATCTTGTAACTGTGTCCAGTTATACAGGATTCTCCTACTAGTGGAAACCGTGACATTTACTCTGCTGTGCCCAACAAGATCTTAAATGTCTCAATAAGATCACCCCTCTTCTAAACTCCATCAAATATAGATCTAATTTCTTTATCCATTTGTGATAGGGCAACCCTTTCATCCCAGGAATTAGTCCAGTGAATCTCTTTTGGACTCCTTCCAATGCCAGTGTATCCTTTGTTAAATAAGGGGTCTTAAAACTGTGCACAATACTCCAGGTGTGCCCTCACCAATACTTTGTACAATTATAGCAATAGTTTCCTATTTCTGAATTCTAACCCTTTTGCAATAAAGGCCAATATGCCATTTATCTTCTGAACCACTTATTCACCTGCCTGTGAAATGTTGCAATTTGTGCACAAGAACACATCGATTCCTTCGTACTTCATTCACCTGCAATTTTTCTCCATTTAGGTTTATAGTTTGCCTTTAGATTCCTCATACCAAAGTACATGACCTCCCACCTTACAACATTAAGCTCCATTTGACAAGTTTTCGTCCATTCATTCAATCTGTCTCTATCCTGTTGCAGAGTCCAAATATCCTCATAGCCATCCCACCTATTTTTTGTGTCATCGACAAGCTTGGATACTTTGCACTCTGCTCCCTCCTCTAGGTCATTAATACAAAATGTAAATAATTGAGGGCCAAGAGTTGACCCTTGGGGTACTCGTTACATTCTTCCAGACTGAAGATGACCTGGTTATTCTGACTTTCAATGACCAGTCTTCAGTTCATGCTAACACACTTCCCCAATGCCGCAAGCTCTTATCTTGTACATCAGCTTTTTATCTGACACTTTGTCAAATGCCTTCTGAAAATCCAAATATACCACATCTACGGGTTCCTTCAACCGATACTGCTTGTTACAGCCATGAAAAGCTCTAGCAAACTTATCAGACAGGATACACCTTTCATAAAACCATCTTGACTTAATTAATTAAGCTTTTCTAAATGATTAGCTAATTCATCCTTGATTATAGACTCCAGCATCTTGCCAACAACAGATTTCGAGATAACAGACCTGTAGTTACCTGCTTCCTTCTTCCTTGAACAACAGAATCACATTTGGAGTTTTCAATCCACTGGCACCTTCCCATAACTCAGTAAATTTTGAAAAACCTCATCCAGGTGAGGGCCGTTGGGACCTGGTTATGCCTGCCTCAGTCCCATTAGTTTTTCCAATATTGTGCTGCTTGTGATAGTGATTGTTACAGATTATTTAATATCATTTGAAACTAGCCCATCAGATATCTTTGGATCCTCCATCATGAAGACTGATGCAAAGTAATGATTTAACTTATCTGTTGTTTGTTCGCAAATTCCACGCAGCCAGCAACAGAGGTCAGGATCGAACCCAGGTCGCTTGAGCTGTGAGACATCTCACTACCGACAGTGCCACTGATCCACTGCTTATATCAGGGGTTCCATATAGTTCAAAGAAGATGACAGCCGTGTGCACTGGTGCAAGGCTCTCACAGGCCAGTATATTGATAAGGGTGTGAACACATGGAATGCTAATGTTTGCCCTAAGTATGCAGAATAGATAGATCACAATGTTAAACAGATGCAGCACTGATTTCATTGCAGCATTGCTGCATTGTTTCCCTCTTCAACTAACATTTTCTCTTAATTTTATGCAGCTGAACACGTGTTCATCAGCTGTAAGGAACCTTTCCAGTCCTATTCAAAGGAATCATCAAATATTTAGTCAAGATTGATTTCTTTGGACTTGTGCTTCCAGAAGTGTTCTCTGCTTCCTGGTGCAGTTTTAAGTTGCCGGCATCTGCAGGGAGTGGATTGCCAGGGGCTGAAGGAATTGGTCCTGACCTGAAGCACAACCCCTCAATGTGGGTACATTTTGTGAGGGCTCCCCTAGAATTGCAGCATGTGTTGGACAATGTTCAGAGAGCACACAGAATGACAAACCAATGGCAAAGGGATAAGGATGAGTTCTCAGCACAAACCATTTCCACTTCGCATATTCATGGAGCAAATGCCCTTTCTGACCTGCAGTGAGGGGCATCTGCACTTGAGTGAGGATGAATAATAGAGAGGTACAGCATGGAGACAGATCCTTCAACCCATCCATCTCCACTGATCATCAAACATCCATTTACACTAATCTCCATTAATCCCATTTATTACTCTCCCCACATTCTCCTTAGCTCCCCCCAGGTTCCACCACTACACACTAGGGGCAGATTACAGCAGCCAATTAACCTGTAAACCTGCACATCTTTGGGATGTGAGAGGAAACCAGAGCACCTGGAAGAAATCCACATGGTCACAGGGAGAACATGCAAACTCCACACAGACAGCACTTGAGGTCAGGATTGAGCACAGGCCTCTGGTGCTATAGACAGGGGCTCTACTGGCTGTGCCACTGTGCTGTCCTAATATACCAGATTATATTCTGAAGAATAACATTATACAGTAATAATAAAACTTTTCACGTATGGTAGAGAAAAGTTAATTCTTTGCTGAACCACAAATGCTGCTTTGCTCTTTGATCTTTTTGAAAAATCAGACTAGTTCCTCATTGCTGAACACCTCTTGATAAAATCTTACAGCACTCAATAAATTTTCATTTTGGTCCCAAAGAGCTCAATTTGAATGTAATGTACCGTATCATTATGGTGTCTGGACTGAGAAGGAAAAGCTTAATATAGAACAACAAACAAACTGTTGGAGGACCTCAGTGGGTTGAGCAGCATCTGCTGGGGGAAAGGAATTGTCAACGTTTCAGGTCGAAACCCTATATCAAGACTGCATCCTGATGCAGGGTTTTGACCTGAATCATCAACAATTTCTCCCCCCCCACCCCCACAGATGCTGCTCGACCTGCTGAGTTCCTCCAGCAAATTTTGTTGCTCCATATTCCAGCATCTGCAATCTCTGGTGTCTCCAGTTTAATATCAAATCTTGGTTAAACTGCTTTGAGGTATAACAGAACTTAGTGGATACAGTACACTATTACTAAAAGAATATAGTGGAACTGGAGAAGGTACCACCAAGATTTAGAGGGACAATACCAGAACACCTATCAGAGCTGACTGACCAGATTGAGGTAGTTTATGCAAGAAAAGTAAAGGCAAGTGATAATACCCCGATAAAGATTGTGAAAATTATGAAGGGATTTCATAAAGTAGTGGAAGTGGTTCCACTTGTAAAATCGGGGATAATAAATATGTCACAAATAAAACTACTTCAGGATATGGTGTAGAAGGTGGTTGGAATATGGAACTGGCAATAAGTAGTGAGTAGAATAGCATAAATAAATTTAAGAGGAATTTAGGCAAGTACATGAAGAATAAAGGAAGTCAGGTGAGAGGAGGCATATGAGAAACATAAGTACCTGCGTAGACAGGTTAAGCAGAGTAACTACTGCAACTCGTCTGTAATTATATATTCTTTGCGCAGCAAGTCTTTAACAGATTTGTCACGCACATTTTTCCAAAAGAAATATTGGCTTGGGGTCTGAGGTCAAGTCATCAGAAGATAAATTCAGTAATTCCTTTCCTTATAAGGAGTTTTATTGATTGGGAGCAAGGATTAAACTAAGTGTGCATTACTGCATTTCTTTCAAAGGAGGTGCATCCCTGGGAGCATATGGTGTGAATTTACTTCCTAAATACAGAGAGAGAATAAGGTTTGAAAATATGAATTGCCCCGCCTTGTTTCCTGTAGTTCACAAATCGAAATGATTGTAACTATATACTTGATCAGCTTGAGAAAATGAAGAATATTTTGTTGGAAAAAAACAAGTGCCAAAATATACTTTTTTCAAATTAGGTTAAAGTTCTTTTTAATCCATTAAAGAGCAAGTTTAGGAATGACTAGACTCTACAGTCGACATAATGAGATCCTCTATTGTGGATCCAACTAAACCAGTGTCATGTGTACAGAATGGTCACTGAGGACACTTTGCAGGATGGAAAGGATATTGAATTAGAGGGAGAAAGGTTTAGCGAGTTGGATCTGCAACATGATCTAAGAAATAGCTTTGTACAAGGCTGTTGAAGAAGCACAAAGGACCGTGAGGAAACTGATTTGGGGGAAGACCGCATGAGCATAGATTCATTCACTGAAGGCATAGCCATCACTTGTACATGATGAGCAAGGAAACAATAATCTTAAGGACAGAGGTTCTGACACTATATAAAAAGGGGCAATATGTTCTGTAATCATACACTGGACTCAGGTTACCCAATTTTGGATTAATTGGTGATTGTGATGATGGAGGAAGGGAGCAGAGCTTAAGAGAAATCCATCTTTAATGGAAGCATGGATTTGAGTTGTGTCACGAGATGGAATAAGACGAGGTACAGGTGGTTGACACACTGGAGACAGAAGAATGTAGACTTGGCAGATTATTGATTGTCAGGTAGAAATGTCGGCCGGCTCAGGAGGGAAGGAGATAGTGAGGTTGCCAATCATTTGTCATAGCATGACTGGGTGCTCTGTAAGGCTGAAGCCAGAGAATGTTGGTGGGAACTGAAAAGAAAACCTTTGATCTTCCATGCTGTAGTCTGAATGAAATGTAAGTTCAAGCCTGGTTTAATGTTGACCAAGCAGGTTAATGTGCAACAGGCTTGGAAGTTAATGATGATAATGTTGACACGTGTGCAAAGGCTGGGTTTGTATTTGCTGTTAAGTGGTACGGTAACCTGGTGTCAAAGATGCTGTACTAGAAACACAGACACAAGAAATTCTGCAGATGCTGAATGTATCTGGGGTAATACACAAAAAGTGCTGGAGGAACTTTCTATAATTCTGCAACCATATGGACTTCAGATTTTGACTATTATTGAAGACCCGACCCTACATGCTGCTTAGTGTTACTGTGTGAGTGGCATTCATCCTCTCCATTATAACTCTTCTCACACTGAACTCCTATCCTGTCATCAGACAGGGCACGTGATTGTTCATTGACTCAACCTGCTCCAATTTACACATTCTCTCATTTATAGTGACACCCACCAAGGACAGTAATCAAAGCTGGTTGAATTCCTGTCCCTTCATTTGTCTGTTGTGGGGTCCATTGTCAGCAGTGCTTCCTTTACTGCACTCTGTACGCTATGTATCATCGCAACTTACCCTGTCCTGTTCAAAGCATTGCATCGATCCTCGTAAACAGGACACCTCTCACTTACAATCACAATCCCGGTGGATGCAGTGTGATGTTACAGGAGTGACAATGATCTACATTACTGATGGCTTCTCCTCTTTCAAAGGTTGCGTGAGTTGGTTACATCTCCTCCATTCCCCTTGTTTGTATGAATTTTCTATTAACTATAACCATGTCTACTAGTAGGGAGTCTCGCCTTATACTTAGAGCAGTCTTTTTTTTAAACTAAATGTATTGCTCGTGTATTTTAAGCATTTCATTATATTTGCCTTTTTGTGCAACTATCTTCTGACATTGTTTTTAACACTTTGTTTTGCAGTTTGTTAGCGAGAAAATGGGTGGAGCTGAAGGGACAAAACTAGATGAAGATTTTGTAGAAATGGAACGGGTAAGTGAATAAGATTTCTTTATTAGTTACGTGTACATCGAAACACAGTGAAATGCACCTTTTGCATAGAGTGTTCTGGGGGCAGCCCGCAAGTGTCGCCACGCTTCCGGCGCCAACATAGTATGCCCACAACTTCCTAACCCGTACGTCTTTGGAATATACTCCTATGTGAGAATTATGGCAAATAGCTTGTTAAAAACCATTAGGGCAGTGATTGAAAGTGGGACATATATTTTAAGTACTATATCTGAGAGAGAACATTTGCAGTTTCTTAATTAGTTTTGAAATTACGGTGGTTAACAGCATAGTAAATAGTGATGGATTCTTTCCACTGGTTGATGACAAGAAAAATGATATTTATTATGATCACAGGTAGCTTTTCTCTAAATTTCCCTTCAGTTCTAAGTGTCTTTTTACTTGAACAGAGCTCAGAGCTATCTGGTGCAACAAACCACGGTGCAAACAGGGAATTGAACAGTAATTTGCAAGTAGGGAATAATAAAAAATTATGAGTAATGATTTGGAGTTTGGGATTAGATAAAATGGCTCGTATGCAGGAAAAAAAACAATCTGTCTAAAAAGCTGTTTCTGTATTGACATGTTACATGGTTCTCTTTAGTAAACAGATCATACTAAGCAGCACAGGAAAGTTACAGTGCTCTGACTTATTCCAAAACATGGGGTGCCACCTGCTGTCTAATTCATAAATCAGTATTTTTACTGATTTTTACATTTCTGAGCAGATTAAATTCTTTCTTTTTTGTTTATTCATTGAAGGTGGAAGATTATTATTTTTAAGAGGACTTATTCCCAAATTCTGCAATGCAATTTATTCTCCAAATGAAGAACAGAAAACATCTTCCATTTTTATAGTGCCGTTAATCAAGTATAATGTCCAAAGCACTTCACTAGAATACTTGGGCAAAATTTGATGTTGAGCCACGAAGGTGGTCAATATTTTAGTCTAAGAAATAGGTTTTAGGAAGTGCCTTTAAAGAGGATAGGGAGGTAGAGTGCTTTGGGAGAGTGAGGGGTAAAATTCCATATCTTAGGAATGCTGGAAGCATGACTGCCAGTGGTAGAGCATTTTGAATTGAAAATGCTACAAGAGGCCAGAGTTGAAGGAGTGTGGGTTGTCCTGAGATTCCTGTGTGATGTGAGGAGATATTCAAGTGCCGTCCAGAATGATGGACTGACGCTTCTTGCTGCTTCCCACTCATGGCCTAAAGCATGTTCAATTGTTCACAGCAGTGAGTCAGATTTAGTCTGGGACATCAGCTGCTTATCTCAATGCAATCTTTGTCACTTAACTGGGTTCTTTTAAGGTTAAAACAAAAAGATGCTCACTATGTAGTACCTGTTCTTATACATTTTGTTTGGTATATAGTTGTATTGTTGATTGTTTAATAAAATGATTTAAGAATTTTCACGTGCATATGTTCTGTCAATCCACTTGAATATTTTTAGCTTGTAGATTTTGTAAATGAAGTATTGTCAGAAAGTTTTTTAAAAAATGTAATTTACTGCATTGACAGCTGTGGAATCTGGTTCCTAGTTTGTTTCTCAGAATCTATGTGCTGCTGATTGGCAATTGGATAAATCAAATTGGCAAGCGTAGACTTGAGGACAAAATCACAGTGTATTTGGAATAGTGCAATACTTTGAGACCTATCTGGGGTGCAGACTATTTAGATCTGGTGTCATGCAATGAGATGAATTAATAATCTTTATAGTAAAGGATCCTGTAGGAAAGAGTAATATTAGCATGGTAGAATTTCAAATTCAGTGTGAAGGAAAGAAACTTGAGTCTGAAACTAGAGTCCTAAAATTAAATAGTGGTTATTATAATGGTATGAAGACAGAGCTGGGAAAAATAGATCAAAGGGTAGGAAGATGTATAGCAGTGTTTTAGGGGAAATGCCATAAATCTCAGCAAAGGTATATTCCAGTTAGAAAGAAAGGCTGTACAAGAAGGATGTACCGTTCATGGCTAACTGAGGAAGTTAAGGCATCAAATTGAAAGGCATCAAAAATTGCAAAGAATCTGTTAGGCCAGAGGATCTGTATACTTTTAGGAACCTGCAAAGCATGATTAGCACAGAGAGAGACAGCATGGAAACAAGCCCTTCAGCCCACCAAGTCCATGATGACCATTGATCACCCATTTGCACTAATCTGATTTTTTTTTATTATTCTCCCCACATTCTCATTAACTCTTCACAGATTCTACCACCAACCTACACACTTGGGGCAATTCACAGTGGCCAATTAACCTACATGCCTGAAACCAGAGCACCCAGAGGGGACCCATGCAGTCACAGGGAAAACATGAAAAGTCCACCTTCTGAGACATTCCTGAGGTCAGCATTGAACCTGGGTCATTGGCTCTGTGAGGCGATGGGTCAAGTAGCTGCACCACTGTGCCACACACCTTCTCCCAGACCAGTAATCTGTAGCATAGCCTCTGGTGACACCCTGTCTGCCCTCTTTGCACTGATAGTAAACGGGCCTAAACAGCAGCAGGACAGTTAGCCTGCACCACGAAGACCTGGTCTACATCCTGCGATTAAAAGAAAATTATAAAGCAGGAGAAAATGTTGTGTGAAGGTAAGCTGGCAAATAACATAAAAACAGTAAGAGCTCATTTGGGTACATCAAAAAGAAAGGAAATTCTAAATTAAATGTTGGGTCCTTTAGAGGATGAGACTGGGGAACTAAAAATGGGAAACATAAATGGCAGAGATTCTGAACAATTATTTTGGATTAGTCTTCACTATAGAAGACGCTAAAATAAACCCAATAATTATAGATAATCAAAGGGGTGTAGAAAGGAAGGAACTTGAAGCAATCTCTATCAGTCGAGAAAAAATATGAGGCAAACTAATGGGGTTAAAGGCTGACATATCCCTTGGATCTGATAGTCTACAACAAAGGGTGATGTGTTCCCTGGATCTGGAAGTGACAGCAGAGATAGTGGATGCATTGGTTATAATGTATCAAAATTCCCTGGATTCTGGTGAGGTCCTAGAGGATTGAAACCCTTAAGTGTAATGTAACTTTGGGAACTATGGGCCAGTTAGCCTAATATTTATCATTAAGAAAATGCTGGAATCCATGATTAAGGAGGTAAGAACAGAACGATTAGAAAATGACGAGGCAATCAAGCAGTTTCAGCAGGATTTTATGTGAGGGAAATCATGTGGACAAATTCGCTAGCGTTGTTGAAGGATGTACCAAGTAGTATAGATGAAGGACCACCAGAAGGCATTTGATAAGGTGCAACACAAGAATTACTCCATAACCTAAGAGCACACAGGGTGGGGGTAATATATAATAGTGTGTATAGCTAACCAATAAGGAACAGAGTTGGAATAGATGGGTGATTGGCGGTCATTAATTAATGGGGTGCTACAAGGCTTTGGCCTCAACTATTTACAGTCAATAATAGTGACTTAGATGAAGGGACTGAGTGTATTATAACCAAATTTGCTGATGGTACAAGGGGAAGTGGGTTGAGAAGTTGTGAGAGCATAAAGACCCAGCAAAGGGCTATTACTTGGTTCAGTGAGTGGGCAGAAAGTTGGCAGATCGAGTATTATGTGAGAAAATTTGAGGATATTCAGTTTAGAAGGAAGAAAGAAAAAGCATATTATTATTTAAATCAGGTGGGACCACAAAATATAGTCTGGGGGTCTACATTTGGATCTGAGCATTCTCGTACACAAAACCCAAAAAATTTGCAAACAGTTACAGCAATTAACTCGGAAAGCTAATAACATTTTGGCCTTTATTGAGAGGGATATAAAGTATGAAAGTAGGATAGTTTTGATGCAACTTTACAGGTTGCAGATGAGACCACATGTGTGAGTACTAAGTGCACTCTTTGGTCTCCATAGTTAAGGAAGGCTATACTTACACTTGAGGTGGAGCTGAGATGGTTCACTAAGTTGACTCTTGGGATGAAGAGTTTGATGTATGACTAGTGGTTGAGCATGTAGGGCAAATAGTCAGTGGAGCTCAGAAGAATGAGAGGTGATCTCACTGAAACGTGAAATTCTGAGGGGGACTGACAGGGCGGATGCTGAGAAGAGATTTTCCCTAGTGAGGTTATCCGAAAGAAGGAGACATAGATTCTGAATGAGGAACCACCCATTTAAGGTGGAGACGAGGAGGAATTTCTTCTGTCAGAGGGTCATGAATCTGTGGAATTCTTCATCCTAGCAAGGAAGTCATTGAATATATTCAAGATGGAAATTGGCAGGCCACAAAGGAGACTGGGGTATGCAGAGTGAGTGAAGAGTAGTCAAGCTTGGATTCATCATGATCTTATTGAGTGGCAGAGCAAACTGGAGGTGCTGATCGGCCTATTCCTGCTCCTGTTTCTTATGTTCTTATTTTAGAATGTTCTTCAAAGATAACCCAAGTATATTTCCCATTACAAGTTGTGTTGTGGAATATTTTTGGGGCTGGCTTACTTTATTGACAATTATGCTATATTTCTTTTAAGACCCTAAATTTTGAGGAATTATTTCTTAAAATGTAAATGGGTCACATAAGGAATAAGTTATCAAAAGATGTTTCTCCAAGCTCTGCATATCTTAAGTGATTTATGCAACCAAGTAAATTAGGGCATTCTTCTGCAATTATAGTATTTAAATAAAGCCCAGGCAAAACTTTAACACGGTAAAAATCTGATGATCTGGCACCCTTGGGACTTGGTGCTCGAATGGCAGATTTTCCACACTATTGAATGTAAATCATATCAATACCCCAACCCACTTTTGATTCACCTTTTTTCTTAAAGATGTTACACAGTAGTTTTAATAGATTTTTCAGTGAGCCAGGTGAGTTTAAAGGGAGTGCAGGAAACAGAACCTGGTGAGTTTAAAAGGGACACAGGAAACTGGTCCCGGTGAGTTTAAAGGAGGGTGGGAATGGGGACCTGGTGAGTTTAAAAGGAGCAGGGGAAGCGGGGCCCTGATGAATTGAAAAGGAGCACTGGTACAAGGCCCTGTGAGTTAGATGGGGCCACTGGAAACGGAGCCCTGCTTAGTCTAAAGGAAGCATAAGAAACAGCACCCGGTGGGCCAGATGATGAGCCATCAGGGTTCCCAAACAATAGGACAGCAGATTATTGGAGTTTTGTTGTAATAACAAAAGCTTTCATCTACAAAGTGCCATTAAACTTGCAGAAACATTCCTCGGTGCTTCATGGGAGCATCATCAAAATTGACATCCAGCCACAGAATTGTATTTGTGAGCCTATTGAACTCAGCAAACCAGGCAGCAACTGTGGAGAAAAGCAGGCTGAAACGTTGACCGCCTGCTTTTCTCCACGGATGCTGCCTGGCCTGTTGAGTTCCTGCAGCATCATCGTGTTTTTCATCTTGATTCCAGCATCTTCAGTCCTCTGTTTCTCTTTGTGAGCTTATCTACGTGCTTGGTTAAAGAGCTAGGTTTTAAAAAGGGAAAAAGAAGTAAAGAAGCAGAGAAACTTTGATAGTAACTTCCACAACTCGTATCAAGTGATGGAGCGCTTAAAATTCAGGATTGCACAAAATGACAAAATTAGCTATAACTTCATGTTACAGGCTGAGGAAGATTACAGTGACAGGGAGAAGCAGGATTACAGGGGCATATTGTTTATTCTATTTTCACAATGACTTTTTTCCTTATTTAAGAAAATAGAAGCTACAAGTAAAGCCGTGGCAGAAGTTTTGTCTAAAACAACTGAGTACTTGCAGCCAAATCCAGGTATGAAATGGCATTATAAATGACATCTTACCTTCCATTCTGATCTCTTCTTTATTTGCTTTTCAGTGAGACTAGGACTTCTGCTAATGCAAATGAAGGAGGTATATTGAACAGAAAAGATGTGAATGGAAACCTTCAGTAGGTTCAGTGAGTGTGCAGAGAGTGGGGAATGGTAGATGTTGAACAAAAAGGTTGGGATTCTAGGTATGCACTTCATTAATAGCACCATAGAAATGAACAGCACAGAAACAGACCCTTATGGCCCACTTCAGCCATCCCTCCATGATGCCTATCTACGCTAATCCCATTTGCCTGTATTAGGCCTGTAACACCACTCCTTTCCTATCCAAGTACCTGTCCAAATGCCTTTTAAACATTGTAATAGTATCTGCCTCCACTACCTCATCTGGCAGCTCGTTCCAAATAATCACCATCCTCTATGTGGAAAAAACTTACCCCTCTGATCTCCTTTAAATTTCTCATGAGATCAATGCTGCAAATAGGATCATGCGTTTCTTCACAGAAATTGTGCTATGTGAAAGCTATGAAATCCTGCTGCAGTTGTACAAGGACTTTTCAATGGGAAGAAGCTTATTTCAAAGGAGCACGGCTGTGGTGAAAGTTGGTGTAATATTGGATGCATTTGCTGGAGATACAAAGGCTGATTAATATGCCAAGCTAGTTGACTTGTAGAAAGATTAGGTGCCTTTCAACAGAGGAATCTGAAAGCAAGCATTCTCTTAAGGTTTTAAACTGTTGAAAATGAATTTTTTTTAAAAATGGTCTTTGCACAGATTGTTGGCAGTGGGATTATACTTGTCAAATCAATTGAAGAATTTCAAGGAGTTAGTATCAGTGTTAAAGGAAATGACATGGAATTGGGGTTAAAAAGACAGAGCTAGTACATCTATGAATACTACTGGCTTCCATTTATTGAGCAAGATGACATGCTAGTTTATTTCTGATTAAATGAACAATTTCTAATCTTTGGCAAGTACCCCTCTGAAACCACTGGCTAATGAGCACAAGGACTCCAGCCAGTTTTAATTCTTCCCATTTGAGGAAGCTTTGGCCTATATTCAGCATTGTCCATGATGACATCCCAGGATTGGGATCTTGTACATCTCAGATCATGAACAACGGCCAACATTGTTTTGCACATTCGTGTTTCTTAAAGTATTCAAGTAACTTGCTTAAAACAATGACAGATGTTTTTGTAAATGAACATTTTAATTCATTTAACATGCTTTATTGGCCAAAATTTTCAACTGCATAATGCTGAGGGAAAAAAATGTTATATAATTTTAAATTGTCTTTACCCAGAATGAAACAACAATTACCACTTCAGGTCATTTTGGTCGTTCTGGAAATTTGATAACAATTTTTAGGCAGTACTATTCATTTACATTTGTGCATGTTTTCCTAATAATACAGATTTCAGATAATGGGTATAATTATTATATATCCAAACATTTTTAATTTTTATTGATATTAATGGAAAATGAATCAAGCTTAGTGCTCTAATTTGATGTTGCGTATTGTCATTGTGTTTAACCCATTTTATTACCAACCTCTCATGTTAAAGTTGGCTTTGCGTGTTCCAATTATTGCTGTCAGAAAAATTTGAGTTGTATTCCTTAAAATTTAAAATAGGCGCATGAATTTTTTTTTCAGTTTGTCAGTTTTTGATATCTTTATTAGTCACATGTACATCGAAACACACAGTGAAATGCATCTTTTGCGCGGAGTGTTCTGGGGGCAGCCCGCAAGTGTCGCCACGCTTCCGGCGCCAACATAGTATTCCTAACCTGTACATCTTTGGAATGTTGGAGGAAACCGGAGCACCCAGAGGAAACCCACGCAGTCACGGGGAGAATGTACAAACTCCTTACAGACAGCGGCCGGAATTGACCCCGGGTCTCTGGCGCTGTAATGGCGTTACCCTAACCGTGACACTACCATGCCTGCCCTGGTACATTCACATGCTTAGTGCACTTTTACTGGCAACTCCAGCCTTCAGATGCTGGTGAACCCTCCCTTCTGGCAGTGGAGATCAGAAATTCACTGCACATTGCACAGTTTTTCAAACTTTAATTTTAGAAAAAAAAATTGGAAGATCATGCCTGCATAACCAGCGAGCAAAGTTCCTAGATGGTTGTGGAAAATCATAAGAAAATTTATGTATTAATAATTTGATTATTACTCAGAATAAAATGAATTGAAAGCTCCAGAGTAATTGCAGATTTCTCTGATGAACCTCTATTTGGCAAACTTGCTTAGATAGATTTTAGGCTACATTAAAGTCTTTTAAATAATTAATGTCATTTTGAAGCCTACAGAGCCAAGTTAGGTATGCTGAACACTATGTCAAAGATCCGAGGACAAGTTAAAACAACAGGTTATCCTCAACCTGAAGGCCTGTTGGGTGAATGTATGCTCCGGAATGGAAAGGACCTTGGAGAGGATTCTAATTTTGGTGCGTTAATTGATAAGATTTTGTGCAATGTATAGATTTCTATTTCAGTAATTATTTATTCTAGTCAAATTGATAATGTGATAAAATTTAAATCAATCACCCTGGATTTCACTTTTGCTTTAACTGTGATCCAAATGACTTCAACGAGTTTATTCAGTTAGAATTTTCTTGGAATAGAGAGAACTTCTCAAATAATTTTTATGATTATTTGTCCAGTTGTGATTTAGTAAATATAATTTTAGCTTTTACAGTAAAGATGCTTTTCTGATTACAGTATTTAAATCAGAGTAGAAATCACATTAAAAGAATGAATTTGAAGGCTAACCTGTACAATCCCCTCTGTACATTTTGATTTTGTTCATTGCCTGATTTTTGAAGGGCCCGCTTTGGTTGACGTTGGTGAAGCTCTGAAACAAATGGCAGAAGTAAAGGATTCCCTTGATATTGATGTAAAACAGAATTTTATTGATCCACTGCAAATTTTACAGGAAAAGGACTTAAAAGAAATCGGAGTGAGTATCTTTCCACGTGAACATAATTTGTATTGCATGACAATCTCTTTTACAATGACTACTTTTAAACAGTGTTGAAGTGATTCTCCAAGCTGTGAATTTTAGCAGCGTCAAAATTTATTGTGGCACTTAGATTTATTTCTACAAATAGTTCAGGCAGCTTTCTTCAGTTAACTGCTCTGCCTTTTATTTAACAAGTTACTCTCTCAAACTAATGAGTACTTTTCACTCCTCTAAGCTCCTGAGTTGAGATCAGATAAAATATAAAAATGTTAAAGCAACAAATCCATCTTCAACCTGACCGTTTCCTCATATAACGGAGATGGAGCTTCTTCCCTGAAGGCAAATTAATTTTTTTATATTGAGAGACGGAGTATCTCATTGAACGAACAAAGACACAAGAAGTTGGCCACCTGGCCCTCTCAAGCCTGCTCCACCATTCAGTATGATCATGGTTGATCTACCCCAGGCCTCAGCACCTGTACCAGATTCCCAATTCCTCAATTCTTTGATCTTCCAAAAATTTGCTTTATTGACTTTAAGTATTTCTAATGATCTAGCCTCCATAACTCTCTTGGTAGAGAATTCCAGAGATTAACTACTCTCTGTGAAAAGAAATTTCAACAAACCTCGGTTTTAAACGACCAGCTCCTTATCTCAAAACTATGGCCTCTTGTCCAAGACTCTCCCACTAGTGAAACACCTTGATAACCACCCTGTTGTGCCCCTCAGGGTCCTGTGTATTTCACTAAGACTACTCCTCAGTTTTCTAAACTCCAAAGGACACAGGCCCAACCTGATAGGACAATCCTCTCATCTGAGGAATGAGCCTGGTGAATCTCCTTTGGATTGCCTCCAAAGCTACTGTATCCTTTTTTAGGTAAGGGAGTCAGAACTGTGCACAGTACTCCAGGTGTGGCCTCACCAACATAATTGTAACAAAACTTCCTGGGTTCAGTCACAGAGTCATACAATAAGGAAATGGGTACTTTAGCACACCAAGTCCATGTTGACCATCAAGGACACATTTACACCAATCCTACACAAGTCCTGTTTTATCAGTCCTACATTTGCCATCAACTCCCAACCCATTCTGCCACTCACCTACACACTAGGGGCAATTTACAGCGGTGAATTAACCCACCAGTCCTCACATCTCTGCAAACTCAGAACAACATGCAAACTCCACACAGATAGCACTAGAGGTCAGAATCAAACTGGAGCTGTGATGTGTGAAAATGTCATTGATTCCATCCTCATTGAATCTGGTGTCACACTCCATGAGGCCACATGTTTATGAGGGTCCTGTGACAGCAGTTTAATATCTCATCCTGTGTAGATGATATAGGAAACATCCAAATGGTCTATCAAGTGTTTCCATCTGCCTACCACCCCTCCTCACCTGGATCCACCTATCGCTTGCCAGCTCTTGCTCCACCCCTTCCCTCGCCTCTTTGTACTGGCTATCTCCCCTATATCTTTCAGTCCAAATGAAGGACCTTGACCTGAAACGTTCACTGTCCATTTCCCTCCACAGAAGCTGCATGTTTCACTGAGTTCCTCCAGCATCTTGTTTGTTGCTCCAAATTCCAGCATCTGCAGTCTCTTTTGTCTCTAACCCACAATATGCTGGCTGGAACATGATGACTACTTATTGTGACAAAGAAGGAGGCCATTTGGCCCATCAAGTGCATGTCTGCTCTCAACAAGGCAATCCCATCCCCCCTCTAGATATATTGCAGTCCTGCAACATTCTCTGGCTCTGTGTGTGTCTCTCTCTGACTCTCATGCACTTGAATTTACCGTGGCCAATAATCCTTCCAGCAAGAATGTGTGATGTGGGAGAAAACTGTGTGGGATTCGCACATTGTCCCATGTGGTCACAGGGAAAATATATAAACTTCACACACCCGGCACCTGAGGTCCGGATCAAACCTGGCTCCCTAAAGCTGTGAGGCTGCCAGGCAATCTCCAGGGTTAAATAATAAAAAAAACATTGGACCAATGGCTAACCCAGATCCAACAAGGGAAAAAATACAAAAGCAAAAAAACTGCAGGTGCTATAAATCTGAAATAAAACCACAACTGCTGGAATTGCTCAGTAGGTCAGGCAGCATCTGTGGGGAGAGAGAGAGAGAGAGAGAGAGAGAGAGAGAGAGGAACAGATAATGTTTCAGGTCAATAATCTTACGTCAGGACAGAAGGAAAAGTACCCAGGAAAATGCTTTTCCAGTTCTCTAATGGGGGAAGAGCATGCTTTAAATTGAAAAAATGTTTTAAAAATACATATTCCTTGATACATAGGAGATTCTTAACATGTTGTTATTTTTACCAGCATCATTTAAAAAAGTTGGAAGGTCGTCGTCTAGATTATGATTACAAAAAGAAACGCCATGGTAAAATCCCTGATGAAGAGATAAGACAAGCTGTGGATAAATTTGAGGAGTCCAAGGAACTCGCTGAGATCAGTATGTTCAACTTCTTGGAAAATGATGTAAGTTCACAAAGCACTTGCATTATCAGAACTTGTCCTCCAGCTAAGTCGAAGCTCATGAACTACAACCACCTTTGATTCAGTCTGTTAATTTCAATTATGGAGAATAAAGTCCTATGGTAGATAACCAAAGGGGAGAAGAATTTAGGTGGAAGAAAAGCGATTATTGAATTAACTACCATTATGGGAGAAAATATTAGTCTTAAGGAATTTTTGATTGACATTTTAATTGTAAAGTCAAATTTCATCCCTGGGTAGAGGCCAATGGCTCTCCTTCCTCCCAAATTGCTCCAATATAATCACAAAGACAGACTTGCCTTTTTGTCCTGAAGCAACTACATGGCATAAATTGTGACGTTAGTCACTGGAAGGCTAGCCCAGTATCGCTTGAGGCCTTGCTATGAACTGCAACATCTACAGTTTATGCTGACAGCATCTCATCACCCGTGGTACATTTGTCCTTCGTGGACAGTCCAATTCCAGAGATTTGAGCAAATAATCTTAAGTAATGGAGGAGCACAGTTGGCAGTGTCGCCATTTCATGCAATCATGAAAGATCCCTGTTACTACCTCAAAGAAAAGTTAGGAGTTTTTCTCACTGTATTTGGCCCTCAACCAACACCTAAAATGCACAGCATGAGCGCCTGTTTAATTACAATTGAAGCTCTCATATTCATTCATGTGATATGGGCAGGACATCGCCGGCAAGCTCAGCATTTACTGTACATCATTACTTGTCCATGAGAAGCTGGTTTTGAGTTACCTGTTTGGCCTGGTCCATTTTGTGGTGAAGATGTTCCGTCGATCCTGCTCCAGGGTCCTGACACGACAGGAATGGAGAATTACCAAAGTATTTCCAAATCAGAAAGGTGTTCCTTGGAGTTGAACTTCCACATGGCAGCAGTCCTAGGTATTCTTCGACTTTGTTCTTCCAGGCAGTGGGAGGTACTTTCAACAAAACATTGGCGAGTGACATAACTGTTCCTTTCTTCCCTCACCCTTCCTCCTCTCCCTTTGCTTTCCTTCATTCTTGTGGCCCCCTCACTCCTCTTTCCCCTCCCCCACCTTCATGTCCTGCCCATCCATTCCCCACCTCCCTTTTATTACATGGTCTACTGTCCTTTCCTACAGGATTCCTTCTTCTTCAGCCCTTTGCCTCTCCTACCTATCACCTCTCAGCTTGCATCACTCCCTTCATCTCCCTTCCTCTACCCGCCTACCTTCCCCCTCTCACCTGGACTCGCCTATCATCTGCCAGCCTGTGCTCCTCCCCCTTCCCCCTACCTTCTTATTCTGGCTTCTGCCCTCTTCCTTTCCAGTCCTGATGAAGGGTCTCGATCCAAAACATCGACTGTTTATTTCCCTCCATAGATGCTGCCTGACCTGCTGAGTCCCTCCAGCATTCTGTGTGTGTTGCTCCAGATTCCAACATCTGGAGAATCTCGTGTCTCCAAGTTACATAACTGCATCTTTTTGATGGTACAAGTTTCAGCTGGAGAGCACTGTTTATGTGGGAGTGTTCTTCTTAGAGTAGTGGAGAGTACAGGTAAAAGGAGAGGATTTCATCACACTTCTGACATTAACATTACAGTTTATAGAAAGGTTTTGATGAATCAGAAAGTAAGTCACTCACCATTGTATACCCAGACACTGACTTGCTCTGTAATCCACAGTTTTTCTGTGGCTGGTCTACTTGAGTTGCTGGTCAATAGTGAATTCTCTCCCATTAAACAGTAAAGGGTGGGGGAGGGGTGGTTAACCTCTTTCTTTGGCTCTGGCGATTTCCTGATGTGCTTGTCATGCAAATATCATTTGTTCCTAATCAGCCCCATTGCTGGATGTTGTCCAGGTCATTGCTTGGGGCAGGGTGGGGTGGTTTGGGCCAGTTCTCTACCAGTGGAATCCAGTCATCAGCAAGCATCTCCATTTCTGAACTTGTGATGGAGAGAAAGTCATTGATAAAACAGTAGAAGATAGTTGGGCCTCAAAACATCTATGTTTTTTTATATTTCCTTAGGACATTATAGGAGGTCATTTGGCCCACAGAGTTTATATCGGCTCTCAGAGCCACACCTGGCCATCCCCTCACCTACCTCCCTATAACCTTTCCTCCCTGATGTGCTCATCAACTCCCCCCAATTCTCCTGCTATGTGCCCACACCAAGGGTTAATTTACAGTTAACCTACCAGCACATCTTTGGGATGTGTGAGGAAACTGGAGGACCTGGGTGAAACCGCCATGGTCTTGGGGAGAAGATGCAGACACTACACACATAGCACCAGGGGTCAGGATTGAACCTGAGCTGCTGGAGCTGTGTGGTAATTGCAGTGCTTCATTGGCATCCTGAGGACCTCCTGCAGTTATGTCCTAGATTTGAGATGGTTGACTACCGGGAATCACAAGTATCTTTCCTCTGTGTTGGGTACAACTCTGTCCAGTGGAGAGAGATTCCATTTGTTCCCATCGGTGGTTTTATCAGAGCTCCTGGCTGGAAGGTCAAGTTCGAGTGAGGGACTTGCCCGACCATGAGATTGGTGATGGAGTACAATTCTTCTGCCACCTTATGAATATGCAGTTTTGAACTGCTGGATCTGTTCTGAATCTACCCCACTTGGAATGATGTTGATGCTACACATCACAATGGGAGCTGTTCCCCACTACCAGTACTGCTGTGGATAGATGCATTTACCAACAGGTAGATCAGTGAGGATGTGGTCAAGATATTTCCCTGTTGATGGTTCTCACACCACCCATCATAGACCCAACCAGACAGCTTTATGAGTACTAGCATTACTGAGCCAGTTTTAATGATGTCCATTGAAATCTTCCACCTGGAAAATATTCTGCTCTTTTGATGATCTCAGTGCTGTTTAAAATGAAGGAATACTAATTTAATATCTTGGGGAGGACAATAGTTATCAATCTGCAAGGGGTTGCTTCTGTGCCACCTTTGACCTGATGTAGTGAGATTTCGAGGGCTAGAATGAACATTGACAGTTGTCAGCCCCAACCTTTCCTAATTATACACCACTGTGCCTTCACCTTCAGTGGGTCTCCCTTCCCTTGTGGGGACAGACTATACCAGAACTATAATGGAGAATTTCAGTAGTTTGCTGTTAATTCATTGGTTTCTTTATTTACCAGCATGACAACAGTGACTACAGTTAGGAAGAAAATGTTGCATTGACTGTAGCTTGAGGTTATAAAATATATCAGCTTTCCTGCTGCTTTGCTTTTTCTCTTTTGTTAGATTTATTTGAGATCTATTTAGCAAATATCAAATTTTAGCTCTGACACAATTATCTTTGGAATTTGTACTATTCCTTAACAGTATTTTAACTCAATTCAATTATTACATACATAGCATTCAACAGATATAATGCCTGAAAGGCTGAATTTTGTACAATTTTAATATGTGGGTAAAGATGCTACAAAACACAAAGTACAGAGCTTGATTTGCTAAGACAAATATTTTTGAATTAAAGATTATCAAATAGATATTATTTTTAGAAATGACAGTCCAGCATTAAATCTGATATTCTGCACATGCAGTAGTTTCTTATAAGATTTTCCTTTAAAAGGCATGCTTTTTAACCATTTAAATTTCAGCTTGCATAGAACAAGAAAAATTGGATGATGTCTCTTATGAGAGAGTTTCATCTGCAGGTGATCTAAATCCAGGTAGTTTGGCTGAAAAATAGTAGTATGATTCAATTTGTACTGAGTGAAACCAGAACTCCTGCACAGCACAATAAAGGTTGTGACTAAGAGCTTCTAGGAAGCAAACCTCTGACAGTGTTCTTGCTTATTCCCCTCCCAAACCTAATCACAAATTTCCCTTGAATATTTTTTTAAACCAGTCATTTTGCTAAACAAATTGCCTTTTTCCTCTAGGTAGAGCAAATAAGCCAACTGTTAGCTCTAGTGGAAGCAGCACTGAACTATCATAAAGAATCCACTACAATTCTGGAGGAGCTTCATAACACACTACAGAACAGGTGAAATTATAAACCATGTTTGCTACTAAGCACTGAAGTATATATAGTTCAATGGTGGTTCTTTGGCATTTCAAAATTGAGAAGAAAGACGAGAACACAGAGTTGAAAAGTTGAAAACAAATTCTGGACCTTGAGGAAAGTGGAGATTTTCATCTTTTGTGGTAATTGGTTAAAAATTGTAGCCAAAAAGCAATGGGCCAGATTGCACCAATTATTAGCTAGCAGTTCCTTGGTGAGAAAGTTTCATCCGCAGGTGAGCTAAATCCAGGTAGTTTGGCTGAAAAATAGTAGTATGATTCAACATGTACTGAGTGAAACCAGACTCCTGCACAGCTGGCTAGCTGCTGTATACTGGTAGGCATGTTGCAGACTTTCACTGTGTGCACTACAGCATGGAAGTGTAAACTCACTGAAGGACAAATCAATCTATTTTGAGTACATGTGCATTTCTTTCAGTGTGTACTTCCTTGCTATATTCAATAATAGATTTTTTTTCACCTTAACACATACAAAAATATACCCAAAGCCTCTATCTTGAAGTGATAGTTCAGTAGAAATCTTTAACATAGTAAATAACTCAAGACTGGCCATAGAATCGCAATTGAAATCCCATTCTGAAGTTTGAAAAATGCAACTGTTGCTTTATAATAGCCTTCATTATGCATAATTTGTTGAATAATATACATGAAGTGTAACCAGACACAACCAAAACAAAAACTCAATGAGTAATGACTATTTTGAAAAATGCTAAAGGAACAATTCAGTAATTGATTCTGGCAGAGTTTTGCTCACAGAGTGCAGCTCAGAAATTCCAGTACACCATGCATGATTTTGTGACCTTGGATAAACCCCATCTGGAGTTCTGCATGTGGTATTGGGAACCATATCTCAGGAAGGATAAACTGGTCCTAGAGAGTCAATTTCACAGATTCACCAACATGCTGCAGGATGATCATTGCTGATCTGCCCTAGGCTGTCAGAGTTAAATTACAAACTTTGTATTGGTTGAGGGTTGAACTAACTAAGATGTATTAAAATGTTAATGGGATTTTATTGGATAGATAGCAAGAAATTATTTCCTACTGCAGAGGGAATCGCAAATGAGAAGACAAGTATTAAAGTTAAAACCGGGTCATTTTGGGAGTCGTCAGGAAGCACATTACCTCACAGAAGAGTGGACACTTGGAACTCCTTCACCCAAAATAAGACTGCGTATACAGGTCAATTGGCATCTGCAAGCTGAATGGTAAAGCAGACTCAAAGAGCTCAACAGCCTACACCAGTTCTTAACAATCAGAAGTCGTGCAGAGGAAAAGCATTGGAATTTATAATCTCCACTCTCAGCAGGCAAATAAACCTCCTCAGTGTGTTTACTTCAGGCAGTTTTTGACCCTTGTGTGTTTTTCTTACAGGATAAGTACAGCCTCCAGCCGTCCGAAACGTGATTTCAAACCAAAGCCTGCAGTTGCTTCATCTTTTGAGCCCAGTGATAACCAACAGCATAATGGTCTTTCATACAATTCCTCGTTCAAGTCATCTGGTAGGTATACTTCCTTACGAACATTAGAATGAAGCTTTTAGGATAGCGTACATGCTGTGTAACTAGTTTTTCAGTGTAAAATGGAGATGGTATCAAACCACAAGTGTATGGAATATGTTACCAAATCTCAGTAATGTTTCCAGCATTATCTATATAAAACCTTTGTATCTGAACCTAAAAAAGGCCTTTTGAATATTCAATATTCCATTTCATTATACCACAATTTAATGCTCTTAATGGTAATGTTAATATAATTTATGTTTGGGCTTCAATAATCTGTTATTAAGTTTTCCAAAAATTCTGTGTTTGCTCGCATTGTACCTGAACTATCCTGCATGCTTAATTCCTTGTTTCCCTTTTCTATTACCATTTAGCTAAACCTTCCCCATTCAGGTTTCTTCGCAGGTCAAAGCATACATGTTCATCTTGTGAGTAGCTTTCATAAGCCAGTGTGTGTGAGATGCACTCCTGTTTATGCATGTTTTGAAAATCGTGATCACATTTCCCCAAAATTCCTCTATGCTTCTAGATTATTGACTAATTATTGACAGATTATCAACTTTGTTGTTAGAAATCGTGTGTTCTTGCATACATGTTTTTTAATAGGTTAACTATCTATTCCTAGTGATCTCCCAGGAAATTTGTATTTAAAAAAAACTAACCTAATTTACTTTTTAACATTGTGAAGTCCATTCCCATAATAGCTAGAGGTTAATAAACTTTAATTAGGGCCCATTATCCATTAATGTTGCTTTTACTATTTCAAGATATTTGCACCTAGCTGTTTATTTGTCATTAAGAAATTAGCATTTTGGTTTGGAGATATTACAACGTGAGAGAAACTGCGCTGTGCAAGTGCACAATGAAGGGCTGGCTTGGAAAATGATAGCAACATAATGTAGGCACATTGCTATTGTTTTATTATTGTCACCTGTACCGAAGTACAGTGAAAAACTTGTCTTGCATACCATTTGTACAGATCAATTCATTACACAGTGCATTGAGATAGTACAGGGTAAAAACAATAACAGAATACAGAGTAAAGTGTCACAGCTACAGAGAAGTGCATTGCAGGTAGACAATAAAGTGCAAGGTCATAACAAGGTAGATTGTGAGGTCAAGAGTCCATCTCATTGTATAAGGGAACCGTTCAGTAGTCTTATCACAGTGGGATAGAAGCTGTCCTTAAGCCTGGTGGTATGTGCCCTCAGGCTCCTGTATCTTCTGCCTGATGGGAGAGGGGAGAAAAAGAAAATGACTCGGGTGGGTGGGGTCTTTGATTATGCTGGCTGCTTCACCAAGACAGCGAGAGGTAGCAGATGGCAGTTACTGCATTCCTCTGAGCCCTTTTTCCACCAAAAGGAGTATTTTTCTCTTGCCTTGCCATAAAATACATTACATATTGAGATATTATCATATGCAAAGTGATATACTAACACACTGATTTCTTTTCCCCCACATTACATGCAGCGTCCTCCACGCAAGTGGATCAGCCGTGCTGTAAAGCTCTTTATGACTTTGATCCTGAAAATGATGGGGAACTTGGATTCAAGGAAGGTGATATCATCACCCTTACAAATCAGATTGACGAAAATTGGTTTGAAGGCATGTTGAATGGTGAATCTGGGTTCTTTCCTATTAATTATGTTCAAGTGATCGTTCCTTTGCCACAGTGAAACTGATCCAATTTTGTAAATCGTCGGATATCAGCTCGTGTTGAAGGTCGATTGAACACAGACATTTCATCAGTGTGGCATTCTGTGAAAGCCTTGCTATTTGATTGACTTTTGTATATGTCTTCTATTTGTCTATTTATTTTTTTACATGTTCCATTTGTATTGAAAATGTTTATGTCTTTTGCTACAAGAGTAATGCAAATCTAACCTATTTCTGCCATGAAGTTTACAGTTTTTAAGTATATGGCTGTATCTATTTAACTTTTATTTGTGCTCTGAATCTTCTGTTGCTGATTACAGTGGGAAAATTTTCTATCTAGCTGTAAGGAAGAATATTCTTGATACAGTTTAATTATTGTGGTTATAATTAACTGTTGTTAACTTTTTAAGATTCTGACGTGTTCTTGAGCTATTTCATTTGGCAGTGTAATTTATTGTTATGCAAAAAGATGTCATAATAAATGTGTGAACAAAACCCATAATTTAAGTAGTGTTAGCTCTTTTTGTTAAGCAGCTTTTGTCAATTATGTATTTGCATCTTATGTATTTTAATTATTTGTAGGGAAAAAAGACTTGAATGTACTCTTATTCATCCAAGAACCACTCACTGTATTTAAGATTACACAATGCTTTGGCTTTTTGCCCAGTAAACAAGAATAACAGCAGCAACATTTCTCCGGCCTGTGAAAGACTCAAGATTCGTCATGTGAACATGGTAACCTTTGAGATACTGATGCCCAATGTCATTATACTGTATATGTGGTTCATTTCCTGAGCTGTGTTGCTAGGTAAAAGTACTGCGTAGGTGAATAATGTGACAGGACAGTCAGACATTGGAGGTCTGGAGACAAGCAGTATCTCATCCCTTCCTCAATAGCAGCTATGAATCCAGGTGAGCTGAAGAATGGTTTTGAAATATTTGGGGGTTAAAAAAAAAGACTTGCAAATAAACAATAGTTTTAAGACTTTGCTGTTCTTTTATCTTTTGTCCAACTCAATGTTATTTTTACTTATTTTTGAGAAGATTTCATTCTGACTTTATCTAAGCTTTTAACTAAAGGTATTGTATTTCAGCAGTACATTTGCCAACCAAGTCATATGCTTTTGAAGGAAAAGGGCTGTGAGTGATTAACTTGTAGATGAAGACACCTGGATGCTGAAGCTTGCAGTGTTATCACAGTGAATGTTGAACCAACTGTGCTGTCTTCTGCAGTGTCTTTTGTCTGCCTGATCCGGATTGGGTGCCACATACAAAGAGTGCTTCAATGAGCTTGTATCTGTGCTTGTAGCCACTGAGAGTATGATCATAAAGTAATAATGCTAAGTGCTGTGCTTTCTGTTTTATATAATTCCAAAGGTTTTACCTTTTACTGAATGGGGTTCAGAGTTCCTCTACCTACCGTGTCAGGAGGTCCAATGTGGGAATCAGTCAATGAAAATCTGAGGGGCAAAAACTACCTGCAGGTATTGGTTTATTATTGTCACATGTACTGAGATACAGTAAAAAGCTTTTGTTTGTGTGCCATACATAAGTACAATCTATAAATAAATCAAATAGGAATTAATTGACAAAAAAGACCAACGTCCATCTTGTTCCCCTTAGACTATGCTGGTGGTCAAAATCATTCAACAGTGAGTTCAATGATAACACATTGATGACTAATCATAGCAACTGATCTTCAACCAGGCTACAATGGAGCTAAGCCCTAAAAAAATTCCAGTGGTGAAATATTTTAGGGATAATAGTTCCAAATTTATATTTTCCTCAAGCATTGAAATCTCGCATTCTGCAACACTGAATACTACTTAGAACCATAGAACAATACAGCACGATACAGGCCCTTCAGTCCACCAAGTTGTGCTGACCTTCAAACCACACCAAAGACTAACTATCCCCTTCCTCCCACATATCCCCCTTTTTTAAATTTCTCCATATGCTTCCTGAAATAAAGTATCAGTACCATTGCCTTAGGAAGTCTGGTCCTAGATATACCACTGACTCCGCAAAGTAATTGGCAGAATTTGCTTTAAGTTTGATGTGCTTATTGACATGTATCTTGACATTATTGACGTGTAAATCATCAAACAACTTAAAGCAAAGAAGAGGCACCCACAATATGCAAATCAGCATATCACTTTGGAAGTAGAAATAAGCGGGTAGATTATTATCTAGAAGGAGAGAAGATTGATAGTGCGGTAGTACAAAGGGACTTGGGGGTACTCATACAAGATACCTTAAAAGTTAACCACCAGGTTGGATCGGTGGTTAAGAAAGCGAATGCTATGTTGGCATTCATCTCGAGAGGTATAGTGTATAAAAGTAAGGAAGTGTTGATGAGGCTCTACGGGGCGCTAGTGAGGCCTCATTTGGAATACTGTGCGCAGTTTTGGGCCCCGCATCTTAGGAAGGATGTGCTGACGTTGGAGAGGGTTCAGAGGAGATTTACGAGAATGATTCCAGGAATGAAAGGGCTTAAGTATGATGAGCGTTTGTCGGCTCTTGGACTGTACTCGCTGGAGTACAGAAGGATGAGAGGGGACCTCGTAGCGACATTTAAAATGTTGACAGGTAAGGATAGAGTAGATGTGGCTAGGCTGTTTCCCTTGGTGGGCGTGTCCAGGACCAGAGGGCACAATCTTAGAATTAGAGGGTACAGTTTCAAGACAGAGATGAGGAGAAGTTTCTTTACCCAGAGGGTGGTGAAATTGTGGAACTCCTTGCCACGCACAGCAGTGGAGGCCAGATCAGTGGGGGTATTCAAGGAGGAGATAGACAGATATCTAAATAGTCAGGGTATCAAGGGATATGGGGATAAGGCTGGCAAATGGGATTAGAATAGTTTTTTTTTCTCTCTTTTTTTCCCACCCCATTTCTTTTTCCCTTTTCCTTGGAGCAGACTCGATGGGCCGAATGGCCTGCTTCTGCTCCCTTATCTTGTGATCTTGTGATGTTACAATTTGCCTCTGGAAAATGGCTGCGCACCTTCAATCTCAAGTGCATCAAGAGCTAACCACATCCAAATTAATTGTTAAAACTTGCTGCAGAAAGTTAGTACTGGTACTTAATTGCATATTAAAGAACAAGATAAGTCAACCTATCAGACACAGAGAGAGAATTTTTAAACCTTGAAATCTAATTCTGACAGCAGTAAATCTTTAGTACTTTTGGTCACTGTTTTTGCCTCTGTCCAATCTTTCTGTTTCTCGTTAAGCCTGATTAATTTGCCACAATTCCTTCGATGCATTTGTTCTGTTGTCGACCTTTAAATCTCATTGGTTGAGACTATTGATCCCCTTTTTCACCAAGATCTCAGATGCCCCATTGCCTTTGTTTCACCAACTTGCAGCCCAAAAATATTTTAAGATATAGAGTGAGGCCCAGAATTAAATTAATAAATCACACCAAAAGATTTTCCTGTAAGTATCTCTGCAAGTTGGATTGGTAGGTTAAGTGGCTACTGTAAATTGCCCCTAGTGGGTAGTGTGTGGGGGGAAATGATGAGAATGTTGGGAGAATAAAATGGGATTAATGTAGGATTAGTGTCTAAGGTCGTGAGGTGGGCCAAAGTCAACCTATCCGATCCATAGAGCGAAGGTTTAACCTTGAAGTCTAATTCTCTGTGACTCTCAATCTCTTTGTCACCATCTTATACCATCTTCCCCATTAAAGTCAGTACTACAAAAATTTAAGAGATGCTGTCAGTCATAAATACCTATTGAGTTACAGAAAATTTTGCATCTCCTATCAGCCATCACTTATAGAAGAAAAAGAATCAATAATCATCACGGCATATGCAGTAGGTAGTGTTGCTGCCCCTCAACACCAGCAAACCTGGTTTGATCCTGACCTTGGGTGCTGTTTGTATAGAGTTTGCATGCTTCTCCTGTGATCATATGGGTTTCCAACAGTTTTCCCTCTTATTTCTAAAGAAGTGCGGGATGGAAGGTGAATTGGCTCCTGTCAAACAAAAAGTGTTGGTGGGTGGTAGGAGGCAGATTGAGAGAGAATAGCTTCCAGGGAAATACATTGAGTACGGGGACTGATGGATTGCACTGAAAGTTGGCATAGACTTGATCTGCTGAACAGCCTTCTCCAAAATAATGAGAGAATAGGAATAAGCACTTGCCTTAATTCAGATGGCAGCTTGACCAGTTGATTGTCTTCTATTGGTAGGATTGTTTCACAGATGCTGAGGTCATTCAGGATCCCGTGTGAAAGAAGCCAATAGAAGTTAGCTTCCAGTTAAAAGTAAACCAGTGCGCATGTTCCGATACTGTTGCTTTATGATTGGTTGGAAAGAGCACTACCTGCCAGCATGCTCTCAGCATGGAAATGGTCTCATAATGTGCCTGGTTCAGCAGTGGTTATGTCACCAAATGACTAGCTCAGGAAACACAAACACAAATCCACAATTATGGACTATGAAGAAAAACTTGCATCTATGGTTTTCACACATAACAGCCAATGTTGTACTTTTGAAGTGTAGTCTCAGGTACAATGTTGGAAATGCACCATATAATTTGTAAGGCACCTCAAACTGCAATCAATAAATGACCAGATAATTTACTTTAATGGCTTTGGTTGAAGAATAAATGTTGGCCTTAACTTTGTTTTCCGTGGGGGGGAAAGCCCCAGAGGACCTACTACAAGCACTGAAAAGTCATCCAGTTTAATGTCTCATCCAAGTACAGCATTTCAAGCACCACAGCACACCTCAACTACTGCACTGGAATATTTACATTCAGTTAAGGGAATGAAACCTGCTGGTGTTGTCCAGTTTGATGTTTATTGGATACTAGTCCCATGATAGTTGGCCCCTGTTGTCACTCAACAGGACACCCAGTAATGAAAAATAAATTCTGCACTTGCTGGTGTTGACCACATCCTGAGGATTAATTTAAAAATCTGCTCAGCAGCCCCAGAGAACAATCAGTATCAGCAAAGTTCAAATAGTTACAAACCAGACACAACTGTAATAGCAGTGTGGTCATTGCATACAGATGCTGGAACCAGATCATCATTAAGTGGCCAGTATTCACCAGGGATGCAATTAGTGCCAAAGATAAGTCTGTTTGATATTGTGTTTAAATAAAAAGCTATTCCAGGACCTTTCTGTTTCCTGGCTGGGGAAATGCAGTTGGGTTGAAATTAGATGCCACAGTTTATTTCAGCCTTCCACAACTGGAAGTGGATATTACAGAGCGAAATGTGATAATGACCATTTCACATCACTCCAAAAATTCAAATGGGCACTTCTCGTTATATGTTGAACTTTTTGTCTGAGACGATTTCAATTTCAGAACACGTATCAAATTACTTCATTCTCCACACAATGCTCCTGTGTAGAACTGGAAGGGAAACTGGACCAAGCTGTCTAGGACCAACCATCCTTGGATGTTCCCAGGCAACAAGGTCCTCACAGTGAAATACAAAACTGGGGCACAACTATGGTAAGTCCCACGATTGCCTTTTATATTTTAGGCAGCCACCTTGTGGTATGGATATTATTTGCCACATCAGCTCAGGTCTAAATGTTGTCTGGGTTTTGCTGAATGCAGGAGTTTCATTAACTGAAGAGTGGAGTTAAACATTGTGCAATCATTAGCGAGCATGCGATGGAAGGAAGGTGATTGATGAAGCAGTTGAAGATGGTTGGATCCAGATTACTGCCCTGAGGAACTTCTACAGCTGTGTCCTTGGACTGCACAATTGGTCTCTGACAACACAACCATTTTCCTTCGAACAAGCCATGACTGATGATCTTGGAGTGCTGCCTCCCGTAAATTGTTTAATTATCCACAACCATTCATGACTACATGTACAGTAAAAGGATGATAATCCACAACTCAACTTTGGACATCCCGATGGTTCAGCTGAGATCCCACCCCCCCCCCCCCCCCCACCCCCCACTACCCCACACACACTGCTATATACTGGCAATCTTTCCTGTTCCCTTTCAGTCCTGATGCGCTGACTTACACTTTTTGGGCCCTCATTTGCTGCTTGACCTCTAAGTTCCAGTGTTCCCTTCTGTTTACTGGGGCCCCAGTTCCTGTGTTCACTTTAAACTTAACAGGTTCACTGGAACTTGCATTATTCTATAAGAAACATTCTTTAAGAAAATTAACTAATCTGTTGGAGTATTAATTAGAGTAACATCCAACAGTCTAGAAAATCTGTTCATCCGTCATCACCAAACTTCAAGTGTGCTGGATTAACTGGGTTTTACTGTAGCAGGACTTTGTGTCTTTGATCTGATGTGGTGGTTGTGGGATCACTCAGCACACTGTTTTTGGTGTCAAGCACACAAGTACTCCTATGTTGCAACCTCTCCAGGTTAACACCTTAAAGGAAAAACAAAAGAACTCAGTGGGTCAAGCAGCATCCGTGGACCCAAAAGGTGCAAGCCGGCATTTCGGTTTGAGGCCCTGTGTCAGGACTGAGAGGGAACAGGAAAGATTGTCAGGAGAGAGCAGTGCGTAAGGGGACGGGACAAAGGCTAGTTGGTGATAGGTGAGGAGGGAACGATGGGCAGCTGGAACCAGCTGAGGTGAGGGAATGGGAGGGATGAACAAAAGGAGAAGAAAACCAGGTGGACAGGTGAGTGTGTGGGGGTGGAGAGCACTGGGGGGAGGTGGGTTATCTGAAATTGGAAAATTCAACATTCATACCATTGGGTTGTAAGTTACCCAAGTGGAATACAAGATAATGTTCTTCTAAATTGTGTTTGGCCTCCCTGTAGAAATGCAGAAGGCCGAGGACAGACAGGTCATGTGGGAGAGGGAAGGAGAATTAAAATAACATGCAACCAGAAGCTCAAATGGCCACTGCAGACAGAAACACAGGTGCTCTACAAATAGTTGCCTGCTTTGCGCTCCATTCCACCAATGTAAGGGAGGCCACATCGTGAACACTGAATGCAGTCGACCAGTCTGCTCACCTGGAGAGGGCTGGTTAGGTCCTGGGACGGTGGTGAGGAAGGAGGTGTAGGGACAGGTGTTACACCTCCTACAGGGGAAGTTGTCAGGGAACCGGGTGTGGTGGGAAGTGCAGACCAGGGATTCCTGAAGAGAATGGTCCCCTGTGGAAAGCAGAAAAGGCGGGAGAAGGGAAGATGTGACTGGTGATGAGATCAGGTTGGAGCTGGTGGAAGTGGTGGAGAATGATGTGTTAGATGTGGAGGCTGCTGGGGTGAAAGTTGAGGATCAAGGGAACACTACTGTCGTTCTGCTGGGGCTGGGGAGGGTGAGAGCAGACATGCGGGAAATGGAAGTATGTCTGAGGGCTCCATCAACTGCAGAGAGGGGAAACCACACTTCTGGAAGAAGGAGGACACTCTCATCTTGCAATCAGATGTGGTGGAGATTAGAAATTGGAGAAAAAAGGGACTGCATCCTTACAGGAGGCTGGTTGGGAAGGTAGCTGTGTGTTGGTGAGATTATAGAACATGTACCCTTTCTGCCATCTCCTCAAGATGAGGCCTTCTGCTCTAGAGCTTCTACATCTTCCACCTTCCTGAAGCATGGTTTCATTCTGCCACAGTTGATGGAGCTGCAACAAGTATTTCCTCCATTTCCTGCATGTCTGCTCTGAACCCATTCTCCCCATGCAGAACAACGATAGAGTTCCCTTAGTCCTCACCTTCTACCCACCAGCCTGCACATCCAACATACCATCCTCCACCAGCTCCTACATTATCCAAACCAGTCACATCTTCCCCTCTCCCTGCCATTCTGTTTTCTTTGGGACTCCCTTGCTTCTTCCAACCTGTTCTGCTGCACTCGGTTGCTCACAACTTGGCCTCACTATTATTGGTGAAACCAAGTCTAGACTAGGCGACCATTTGTGGAGCACCTGCACTCTGTCCGCACCGGCCATCTTGAGCTTCCAGTTGCACGTCACTGTAACTGTCCTCACTCCACCCTGACCTATCTGCCCTTGGCCTTCACCATACTACAGACAGGCAAAGCACAAATTGAAAGACCATCATCTCATATTCTGCTGAGGTAGCTTACAACCCAATGGTATGAACATTGAATGTTCCAATTTCAGAGAACCCCAGTGCTCTCCTCCCACACACACACACTGGCCTGTCTACCTAGATTTCTTCTCTCTGTTCATCCCTTCCCCTCGACCTGCTTCCGTCTGCCCATCATACCATCTGGTTCTGCATCAGCTAACTGTCCTCTATCACACCCCCCCCTATCTACTGCGATATACTGGCAATCTTTCCTGCTCCTCTCAGTCCTGATGCAGGGTCTCCACCGGAAACATTGACTTACACCTTTCGCCTGTACAGATGCCAACTGACCTGCTGAGCTCTTCTACCATTCTTTGTTCCAGATTCCAGCATCTGCCATCTCTTTTGTCTTCACTTTTAGGAACAATTATGACATTTAAAAGAATTTGGACAGGTACATGGAAAGGAAAGGTTTAAAGGGATATGGGCCAAACAAGGTAAATGGGACTCGTTCAGGTAGAAAACTTGGTTGGTTATGGACAAGATGGGTCAAAAGGCCTGTCTCTATGCTGTATAGATCTGTTACTCTATGATTCTATGAATGCCCCATGCTGCCAGTGCACCCTTCTGCACATCATTGAACCAGGGTTCATCTCTGGCTCGATAGTAATGGTAGAATGAGTTGTTTACCAGGCCATGAGTTACAGATTGTGGTACACACATTACTGCTGCTGATCCACAGATCAGAATTATTATCACTGACATATGATGTGTAATTTCTTGTTTTGTGGCAACAGTACAGTGTGCAAAGACATTAAAAATATATAAATTACAAAAATAACTAAATAGTGCAAAAAGAAAAGCCCAGATGCCCAGTTTTTAGCTGCCTATTCTGTTCCATTTAAACTCGCAGAGAGAGCAAAACAGCATAGAAAAAGGCCCTTCGCCCCATTCATGCTAATCATACATTAATCCCATTTTTAATTCTTCCCACAGTTTCATCAACTCCCCCAGATTCTCCCACTCCCCTACACACCACGGACAATTTATAGTGGCCATTTAACCCACCAACCTGCACGCTTCAGAGATGTGGGCAGAATCCAAAGCACCCAGAAGAAACCCGCACGTGCAAACTCCACACAGCCAGCTCCTGAAGTCAGATTTCTGGCACTTTCAACCAGTGGCTCTACCATCTGCACTCTGTTCCTGTAATTGTTTACCATAATCGTACTACAACAGAGGATATCCTTGGTCAATGTAAAATCTACTGCAATTTTAAACAAAATCAAAAGCACCCCAAAGTCACCAGCAAAAGCCTGTTTGGACACAGTAGGTGGATCAGAAGAGCTGCAAGGTAATTTGCTCCTTGGTAATTTCTCTGATGATTCAAGAGTGCTGCTCCAAGCCCCATGAGGATCCTTGGACCTTCCTAGACCAAGCTGTTCCCCTCCCTCCCACTAAATAAAAATCAAGCAAAAAACTGCAGATGCTGATAATCTCAAATAAAAATAGAAAAACACTGGAAACACTCAGCAGGTCAGGCAGCATTTATGGAAAGAAAAACAAACTTTAGGCCTAAAGTCATTCCCCTCCCTCCCAGCACTAACTTTGATAGAAAGCACTCTGTCGACAGCACTAGTCTTAACGTCAAGGGTGGCTTCCTTGGTTCCCAGTAAGTCAAGCTCCTGGGCAAATTCCCACTTTTATCCAGCAGTCTTGACGACATTCAGTTCTGGACAAGTTAAATGGCCTGGCTTTTAGTATTCAACCCTCAACCCTCTGCAAATTCTGGATAGTGCACGTTAAAATTACATGAAGGAGTTTGTCAGCCTGTTGCCATAGATATCACTAGCACCTTGAACAACCAGTACCATTCCGGTGAAAAACTTACTAACACAAATGTCCCATCTGAGAACCATATTTCAGCAGGCAGAACAAGCTGCAGGCACTGAGCTGCAGTTCTGTAGCTGACCACCAGAGGATGCATAGCACCATCTTCTAAGGCAAACCTCACCTGTTGATCTTCCCTCCCTTTTCCCAGTAGGTTGGCACCAAATCTTAAGGCTCGATAAGAAAACGGGCGCAGGAGCAATATTGTCCTTGCTGATAATGGAGGCTGGCCAAGACACCTCACTTGGTCAACCTCTCACTACTGTGGTCAGGTTCCCACCTGCTTTAAAAGGGCAGCAATCATATTGGTGCCCAAGAAGAGCAGAGTGAGCTGACTCAACAACTATCACCTGGTAGCACTCACATCTAATGTAATGAAGGGCTTTGAGAGGTTGGTTATAGGTAGAATTAACTCCTGCCTGAGCAAGGACCTGAACCCGTTGCAGTTCGCCTACCACCACAACAGTTCTACAGCAGACACAATCTCACCGGCTCTCCGCTCTACTTTGGAGCACCTAGACAACAGCAAACATACGTTAGGCTGCTGTTCATCGATTACAGCTCAGCATTCAACACCATCATCCCCTCAGTACTAATCAACAAGCTTCAAAACCTGGGCCTTTGTACCTCCCTCTGCAACTGGATCCTCGACTTCCTTATCAGGAGACCACAGTTAGTACAGATCAGTAATAACATCTCCTCCTCGCTGACAATCAACACAAGCGCACCTCAAGGATGCGTGCTTAGCCCACTGCTCTATTCTCTCTACACTCATGACTGTGTGGCTAGGCACAGCTCAAACACCATCTATAAATTCGCAGGAATGAGATAGATTGGCTGGTTGAGTGGTGTAGCAACAACAACCTCACACTCAACGTCAGCAAGACCAAGGTATTGATTGTGGACTTCAGGAAGGGGAAATCAGGAGAACACACACCAGTCTTCATTGAGGGGTTAGTGGTGGAAAGGGGGAGCAGCTTCATGTTACTGAGTGTTAACATCTCAGAGGATCTCTCCTGGGCCCATCACATTAATACAATCATGAAGAAGGCACACCAGTGGCTCTATTTCATTAGAAGTTTGAGGAGATCTGGTATGTCACCAAAGACTCTTGCAAATTTCTACAAATGTACGGTGGAGAACATTCTGACTGGTTGCATCACCACTGGGTATGGAGGCTCCAATGGGCAGGATCGAGAGAGGCTGCAGGGGGTTGTAGACTCAGCCAGCTCCATCACGGGCACAACCCTCCCCGCCATCAAGGGCATCTTCAAGTGGTGCCTCAACAAGGTGGCATTCATCACTATGGTACCTCACCATCTGGGACATGCCCTCTTCTCGTTACTATCATCGGGGAGGAGGTACAGGAGCCTGAAGACCCACACTCTATGATTTAGGAACAGCTTCTTCCCTTCCGCCATCAGATTTCTGAACGATCCATTAACCTATGAACGCTACCTCATTATTTTTTTTTGCACTATTTATTTTGCAATTTATAGTAATTTTTATCTCTTTGCATTGTACTACTGTTGCAAAACAGAAATTTCACATCATACAAGTCTGTGATAATAAACCTGATTCTGATTGTGAACCAACTGACCAGTGGGGTGGAGTGGGAACTTGTGGTAGGAGATTGCAGACTGGCCAGGCAGGGAAAGCATTTGCTGGGAAGAAGAGTCCAGAAGTGATTAGTGGGGTTGGCCCAAGGCCTACTGCAGAGCCTGGAGCCTTCATCTGTTTGATCACTTCCATCCATTCAACCCAACCCATCAAGGTTCTGCTGCTGGGTTACAGATAAGACTACAATGCCTCTAACTTCAATCTAAATCCATGTGGTGATGCTGATGGCATCACAAGGCCTTAACTTTTCTATGCAAAAGGACCACACATAATGGAAACTCTGACTGATCTCAACTAGTTGCCAAGCCTCAGGCCAGTAAAAAGACTCAGGGTAATTTTAACCCCATCTACTCAGTATGCTCACTGGGAGAGGAGAGGTTAAAATTCCAGCTTCTGTGCAGCACAAATTGTGACATGCCGAATGTCAGGAACTTGGGGGTAGCGGACAACATCCCATTCTGGAATTGATTAATAGTTACATTAAAAGATTACTATTGGTGATGGCTATCTAATGTAATCCAAGGTGTTTACACATGAATCTAGCAGTAAACTAAATAGATGATTACAAATATTTTGAACGATTACAGGAAAATCTTTATTCAAGATTACTTTTACAAGTTAAGTAACAAAAGTAGAAGACAAATCATCAACGTAAGAACGTAGGAACAGGAACAAGGGTAGGTCATTCAACAAGCCCACAGCAGATGATCTGTCTTGAGCACCACTTTCCTGTTCTAGCCCCATTCCCTCGATTCCTTTAATACCAGAAATCTATTGATCTCAGTTTTGAATGAATAACTGAGCCTCTGCACATTGGGATTGGGAATTTCAAAAAATGACCACTCTCTGAGTACATGGATAGGAAAGGTTTAGAGAGATATGGACCAAACACATGCAAATGGGACTAGCTTAGATGGGCATCTTGGTCAGCATGGTTGAGTTGGGCTGAAGGGCCTGTTTCTGTGCTATATTACTCTATGACTCCATGACTCTAACTTTCTCCTTATTTACATCTTAAGTGGCCTATAACTTATAGAACATAGAACATTACAGCACAGTACAGACCCTTCAGCCCAAAATGTTGTGCTGACATTTTACCCTGCTCTATCTAACCCTTCCCTCCCACATAGCCCTCCATTTTTCTATCATTCATGTGTCTATCTAAGAGCCTCTTAAATGTCCCTAATGTATCTGCCCCCACAACCTCTGCCGGCAGTGCGTTCCACGCACCCACCACTCTCAATGTAAAAAACTTACCTCTGACATCCCCCTATACCTTGCTCCAGTCACCTTAAAATTATGTCCCCTCGTGTTAGCTATTTTCACCCTGGGAAAAAGTCTCTGACTGTCCACTCGATCCATGCCTCTCATCATCTTGTACACCTCTATCAAGTCACCTCTCATCCTCCTTCTCTCCAAAGAGAAAAGCCCTAGCTCACTCAACCTATCCTCATAAGACATGCTCCAATCCAGGTAGCATCTTGGTAAATCTCCTCTGCACCCTCTCTGAAGCTTCCACATCCTTCCTATAATGAGGCGACCAGAACTGAACACAATACTCCAAGAGTGGTCTAACCGGACGTTACGACTTTGGCCCCGAGTTCTGGATTAGAGGAAATATCCACCCCACATCTACACTGTAGAGCTCTTCTAGAATTTTCTACATATCAATGAAGTCGATCCTCATTCTTCCAAGCTCTGGTGATGAGAAGCCTAGTCCGCTCAATCTCTCCTCGTATGACAGACCTAATATTCCCAGGAACCAGTCAGGTGAATCTTCGCTGCACTCCCTCTATACCAAGTGCACCCTTCTTTTGAAAGGGAGACCAAAATTACATAAAATATTCCAGGTATGGTCTCACTAAGGCCCTTTTAATCTAGTATTACATCTCTGTTCCTGTGTTCAAATGCCTTTGCCAAAAGAAGGCCAATGTACCATTTGTCTTACTGATTGCCTGCCACACCTGCATGTTAGATTTCAGTGACTTATGTACAAGGGTGCCCAGGACCTTTTGAACATCAACATTTCTCAATTTCTTACCACTTAACAATGTACTCAGCATTTCTGTTTCCTCTATTGAAGTAGGTAACCTTGTGTTTTTCCACATTGTACTCCATCCACCATGTTGTTGCCCATTCATTCAGCTTGTCTCTATACACTTGAAGCCTCTGCATTCTCCCTACTGCTCACGTTCCCACATAGTTCAGTAAATCTGAATGCCACCCTCAACCAAGTCATTGATATAGATCAAATAGCTGGGGCCTAAGCTCAGAACCTTACAGTAACCCATTAGTCACTGCATACCAGCCCGAGAAGGATTTGTCTCTTCCTTTTTTCATTGTTTTCTATTTGTCAACCTATTCTCAATCCACATTATCCCCAATTCCCTATGTTTTAACTTTGTTCAGCAACTTCCTGCAGAGGACCTGATTGAAAATCTTCTGAAAATCCAAACACACCACATCCACTGATTGCCCTTCATCTAGTTAACAGGATACACCCTCAAAGAACTGTGTTGTATTAAGTAACATAGAGGATGTTGCTGCAGATGCTGGAATCTGGAGCAACACACATAAAATGCTGGAGGAACTCAGCAGGTCAGGCAGCATCTATGGAAGGAAATGAACAGTCGATGTGTCGGGCCGAGACCCTTCATCAGGACTGGAAAGGAAGAGGGCAGAAGCCAGAATAAGAAGGTGGGGGGAGGGGGGAGAAGCACACGCAGGCAGGGGAGAGGTGAGTTCAGGTGATAGGCGAGTCCAGGTGAGCGGAGGAAGGTAGATGGGTGGGGGAGAGGGAGGAAGATGTAATAAGCTGAGAGGTGATAGGCAGAAGTGACAAAGGGCTGAAGAAGAAGGGATCCAGTGGGAGAGGGCAGTGGACCATGGAATAAAGGATGGGGGAGGGGAGGAGAGGAGATGGGCAGGTCATCAAAGCGGGGGAAGGGAGCCACAGGAGTAAGGGAAGACAAAGGAGTTGGGGGGGTGGGGGGGAAGAATAAGGGTGGGGTTACCGGAAGTTAGAGAAATCGATGTTGAGGCCATCTGGTTGGAGACTCCCAAGGCAGAACATGAGGTGTTTTTCCTCTGACCTGTGTCTGGCCTCAACGTGGCAGTAGAGGAGGCCGTGGATAGACATGTCGGTATGGGAATGGGATGTGGAATTGAAGTGGGTGGCCACCAGGAGGTCCTGGCTGTTGTGATGGACGGAGCAAAAGTGCTCGATGAAGCTTGGAGTTTATTAGTTTTTGAGCCCATGAACTTTAGTGGCATTTCTTTACTAATACCATTTACTTCTACTTTCTCACTTTTACTGGATCCTTGGCTCTCCAGTATTTCTGCAAGGTTTTCTGTGTCTTCTTCAATGTTGATAGACAGAAAATATTTGTTTGATTCCTCTGCCCTTTCTTTATTCTGCATTATAAATTCTCCGACTCACACTTGCCTTCTCTAATCTTTTCATATTCATACGCATATGCTCTTTAGTAGTTTCTATATGTTTCTGTTAGTTTATTCTCATTCTATTTTGTCTTTTTTTTTATTCACTTCTTGGTCTTTTTTCCAAATTCCAAAACACTCCAAATCATCAGGCTTACTGCTTGTTCTGGCTACTTTATAAATCCTTTCCTTGGATTTAGCACTATCCTTAATTCCTCCTGTAATCCAAATTTCCTGTTGTGCTTTTGTGCCTTAAAGGAATGTATGTATGTTCGTTGCAAAGCATGCAATATTTCTTCAAACAGTTTTTAAAATAATGAACCTTCGAGGCTATTTATATGAAAAAAAAATCTTTCCAACTCTTAAATTTTGTTTTTCCAAACTCTTTATTTTTTTGGTAAACTGAAACAAATTCTACATAGACAGTAACAGATGACACTTATTTTCAATTCCAGGTGTTCTGGGTTACACATAATCATTCTTGAATTTTCTTGAAAATTCCTTGGCTTAAATATTGCATCATCTGAGTAAATGTGTTTTCTAATTTATAAATGATTCCACAAAATATAATATTTTAATATTTTTTCTTGGCATGTATTCTGTTGCAAAAATCTCATATGGTTCAAATAAAATAAAGTTTTGTATTCTTTCAGGGAAGGACAGTTCAAACACGCAAAACAATAAACCTGGGGATTGTATCAGCTTTTAGTTATCTCGTTCCAAATTTCTTCTGATATATTGCTCTGTAAAAGAATATTTACTAAAAATGCTGCAGAGCTGTTGGTCCTGAATTTCTGTATGCAGGAGAATAATGTTGAGATCTTTTGCTGATTGAGAACTTCACCCCAATGTTCGGGACAGTAATTAGCTGTTGAGACTTGTTCAATATTGTTGGCAAGAAATTGGACACCTTGTGAGGAATGTAATGTTGAATAAAATGTTCACTGTGCCTTTCCTTCGTTCATTGTGCATTTCTATCAACATTAGCTCATTCCAATATTGCAGCCAATTGGATTATATTAATTTTTCTGCTGTTAGGAAGACAGTTAGCTGGGAAAGAGCCACCACTGTATTCTCTATGTTACTTAATACAACACATGTAATGAGAGTGCAAAAAGTGTCTGGATTTTATCATGCCATATTCTAAATGTGCTATACTTCCCCACAGTATATTAGATACCAGTTCCAAAGCCGGGTTATTTTAGTCTTTTTTTCTGGTACTTGCTGTTGGCAAACTGATTGCTGTGTTTTCTGCGTTATAGCACTTAAAAAAAAAGTCTCTTATTAATCGTACAGCATTTGGCTTATCCTGATGTTGTGAAAGGTGCTATTTAAATGTAACTTTTTCTTTCCTTTTGTATTTGTCAGCTCCAGCTGTGGTAATTCACAGCTGAATTAACAGCTGCAGAGTTCAGTTTGTACAATTAATCAGAGTGATGAGTTTTCTTTCTCTGAAAACCACTGTGCTGTTACCTACAGCATCCATAAACACCTCCCCCACCCAGAAGTGGTTACCAAATGTTTAAAAGCACTTAAATTGTGCATGATAAAGCATTATTGGAGTTTATTAGCTAGTTATTTCTTGGAGTTCTTCAAAGAGTAAAATGTAATGTGGATAAAAGGGGACCGGTGGATGAACTATAATTTGATTTCCAGAAAGCATTTGATATATTGCTGCATCAAAGCTTATTGCAGACAATAAAAGCTAATGCTGTAGGAGATATCATGCTGGCGTGGACATCAGATTGGCTGGCTAAAAGGAAGCAAGAATAGGCATAGTGGAGACACAAGAGACAACAGATGCTGGAATCTGGAGCAAAAAAACAATCTGCTGGAGGAACTCAGTGGGTCAGGCAGCATCTGTGGAGGCAAAAGGATGGTCAACATTTCGGGTCGTGACCCTGCATCAGGAGAAAAAAAAACACCCCCACCAGGTTCCCATCCAAGTTCTACATCATTCCAGCTTAGAAATATATCCAGGTAACAGCATGGAATGAGGATGTTGAATCTGATCCAGCACTACACAAGAGCACTCCCCCTACCTATAGCACTGTAAGGTTTCTTTCCTGACAGGTATTTATCTGGACCCTTTCAATGCCAAGACTGAATCTGCTTCCACTACTCTGCCCGGCAGTGCATTCCAGATCCCATCCATTTGATGCTTAATAAAGATTTTCTTCACATCATTTTTGGTTCTATTGTCAATCACTTTCATTTTATGTCTCCTCATTCTTGGCCTCTCCACCAATGAGAACAGTTTCTCTTACTCAGACTCTTCATGATTTTAATTACACTTATCAGAGTGCAACCTCCTCTGTGCTGAGGAGAAGTCTCAGCTTCTCCATTCTATCCACATAAATGAAGCCCCTGGAATCATTCCAGTAAACGTTCTTTGTACCCACCCCAAGACCTTCATATCATTCCTAAAGTGTGGTGTCCAGAACTGGACACAATATGCCAGTTGTGGCTGACCAGTGTCTAATAAAGAAGTATCGTGACTTTCTTGCTCTATTGCTCTATACAATAGAGTCATGGAGGGGCAGAGTTGGGTGGGAAAGCCCCTCAAACAATGAAAGGGGTATCACCTCAGGGATCAATGATGCTATGTTTGTTTGTGGGTTTTTTGAAGTTTACACCACTGAATGTAACGACCATGAGTGTAAAAGTTTTTTTTTTTCGCACTGCTTCTTCCTTTGTGTATATTTTTTAGTTTGAATAAAGTCTATTTTTGAAGTTAAAAAATATTGAGTCATACAGCCCACCATGTCTATGCTGACAATCAAGTACCTGTCTACACTAATCCCATTTACCACAACCTGGTCCATTGTCTATTACATTATGCCTTAGCAACTCACATGGTTATCCAGATGCTTCTTAAATGTCCTCAGGCAGCGCATTGCAGACTTCAACTACCCTCTGGGTGAAATAATTCTTCCTTTGATCCCTTCTAAAACCTTTGCCCTTTGGGGAAAAGTTTCTTACTATTTACCCTATCTATGCCCCTTGTAAATTTGTATCCCTCTATCAGGTCCCCCCCCCCCCCCCCCGGCCTTCTCTGCTCCAAGAAAAAGCAAATACAGGCTATCCAGAATCTCCTGTTAACTGAAACATCCCATCCCAGTCAACATCCTGGTGAATCTCCTCCGCACCCTCTCCAGTGCAATCACGTCCTTCCGATAGTGTGGTGATCAGAACTGCACATAATATTCAAGCTGTACCGGGGACTGGATGTTGGAATAAATAACTGTACTTAAGAATATCTCATTCTTAAGCTTATATATTATGTGTATAGTAAAAGATACACATCTGTTGCCATCACATTTGGCCAAGTATTTTGTCCAAGAAACATGAAGTTGCTATGTCAACATTTCCCATTCAGTTTTACAGTGTCAACAGTCCCACTGCTGCTGTAAGCTCCAGTAAAAGCAAATTTCTGAAGCCTGTTACCATTAACTCAACATAAGAAGTCACATCTTTATAAACTAACCATAAATACATTCACAGGGAATATACACAATTTACAGAACACTCACATTTTTAAATTTCTACCATGAATGTTTAGAAATAATCCAAACAATCTGTTGCCGTTATGTTGTGAGCAAGGTAAGGATAGGTGAAAGGGCAAGAAGAATAATAGTGACATAGAACTCAAATATCGATGACATCATCAGACTGGTGCTATGGTAACACGGGGCCTATCAACATGCATGAGAGGATATACTGAATGCTTAGACAGAAAAACTCATCAAGGCACCCAGGTGATCACAGGATTAGCATAGAGGTTTATAATTAATATCTGAACTCCTGATTACCAAGTTATAAAATTCTTGTCTATTCTGTTTTACATTAGGCACTGTGAAATATGAAGGGGAGATTCAATCCACTAGTCAATGGTGATACTCTGACTCCCAAGTCAGACAGTTTAAGGTTTAATTTCTTGCCCAGTGAGGGCAAGCACAAAATCTATACGGACACTTTAGTGCAGGAAGTACCGCACAGCCAAAAATGCCGTCTTTTGGACACAATGTTTAAATGGGGACCTCGTGTACCAGTTCATGTGGAAGGAAAAAGAGAAACCACACTTCAACAACTTCTCCCAGTCAACTGGATTGTACTTATTCCTCAACCAAGTTAAATAGCCACTTAGCTTATGTTTATGGGATCTTCCTCTGCATAATTTGGCTGTTGCAGTTGTTTACATATTGACAGTGATTTCAGAAGTAATCCATAAGCTGTGAAGTTCTTTTAAGTATTCCTGGAGTGTGAAAGGTGCTATATAAATGCACGTGATTTATTTAGTTTTGTCTGGTCATTGGTCTCCTCAAACATGATGTTATTCCCAGATCCATGGCCATCTCTGCCATAGCATCTGGCTTGAATCCCCCTAGGTTTTTCCTCCTGCCACAGCACTGATACAGCCTTTGTAAAGATTACATAAACTACATGACGGAGAACACTGTCAACTATCTCTCCTTGTCCCTTCTCAGTTTGTTTGCAGCCTTCAACTCAGTTGAGCACACCTTATTTCCTCTCCTCTGTTGCATAAAAGGATAGGACTGCCTTCATTTGTTCCCATTCCTATCTGCTTGACACCCTTTATCCCGAATTGAACTTCCAACCCACAGCTGCACTGTTACCAAAACTTGCCAAGGTCAGGACTTAACCGTGCTGGATACTTAAAGAAGAGATAGACAAAATGGAAAAGGAGTTGAGGTAGCGCTGATAATACAGAATGGGTTAAAGTCAGTGGAGAAGACAAACCTTAGGTCATTCAGTTCGGAAGTGGAATCATTTTGGGAGGAGCTAAGAAACAGCAAGAGGCAGAAAACATTGGTGAAAGTTGTATGATGGCTCCCAAACAGTAATGGGAATGTTGGGCATGGTATGAATCGGGGAACTCGAGGTGCATGTAACAAGGGGAGTACAACAATCATGTGTGACCTTCATCTCTGTGAAGACTGGACCAACCAAATGCCCACTAGAAATGTGGAGGACAGGTTCATGGAACACATACGAGTTTTACGAGATCAGTATGTTTAGAGGATCAAGCAATTTTAGATGTAGCACAGGTTAATGAGAAAGGGTTTATTGATGACAAAAGAAACTGCAGATGCTGGAATCTAGAGCAAAAAAAACAAACTGCAGGTCAAGAACCATCTGTGGAGCAAAAGGGATGGTCATGTTTCTGGTTGAGGCCCTGCATCAGGCTTAGAGTGTAGGGAGGAGGCAGCCAGTAAAAAGAGGTGAGAGGGAGGAGAGAGACAGGAGCTGGTAGGTGATACGTGGGAACTCGGTGAGGAGGGGTAGGCTGGGCAGATGCAGCCATGGTGGGGGAGGGCGTGTTTTGAGACAGAGGCTGGTTGGTGATAGGTGGAAACAAGGGGAAAAAATGGGCAGATAGAGCCAGGTGGGAGGAGGGGTGGGAGAAGGGGCTGGAAGGTGATATGGAATCAGATAAGGGATGGGTGATAGACAGTTGGAACCAAATGGAGGAGGGGAGAGGAAAGGTGAACGAAGGGAGAAGAAACCCAGGTGGATAAGTGTGTGGGTGATAGGCAGATGGAACCTGGTCGGGGAGGGTAATAAATCTAGTTAAAGCAGGGAAGGGTGTGAGGCTATGGAAAGGGTGAACAAAGGGAGAGAGAATCCAGGTGGACCGGTGGAAGTGGGAAAGGGACACACATGGAGTCAGTTACCTGAAGTTGAAACGTTTCAATGTTCGTACCTTTGGATTGTTGGCTATCCAAGTGGAATAAGTTTTAATTGATGATTTGGTGGTAAAGGAGCCATTAGGAAGCACAATATGATAGATTGTTATATAAAAACTTAAAGTGATTTAGTTGAATTTAAAACTAGGGTTGTAAAGTTCAATAAAGCAAGCTAAGATGGTATGAGGCAAGTTGGCTATGCTAGATCAAGAAACTACATTAACAGGTAAGATAGTGATCAAGCAGTGGCTAGAGTCATAAAGAGATACAACATGGAAACAGGCCCTTTGGCCCACTGAGTCTGTGTTGCCCATCAACCACCAATTTACACTATTCCTCCATAAATCCTTTTTTATTTAATTCTCCCCACATTCCCAGCAGCTCCCTCCAAATTCTACCCCTCAGCTACACACTAGAGGAAACGTTGATCGCCTGCTTTTCTCCACGGAAGCTGCCTTCCTCCAGCATCATCATGTTTTTCATCTAGATTCCAGCATCTGCAGTCCTTTGTTTCTCTAGAGGCAATTTACAGTGGCCAACTAACCTACCAACCTCCACATCTTTGGGATGTGGGAGGAAACCGGAGCACCCAGAGAAAACCCATGTGGTCACAGGGAAAACATGCAAACACAACACAGACAGCATCCAACGTCAGGATTGAACCCAGGTCTCTGGAGCTGTGAGGCAGCAACTCTACCCACTGCACCAATTGCCACCCCTACTCATTTAGTACAAAGTTAACATGCAATATATATCCTATGAAGGTAATAAAAAAATCCAAAAGGAACAGTCATCCTGAATTTGAACGTATTAGATCAAAACAAAAGGCGTACGGTGATGCCAAATAAAGCAATCAGCCTGAGAATTGAGAAATGACAGAATTTAGCAAAGAAGGACCAAGACATTGTTAAAGAAAGAAAATGGAATATAAACAAAGGCAAGTGAAAAACATAAAAAACAGGAAGGTTTATATTGATATGCAAAAAGGCAAAGATTAATTAAAAGTTGATACGGGTGCTTTACAGCTCTACAGGAGAAATTATATCCAGAGACAAGGAAATGACAGAGAAATTAAACAAGTACTTTACGCCTATCTCCATGGAAGAAGATAGAAAACCTTTCAGTAAGAAAGGACATACATGGAAAAATTTAAGGTCATCCACTTAGGTAGGGAAATAGAAAGGTGGAGTATATTTTTAAGTGGCAAGAGATTGAACAGTGTGGAGTTTCACAGCGACCTAGGTATCCTTGGACAGGAATCACTGAAGTTAACATGCAAGTTCACCAAGCAATTAGGAAGGCAAACTCTATGTTGGCCTTACTGCAAGATGGAGACAGAAGAGACTGCTGATACTGGAATCTAGAGCAACAAACGAATTGCTGGAGGAACTCAGTGGGTCAGGCAGCATCTGTGGAGGGAGATAGTCAATGTTTCAGGTTGAGGCCCTTCATCTGGACTAGTAAGATCCTTACTTCAAGATGATTTATATACAAGAGTAGGGAACCTTTCTCCATTTGCATACAGCCCTGGTGAGATTAAGTCAGGAACAGTGTATATAGATCTAATCTCCTTATCTAAGGAAGGTTAGACTTTCAAAATATGGAGTTCACCAGCTTTTCTCCTGGGATGGCAGGTTTGTCATATAAAGGAGAAATTGAACAGAATAGACCTATACACTTGAGTCTAGGCGAATAAGAGGTGATCTCATTGAAACGTAACATTCATGGGGTTTGACAGAGTAGATGCAGAGTTGATGTTTCCCCAGCCTGATGTTTCTAGATCCAGGGGTCACAGTTTGAAAATAAGGACAGATATTAGAAGAAACCTCTTCACCAAGAGGGTGGTGAATTTTTGGAATTCCCTGCCCAGCAGGCTGTGGAGGCTCAGTCACTGTGTGTATTCACGACAGAGACTGATAAACTATTTGATATTCACAATGGCTGTCCTGGATGGTTGAAAATAAATGCCAGTCTAGTTCACCAGTGCCCTTGAGGGGCAGAACGCTGCCGCACTTCCCTGGTCTGGTATATACTTCTCTCCAATCCCGGCTCTTATATGCCCTGCTGAATGACCTACCTCTATTCCGAGCAATAAATGTCGGCCAAAAACAAAACAAGCTGGGTAGAAAAAATTCGAAGAATTATAATCTGAATAATGAAATTCCTCCACACCTCAGCCCTCAGTGGCCGGCCCCTTATCTCAGACTTGGGCTCACAGCTCTCGGGAGAACTGCCTCCTAGTTCTGAATCCTGTACGCCTCACCCTCACGTTACTTTCGCACTGGAATGACAGTGAGCACCAATAATTTTGATGTAATGCAACAGTTCCCGGGCTGGAGATCCTTTGGGGGCGTTTCTACTACTCTGAAGGTGTAATACCACCACGCCACTCCTCGCTAACGCTGAACGCCGGCATGTGGCGTCAACCTGACAGACAGATGGTTGTGGTGTAAAGGCAGCCTGAACAGATGCAACTGAGCGCCCAAGGAAAAGTTTTAACTGTAAGTTTATGGTTCTGAAACCACCGGTTTACAACAGGAAAGCATCAACGTGAATCCTCCAGCTCACTTCTCTCCGGCGCCCAGAGACAACGTGAGGACTAAGCAAGGCCAATGAACTGTTACCATCAGACGTCAATAGGGGAGGGTTCAATTGGTGACAGCTGTCCTGACCCAGTTTTATCTGCCCCGGGCCTTTGTCTCTGCGTGAGCTTCATTGCTAGGTATATTGCGTAATTGCAAAACATTGTGTTGCAATCGGTGTTTGTCTGAGAGCGTTTAAAAACCTGTTTTAAGAATTGGATCTGACTACGTACGTCAGTGCCATTGATTTTTGTTTTGCCTGTTATCTTGCCTTACTGTACGTCATTGAATTATTAACAGAGTTGGTTGGGACTGTCAGGTAGGAACCAGTTTTGACATCGTGCAGGGGTTGGCAGTCATTGATAGTAAAGTAGCAGGAAACTAGAATGTTCCTGAAGCCAGGGACAAACGTGAAATACAATATTAAACAAAGGTTTATTTATGTCCGTTCCATTGTACATTCAGAAATTAATCTGGGGATCATTTGAAATCGCCGCTGGAACCTGTTACTAAATGAAAAACCTCGACACCGGAGTGATTGTAAATCTACTTCAGCAGGTTGGTTGAAGATGATTTATATTTGAAAGGCGTTAATTTGTGAATGCAGACATTACAAATAACATCGAATAAGCCAACAGTTATAATCGTAAACTCTCCATACACGCGAAATGTCTGTCAGTCTAAGAGGTGCATTGCCTTCAATTGATGATTTTATCCCTGGCCAAGGAGATAGGTCATTTAAATTTAGAAATGACAAGTGCATCTCTCGCTACCACCGGCTCCTATTATTGAGCTGTGTTGTGGGGGGAAAGTCTTGCATTATTTTAAAAGGTGTTTCGGAAGTTTGTTCGTGCATGACTTATCTTATTTGATCATTGTTGTGATGTTTGGACTATTTAATGGAGAAGTTTATCCTTTCTGAAATGGGAGATCCTGAGAAGTAATCAATTATTTAACCTTCATGTGCTTTATAGATCATTAATCAGGGTCAGTGTCACTTTAAAATTATAAGTAGTATATTTACAAGTGTAAGTGTAGGTTTTGAACTAGTTATTTTTTAAAATATCAGCCATTTGGTTGGATCTCATGGCTACTGTGCCTCAACAAAAGTGAAATAATTGGAACCCCCTTCACTGAGGAGAACAAAAGATTTCCACAGGTCCACCTGCTCCGTCAGCCTAACCTATCTAACAAGAACCAAGCACAAATCTCACTGTGTGTTTACACTGGCAGTTGTAATGATTAGGCCTTTACCAAATGCAGGAGTCATATTAGATTCATAGAGTTATACCGCAATGGAAACAGGCCCTTTGGCATAACTTGTTCATGCCAAACAGGATAAGATATCTTTATTAGTCACACGTCCATCAAAACACACAGTGAAATGCATCTTTTGCGTAGAGTGATCTGGGGGGCAGTCCGCAAGTGTCGCCATGCTTCCGGCGCCACATAGCATGCCGACAACTTCCTAACCCATGCGTCTTTGGAATGTGGGTGGAAACCAGAGTAGCCGGAGGAAACCCACGCAGAAACCCATTACAGACAGCGGCCAGAATTGAACCTGGGTCGCTGGCACTGTAATAGCATTGCGCTAACCACTGCACTACCGTACCTGCTCTTTGCTAATCCTCTTTGCCTGTGTTGGCCCCATATCTCTCTAAAGCTTTCCTATCCATGGACCTGTCCAAATGTTTTTTTTAAACATTGTTATTGAACCTTGCTCTATAACCTGCTGAAGAAGTGCAAGTGAATTGCTGCTTCACCTAGAAGGACTGTTTGAGTCCTTGAGTAGTGGGCAGGAAGGAGGTAAAAGGGCAAACATTGCAACTCCTGTGGTTACTTGGGAAAGTGCCATCAGAGGGTGAATAGAGTTGAAAAGGGAGTGATCCCTTTGGGATGCTGAAAGGAAGGAGAGGCGGATAGTGGATCTGATGGTGGCTTCATGAAACTATAGTGCAGTGTGGTGGAACGTGAGGACAAGGCCTACCCTTGCTCTGGGTGGGGGGAGAGAGAGCGAGAGCAGAAATGCGACAGATGGAATAGTCACAGTTGAGAGACCTGCCAACTGTTCTGGAGGCAAACCAAAGGAAAGACATCTCAGAAGTATTGTTGTGGAAATTGTCATCTCCAGATGTGATGGAGTCAGAGGATCTGGGAGAACAGAATGGGATCCTTACAGGAAGTAGGGTAGGAGGGGCTGTGGAGGTCTGTAGGCTTGTAATGGACATTGGTTGCTAACTATTGTGACTCCACAGCCGTTCATTTGAATTAAGATATTATGTTAGCAATGTACTCATTTCTGAAGGCCCTATATTATTTTGAGCCTTCTAACCTATTCAACTACACCGGAAATTTTCTGTGCTCTGCTTTTCAATGTCATGGCCCGTCCACTTTCCCAACAACCCCCAATATCCCTTGACTTCCCTATCATCCAAAATTCCATCAATCTCAGCATCAAGTAGAACACAACAACTTTTATTGGTACAGTATGTTTACCAGACACAGAAGAGGTTGAGTCAGATAGTTACAAGGATGAGGGATTTCACCTCCAGGGATGGACTGGAGAGGCTGTGGTTGTTTTCCTTGAAGCAAAGAATGTTGAGAGGAGATTTAATAAATATGTACAAGATTATGTTAGATCGGAATAAGTGAATGGTTCAAGGACCAATAATGAATATAAGATACAGAGAATGATGGGGTGTGGAGATTTAGATTTTCTCAGAGTCCAGTAATGATCTGAAATTCACTGCCTTTACAGAAAATAATTCGATCAGTGACTTCAAAAGAGAATTGGATGGGTAAAATAAATTTGAAGGGCTAGGGAAAGAGCATGTGAATGAGAAGGAAGGGATTGATCTACTCTAGACTCAAGGGACCTATGGCCCTCTTTTGTCATAATGAATCCATGTTTCTCTTCCAACCTATCCCATGAGATGGAGAAAGAAGAGTCAAGAAGGGAAGGGAAGGAGCAGGGATGGATCAGTTGGAAGTGAAAGCAGGGTGGAAATTGGCAGCAAAGGTTATTAATGCTTTGAGTTGTTTGAGTGCAGGAAGTAGCACTAGTGCAGTCATCAATTGCCAGAAAAAGAGGTGAGGAAATGAGCCCAAGTAGGACTGAAATGATGGGGCTGGAGGGAAGATTTCCCAAGCAGATGACATCAACGATTGTCAGGGAGACGATTCATCGGGGGGGAGCAGGATTTGTGATCCAGAGAGTGGCTTGAGGAGCTGTCAGAAAGCTAAAGTTCAGCATCCGTGAGGTGGAAGTTAGTTCCCAACATAATACTATGCATGTGCTGACGGTTGGCATTTAGCACAGATCTTAGAAAGTAATGAGGACAGTGATTCGAGAAACACTGCCTACCTATTGTGCCTACCTGCATCTGTGGGTGGATCTGTAACATGAAGGGCGAAATTTCAATGGGAATCCACATGGGAAAAGTTCGAGTTGGACACATTTGCTAAGAAAAGAAATGTAGCCAGTTTTGGGAAACATCTTACTAAAAACAAAAGAGAACTCAAAGCCATTGAGGGTAAACAAGGTAAAAGAGACAGCTGGAAATCCCCTCTGGGAGAGGAACAGAACCTCTTCAAAGTGAGCATTCTTGGAAGAGAATTGGCAGTGAATACAACAGTAATCGAAATGTAAAAAAAAACCTATGATGCTGGAAGTCTCAAGTCAAAACAGAAAATGTTATAAATATTCAGCAGGTCACGTAGCATCTGTGGAAAGAGAAAAACAGAGTTAATATTTCAGATCCGTGACCTTTTACCATAACCAGAGAACATCAGAACTTGAAGATGTTTTAAGTTGCAGGGAAGGGGGAGGGGTGGAGAGGGAATGTCTGTGATAGGGCGGAGACCAAGGGAGACTGAAGTGGTGGTGGTGGTGGTGCTGGTGCTGGGGGGATGGTGAAGGTCTGGTAACCATAGGTGATCTGACTGGAAGAGGTGTAAACAGAGAGAGATGAATGACAACAGAGGAGAGATTACACTGCATGTCCTGGATCATTAATCCCGGCCTCTACTACCTGAGTACACTAACTGAAGCTTGGAACAGTATAAGGAAGGTGAATGGTCACAGTCTCTTTCCCAGGACAGTGGAGTCTAAAACTAGAGGATGTGAGTTTAAGGTGAGAGAGGAAGGATTTAAAGGGCACTTGAGGGACAACTTTTACACACAGAGGGTGCTGGGTATGTGGAACAAGTTGCCAGAGGAAGTGGTAGAGGTGGATAAAATTATAACATTTCACCTCACAATCTACCTCATTATGGCCTTATTGTCTGCCTGCACTGCACTTTCTCTGTGACTGTAACATTTTATTCTGCATTCTATTAGTGTTTTCCCTTGTACTACCTCCATGTACTGATGTGATGAAATGATCTGTATGGATGGCACGCAAAACAAAGTTTTTCACTGTACCTCAGTACATGTGACAATAATAAATCAATTTACATTTACACTTAAAAGACGTTTGGACAGGTACGTGGACGGGAAAGGTTTAGAAGGATATGGGCCAAACTCAGGCAAATGGAACTAGCTCAAGGACAAGTTGGGCCGAAGGGCCAGTTTCCATGCTGTATAGCTCCATGACTCTGTTATTTCCATCAGATGGTTTTACGGGATAAAACCTGCAGAGCAGGAGCATCTTGTAAGCAAGAGGACAATGAGGAGGTGATATGTCCACATCAAGACACATCAAGACTTAGAAACTCACTAGCATATGAAGATAAATGCTAAGATGCAGCTGCGCAGGGACCCTGCATGATTTGTGTCTGAGCCATTACTCATGCCAAAGACAAGTAGTTCTTAAGTCTCTAATGATCCCTGAAATTACTGGTCACCCCTTAAAGGTGGTGGGCACTGTCTAATGACATGACTGTATCTCTTGAAGTGAAATGAGCACTGAATCCAATGACTGCTAGTTTCAGCCCAAGGAACTCTGAGAAGTAGGGCAGCAGTGCAGGAGTGGGCACCTTGCATTTGATTTGAGGATCCAGTGGAAGAACCAAAGAGAGGTCCCATGTACTCAAGGACACGTGCAGTCAGTGGAAAATAAAATTTAAGTGTGATGATGTGGTTGGGGAAACAAATACTCAGTGAGGATCTGAGACTATTGCTGGAAAAAAAAATTAATGACCTCACATGTGAAGTCAAGATCTGTGGAAACAACAACAGCTCCCATCCACCAACAACTATACTTCTTTCTACACTTCGAGCTTTCCAACCATGGCAGGCATACCACACCCTGCCACACACTCATTAATGCTCTTCCCTTTCTCTTGGAGGAAAAAGTTGCACACAGTTGCAGCATCAGACTGGCAGGGGTTCTATCACACCCTCAGTGTCACCTACTTGGGGGAGAGAATGCCAGCGATCATGGGCTTGGCTGACACAGACACTGGCCAGCAGTGTATTGGAGATGTTGGGGATGACTGTGTGTTCATATCCTTCTTTCTAATTGCCTCCAGATCTCTAACCTACTTCTAATTATGATCTCTTGTGCATTCCCCATACACTACTGGAAGGTATGCCTTCAGTTCCCAAGACCCTAAACTGTGGGATTCTATTCTTAAAGACCATCATCATTGTATCTCTCTATCAGCCTTGAATTCATGCCTTAAAATGCAACCTCTTTGACCAAGCTTGTAGTTACCTGTTTTAGCACTTCCTTGTGTGATTATTCAGGAGCAGATCTGTGAAGCAGCTTGGGAGGTTTCACATTTTCCTTTATTTCCATCTCTCATTTGCCTAGAAATTTGATTGCATCATTGTGTAGGATGCAATCCAATTCTTATGAAAAATAAATGGTAACAGAAAAACTCTCTACTAAATAGAACTGTGGAGGCTCAATTTCTGAGTACATTCAGGACTGAGATTGATAGATTTTTGGATAAGAAAGGAATCGGGGATATGGGGTTAGTGCAGGAAGAGATAAGATATCTTTATTAGTCACATGTACATGGAAATACACAGTGAAATGCATCTTTTGCATGGAGTGTTCTGGGGGCAGCCACGCTTCCGGTGCCAACGCAGCATGCCCACAACTTCCTAACCGGTACATCTTTTGAATGTGGGAGGAAACCAGAGCACCCTGAGCAAACCCATGCAGTCACAGGGAGAACGTACAAACTCCTTACAGACAGCGGCCGGAATTGAACCTGGGTCGCTTGTGCTGTAATAGCGTTACACTAACCACTACACTACCTACCAGCTGGAGCCAAAATAAAAGATCAGTCATGAACCTACTGAATGGTGGACTGAGGACCGAGTTGTCAGCTTCTAATTTATGTAGAGTTTTTCCCCACAATGTAGATGGCATTACCTAAGTCAAACTTATTTTCGATCCCCAATTGCCTGAGAAGGTGGTGATCAGCTATCTTGTTTGCAATTGTTTTCATGAGTTAAGAGCTCATTAAGAATTGATCCTGTTCGCTGGGGTTGGAGGCTCACATATCAAGAACAGGTAATAACCGTAACTTTCTTTCCCTGAAGCAATATAATTAACCATTTGGGTTTTCAGAACAATTCAACAGCTTTTTTAGTTGTTTCTCTGGCACTGTACTGAAGAGATTTGAACTGACAACTTATGGATTGTGCCCATTATCAGATAAATAGATACAGGGATGCAAAATAATTACACACTATCACTGTATATTTTAACATGTATACTAATGTAATTATTTTTAATCCTCCCAGGTTATGTATCATATAAAATAACGAGCAACTGCTACATTTTTCTCTGTAAACTATCAGCATTTATTGAAAAGAAATAACTTCCGGCAAAAGTAAGTGTTTTGAATTACCTTGATCTAATAAATCAAGGAATTGCTTTATACATCATTGAGATTTTTTCTTAGATAGGTAGACATAGTGCATGGTATATACTTGCTATGTTATTGCACCTTACATAAAGACTTAGAAATCTGGTTTGCCTCAAGGTCAACATCAGCTATGAAAACTAAAAATAAACTGCAACAGCTGGAAATCTAAAATAAAAACAGAAAATGTTGGAAACACGCAACAGGTCAGGCAGGATCCGTGGAAAGAGAAACGTGGTGAATGTTTCAGGTCGGAGTCCCTTCATCAGAACTCAAAGGGGTTTTTGACCTGAAATGTCAACTCAGTTTATACTGTTTGACCTGCTGAGTGTTTTCAGCATTTCCCATTTTTATTTGAATATCAGCTACCACTAGACTCGTTCACCCTTGCTGGTGTCTCAGGACCAATTTTTGAAAAGCAAGAAGCTGCAGAAGCTGGAAATTTGAAATAAAAACAGTTAACACTGGTTAATACTCAGCAAGCCAGACAACATCTGCAGAGAAGGAAAAAGAATTAACATTTCAGGTCAATGACCTTCCATTCGAACAATTTCAGAAAGTCATTGACCTGAAACATTAACAATGGTGTAATTCTTTAAGATGTTAGAATTCTTTCAAATGTTGGAAACTGAACCAATCTAGGACACCTGGAGAACCAGTCAGGAACAGAATTTTGATCTCTGTCTTGACTGACACAGTGAAATGATCTGAAGGGAAAGAAAGACTTGGATTGATATGTTGTATTTTACAACAGCAGGTGTCACAATGCTCAAGGGTCAATGAAGTATCTTTTACAGTGTAGTAACTGCCGCAATGGAGGAAATGTAGTGGCCAATGTGTACAGCAAAATTCCTCGAAAGCAATATGTGAATGACCCAGATTGTCCATACAGTGGTAATTATTGGATAAGGCTTAACTTGCCTACACCTTACAAAAGTACCATCTTGTGACCCCAGGTATAACTTTTATTTTCCCCCTCATCCCCTCCTATGCTCCCATTAGTCCTTTTCAGGTTCCCCAATAACTCATGGAGTTGTGTTTTCCTCCAGTGTATTTCCTGACTAACAAGTGCCAAGCACCTCAGTCAGGCAGGGTCTGGGTGAGGGATCTACTGGAGAAGTAAGACTCATGATGTGGGCTGAGTAAATCCCAGCACTCCTCCTCCTTCCATTGAACATTTTACAATAGCAATCAGGAGCTGGCTTCATACCTGGACATGTATTTCACCCGCACTGACCAGAAATTACACTGGAGGGTTGAAAAAGTTGTGAAACGAAATGTAACTTTCTTGCAAATTCATGGAGCCCTGTACTCCTCTGGTCTTCCTGCAACTGAAATGAAAGTTGTGCATTATGAACATTGAACCAATGAAGGAATAATAGTATCTGCATGTGCAGCTAAAGTTGGAACATCTGTCATTTGGCGAGTGATCTTAAGAGAGCTGTCTGCTTGCTCATATCTCAGATAATGCTACATATCCTTAGGCCTTGACTAGTTTCAAAGTTAATGTAATGCATCCTAGAATGGCCAAGTCTTCTTATCTATCTATCTTTATTGTGGTGCCACTTAAACTGGGTCCAGACAGTTGATGGTTGTTTTGAAACCCAGAAATCCCTTCCATTAATATTCCTTTACTTTCTATTCCTGAACATGGGTGACAAAGGTATCAATCAACAAGATTCTGTGGAATGTCATACTATCCAGCATCCAGTTATCTGGTCTCCCATGCAGTTCACATTCACCAAGACTAAATGTGATGCTCATATTAGCCGTGTTTTCTCCACTCCCTGCACGTAACTTAGCTGATCTTGCTTGCCTGGGTGGCCCAGGAGCTAAGTGACTAGGACCTTGAATTGCATGGTCTTGTGGCATGTCAGATCAGAAGAAGCCCAGGCCACAAATAACTTTGATGATTTGGCAAATCCCCACCTCTTGAATTAATGACTGCCAAAGTAAGTAAGTCTCTGAATTCATAAAAACAACTAAAAATGAAATAAAAGATATAAATGCTAAATATCTAAAAACACTTAAATAATTTTAAAAAATTAAAAAGACAAAAATAGTTTAAAAAGTTACTTTATTTCCCCTTCTCTGTAGCTGTACAACCCCCACTATAATGAGTGGGTCCACAGATATTGGCACCAGATATTAGAAGGTGTTGGGGATTCCCAGCAAGCTTCTGCTCTGCCCCCTAATTCCATGGGGAGTCCAACAGCAGAGGACAGAAGGCAAATATCTACAGAGTGCATCACTAAGTTTGTGGCATTTGCACTTGTGATATGAAAAAAGTAAGAATCATGGCTTTGCTGTAGAAATTGAAGGTTAAGTATTAGACTTTACAAATTATATCACATATCAACATTGAAACTAAACTTCACTTAAACAAAAATAATTTGATCGTTACCTGGTTGCTGTCCATGGGGCCCGGCTCTACGCAACTTGGCTGCTGCATATCCTCCTTTGTAACAGTGACTGTGTTTCAAAAATTGAATATTTCATTGACTGCAAAGTGTTCTAAATCTCCTGAAGTCATACAAATCCTCCGTTCTTTTGTTAAATGAGATCAATTGTCACTGGTTGGTAAATTTGACTAGATTTGTGGTAGAATCATAAATGGCACATTAGGATGTTTTTGAGCTCCTGAAATATCTGTTATTGGGAGGTTCCTGAAAACTTTCAATTTACAATTATAAAACTTATGAACAAAAGCTTTTCCCTGTGGCAGAAATGTAATGGCAACAACAAAGGTGTTAGCTGCAGTTACTGCCTGCAGGTCATTGGCACCTGTGATAAGGAGGCCATTCAGTTCATTGATTCTGTGCTGGTTCCTAGTAGACCAATCCCTTCAGTTTTTTTCCCTGCTCTTGCACTGTAATTTTGTAATTTATTTGCTCTGAAGCTCCTGTCCAATTCCCTTTAGAAGGCTCTTATTGATTCTGTTTCCACCACCCCTACAGACAGTGAGTTCCAGACCGTAACTACTCTCTGAGTAAGAAAAATATTTCCTTACTTCCCCCTTGTGCTTTTGCCCAAAATATCAAACCTGTGCCCCCAGTTCATGAACTATCTTCTAATAGGAACAGCTCCCATCTATCTACCTTTTCTAATTCAGTTACAACTTTGTACAAAACGTGTTCTCAACCTTTGCTCCAAGGAGAAAAAAAAACCTTCATCTGTGGAACCATGCTGATCAATGTTTTCTGCAATCTCTCCAGAAGCTTCACATCCTTCTTAACGTGCAGAGGCCAGAATTGGACACAGTATTCCAATTGTAATCTGATCTGTGTTTTCTAAATTCAACATAGCTTCTCTATTTTTTTGTGTTCCATCCCAAGATTTCGTATGCAATACCAAACACTCCCTCAACATATGCTGACACTAAAGAATTAATATGCATATACAGCCAGGTCCCCCTGCTCTTGTACGCTCTTTAGAACTGGGCCATTTAACCTATGTTGTCTCTCCATACATTTACTGCCAAGGGGAATCACTTTGTGCCTCTACATTAAATTTCTTCCACGTGTCATCCCATTCCATAAACTTATCTATGCCTTCCTACTGTCCTTTAGTATTCTTCTCACTATCTACCACACTTCCAAGCTTTGTGTCAGCTGTAGCTATCAACCCATGGTTAAGTTATTAATATATGTCAACAAAGCAGTGGTCCATTTCAACACATAGCTGCAAAACAAGTAATATAGCAAATACCCTACAAGTGCCTAAAATGTATCATTCAGATAGAAATTAAAAAGTTAACTTTAAAAAAATGTAAATAATTAAAAGAAATTACAATTAAAGCAGTTATCTTTGCTGCCACAGGAAAAAGCTCTGGTTCAGAAGTGTTATAATAGCAAATGGAAATGTATAGGAAATAGTGCTCAGTAATAAAATATTACTTCCTAATAACTGGGATATTTCCAGAACTCAAAATTAAACCCATTCAGCTTAATATGAATGACTGTTCATCTCATTCAGGATTATGTGATTTATTGCATTTAGATGATCATGAATATAACATAATCACAAATAAATCCAATAAAGAATATAGAACAATTCACCCAGAGTGTGATTACAACATGAAACTTAATTGAAAAGCGAGAAGATAAAGGAAATACTATGGAGTTACATTTCCAATTTCAATACTACTTTAGTGTTCAGACCATGATTTCACTTCACTTTTACAAATGGTTAAGAAAAAAATTACGTTTTATTGTAGACAGTGTTAAATGGATAATTATTTGAATAAGCTTTCTTCCATATCTGCAAAATACAGTGACTAACAATCAATCATTTATAGTCTCTAGGATATTTGGGTGTGATATCATAAGGTCATGATATCATTATATATATGCAACTGTGACCAACTGCTGGAAAATATTTCTTGAACGCATTGCAGTAAAGTTCTTGTTCCATTTAATTCAAAGCAATATATTCGAGTTAATTTAGCATGTCCTTCAGTCTGAAGGATTGGATTATTCCCGAGTAATGTTGGCCTTGCCTTCAAACAAGTTAATGATGACCAGCTGAGCGGACCATTAAGTAAGCCAAGAAATGAATAATCATTCTGTTAAACTGTGTACCTTTCATAATTTTATGTCAAATTGTCTCCTCTTCCATCTCGGCTTCTAGCCAACTGGGCCTCCATCCTCAGCTACCTTGTCCAAATTCCCATTTCTCATGTGTAAGTCTTGACAGGAATTCTGCAGGTGAGCTCAAACCCTTTACAAGTGCAGAATCCTCATGGGAAATCACTTCACCATGAAAAGGAGAAGGCATGTTAGCCACCTGTTGTGTATTCAATGACATGCCTCTCTGGTCCATACAGGTCAAGAGTAGAGACCTTTTATTTAGTTTCTTATCAATTGAAGGGATGCTAAATATCTCAATGACAAACAAATAACACATCTCCCTCAATGGCTTGGAAAATTATTCTTGGAATGTTTTAGGTGTTTTCATTTTAGGTAAATGAATTCTCAGGAATTATTGCTAGTCATTCCTGCTATCAAACTGAAGCAAGCACTCCATTATGCTCATCTCTGTTAAAGATCTGGCCTGTTAAAAATTACTTACCTCATCAGAAATATTACTTATCTCATGTCGACAGATATTGTAGATGGTTTCTTCTCTTCCCTTTCAAATCTCCTGTCATCAATCTCATTGAATCCTTCCTTGAACTCTGTTGTAAACTATTGTTGCACATTCAGCCTTCCTTACCTCAAAATCCATGTCAACTTCCACATCTGTGCCAAACTATCCAGTAACTCTGTATTTCAATTTCTCTGATCAGATTTCCATTCCTGCCACAGCAATGTAATGACCATCATCGAGGTCACGAATGAAATCTTGTGTGATTATGACCACCTTGACTCTCCTCGTCTTTCTTCTGCTGGTTGTATGCTTTGATGAGGTTATCCTCCTTCATTGCCTCTTCCCCATTGTGCTGTTACCTGGGGATGGATTCATCTGGTTTTTTGAAACCAGAACATCTCCTGTAAGGGCTTCTGTTCCTGCCCCTTTGAGCTACTTTAGGAGTCTCCCAGTCACTTATCCTTGACCTTTCCCATATTTTGTCTACATGCAGATCTTCAGTAATATTGAAAACCTTGGGGGAAAAAAAGCAATCACACTCCACATACACACTTAATTCTCTATCACCGGCACACGACAAAATACTTTATTATCTCTGTGAGGCCAGGCAGCTTGTATCATCTAATACAAGCTGCAGTATCCTCTAGTAACAGAGTGGCAATACCAAACCTATTATCTTTAACCGCCACAACAAATTTTGCTCACTGGCCATCACTTCCAAACCGTTCCTGCTCACAGTTTGTAACCTTTTCCTTGAGCTGAATTTTCAACATGATATCTTCATTACCAGAACCGTTGACTTCCATCTCTGAAATGGCACTGCCTCAGCCCATCTGCTGCTGAAACCCTATTGTGCGCTTTTGTTACTTCCAGTCTTTACCAATCCAGTAGGCAACCTCGGCAGCCTCTGTCACTGGCCCCACATAAGATTGTACATATCCTAAATTTCCACTCCACCCATCACTCTATGCTCCCTGACATACATTTGCTCCTGTCCCTTCAACTTTTGTTTTTAATATTCCCATCCTAGTGGCCTCATTCTTCCCTATTTCAGTAACGTATTCCTTACCTGTAATCCTCCAATATTGCTATACAGCAATTCTTGTTCATCCTCAATTTCTCAGCTCCTTGGTCTCAGTTCCACCATCTAGTCAGGAGCGTGGTGGAATACTCTCCACTTGCCTGAATGAGTGCAGCACCAACAACACTCAAGAAGCTCAACATTATCCAGTCACTTGATTGGCACCCTATCCACCTCCCTAAACATTCACAGCCTTAACCACCAGTGCACAGTGGCTGCAGTGTGTACCATCTACACAATGCACTGCAGTTACAGACCCAGGCTACTCTGACGGCACCTTCCAAACCTGCAGCCTCTACCACCAAGAAGACAGAGGGCAGCAGGGCACTGGGCAACACCACTACCTGTGGGTTTCTCTCCAAGGCTGAGACTTGAATGCTCTGGCAATATATCACCAGAGTTTCATCGTTACTAGGTCTAAATCCTGGAACTCCCTACCTGACGGCATTGCAGGAGCACCTTCACCAAAGATGGAGCGGTGGTTTAAGAATGTGATTCACCATTGCCTTCTCCAGAACAATTAGAAATGGGTGATAAATGCTAACCTTGCTAACCATACTCCTAACTTGAATATAACTTTAAAAAATTCTATGGTGGAAATGGCAGCTGTTGACACCCCAAGCTCTGGAATTCCCTGTTTAAACCTCTCTATTCTTCTACCTTTTAAACTTCCTTCAAATTGATTCTTTGACCAAGCTATATTTCCCTTGCCTTACTGTCTGCCTTTTTTTTTGGTTAGTGATGACTTTTATTCTTTTGAGATCAGTAGAATCTTTTTACAACATTAAAAATGCTGAAGAAATGCATATTGTTATAAATGTCATTCTTTGTTGTACCAATTGTGCTAAAACAAAGTTGAAAATGTAGTTTTATGTGACATGGTTTGAATTATACATTTAGAATAGCAAAACAAGTCATTTCTGTTTCTTCCCCCTTAAGGTGGATACTATATTAATGACTTCACACTTCCTACATTTGGAATACAAGGGAACGTAATAAATTGGACAAAATGATTTTGACATGGTTGCCATGAAGACTGATATCTTGCAGGCATCAGAAAGTCACTTGAACAATGCATGTAACAACCCACCAGTTGCCAGTTCTGTCGATCTGTTGTCAGAGAATGCACAGAAGCCACAATATGTAATGGAGGTTTCAGGCAGTGATGGACATCTCCCATCATCAGTGGTCAGAACTAGCAGCACTTCTAGGTTAGTTTCTGTAGTTATTAAGTACTCTCAGCATGTAGAAAAAAAACTTGAGATGATTATGTGATATAAAGTTCCACTCATGATCTCACAGATGATATCTGGGTGATTAGCAATCAGAGAATTGCTAAACTCGTGAGTTTCCCACCTGTTCTGCATACAAGGCAAAGCTGATTTCCCATTACTATTGTTTGCTCTTGTATAAAATTGGTTAGGCCTCTGCTATTATATCGGAAGAGCATCCAATTGAGTGAATTGGAATTCAATCCCATTTTCCTGCAAAGTTATTGTCCATCCAAGTTGGATATTCAAAACTAGAAGGAACAGACTACCAGGACTGTCATTTCCCATTCTCCCCACCCTCCCTGTGTTAAGATCGCAATTAGAGTACCCGAAACACATGATTTCACAGAGGATGATGAGGCAGATTAGATCAAAGGAGGCACGGCAGGGAGATCATTAGCAGTAAGACTGCTTGTGCCGGCCATATTATCACTAAACTTGCATTTGTACAACAACACAGATCATCTGGGGATGATCAAGGGATATGGACTCCAGACAACAGTTGTGCCACTTGCTGCAAAGAGACCTTCAGCCAACCTCAGCCCTCATTCAGTCTTGCAGGTGGCCCTTCCCTTACTCCTTCTGCCTCCAGGTTTGTATCTGGAGCCACACACAGTAAAAACCTGTGCTCAGGGATGTATTCGGGAGATGAATGCAACTTGCAGCAGCATCAGTTCTTGGAATATCTTTTCTACTAAATAGCAACAAAAAAAGTTTGCAACTACAGTACTCCAACCCCCATTCTCCTGAGGTAGGCCCCCAGTTTCACCTTGCACAAGGGCCCAGTAGTTTATAGGGTTCCCTGCTTCACCCAAACAAAGGTAATGATGTCTTGTTCCTCTGCTTGTGATTTTGCATTGATTTGTCTGTAGAAAGTGGGGGGCAGGAGTGAGGGACTAATAAGCCAAATGATAGCTGTGTAGTATGAAGTGAGGAAAGGAAGACACAAGTGTGTTTGGCAGGAGAACGAGAGGTGTGCCATAGTGGTTGTACACGGAAGAAAGTGATGGAGGGGAGGCAGTTTGTGAGAGTAGTGGAGGGTGAGAATGAAAGAAGTGCTCTGAGTTGACTCAAAAGAAGTGAAATCCATACCATCGCCCACTGCTGTGGTGATTGACCTTCTTTGTGGTTTGAACCCATAGCTCAGAGATAACGCTGGTGGCATTGATTGACTTTGACACCTCCACCCGCTCTGCTTCATTCTGGCCTCATAGACATCCTTGTGGACCCTGCTCAATTATCTCACTTCCTCCAATAGAATATACAGATATGGTTTTGAAATATTGCTGGCAGTTCAGGGTGTGGAGCAAACCTTTGACACATTGGCGTCATCGAGAGGTCTTATACAGTAAGGACATGAGACTTTGCTCTAAGTAGGTCTTGGAACTTGCATGTGCGTAGTGGATAAGTTTTCCAGCAGGCAAGGTGATTAGCAGGGCTGCTCATTGACAACATTAAAATGAGACTGGGATATTATATCTTGGACCTCATCATCCTTGGATGTTGTGATCATTTGCCCATACCAGCCAAGAAGAAGATAAAATCCAGATCAAGGATGGTGTTAGGTTTGCTGTGGAAGTAGCTACAGCAACATTCATAAGGTGGCTATAAATCTCACCCTGACTTGTGCTGTGTTGGAACACAGGCTGAATCAGCTATTTATATCCAGGGTTTTTGTTGTTAATAACTTTTCCCTCTAATTACTTCCTTCTGAGGGCAACATAAGTGGATCCTGTCGGTGCCAGGTTATGGAAGAGCTAATTAGCAGTGAAGGAACAAAAAGGACATCCGATCCTGATTGATATCCAGTGATCTTACTGTAGGTTGCACACGTGCTGAGTAAAGACAGGAAAGAGCTCAGGGAAGACATCCCATGGCTACTCTCTAAGGTAACAGGTGAACCCAGGGCTGCCAGTGCTCATGAGATGACCAGTGTGCCACTGCCCTCAAAAGGAGATTTGATGGTATTTCACATCATGGTTATTTCCTATCACATGAAAGGCATGGCAATGCAAGCATATTTTTGTCCTTGAGATATCAAGACAAGTCTTAATATATTACAGAGTACAAAGAGCTTCCCCTTTTATCTTTTCCTCTCTGAAGTGATGTCACTGGGGACCCTTAGCTTCCTGTGCTCCTTGCTGTCACCACCTTCATTCAGTTGGATGCACCTGGAAATACTTCAGGACAACTTGACAAGCTGTTATCAGACCAGCTTTGTTAAGTCAGGAACGATAAAACGATACATCAAATATACTTCTGCTCACTTATTTCACTGGATGGTGGGAGCATTATTGTGAAACAAATGTGTGGAGAAAAATATTCAGATGTGCACTGTGTCTATGGAAACATGTGGGTTGTTGCCTCACACTAGTTATATGGTTTGGTAAAAAAATGGAGGCCATAGGTAAATTGTGATAGAACAGAGCCTCTTATCAGTTCTATCTGACAGCATTAACCATGCCTCCCCACAAGTCCAGAGCTCTCCATGAATTAATACTTCAATGGATTTACCAAGATCTTTGCTTGGATCCTTCTGAAGGGCAGTTTTAACTAAATTCATTCAGGTCATCTGAAGTTTTTTTTAAAATTTTTAAAAAAAATTTTTTACTTACAGCGTGGTAACAGGCACTCCTGGCCCAACGAGTCCGTGCCGCCCATTTTTTAAACCCAAATTGACCTACCCGTACGTCTTTGGAATGTGGGAGGAAACCGGAGCACCTAGAGGAAACCCACGCAGACACAGGGAGAACTTACGAACTCCTTACAGACAGTGACAGGAATCGAACCCCGATCGCTGGCGCTGTAATAGCGTCGCGCCAACCGCTACGCTACTGTGCAGCCCTGATATCCCGATATAACTTTCAGTTTGAAAACCCAGTGAGTCTTCTAATCAGGTATTTGATCTAAAGATCCCATATTGCTCCAGGTAATCCATACCCTTTCAGGAAAGTGAAAGAAATATTTAAAACCATTTTGGCCATTGGGTCGGCACCCTCCTATTGCACAACTTGCCCCCCTTCAATTATATTTCCAAAATTTCCCCTTTAAATCTGTTTCCACCTTGCTTTCAGGCAACACATTTTAGACTAGTTGCTGTGTGTTTTAAAATAAGCCCTCAATACTCCAACTGTGGCCTAACAAGCTATTTGTATTGAAATGTAACATCAGCCCTTGTGGACAGCTTGTTTCACATATGTATTTATTTTCTTTGCCTTTGATTCAGGGGATGGGAAAATGGGTTGTGAAGTTGGCTTTCAAATCACCGAACCGACTTTATCAAGAGTATTAAGAGTATAAAGAGCAAGATATTCAGTGATCTAGGCAGATGCATTGTAAAATCTAAGCCATCAATCTTAATTAAGGAAAATAATTGTCAGGCCTGTTTCTTTTTTCATTCTCTGCAGTGATATTCCAATCTGCAGAATTTGCCATGAACCTAGTGATAAGGAAAACCTGCTGTCCCCATGTGAATGTTCAGGGACTTTGGGGACTGTTCATCGCAGCTGTTTGGAGCAGTGGCTGGCAGCATCCTGCTCTAGCCACTGTGAACTGTGCCACTTCGAATTTGCTCTTGAACGAATGTCAAGACCACTTTCAGAGGTAATTTACACTGCAACATTGACTCCTAAAGAAGAATAAAGCAGACTAAATTGTGAGAGTATTACAATTATGTGTAGCGTCCATTCACTGCATTTCACAAGCTGAACTTGAAATAATGCAGCAAAAGCAAAATACTGCAGATGCTGATTTTCTAACACACAAAATGCTGGAAATACTCAGCAGGTCAGGTAGCATCTGAATGACTCATCTCCATTTCAACAGTAAGTCATAATGAGCCAGAATTTGCTGCTAGTGATGAGCCTCCCGCACTGGCTGCTGAACTGTGTGGTAAGTATGGATGTAACTTTTCTGGATCCAGTCCTCCAATGGCCTTTTTATCACATATGCTTTGTAGCCTTAGAGGAGCACACGGCAATTTGTAACAGCAGATGTTACAATGCGACATGTTATAATTATTCACTTTCTGAATGATCCCCTATTCTCATGTATTGTTTGCCTTAATGTGGACAGTAGCATGAGATATATACCAGTAGATTTCCTGTAAGTTTGCTCATCAAGACATACAGCATGGCAATAAGCCCTTTGGCCCACCAAGTGTCCGCTGACCATCAAGCACCTAATTATATTAATTGCATTTTCTTCTCCCCACATTGCCTTCCAGCTCCCCCCAGATCACTGGATGCACCAGGGGAAACTAACAATGGCCAGTTAACTTACCAACCCGTGTGTCTTTGGGATGTGAGGAGATCCAGGGGTCACTGGGAGGACATACAAACTACACGGTGGAGGTCCCTGTGACCACCCTGGTCGTCCCTGTGACCACATAGTGGAGGACGTACAAACTCCACGCTGGAGGTCAGAATTGAAGCAACTGCTCGACTGGCCGCACCACAGTGCTTCCCCAGCTGTGCCACTGTGTTTGTTGCTGACCTAAAAACTGCATGGAGCAATCCACACAGCATCTTCCACGAAGCATCGTACACATATTGGTCACCTAAAAGGTGTGGCAATGTTATTGAAATGTTTTAACCCATGTTTATGTGTGTCTTCCAGTGGCTGAAGGATCCTACACTACAACATAAGAGGAGGATGTTATGTGGAGACATTATCTGTTTTCTTTTCATTACGCCATTGGCTACTTTGTCAGGTTGGCTGTGTGTCCAAGGAACTATTGACCATTTTTACTTCAGTAGCAGCATAGAAGCAGTTGGACTTCTTATCCTTTCAGCCGTCCTAATTACCATTTACCTCCTCTGGACGACTGTAAGTATACAACATCTAAATGCGTTTCATTTTGTAGTATTTGTGTAATATGTGCAGAACAGGGGCTCAGCAGGTGGTGCTGCTGCTTTACAGAACCAGCAACCTGGGTTTGATCCCAATCTTGGGTTTGTGGAGTTTGCAGGTCCTCCCTGTGACCATGTGGGTTTCACTCAGGCCCTCCAGAGGCGTGGGTTGGTAGGTTAATTGGCCATTGTAAATTACCCCGAGAGGCAGGAGAATGAGGGGACTGGATGGTCATGTGAGTGGAAAGTACGTAGAGAATAGGACTGATGGGATTGCCCTGAGAGCCGCCATAGACTTGATGGGCTGAATGGCCGCTTTCTTTGTCATAAGGAAGTATAAATGGCAATCAGAGATTTTGGGTTCCCGTTATAAAAACTGCAGTTATATTCTTATATCCTTTCTTTGCCAGTTTCATTATCTTTCACCACCTCTCATAGATACAGGATAAAAAATGAGGTGAGACTGTGATTTGAGGAAAGCATCAGCAAGGGTTACAAAGGATTTTCAAATATCAAATTGCTAAGTGGAAGTTAACAGAATGTAACTTACGTTTACAGAAGTCTAGTCAACTGATAACATGCAAAACCAATCTACAATCTAATGATCATTTTCTTCCTTCAGGCTTCTTTCCGATACCACATGTCCCTGCTGAAAGAATGGAGAAGGACCAACCAAAAGGTTAAACTGCTTATTCCGAGATCACAAGTGTTTCTCAGCAACCAGCTAAATCTCATAACTCAAAATTCAAATATTATTGTTTCTAAAGAAACTATAGTCTAACTTTATAAGGAATTGCCTTGAAAGAGGGACCAAACTTCTAAATTACAGAAAATAATAGTGCAAAAATGGGTTAATAAGGTGGACTGAACAGTTAAAGAATGACTTTTCAATTAACCCTGCTTGTTCTTAAGCATTCTGTTACTCTGCTTGATTGCAGACTATTTGTCATTATCAGATAAGGACAAATGAGGCAAAGATGAATATTAGAACTGGTGGTAAACCGATACTTCTTTGTACCTTTTATTCAGAAATACCTGTTATCCACTTTGCGAGTTCTTGTGTTACTTATCAAAGCACATTGATGTGTTTTCAATTAGTTGTCAGGTAAAAATAGTTATTTTCTCATAGCGGAAATTAAAATGACCAGATAGGAATTAACTCTCTCACTCTGCTTTGATTAATTTAGATGCTATATTTGTTTAACATGGATCTTGCTGTAATTGATTCATTTTCTGCTGTAGGTTTAGCATTGGTGAGAGCTTGCTGCTCTGGACTGCAGTACTCCAGTACACATTAACTACTCAATCTCTGAGGCTTTTAAACAGTTTATTGTATGCCACACACAGGCACTTTAAACAATGAGCTAATAAGTTTTTAATGGGTTCATTGTGTTCCTTGTTTGTGGAATACATTCTCCTTCAAAATTAATAAGTTTAGATTTGCTTATTTTCAACAACTCATAACTACAGAACATCAAAATATCATTTTAATACAAACTATATAAGCAACTAACACAACTGTTAATCTTTCATCATAATATTGGTTTCAGTTTTCTAAGTTTGACAATTTGATTATAAGAAATGTTTTGGTTTTACTACCTGTTTAAAATTAAAAAAATAGATATTGAAATTGACAGGCTTTCAAAAAAATAAAAAATAATGTGATACAATGGAATATTTTGTATGTGTGAATATTAACTGGAAAGTGTGAAATCCATTTATTTTCAATGGAGCAGAAATTTAGGTGTGGAAAGTATAAATTACAGCAGAGATTTTAATTTCAATTCAATGTTTAGATTGAAAACCAAATTCAAGAATTAAAGTACTAAATCTACAACTGACATGATGCACTCTTAGATCATAGAAATAAACCAGGAGCTAAAGCTTAGGTTAAAAGTGTCCTTTTTCTGCCAACCAATAGGATTTGGCCCTAAGAGAAAGCAAGGGGATCTCTTTGGAATTTCAAAATTATCCACAAAATCTCAGATACCAGTAGCCCTCAAAGCAGCTGCTTCGGTTGTCATGGCAGGTATATCTCACACTCCAGAGGCTAAGCAAGTAATGAGAATGGAATCAGCTGGACTCTACGATCAAGGACTTCATTGGATTAACTGCAGCTTTTTTTGGGATGCAAAGTACAGAATAACCTTTGGGAAATGCTCTACAAATCTTTTATCCTATGGCTTTGAATCTAGCCATTGAAATTATGGAAGTGTACTGGCAGAACCAAGAACTGGATCAAGGTGGGGAGAGACTTGACAAAGTTAGCTTCCCCAGAAGATGAGAAATGAATGGTTGTGATGGTTACTGATCCCATGCATCGAATTCAAAGCAAAATTCAGATGTCACCAGATACACAGTAGGTTTTTCAAGCATATATGAAATTGTGACACTTACAGACACATCTGAGTGCCTTGTACAATCTGACACCTCACACAGGCAAACCAAAAGATGTGGTGGTGGGTTATCACTTGCTCAAAGGGGAATGACTGATAGATAAAGGGGGAAGCTGGCTCATTTGTACATTCAGTTCAGCAGCCAGGTGGATGCTGCTCACTGCCAGGAATTGCTGAGCAGGGGGGATAATTGGTCTTTGGTCTTTCCTACTTTTTCTCAATGTCAGGAATGAGGCCATACCTGACTCAGACTGAACATGTGACTCCACACGTCACTGACCAATCTTTAAACACCTGGAGTGGAAGAGTCACTCACACATACACAGCAGTACTCTCCATGAGCTGATCGTGTTGAGTAAGTCTAGTACAATGTGAAACTTGGGCATCAAAAGAGCTTTGGCAGAGACACGCCAGCCATTAGTTAATGCTCACACTTGATAAGGATTTTAAAGAATCAGTAATGTGTTGATAACGGTGCATCTTAGATCAACTCCCAGGAATTGAAGCCTGTAAACCAGAGTGTTAATAGTACTGAACACTGTGAGATAATGATTTTAATTTGCAGCCAATTTGAGTAGGATAGTGTATAAAGTAATATGAGTGGGTGATTGGGCAGGACAACACAGTGGTTCCATGGTTCTCTATAACTGTGACCTGTTTAATAGGCTTAAGGTTAGGTTAATGTGGCATTCACCTGACTTGTATGTTTCGTCATCTTGCTGGTCAGGAAAGGCATTTGAGGTGTTGCTGGAGCTTTGTACACCAACTGAGCTACAGGGCACAAATATCCTATGGTAAGCAGGATAACAGCAGTGCTCTTACACCTACGATATTGAATGTTGATTGTACTACTTGTATATAGCATTAACACTATAACCTGTCAGAGTGGAGATGATTGTGTAATTCCCCCATCAATCAACCAACCACAATATTATGAATGACTGAGTTTAATTTTATGCCCATGATATCTGTAACCATCTTCCACTTACTGCAGTTTTCTGTGGAAATGAACCTCCTCTTATTTAGAAAAGTTGGTGGTTTCCATTTCCTTTGCTCTATAAACAGATTTGGTTTTTTTTTGAGTAAGTTTACTTTAATGCTATACAATAGACAGTTTTCTAAAAGTCAACTAAGCTACCCACCTCCAACTTACTGATGGATGTGATTTGTCAGGAAGTACTGTTTTCTCTATTTTGTTTCAGTCTGAGGAGCTCCTTGTGGGGGAAACTGAACAGATGTTGAGGTCAAATTATATGCTGAAAATTAAAAATTTGGGAAGGAGTGCAAAAACAAAATGAATGAAGACAAAAGATCCAAGTTGAGTTGTGAAGAACCCTAACGTAACCTCAAACCCACTGCAGGACTATAAACCTGATCTAATTAGATAGGAATATGAGAATGTGAATCTTAGAACAAGAAACTAAATCCAAAAATGGGGGAAAATGAATTGGTGCTGATGTGCAGGTCACTGTAATAGGCAAATGAACCACCGTGTTCCCTTGCCCACTCACTCACCCAACACTCCCTCCCTAAAATTTTCCCATTATTCCATTGCATTCTTTGCTATTTACACTCATGTCTGCAGTCTCCAATTCCCAGGAGTATCCCAAGATCCCGACACATTGCTGTAAAATTGAGGTTCTCTTTACACGTGTAGGCCTCGGCATGCTGCAGATTCATCAGATATTTTGTATGAAGTCTTGTCACTGGGTTTAAATTATACCCTGTAGAATCAATATCCATGGGAAATTTAGGGCCTTAAGAAAAAGAATGTAATTATGGCAAGATGTAGATCAAATCTCTAAATCAGTTTGAGCTTGGAATACAATCTCAAAAGGGGCATGCAGAACTGGCATTTGCAAGAAAGACCCGTCCACTCAAAGTGGTAATGATCAGCAATATAGTTAAAGCAATGAGGTGTACTTGTCCCCACTAAATTTGAGGTACACATGTATATAGGCTAACGTGTGTACACAGGATAACAAATAGAACAAATCTGCACAACTGCAAAGATATTTATTTATAGTTTTAAATTTCAAGTCAGCATTTTCTCATAAATGGCAGTCAGGTGTTGAATACACCATAAAAATGTAATTGATATGATTTATTCTTAGAAATAAAATTATCAAAATATTAGATTCTAACCTTAAATCAGAATAGCAGTAAAAACAGATTTATACAACCAAGGTTCTCTTTCACTTGTATTTGGGAGGAAGGCAAGGGGCAAAGAAGAAAAAGAAAGTAAAGTTCCAAAGAGTAAACAGACAAGCAAACAAATTTAAGAACTAGATGAAAATGAAACACTTGCACTTACACATTTATCCCCACCGATAAATGAAACAGGCTAAGTGGAGGTCTCATCGAATTGTATTCTGCCTCTGACATTGACTTCAATGGAATGGATCTCAGAGATAAAGAACACTGAGCTGGCACTACCATACAATGATTATTAGCACTACAGACAAAGTAGTAACTTCTAGCCAAGCAGCATTAAAAAAAAATTATTGCAATAAATTTTGATAATATTGAGAGATAAATAATTTAACAGAAGAATGTGTAGCACACATCTAAAGCAACTTCTAAATGTCCCAAACAAAAATGAAATTACTGAGACAAAACAAGCTTAAAGGCTGCTTCTATTAAATGTTAAGAATTTCTGCATAATTTCTCCAGAGTTTATCATGTTTCTGTTAAAGCAATTAACATTTTATTACACATGTGTATCGTTTTCATTTATACAGATGCCTAAATGAATCAAGTAAAGAAAACTCAGCAGTATTTCAACAAAACTCTACTAGGCAATGGGAGCTCATTAAAGAAAACATCTTGCTGAAGGGGCATTTACTCGGAGAGATTCATTTCTCTAGTTTCTGAACTGAAAAGATTGACAGTTTATATTAAGCAGAAACAATTTAGATTGAAGTTGCAGGGTTGGCTCTTCTCCAAGCCTGTACTGTAATTGAATCAGCTTTGGATTATGAAGTTTCAAATCAAGGTATCCAAAACACACTGCTGTTATCTTCTATAAGAAATGAGTGCTCTTCAAAACTAAGAACAGGAGTGTAAATTAAGTAATTTTTTTTTTGAAGTGAAACATTTAACAATAGTAGCCGACTCAATTAATGAGTTCTTGTCGTTTCAAAAAGTATGTTAAAAACAATGGATGTTTATAATTGTATGGCACTGAATCAACAGAAACCATTTGATGACAAGTTTATTTCACTTAAAGAGCCACTCCTAATGAGCAGTTTCTAAAATCAAATGCATTCTTTCTGAAACAAATATTTCAATATTCCAAGTACATATTACATTCAATAATCATTAAAAAAAAGATGTATCACAATTATATTCATCTTCTGAAGGACTTCTCTCTGACATTACATTATAGCACACCCTGGATCTTCATTCCCAGCATGTCTCTGGAAATCAAACAGAGAGTTTTCATTCAGTAAACAGAATGGATTCAGTGAAGAAGTTTTTCAGTCATTCAGCTGGTAAGGGTGGTATCTAACAGCCAACACTGCAGACCATGAAACACCAGGTTCAATTTCTGGATTGCTGTGAGTTAGCTGATCTCAATCACAGTGGAACTATATTGTCAATTAATCCCAGTACCACTAATTAGCAAGGGAGGGAGTGGAAATCAGCCAAACATTCAGCTTTTGGTGCCCCCTGCTGGAAGTGTGCAAACTACCCATAACACCATATTTACTCTTACCCCGATAAAGCTAAAACGATGCTTAGTGGTTTGCAGGTCTCATACAGGTGAGATCATAGAACACGGGTCACATTAAACAGGAGCAAATAAGTAAAATGAAATGAAATCAAATTTTAACTGTTAATTTTATTTAACTTTAAAAAGTATCACTGCTGTCCTCATTTGCATTAAGCCCAAATTCCTCATTACACACAATATTACAAATGCATTTTGAATTGCCTTTTTTTAAATGATAAGAATTTATTATCACTTGAAAATTGCATGCTTTTATAAATCCTTTGTTGGAACCGTAATGTTTATTTGTGATTGAACTATAATTAGAAATCTTTCAGATTCAGGAAACATTAAAATTACTTACCTCAGAGGAATTTACCACAAATTTGACTTCAACCATATGCCCCTTCCACTGAGTAATCACCAAACTTCAATTAATGCAGACTGTGATCTCACCTCATTCAGATTACTGCATTATAATTTAGAGAAGCATTTTTATCCAAACTAAATGTTCTAAAATGATTTTTATACATTTTCCTTCAATCTAATGCTATTTATTGCTATTTATACAGTAAAACTAAACTGCAAAAATCACTCTTCAGAGGTAATAACTTGACAAGCACAAACTGGTCAGCATTTTGCTTAATGACAAAAAATGCATGTTGGCAGATATATGGAACTCCAAGTACAGTTCCAAATCAAAAAAATGTTTCTTTCTCCTTTTTGTATCTTGTGTGCCACATTAGGAAAATAATATGAGGAGGTGAGATTTCAAGATAAACTTCTATGGAACATAATGATAGGAGAAGAACACAAGTGGAGAATAGTTTTGCATCAGCAACCATAGACCGATTCCTGCCTTGCACATTAAATTATATTGAACAGATTGGGACTGAATCAGAAAATGCATCTATTTGTATGGAGCTTATTATAACAACATAAGAAATAGGAGTAGACCTTTGAGCCTGCTCTGCCATTCAATGAGAATATGGCTGATTTTCTCCCTCTGTGCCATTTTCCTGCACTATCTTCACTTAATTCCCTTAATGTCCGGAACTCATTCCATCTCCATTTTAAATGAACTCAGCAATAGAGCCTCCCCATCCCTCTGGAGAAGAGAATTATAAACATTCACTATTCACTGAGTGGAAAAAAAAATTCCCTTATCTGAGACTCTTACTCTGAAAGTATGACCTCTAGTTCTAGGTGTCTCAGCAAGGGAAACATCCACCCAGTCAAGCCCTGTAATTTTTTTCAGTTTCAATGAGATCTCTTATCATTCTTTGAAGCTCTAGAGAATGGAGGCTTCATCCACTCGATCTCTTATAGCAAACTCACCATCTCTGGAATCAATTAAGCGAATCTCCACTGAACTCCCTCTAATGACAAGCACATCCTTTCTTAGATAAAGAGACAAAGATTGCGCACAACACTCCAGGTGTATTTTCATCAAAGCCCTACACAACTGCAATATAGCATCCTCACTCCTGTATTCAAATCCATTCATCACAAAGAATGACATCGCATTTGCCTTCCTAATCACATGATGGACCTGCATGCTCGCTTTCATTGACTCGTCTACAAGGACACCCAGGTCTCTTTGAACAGCAACACTACCCAAATCTCTCATCTCCTAATACCACTCCCTCATTCTAACCTCATTAACTAACCCCCTGAATGGCACCGGTTTCCCTGTATCTATCCCACCCATCAGGTCTTTAAAGAACTCCAATGGATTAGACAAATATGACTTTCTTTTCATAAATCCATGCCCACTCTGCTCAATCCTATTATTCTTCTATATTCTGTCCTGTTATGATATCCTTCATTGTATATTCCAGCACTAATGACAATAGGCTAACACATCTGTGGTTCCCTGAATTCTCCCCCTCCTTCCTTTCTTAAATAGTGGGATGACGTTTGCTACCCTCCAGCCCACAGAAACAATTCCAAAATTTATAGAATATTGGAATAACCAGTGCACCCACGATCTCAATAGTCACCTCTTGTAAAACCCTGGGATTTATCGGCTTTCAACCTCACTAACATTTGTAGGACTATTTTTCAATTAATACTCATTCCTTTCAGTTCCTCAAGCTCTTCATGTTCTCAGTGCTTGACTATTTCTGTCAGGGCTTTTTTTGTGAAGAAAATTATAATTTAATTTCTTTGCCATTTCTTTATTCCTTTGTCTGTGGAGGGCCCACTCTTGCCCTCATTAGCATTTTCCTTTTTACATCTCTGTTGAAGTTCTAACAGTCCATTTTTAAGCTTTTCACCAGTCAACTCCCATTTTCTATCTTGCTATTTGATTAAGTCAAATTCTGGGTCCTCCTTTCCTGAGCTCCAAAATGCTCCCATTACTCAGAATTACAGCAATTTTAGGCAATTCTATAAGCCTCTTCCTTTCATTTAATGTCATCTTCAATTAATTTGTGGAATTTTGTTTTTTTTGCAATCTATGTATTATTTCTTTAAATGCTTGCCATTGGCAGTCCACTGTCAAACAGTTCAATACAATTTCCAAATCACCACCAACAACTCTTCCTTCATACCTACATAGTTTCCTTTATTTAGGTTTAAGACTCCAGTTTCAGAATGAGCTACATAGTTTAGTATGATAGTCACTCTTCCCTTTGCAATAACAATTAATTCTTTCTTATTGCACAAAACAAGATTTAATATAATTTTTTCCCTGGTTTGTTCTTCAATATACAGATCTGAAAAACATCTCATATATTCCATGAATGTATCCTCCATCTTATTACTGCTAATTTGACTGGTCTGCTCCATATGTAAAGTCCCCCATGATAACCCATTACATGCATCTCTGATTTCTTTATTTATGCCAAACCCAATATTACAACTACTATTTGATGGCCTTTAGATCCCTTTAACAATGTCCCTTTGCTATTTCTTAGCTAGATCCAAATCGATTCTAATTCTGTTATGATCTTCCTAGCCAAGATCATTTCTTACCACAGCACTGATCTCCTCCCTTAAAATTATGCTACACAATCTCCTTTATTTTTGCCCGTTCTTTCTAACTGTTAACTATCTTTGAACATTTAGCTCCTATCTTTGATCATCCTGAACCATATTTCTGTAATGGAAATCAGATCTTTCCATTTACTTTAATTTGTGCCTTTAATTTAGCTAACTTATTGCGAATGATGCAAGCATTTAGAGACAGCATGTTGATATTTTAGCAAGTTTTCGTAATTAGACTTTGTTTGCTGCCTTCCTTTGTTTCTGTTGCCTGTTTATTTTGCTTACTATTTTTCTCACTTTCAGTTCCTGCTTTGTTTTGTTCTTCATGAATTTCCCTCGAGGTCCCCATTCCCCTGCCAAAATTGCTTTAAACCCTCCCCAATAGATCTAGTAACCAACCACTTTCCTCACCAAAGGACATTGGTCCTCTCCATAGTGACATGTAACCTATTCAATTTGTACAGGTGCCACCTGTCCCCAAAATAGTTCTAAAGCCCTCTCTCTTGCATCATTTCTCGAGCCAAGCAATTTTTTTTGCTCTTTCCTCCTATTTCTGTACATTAGTATTTGGCAGTGGACACTAAAATCTGCTGCCTTTGAGGTCCTGAATTTTAACTTCTTTCGTAGCTTCTTTCCTACTACAGGATCTCATCCCTTTCTCTATCTACATCATTGGCACAATATGGACCACAGTCTATAGCTCTTCACCCTCCCTTCTCAGTATACTCTGCAGCCATTCAGTGACATTCTTGACCCTGGCACCAGAAGTGCAACGTACCACACTGGAGTCACATCCATGGCCACTAAAACTCCCATGCGGCCAACTATTAAATCTCCCTTTCAGTATCACTCTCTCACTCCTCTTCCTACCTTCAGCCTCTCAGGGGCTACCATAATCCTGGCTCTGACTGCACTCCTCTCTCCAATCCAAACCCCTGCCTCTCCCCGCCACCCCATCACAGCAGTTAGCATAACGCTATTACAGTGGCAACGATAGGGGTTCAATTCCCTTCATTGCCTGTAAGGAATTTGGACATTCTCCCCGTGTCTGTGTGGGTTTCCTCCCACATTCCAAAGATGTATGGGTTAGTAGGTTAACATGGGTTTAAGTGGGCGGAGCAGGCTCGTTGGGCCTGTTACCGCTGTATAAATAAAGTTTAAACATTATTCAAAAATCTGTTAGTGAGTGAGAGTTTCTCAGGGAACTCCTGGATCACCTGTTGGCTCCTCCTCGTCTGCCTGGCAGTCACCCATCCTCTTGAACTGTAATGTGACCACCCCTCTAGACATCCATGAAACAAAAAAGACAGATGGATAGCTATGCAGAAATAGAATGTGAAACTGTTACAATATGATGCTTGATAGAACGGTGGGTGGAGTCTTGTTTGAAAACAGAAGCTACAATAAAGGTAAAGGGTCAAAACAGCGTAGAGACGTGAAAGTAATTCCTTTAATACAAAGAAAGATAATTTGGCTCCAAAGCAAGATGGCGCCGGAATGGGGTGACTCATTGCAAGTTGCTCTCTGCAGATCTACTCATTACTTTTACCATAATTGTTCTACTCTTTTAAATTTAAATTCTATGTACCTGCAATGCACTTCCCTGTAGCTGTGACACTTTACTCTGTATTCTGTTATTGTTTTTACCCTGTACTACCTCAATGCACTGTGTAATTAATTGATCTGTACCAATGGTATGTAAGACAAGTTGTTCACTGTACCTTGGTACGTGAATAATAAACCAATACCAATCTGAAATGATAATTACCATGAATATATAAAATTTATAAATACCCAGAATTATTATTCTTATTTCACAACAACTGTGATCATTTAAGCTGATTAAAAGATGATCTTTCATCCCAATTACAAATTCTTGGACTCATTGAAACTGTAAATGACAAGTAGATAGAAGGGTGGCAATTAGGGATAATGAAAGTGATTTATGCACAGAGAAGATGCAGCAGAAATACTAAATTAGTACTTTGTATTGTGCTTTATCAAGGGAGTGGACACTGTCAAAAAGCTCAGGAGAAGGGGAAGTAATAGGGGAGCAAAGGTTATGGACGGGATGAAAATTGAAAAGGAGGTGGTGCAAGATTGGTTGGTTATAGTTAAAAGCAAACCAATCTCAGTAATATGGAATGTATCCTCGGTTGCATAGGGAGCTGGGACCAGAGGATGCAGGAAGCCTTTCCGTAATCTCCCAATCCTCACTAGGTACAGTGGAGAGGCCAGATGACAGGCAAATGCAACACCTTTTTCAAAGAAAGGATATGATAGGCAACTACAGGCCTGTCAATTTAACTTCAGTTGTTGGGAAGCTTTTTTTTTAAAGAAACAATAGTTAAGGAAACATGGAGGAACATTTGAGCTGTGAAAGGAGAGGCAGCATGTTAAAAAGATTTTGTTAAATTAAAGAGATTTTGTTCAAGAAATTCGTTGAAGAGAAATACGTTCGATTAATTTTTTGATGAGATCAAGAGTAAATATTGTCTGTGCAGAATTTTACAAAGCATCTGACGAAACCCCACACAGAAGCCTGGTTGAGGGCCTTGGAAATGAAGGCCAGCAGCAGCCTGGAGAGGAAATTGGCTTAAAAGGCCGGAAGTCAAGAATGGCTTCAACAACAGCTTATTCCCATAGCAACCCTGGCCTCAGCCTCAAATACTCCCCCCAGCCACCCACCTTTGTCCTAACCATCCCTCCCCAACCCTCTCTGCAATTTAGCACTAACTTGTTTTCTCTCTTTCCCAGTTCTGATGAAGAGTCTTTGACCTGAGACATTAACTCCCTTGCTCTTTCCACGGATGCTGCCCGACCTGTTGAGCTTTTCCAGCATTTTAAGTCTTTATTTCAGATTTCTGGCATCTTCAGCTTTTATTTTTACCTTCAGTGGTAAATGGCTGTTTTCCAGAATGGAAAATAGTAGCCAAGTGACATCCCCAGTGTAAGGACAATCACTCATTTTAATATACATCAATGACTTAGATATGGGTGTGCATGAGGAAATTTCCAAGGTTGCCCAAGCTTGGATATATCACAAACAGTGAGGAGGATAGTTTAAACTGCAAAAGGACTTGAGCAGGCTGACTGAATAGGCAGCCAAGTGCCAGATGAAATTTAATATAATGATGCATGAAGTAATACATTTTGGCAGAAAGAATAAGGAAATGAAACAACACAGTTCTATAGGCAAGTAAGAACAGAAGATGCACATGTGTATAAACTCTTGAAAGTGGCAGGGCATGTGCAGAGAGTGGGTAATATAGCAAGTGGGATCCTGGAATTCATAAATGGAGACATTAGGTACAAAGTTATTTCAAACCTGTACAGCACACTGGATAGGCTATGATTGGTGTATTCCATTCTAGTCTGGTCAACTTAACAAAGAAAGCAAAAAGTTGTAAAGAAGGCAAGAAAATAATTACCAGAATGGATGAGGGACTTCAGCTACAAAGTTCGACCAGAGAAGTTGGGGTTGTTTGCTTTGGAGAAAAATGAGAGAGGATATTTGATAGAGGTGAAAGGAAAAATGCAGGAAAGATGTTCCTATTGGCAGATGAGTCAATGACCAGGCATCTTGGATTTATAGTTTTAGACAGAGAAGCCAAGTGAGAATGAGGAAAATCTTATTAAAATCAGAGTGCAGTCATGATCTGGAATTCACTTGCCAGGGAATGTGCGATTTAAATTAACCCTTCATAAATGAAGTAGATAGTCATTTGAATGAGAATTTGCAGGTGTATGGAGAACAATGGGATTGCACTACTAGGAGCTGCCATGGACTCAAGGGGCTGAATGGTCTCCTCCTCTGCAACAGTGGTTCTACAAATGGAAGATTTGTTTTAAAAAAAATTTAAAGATATTTCTTTGAAAAAATTCCCAGAATGAAGAACAGTACAAAGAATAAAAGGGTAATACGAGTTTTACTTTGAATTAAGTTATACTTTTCACACATTTAAGATTTCACAAGTGTTTCGAAACCAAGGAAATACTTTTAAAACATTGTAATGCAGGCCACTCCTGAAGCCAATTTTTGCACAGTAAAGTTTCAGAGACAGCAATGAGAAACGTCCAGGTACAATTCCAGTAATGCTCACTCTGGAGGAATGTTGGCAAAGAGACCAGGTAAACTTCCCACAACATTTTAAAATAATGACAAAATATCTTTGCAGGTCTGGACCAGATCTCTAATATCTCAACTAAAGAGACGGGACCTCTGACTAACCTGAACCCACACGGTCCCACTATGAGGGAAGTGTGTCAATACTCAGCCAAGGAAGAATGGCAACAAGGATGGACTAGAAGTGTTAATGGAAGGAAGGGGAGTGAGGAAGAGTTCTGAGATCCTGGAAAGAATGAACTAAGAGCAATGACAATGAAACTTATCTCAATCTCAACATATTACCAACACAAGACAACTTGTCATCATTCACGTGAATAATAAGCTAATTTTTTCCTTCAGGATCTGGAATTCCATGATATAAACCACTTTCATCATTTGGAAGACATAATAGGGACTTGCTGGAGTCCAGATCCCTGAGCAGCCAGCAAACATGCAGGGATTGAATAAAACAAGATGCCAGAATGGCAGATTGTTCTTTGCCAAGATCATCAGAACTAGAATTGAAAGAGAAATGACTCAAAAAACATCACTGTTGTCCTCAGAAGGGAAAAGAAATGGGCCATGTTATACAAACTATTACAAAATGAAATCAGATTTCTGAATAAACTCCTTCACCTAACTCGTAGTCTAAACATAAAAATGTGGCAGAATCTATTGAATGGGATGTTTATACAACTGGTGAACAGGACATCATGCAACATGAATCCATCATTTGTTATTAGTTGGCTTTACTCATTATATAACCATGTCTTCCCTCTGCCATTTGTATTATTTCCACCATTAACTGCAGCCGCAGCAGGATTGCCAGAAATAATTCAGAATGTGTGCACATACTAGATCAGCTTCCTTATTTAATCACCACTGGCATGATTCACACTTCATTTACCTTCTGATTCAAAGGTGAGAATGTTACTTCCAAGCCAAGAAGCCAAGGCTGAGCAGCAACAAGAAATCCAGAGAGTGAATTAGATTTTCACCCTCCCCCCACTTCCCCTTCCCAAAAAATTCTTAACGTTTTATGAATTTCAGATTAAATTTGGCGCAGCTTACACCATGCACAAAGCTCGACTACTGAGCTGTCTTCGCTGAGTTTGCTCATTTGAACGGGTTTGGTAGAAGGGGCATCCGAGATTGGTTCCAGCACTCTGTGTAAAGTCCTGCAGGTGACTGTGATCACAATTGGTATCCAAGACCCCCAGTTTCCTGGTGTGCATGGATCCAGTCTTCCTACCAGACCCAACAATGGAGAATATTTGTTTACGGTGAGATTTCACAAATGAAGTCTGTGGAACTTGGAACCAAAAAATCATGAATTCATATTTCGGAACTTAATTAGATTACTACACTGGCGTCTCTGTAGGGTTGTCAATGCATGACTATATAATAAGGTAGAAAATTATACTCTGGCAATTAAATCTTTGGCTTAGATTTTAACTTCCCATTGTGCTGGGGCCAAAGACAGGGGTAGAGAGGGATGGGCACCAAATAGTGAGCCGATTCAAAATTGCATGCAATGTGGTTGTGAGAGTTGCTTTATCCCAGTCACTGGGTTATTATTTCTGGATTTGCTGATCAATAACTGGGCTCAATAGACACAATGATGTTCAATACAGATCTAATCCCAGTAGTTAAAGGGACATTCCAAACAGGATACAGAGTCAAGGATTACAGAGCCTACACAGGAGGGGATGCCAGGAGCTACAAGGATCTTCAAGGACCTCAGATTCCCTGCCAATGGAAGAAATGAGTCGTTTCAAAGGTGGAGTGGCTACAGATAGACACATAGGTGAGGAAAGTGGTCCCTAGCACATCGAGTTACATCGTGATGTGCTTTTGACTCCAACATGTTACATTCACTCAAACCCATCAGTTTACATCATATGTGCATCCTTTCCTTTCTGGGGACACACCTTCACACACCTCCAACTATGCAGCCACCAGTGAAATTCAACTTCATTTATTTGCATTGCTCTGCCTCAGTCACTATTGCATTGGTTTTACATCCATCCCATGCCTGTACTTGTACGTTCTCACTTGTTTGTTCTCTTTGCAGAAGACAGCAGAGAGCTTTAAAAAGAAGTGATCTTGAAGAGTCGTAGAGAGATACAGCTTGGAAACAGCCCTTTCAGCCTACTAAGTCCTCGCCTACCATTAACCACCCACTTACACCAATCCTTTATTAATACCAATTTTTATTCTCCCCTCATTCTCAACTCCCCCCAGATTCTACACACTATGGGAAATTAACAGTGCCCAACTAATCTACCAACCTTCACACCTTTGGGATCTGGAAGGAAACCAGAACACCCGTAGGAAACTTACAATGGAGAGGAAGAACATGCAAGCTCCACACAGACAGCACCCAAGCCTCTGGTGCTGTAAAGCATTGACTCTACTACTTGTGCCACCCTTGGAGATCACTCAGCTGGCACTTGCAGAGGATGCAGAGATAATCGATATGACCAATATCATAAGTGTTGGAGATGGAGATCTCATTGTCTCTGGCAAAAGAATTCTCTCTCATCCAAGTACACTGCCTAACACACTCAAGACTTGACACCGGCAGTGAAGGACAATTTGTGACATGCACAATACTAATTAGCTTCACTTTCCGTCTTCTGCAGGAACTTTGCTCCTTGGTCAAGTCACGAGATAGTGTGATGATGAATCCTTGGAGGAGGAGGGCACTCGGTCAGAGGATGCATCGTCGTACGACTCCACACATACCGATTTAGACTCTTAAAACTTTGAATGAACTGGTAAGATACAGTTAGCCTGCCACTTGGTAAAACACACATGGCAGTAAACAGTGCAGCTGCTGGAGAACTGAGGAACTTTGGAAACCCCTGGTCTGAAAGGGCAGGATCGTTCAAACTCTGTCATACTTGGGGGTCATCAAGAAACGGGACTCTAGAGCAGTGGTAAGGAATGTGCAAGGTGAACACAGGCAAAATGCTGATTGAAGTGTTCCTGCTTCTCACCTGTTACCCCATATACTGTCTGATGTCCCACTGGCAATGTCTGCCCCTGTGCTGGTGGCGTGGTGCTTGGAGCTTAAAAACCACAGAGGAACTCGGCCAAGACTGAGTCAGCTGCATAGGAGGGACCTATGCAGATTGCTTCTGCCTTTATGGAAGACACAACGGAAAATCCCTACACTAAGCGAGAGTGAACCTTTGCAACAGCACAATGGTGTGTACATAGGTGACTTGTACAAAAATTAAATGTGGGTTTTAAATATGAAGTTGGTTATTGCAACAAACAAGATGCTGGAGGAACTCAGTGGGTCAGGCAGCATCTGTGGAGGGAAATGGACGGTCAATGTTTTGGGTCGAGATCCTTCACCCTTACTTATTGACTTCACTTCCTGCCTGGTTGTCAATTGACAAGTTTGCCTGGCGAGGAAATAGGAGACAACAAATCAATGCTGGCAACAGCTCGATTTGATTTGACATAAGGGAGCAAGACCGAGGTTTTGATCTTGTCAGATAGGCGAATTCTGATGCCAAACTGAACCACACACTGATGGGGAATCCCATGCAGCACAGTACAGGCAGGATTCCTTGGATACTCCCCTCATCACCAACTTCCTCCTCCTCTTGCAGGGAGTCTATAACGGTTAAACTGCTATTGGACTTTGCTGCTTGGTTTCCTCATTACAATCATCAAAGGACATACCCCTTGTCCGCAAACAGCCAGCGCGGGTCAGCAATATAGGTCAGGGATAGTAGATAAATGAAGTCGGGAGAGAGAACCTCGTGGTTACATATCATCTGGATATTAAATGGAGTGGATGACTTTAAAAATTGCCAAACACCAGGATGATCTAAGGTGCCCTGAAAGTCACATTCATGCAGCCTGCTATAACCTGCACTTAAAAATTCAGCCCCTCATTCTGACTGGCATCATCAGGAGCAAGGCCGAACTGGCTGCCAGGTCTCAAAGACAAGACTCAAGTCCCCTGGCTGATGTGCCTATGAGCAGCTGACTGCAAGACCCTGCATATGTCTCTGGTAAAAGCCTCAGAAGGATCCTGAGGCAATAGAAGCCGAGGACGCTGACCGCACTCACAGCTACTTGCAAAGTTTATCCAGCAGGGAGATCTTCGCTCAGAAGGCTCAAAGGCCTGCTGACACCTGCTGTGGTATTTTGAGCCTCCTCTGGCACTGATATGTAGGCACACGCAGGAAACTCAGCCTCTAGACACTAAATTACCCTGCGTATCTGCAGGAAGGTGAGAGCAGCCTGCAAATACTCGGAGGCTCCCATGATATTCCCTCAAGATCCTCCACTGGGGCCCTCAGAGCAGCTGGACGAGTGGCCCCATGATCTGATGTGGAAAATTGCGAGCACAAAGCAAACTGTAGCGATCCCCAAGCACAAGTCCTACAAAATGTTCCCCAAAACCTGCCTGAATGAAGAATCAATACAACTCCTGTGAAGAAATTCTATAAATCTGCTGTGAGATTGCAGAGCCTTTATTGATAGATTTGCTGGTCAGTCCTCAATTCTGTCCAATGCTGCTCAGTTCACTGGCAAGTGCCAGAAAACAAGAAACAAATCCCAAAGTTGGGCATTAATATTGCTTTTAATAAACGATCAGTGTTAAGCTGCCAACTCATTGCTCCCAAGAAGGAAACCCAATGATAGCCCGTAAAATTGGATTATATCCTGAGACTGGGTGTTGGCATCAGGTTACTTATGCAACAGCACTCATTGCGGACCTACCACTTCCAAACCACCAGCTCATGGGTTACAAATCCTTCATGTTTCCAGGAAATTACTCAAGAGCAAACATAGATGCCAATGTCAACAATTCAGGAAAGGTGTGACAAACTTAATTAAATGTAAGTCAAAGGTGTGGAACCTATTTAGCCTGGTGTATTGCAGACACTCGGAAGGAAGTCAATTACATTACTCCAGGGACACATTGAAGAGAGGATATTGCTCCAGGGTTTTCGAGAATCATGAAATGCTCTGTGGTGGGTATGTGCAACTTTAGCTGTGCAGCTCCTTGAAGGAGTTGTCTAATTAGACTCAGATGCCTTATAGCCCTGCAACTTTCTTCCAAGTTTTTATCCAGCTTCATTTTGAAAGTTAGTGATAAATTTAGGCAGTGCACTCCAGATCATATTTGCTATATTAAAGAAGTTTTGTCTTTTGCCAATTACTTTCAACCAATGGCTGACAGTTATTGACCTACCTGTCACTGCTTTTTTTTCTCCACTTTTGTTATTAGAACCTTGCATGATTTTGAATATCTCCATTTAAATCTCCTTGTAATTTCTCCGCTGAGAAGGACCCCACCTGCCCGTCTCACCCTTTGAAATTCCTCTCATTGGTACCAATTTCACAAACCTTTGCATCTACTTCAATGCCTGGACATCCTCCCTACAATGCAATGGCTACTACATTTGCCGTAAAGAGCTACCTGAAAACTAATTTTATGCAGATGACAGAATGAAGACCTTGTGGATAACAATTCTATTTATGGCTCAGTTTTATTGCCTAAGAATATTGTTTTGAATAAATCACTTGTTCCCCACTACATGAGATCCTAAAATGGTGGTTGATATATCTAATCCATTTTACACCCACATTTGTGGTATTATTAGATTTGTTTTGAATTTAAATAGATCATCAGAACCCATTAGATTTGCATTTTGTCCAACAAATGATAAGTAGCAGCACTGTACATTCATACCGTTGGACTATACTCAAACTGACTTTTGTCCTCAGCGGTACCTTCATACTCCTCTTCCCTAGGTTTACTTTCTGGTGTTCCCGGAATTTGCACTATAGTCCGTGTAGACATCTCCTGTGAAATCAACATCAGTGTTAGTTGCAAAAGGGTTCCTTAGCCAAAACTAATGCAATCTTCTGAACCATGAAAAGTCTGATGGGGGTCCCTCAAGATACTATTATACAGGATTTTAACATCTTGTTAAATTATCCAAAAGGAATTCTTCTGTTTTATATTTAAAAATGGATTGGAGGCTTACCTCAGTCGATAACTGCCCGTCACCGCAGAATTCTAAGATAAACTTTTGTTTTTAAATTTAACTTTGGCCTTGAGCAATTCATTCAAGTACCACACAATTTTTTTTCCCCAGGCATCAAATTATGCAAAAGTATTACATAGTGGGGGACTTAACTTTTCAAACACTTGCTATTCTTGGAAGCAATCTGCAAACTTTACAAATATTTTTTCCAGCGGCAGAATGACGTTGGTAAACTAAACAGGCTTCTTGTACAAGTTACTCAATAAATATTAAACATCTCAAATAAGTAATTTTTGCATAGAAGATTACCTTCCTGAACAACCTCTTGGTCATTTGCCCTAATATTTTAATTGACAACATGCCACATTTTATTTGACAATGTGCTTTGGGATGGTTAATTAAGTTACAAAATATATATATATATATATATATATATATATATATATATATGTATAAAAAACACTGTGCACGTCACATTATTACATGGAACAGGAGAATGGTATACAGAAACCAACCAGAAAATACTGCAGAAATCAAGGTTCAAACTAATAGCCGTCCTCTGCCCGAAAAGATGAAATAAAAATACTTCCATTTTTTCAAGAGATACATTATTGTTTTGCATATCCTACCAAATTAGGTCTAATTTTCCAGGGTTTATATTAAATTAAAAACAATCTCTGATGGGATTTTTTTTAAAAATAGCAATATATTTTAAATTTTACCCTCAGCACAAGTTCAGTTGATTATTTATTTGGTAAATTACACACCCTTCACCTCCTTCCCACCCCTCTCTAATAAATGTCTGATTTCTCCTTATAAAGAATTGAGAGCTAGCATGCCAATTATACTTTGTTATTTTTTTTGAGAAACTTTTAAAAAATATTGGAGAAATTTAGTTAAAGTGCGACAGAGATGCTGCAATCTTTGCCCTCCTAGCCCTGAGGCAGTCAGCCACTCCAAGTTAGGTAGAACTACCTTAAAGTTACACTGAGACTTTCTTATCATCTCACCATCAGTAAAAACAGGAACCAAGCATATATTGGTTAAATAATTGACTTAAGGCAGCCAGAACCTACGTTGATGTGTTCCCAGTAAAGCATTCATGCACTTCATGTCAGCAATTACCTTTCAATTTCATTTGCTGTCAAACATTTTATTACCCGATCAAAATGTCAATAAAATTAATAAATCTGCAGGGAACAAAGTGAGTGTTATGTCATCTTAAATTTAAGTGAAGTGGACATTAAAATGGGATGACACAACTTTCAGTACTTCAGACAGTTACTATTCAGTTGCAGTGCATACATTCATAGTTGGCACTTATATCTGCTGGCAATGGAATGATCTACCAGTTTTTGCACTTACCACTCCATTAGCACTGAGAAGAACCACTCTCACGTCATCTCCTGTTCCCCAGGATCTCTGGTCCTTCCACACTAAATCTACTGACGAACATGAGGCACTATCATGATTTGCAGCCCAGATCTGAACAAGGGAATAGTTACATTAAATTATGTTTCTTTGAGGCTTGGCACACTAAATTTAAGCACACCATTGCTTAAATGCATAATTCTAATAAAAAACAAAATAAATTGAAGCAAAGTCCCGTGATTCCTCAATCCCAAAAAGAGGACTTCATAATTTGTCTGCAGGTAGTCAGCATCCACACTGTACATAACTACTTTCTTGCTCATTCAAATGTATTCATTTAAATGAAGTGGCTTAATAATTGATTAACTCAGATATACACAATCAAAATCTTGAACTCTCTGGGTCAAAACAACCACAAATCACTAATGGCAATTAAAATAAACAACTTTATTCAACATGTTACCTGTCATGGTAATAATATAGAACATAACAGCACAATACAGGACCTTCGGCCCACAATGTTGTGCCGACATTTTATCCTGCTCTAATATCTATCTAACCCTTCCCTCCCACATAGCCCCCCCCATTTCTCTATCATTCATGTGTCTATCTAAGAGTCTCTTAAATGTCCCTAATGTATCTGCCCCCACAACCTCTGCCGGCAGTGCGTTCCACGCACCCACCACTCTCTGTGTAAAATACTTATCCCTGACATCCCCCTTATATCTTCCTCCAATCACCTTAAAATTATGTCCCCTCGTGTTAGCCATTGTCACCCACAGCAGTCTACAATGGTCTCCCACAGTTCAGGAGCAATTAAGGATGGCCAATAAGCTGCCAGTGATGTCTACATCTTGTGAATGAAAAAATAAAATTACCACCCAGTCTGCCCGCAATCATTCGCAAAGTGATGGAAGGGCAGCAGGTGCACTCAGGCAGCACCTGTTCACCAGCACTCACTTTGGTTTTGCCAGGACCATATAGCTCCAGGTCTTACCCCAAACAAGAACAAAAGTGAATTCCACAGGTGAGACAAGATTGATTCCCTTTTAATGAAAATAACAGTTGAGCAAGTGTGGCATCAATGGCTTAAGTTTTACCATGGTTCAGTAGTAGGAGTTTGTACATTCTCCCCGTGTCTGTGTGGGTTTCCTCTGGGTGCTCCGGTTTCCTCCCACATTCAAAAGGTGTACAGGTTAGGAAGCTGTGGGCATGCTATGTTGGCGCTGGAAGCGTGGCGACACTTGTGGCCTGCCCCCCAAATCACTACGCAAAAAGATGTATTTCACTGTGTGTCTCGATGTACATGTGACTAATAAAGATCTCTCTCTCTCTCTCTCTCTCTCTCAATTGAGGAGAAAATTTTCCATTGACTACAATAACACCAAGCACAAAGGGCCAGGTTGTGGTTGTTGGAGGTCAATCATCTCACCCACTTCATCACTGCCGTAACTCCTCAGATATGTGTCTTAGGTACAAACATATTTGTTTCTTTCACCAATGACATTCTAAAATCATAAGGTGAGAAGTGGACATGTTTGCTCTCACTGGCCCAAAATTCAATAATATTCAAAACTTCTCAGAAAATAAAGTCCATTTCTTTATGTAGCAAGACCCAGACAACATTCAACTAGGGCTGATACAGATTCAAAAATATATTTTGACTGGCAATGACCATCTCAAATAAGACACAATAGAATCCAACAATTCCTCCACAACATACAATGTTGTAGCATCACTGAATCTCCATCATCAATGGAGATTCCCAGTGCGACAATGGCTAACACGAGGGGACATAATTTTAAGGTGATTGGAGGAAGATATAAGGGGGATGTCAGGGGTAAGTTTTTTTTTACACAGAGAGTGGTGGGTGCGTGGAATGCACTGCTGGCAGAGGTTGTGGGGGCAGATACATTAGGGACATTTAAGAGACTCTTAGACACATGAATGATAGAAAAATAGGGGGCTATGTGCGAGGGAAGGGTTAGATAGATCTTAGAGCAGGATAAAACGTTGGTACTGTGCTGTAGTGTTCTACATTCTATAACACCCCATGGGATACCCTTGACCAGAAGCTAACCAGGTCAGCCATGTAAATAATGCATGTAGAAGGACAAGTCAGAGGCGAGGTGCTGTGGTAAACTACTCAGCTCCTGTCTTCAAAAACCCTTGTCACCATCTACAAGGCACCAAGACAGGAACATTCTCCACTTGCTTCAGCAAAGCCTAAATGCTGACACCATTCTGGAACAAGCAGCACAGTCCTGAACATCCCTTCTTTCACTGCTGTGGCTGCAATGCAGCTGATCTACAAAGTGCTTTGTAGCAACTTGCTAAGACTTGTTCCATGGGGCTTTCCAAACCCTTGGACTCTCCCTCCAGGCTCAACAAAGGCAGCAGGTGCACTATAACACCACCAGTGCAACATTCCCTCCAGGTCACAGTGCACTAACTGGGAAATATATCTGTCATCCTTCAACAAGGACACTGCACCATCTTTTCAGGGATAACCAGGAATGGGAAACAGATACCAGCCAATCTACATATATGTGCATGTCACAAAAGATTAACATATGGTTCCCTTTCATATTATACAGTCTAGTTTACATGATATCTTGAAATATGTGAAGAAGCCAAAAAGATTAAAATCCTTTCAGCAGATTGATAGGCCTATTGTGGTGATATGCTGCTTAGTAAGTAAAAGCTACTCAAGGAGAGATGTAGTTCCTTTTATGTTAAAACAGTGACTTTTATGCAATGAAAAGGAATCAGTATGATCCCTATAGATTTCTCAATTTACCGTATGAATTCCTTTCAACCAACACTTGCTAACAATAGCAAAGAAGAAGGTGGTCACAATATTAGTTTATCTTCAAGTTTGTAAATATTATCTCAACTTAAGCTCTTGTTATTGTGCTGCCCAAATTACCCACATCATTCTCTGAATGTGCAATTCCAATGCCAAGCACAGCTCGTTGCTTACAAGTTTCCATACAATGCAGAATATAATGTTAAAGAAAGACTTACTGGTGAGCATTTCAGTACGTAAATAGAAGGAGGGAATTGCAGGTTAAGTATAACATTCTTAATGCTACACTGAATAGCATTCTTAGTCCACTTTTCTTATTCCTTAAAAGGAGTAATTTCCCTATCATTTGTTTTGTTGTAGAACAGAAATTTCCAAATCATGATTCTAAAATCCCCAGGGTGCATCCAAGACATCTCTGGGAGGCACATGGAGGAAATCATACAAAAGATTGTATGCAAATCTATGGTTATTTATCTTTACACAGGATGGTGGCTAAGGGGGACGGGAAGGGAGCGGTGGGTTACTGGAGAGAGAGAGGATGGGGGAAATGGGCTGACATTTAAAGGGTTAAAGTACTAAACAATGTGCTGTTGGGTTTATAAGGGCGGGGGGGCACATTTAGGTAAAAAAATTATAACTTTGTTCTAGTAGGTTTGTAAGTTGCTTCGACATCATTAGTTCATGCACAAGTTGGAACGTTGAAGATTGAGGGGTGACCTGATAGAGCTATACAAGTTCATAGGGGACATAGACAGGGTGAAAGCACATAGTCTTTTTCCCCAGTGAACGCGTGCTAAAAACAAGAGGGCATAGGTTTAAGATCAGAGGCGAGAAAGTTGAAAGGGACATCAGGGGCAGCTACTTCACGCAAAGGGTGGTGTGTGTTTGGAATGAGCTGCCAGAAATAGTGATTGAGGCAGGCACATTAGGAACATTTAAAAGCCATCTACATAAGTACATGGATAGAAGAGGATTAGAGGGCTATGGGTCAAATGTGGGCACATGGGACTAGCTTGCTGGGCAACATAGTCGGCATGGACAAGTTGGGCTGAAGGGCCTGTTTCCATGCTGTAGGACTCCATGACTCTATGCTACTCCAATTCTAGGTAAGTACTTACAGTTACTGTTTGCTTGGCTTTAAGGGTAAAACGAGCAGGGAACTTGTATGCAATCTCTGGAAACTTTTCAGATTTTCTCCTTAATATCCATCCTTTTAATGGTTGATCCTATAAATATAATAAATGTTGATTTCAAATTATTTGTCAAGAATTTAAAAAGTAACAATTTCCAACAAATACAAAAGGAAAAGAAGACAAAGGCTGGAAATATGAAATAAAAATGGAAAAAGCTGGAACTGCTCAGTAGATTGGGTAAGACTTGATGATAAACAACAGGTTTAATGCTTCAGAAAGACAAAGAGCTTCAGAATATCAGAAGTTGAGATTTTTCCAATTTCTGCACAAAAATGTTCTCCAATTTCAAAAATCTTTTTAGAAGAAGTAAAAGGATGCCCCATCTCCATTTGCAGGTGCAAATAAAATATCCCAGGGAACTACTGGAAGAGGAGAGTTCTCACCGCAGTTCTGACCTATCAAGATTTAAATAACAATGACAGCAGTACATTCATTCTTGTGGCAGATATTCACTGCTTCATTTTCTACAATATAACAGTAGCTCCACTTCAAGGATACTTCTCTTTTCTTATGACATAGGAGGAGGCCATTTGGCCTATTGAGTCTATGCTGGCTCTCAGTGCATTCCCATCACCCCCACACCACCACCCCCTTATTTCCCTGTCAGCTCTTCTGTCTCACCTGCCCATCAACTTCACCTGCCACCGACCAACACAAGGGATAATTTACAGTAGCCAATTAACCTAACAACTAGTCCGTCTTTGAGATGCAAGAAGAGACATTGCAGTAACAGGGAGAATGTATAAGCCCCACACAGACAGCAAGTCAGGCTATTGGAGATACACAAAGTCCAAGTTGGCTTATGTTTTTCTTACCACCTCTAACTCTGTGAATCAGTGAGATACAAGAACTAAGCCTGCCCTCACTCCACACCATGTCTCAGTAAAAACAGAAAATACTGAAAATGTCTCAGCAGAGCAGACATCAGAATGAAGCGTCACTGACCTGAAATGATAACTCTCTTTTTCTCTCCAGAGATGCTGTCTGACCAGCTAAGAATTTACTGCATTTTTTTTTGTTTTTGGTTCAGAGGTCCAACATCTGGAGCGTTTTGCTTCAATGTTTATTTCTAGTACAGTCCTCAGCATGGAAATCAGAAGCAGGAATGCTACACTGTTTTTAGAACACAGAACAGTACAGCACAGGAACAGGCCTTTTGGCCCATGATGTTGTGCTGACCTAATTAAACACCTTACTAAACTAATGCCTTCTGCCGACACAATGTCCATATCCCTCCAGTCTCCACACCCCTCCAGTCTCCACACATTCATGTGCCTATCTAACAGCCACTTAAATGCCTCTATCATATCTGCCTCTACTACCACCCCTGGCAATGCATTCCAGGCACCCACCATTCACTGTGTAAAAAAACTTGCCCCGCACATCTCCTTTGAACTTACTCCCTCTCACCTTAAATGCATGCCCTCTAGTATTAGACATTTAGTGATAATTCACATTTTTGTGAAACAACACAAGTTTTGCCATAAATTTGCAGTTATACAGCTTGGAAACAGGTCCCTTAGCCCCACTCGTCCATGCTGACCATGATACCTACCTACGTTGATCCCATTTGCCTGCATTTGGCCCATAGCCCTTGAAACATTTCCTATCCATGTACCTATCCAAATGTTTTTTTTAAACATTGTAATTGCACCTGCCTCTACCACCTCCTACGGTAGCTCATTCCATATACCCACCACCCTCTGTGTAAAACACTTGCCCCTCAAATCCCATTCAAGTTTTTCCCTTCTCACCTTAAACCTATGACCTCTAATTATAGACTTCTCTACCCTGATAAAAAGACTATGCTCCTCATAATTTTATAAACCACTATAAGGTCACCCCTCAGCCTCCTTTGCAATCTGACATACTCACAATCAATGTACACAAGAGATTGAAACCAAAATCACCATGGCCTAAAAAGGCCTACTTAGGAAATAAATCAAGTTGAATCATTGAACTATAAATGTATCTGCATATAGGTTTAATTTCACTCATTGTAAAATGACCTGAGTACTTGATCTGCCCATGCTTAAAGCATGGTTTCCATTCCATTATATACTGAGGCACAGTACAGATTTGCAGCCAAGAAATGACTAATAAGCATGAATTAAACAGAAATTGGGGCAACGCATCACTTAAGTATTTTCTACATTCCTGAAATCCACCCGATAAATGGTGCATTTGGCAGAACATTAATCATCATTACCTGCTTTATATATGGGTCACGTTTCAGAGGCCATTAATTGTGATCATTGTCAATTTAAGGAGGGCAGAACAAGACAAATCAGCCAGGATGCATAAAACAGACAAGACCAAAGAGGCAGATAAGGGTTTCAACCATGCAAGAATGCAACAGTATTAGATGTAGAAATAGATTGTTTTAATTACATTAGATGGTCAGCATTAAGACCATCCATTTCTACACCTGTATGTGCATGTTCATCATCAGATATAAATATGTCAATGAGGTTGTGAACATTGTGGCTCAGTCTCTGGTACATAGAAGGATGTTGTCACCAGGTACAGTTGCCGTTTGTGGGAGGGACCAAACATCTTTACCTTATTGGAAATATTCCTTAATTTGACAAATCTTCCTTCATTGTCAATTTCTTCTAAAATAACTCTTCCTTTAGAATACACATGTTCTTTTATTTCACAATTATAGCTGGCAATCTCAGTTTCGAACAATTTCCTTTTCGTTCCACGGAATGAAGTGACACCACTTGAGGAAGACAACCCACTCCGTGGCAATGAACTGGGAGTCAAATCAAGCCTGTAATGTCAGAAATAAGCTGAAAATAAATATTTCATTCTCCACGCAAACATAACAATTCAACTATCTACAAGGTGAATACTGAGTAAGAATAGGTCACTGAAATGTAAACTGCATCTCAGAGTCAATGATGCTGCTTGCACTTCTTTTCCTGGTTCTTTTTTAAAGTAAATTTTGGTACAGATCCAGGCTATTTATCCATGCTAACTCCTGCTCCAGAGCTGGTACAGAATGTCAATTATTGCCTTTTTCCTCCACCAGACCCTTTAATACTTTCCAACCTTTTTCTTTTTCAGTTTAAAATGCATTCACTGACACAACCTCAGCACCCACATGATAAATTATATATCCTGACCACCACTTGCATGCAAAAAATAATTCCATATTTATCCTTTATGTAACAATCCAGACTTAAAGACTGATTTCCTAATCCATGTAAGTGAGTCCTTGAATCTTTGTCATTGCTTTGAGATGGCAATCCTCCCACAGTGTAGGAACTTGGTCACTGTTAATTAGGCTGGTGAAAAGTCACACCTCCCACTGTGATTTCACAAACCCTACTTCTCCATTATAAATTGTCCCTCTCTCTTTTCGTGCTTTCATGCACAAAGGCCTGGGGTTGGCAGCTCAGCCTTTATTGACCTTCTCCACCACTAAAATCTAAACTCTCTAACCCAGAAAGGAACTGAAATAGGAGCATGCTCCTAGCAATAGTTGCAACGAATTGGTGAGAGCTGTCTCCACTGGAAGTTTTAGGTTCCAATAATGTCGCATAATCCCATTTTCTTGGTTGCTAAATTACTGCTATAAATACAAGTCTTTTCGATCATTGAGGAAGTCCTAGTATACCACAGGGGTCATAGAGCAAGTTTGAAGTATGGTGCTAGAGTAGGATGTTCCAACCTTGCCCAAAGAGACAGAAAAATAACTGAAAAAGAGGAATATTTTCTGTCACTGTTCCACGATATACCATCAACACAAACCAGGTTTCAAGAAAAGCCCTGAAAAAGTTGTGGAATGTCAAGAATAGTTTGAGGTCTGACATACCATTTATGATCATCTATTCTGTCTAAGGATTTTCTTTTGGGTGGGAGGTAGGAAGATGAGAGGGGAATGGAAGGTGACACATTTCTCTAAAGCAAATGCATATTTTTTTCTGAATATCATTAAGGATGGTGCACAGTGCAATGGTAAGTGTTCTTGGTTCACAGTTCCAGAGAATCTGTTTAGCCCCGACCCTTTGCCGCTGCCTGCAAGGAGTTTGCATGTTCTCTCCATGACAGTGTGGGTTCCCCTCAGATGCTCTGGTTTCCTCCCATATCCAAAGATGAGCAGCTGGTAGGTTAACTGCCCACTCTAAGTTGCTCCTAATATAGGTGAGTGACTTGATGAGGATGCAGAGTAGATGATGCCTGATGTATATAGTGGCTAAAGAGACTGGTTTTATGCTACATGACAATGCTACAGAAAGAACCAGGCTGGATCTTTTTCTAAAATTCACTTCCACTAGGACTAGGTCCACCAACCATGTAGATGGTTTGGTGAAGATGCTTCTTCAAAACTGCCACTTACCAGAGATTTGCATACGTACAGGTTAATAAGGTAATTAGATAACACAATCATTTGATTTATTTTGAAAGGAAACTGGTCCCAAATTTGTACAAAACAGTCATTAGACCACATTTAGTGACTGTGTACATCTAGGCCACCATATTATGGAAAGGTTATAAAGGCAGTAATGAAAAAAGATCTATAATGATAATTCGTGAACTTCAAGGTTTTACCCATCAGAAGACAACAAGTAGGCTGGGTGTTCTCTTGTAAAGGAGGAAAGAGGGTTTACCTAATGGAGATCTTAAAATTATTTAAGATTTTGATAGAGTAGACACAGAATGTTTGAACAACATAAAATGGTTACCAAGAATCATAAAGGAAATAAAAATAGATTGAAAAAAAAATCCCTTTACCTACAGTTGCAAGAATGCGGAAAACACTTGAATAACCAGTGGTGGAGGTGAACAGTATCAGTGCATTTATGGCAGTGAATGGCATTCACGAGAGAGAAGAGAGAGTCATGCTGAATAAAAATCGGGTCTCAAGTGAAGCAGAAATGCTGCTGGAGGTTGGTTGAGGCAAATGGCCAGTTTCTGTGCTGTATATTCTACATAGTTCTTTGAGGGATATGGACAAGGAGGGACATAATACCCACAGCAAAGTGGCCCACAATTTCTGAGAAAGGGCCAAACATGATACAGCACATAATACACAAAAGTAATAAATTAACTGATAGTCTTACTTCAGATAGATTGTTAAGCAGTAAAACTTCGCAGAAATCAAATAAAGCACAAAATCACTGCCAACTCACCTTTGTTCCTCTCCCTCCAGCATTTTCCTGTAAGCACTTATCTCCAAGTCCAATGCCAGCTTCACGTCGAGCAGTTCTTCATATTCTTCCAGCTTCTCCCGTGCCTCCTTGCGCATTTCCCCCATTTCTTGCTCCTTGGCCTCCATCCTCTGTTGCCAGACAGCCCGCTCATGATCCAACGTCATCTCTGTGTCCTGAACTTTAGCTTTCAGTTCAGAAATCTGACAAAATCAGGAGTAAAGGGAGAGTTAAAAATAAAAGTGACATATATCATCCCAGAACAAATGTTGGCCTGGTGCTCAAACATGTTTAAAAAGACAACAAGTGGAATCAAAAATCTAATCAGATCCTATGCAGCAAAAATATTCTGCAAAAAGATATTCTTGCAGCATTTTTCTTTAGGTTTGCATACAATTGTCAGGAGCACTGCAGATTATGCTGGATACAAAGCAAATGCAGAATATTTTCTTCCCAATATTACAATTACTACACGTGGAAGCTTTTGTTTAGAGGTGCAATTCCATGTTATAAACTGGAAAAAGACAAGGGGGTAGAAATTGTCGTTATGCTGCTACTATATTGCACATTGAACGCAAGTGATAGAGATCGAATTTCTGCCGCCAACATTTAAAACTTTCAGCGCTTGAATTAACCCCATTAAATAAACGGGGGTTTTACCTGATGACGGCATTGCTGAAGCTCAGACAGTAGACTGTCAGATCTCATTTTAGCTTCTGCCACCTCTTCCTTTGCAGCACTGGCAAAATCGCTATTCTTTGCAGCTACCAGCTGGGCATTTTCGAGCTATTACAGAAAGAGAGAGGGAAGTGACTGGGGCGATCTAAACAAGTCATCCTTCTTAAGATAAGCTCATTTTTTTTTAACAACCCACACCCCTACCAAAGTGAGTGATTTACAGATTTTTCAATATCTAAACATTTTCTAGGAGTTCTACCCCTAGATTTATGGGATTTTTGACAAAGTCCACATTGGAGGATTTTCTGGGAGTCAGAGAAGGGGAAAAGAGGTGAATTGTCTATAATAAATCAAAGTTGTTAAAATTAAAAAGCTATCACTGCTTTGGTGAGAGGCAAGTACTTCAAAAAGCACTTTGAAATTGCCCAGGATTATGAAAGATGTACTTTAAATAACAGTCTATACTTCTTCACAGAGTGGAGTCTATGTACTTCAATTATATCTGTCAAATTTTTTTTTACAGGTTTATAAAGAACTTGTTTCAGTAAAGCAATTATCATAAAGATATTTTACTGCCATCAGTGTCTTTGACATTTAAATTCACTTGTGTGAAAATATAAGAAACAATTTTCACAGCAGGCTCTCACAAATAGCACTAAGATAATGATCAGAAAATCTGTTCTCCGGATATTGGTTGAGGGATAATTTGCCAACTGGGAGTTCTCGCTGTACTACTACCAAATAGTGTCAGCATATCTTTCACATTAAATCTACGAGACTTGCCAGGACTCAACAGCTTCAGTTATAGGGAGGGCTTGGGTAGGGTAGGAATTTATTCCTTGGAGCATGAAGACCGAGATGTGATCTTATAGAGGTGTATAAAATCATGAGGAGCATAGATAGGGTGAATGCACAGTCTTTTTCCCAGGGAAAGGGCATAGGTTCAAGGTGAGAGGGGAAAGGTTTAAAAGAGACCCAAGGGGCAACTTCTTCATGCAGAGGATGATGCATACATGGAAAAAGCTGCCAGAAAAAGTGGTTGAGGCAGGTACAATAATGACAATGAAAAGACATTTGGAGAGGACATGGATAGGAAAGGATTAGAGGGATATGGGCCAAATGTGGGCAATTGGATGAGTTTAGATGGGTACCTGCCTTTCTATCCCTCAACATCCATAAACCAACAAAAATCCATCCACTGTAGTTATGAATTCTTCTATTGAGTTTGTCCAAGTGGTTCTTTGAGGGAATATGTCAGTATTCCACCAACCTTAGACAGAATAAATACTTCCTAAAATTAACCCTGAATAAAGTAGTTGTCTACATTTATTGTGCCCCATTGATGTTAAATTCTCAATCAACAATTATTTTCTCTAGCTGTCTTATTAAATGCTTTAATTGTTGCAGTTAGATTACTCTTAAAATCTTCAGATTATTCAACAATCTTTCCTTTGAATTGGAAAATTACATTCGTAATTATGCTTTTTCAGGGAAGTAAAGGAAGAAAAACAGGGAATTATTGATTCTTTACCCAATGTTGACTGTTGGGAAATTGCAAGAGTCTATAATTAAAAATAGAGTGATTGTCAATGGAAGAGTTTCAGCTAATCGTTGACAGCCAACATTGATTTGTTCAGGCCAAGTGATGCTACCTGGATTAAATTTAACTCTTTTCAAAGCAGTACTGGGGTCCATGGACAATTAGAATGATTATCAAAGGAGGTCAAGTGTTACATTGAAAACCAGAGCTTATAAAGTTGTAAGGATCAGTGCTAGACCAGGGAACTGGCAAATTTTCAGGAATCAAAAGGGAGAGACTTTAAAGTTAATAAGTAAGGAGAAAACTGATTGGGAGAGAAAACTAGCAAGTAATAGCAAAACAAATAGAAAGAACGTCTATGGATATATAAAAAGAGGGTAGCTAGGGTAAGTGCAGGCCCCTGGAGGGTAAGATGGGGGAAATTAATAATAGGCAACAAGGGAATAGCAGATAAATTAAACCAATACTGTGCCTCAATGAAAAACATGATGACGCTGTAGGAACTCAGCAGGTCAGGCAGCATCCATGCGAAAAAGCAGATGGTCAACGTTTCGGGTCAGGACCCTTCTTCAGGACTGAAGATAGGAAAAGGGGAAGCCCAATATACAGGAGGGAAAAGCAGAGCAGTGATAGGTGGACAAAAGAGGGGAGGCGGGGTGGGCACAGGGTGGTGATAGGTAGATGCGGGTAAGAGACAGTGATGGGCAGGTGCGGGGGATGGGTCAAAGGTAAGGAGAGAGAAAAAAAGGGCTAGGAGAGGGAAGAAGAGAAGCAGCATGGTGGGGCGCGGGGGTTGGGGGTTGTGGGAAGAGGGGTGGGGATTACCTAAAGTGTGATTACCCAATGGCATGAATATTGAATTCTCCCTTTTTTTCTCTCTCCTTACCTTTGACCCATCCCCCAGTGGATCTGCTCTCCCCTCCCCCGCACCTGCCCATCACTGTCTCTTACCCGCATCTACCTATCACCACCCTGTGCCCACCCCGCCTCCCCTCTTTTGTCCACCTATCACTGCTCTGCTTTTCCCTCCTGTATATTGGGCTTCCCCTTTTCCTATCTTCAGTCCTGAAGAAGGGTCCTGACCCAAAGCGTTGACCGCCTGCTTTTCTCCACGGACACTAAGTTCTTCCAGTGTCATGGTGTTTTTCATCTAGATTCCAGCATCTGCAGTCCTTTGTTTCTCTAGCAATACTGTGCCTCAGTGTTCACAGTGGAGAATGCTGCAAATACCCAAAAGATAACAGATAGACTAGTTTCAAATAGCACAGAGGAACGTGTAACAGTCCCTATCACAAGGGACAAGGAAAAACTAATAGGACTAGAGGCAAACAGCTCACCAGGACATGACAGCCTGCATCCAAGGGCTTCAGAGGAGGTAGCTGCAGGCAGAGAGGAGCTACTGGCTGAAGCATTTCAAAACTCATCCAACTCCAGGAGAGTACAAATGGATTGAAAATCCGCAGACATATCTCCCTTGGTCATGAAGGGAGGGAGACAAAAAGCAGGAAACCCTAGGCCTGTTATCTTAATATCTGTTGTTGGGAAAATGCTGGAGTCAGGGAAGAAATAAACAGGCATTTAGAAAAGCTTAATGTCATCAAAGCAAGTCAGCATGACTTTCTGAAAGGTAAATCAATTTTTAAGAAACTTGTTAGAGTTCTAGTAGATACAACAAACAGAGTTGATGGAGAGGAACCTGTAGATGTAGTGTATGTGGATTCCAGAAGGCATTTGACAAGTTGGCACATAAAAGCCTGGTGCACAACAGCTCATAATATTGGGGGAAGTGTGTTAGCATGGATTGAAGACTGGTTGTCACACAGAAGAGAGTCTGAATAAATGGGTTATTTTCAGGCTGGAAAGATGCAACTAGTGGAGTGCTCAAAGGATCAGTTCTTGACCTTCCATTATTTACTATTTACATCAATGACCAGAGTGTAAGGCATCCAAGTGACAAAGGCATGAAGACAGCTGGGCACATTGCGATGAGGATACTTGGACTCTGCAACAGCATATACATTCATTAAATGAGTAGGTGAAAGCTCTGCAAATGGAGTTTAATGTGGGAGAGTGTAGGGCCATACAGTTCAGTAAAATAATTCAAAAGGTAGACAATGATCCAAATAGAGAGAAGGGGCAATTGTGTGAAGTACGGAGGGACCCAAGTGTTCTTGTCAATGAATCACAAAAAGGTAGCAGGTAAGTGCAGCAAGCAGTTCGGATGGTAAATTGTATTTGGCTTTTATAGCAGCCAGCATAATCAAAGATCCTACCCACCCCGGACATTCTCTCTCGCCGGTCCCCCCCCCCCCACCAGGCAGAAAATACAAAACCCTGAAAGCACGTACCACCATGCTCGAGGACACCTTCTATCCCACTGTTATAAGACCATTGAATGGTTCCCTTATACGATAAGATGGACTCTTGACCTCACAATCCACCTCATTGTGACTTTGCACCTTACTGTCTACCTGCACTGCACCTTTTCTGTACTGTAACACTTTATTCTGTACTCTGTTACTGTTTTACCTTGTACTACCTCAATGCACTGTTGTAATGAATTGACGTGTATGAACGGTATGCAACATAAGTTTTTCACTGTACCTCGGTACATGTGACAATAATGAACCAATTTAATTTACCAATCTCCAGAGGGTTGGAATTCAGAAATAGGGAAGTATTGTTGCAATTGTAAGGGGTTTTGATGAGGCCAGACCTGGAGCACAGGTCAGAGATTTGGCCCCCTTATTTAAGCAAGGATACACCAGCAATTGGAGGCAATCCAAGGGAGATTCACTGGGCTAATTCCCTGGGGTGAGACAGTTGTCCCATCACAAGCAGCTAATGAAACTAGATCTATATTCATTGGAGCTTAGAAGAATGAGGGGCAATTTTATTAAAAGATGCAAGATTCCTGAGGGGGCATAATAGGTTAGATGCTGAGAATTTCCAATAGTGGGGGAGTCTCAAATGAGGGGATGTGGTTACCTGATAAAGGAGGTAGTCATTTTAAACTGAGCCACTTAATAATTTCTTCTTACAGAGGGTGGCGAATCTCTGGAATTCTTTACCCCGGAGGGTTTTGGAAGCGAGATCACTGGAGGTATTTAAAGAGAAGACAGGTAAATTTTTGAAAGATCGAGGAATTCAGGGCTGTGGGAAACTGGCACAGAGAGTAGTTGAGGCCTGGAGCAGAGCAGTCATTATTGTATTGAGTGGCAGGGCAGGCTTGAGGGGCCAGGTGGTCTACTCCTGCTCCTTCTTTCTTAGTGTCCTTCTGACAAAGGAACATCTTCAGAGGTTATTAATGTGGCCTTCCAGAAAATAGTAAATAAAGTTACTCACAAGCTACTATTAAAGTTACATCTCAGAACTGAGGGCAAACTATTAGGCGATTAGTCTATCTGCAAACACAGATAGCAAGGATAGTGGGCTGGTCTTTTAATTGGTATGATGCGACTCGAGGCAACTCATGGGGATCTGTTAGCCTCATCTCCTCACCATATTTATTCATTGACAATGAAGGAATAGGGGGCATGTCTACAAATTCCATGCTGACCCAATCAAATTTAAACAGTACTTTTTAAAATGGTGAAAAGCTAGTATCAGTGTTAGTCCAAAAAAAACACTTGGGGTTTATGTACATAATTTAAAATGTTGGAGGAATTGAAAGAACTATATATTGTTAGAGTTCTACTAGGTATGGATGTTATGCTGCAGTTACACAAAGGCCTAGTTAGACCACACTAGGGCACTGAGAGCAGTTGCACTTCTGATAGGAAGCAAGGTCAGGTTTTTCCAATATTATGCAGCGTGGATATATGCTCGTGAATATCAAAAGATCAAGCTGCAGATGCTGGAAATCTATAATCACTACTGCCTCCGTTCACTCATTGACCAGGTAACCTCGTTTACAGCTTATCCTCATGGTAAACCTGGTTTTATCCTTTTAGAGGCATCCCCCTCTCCCATCCTCCCTGCAGCCTCCCTCTCTCCTTCCCTGTTCTGACGAAGGGTCTTCGACCTGAAACATTAACTCTGTTTCTCTTCCCAGAGATGTGGCCTGACCTGCTAAGTATTTCCAGCATTTTCTGTTTTTGTTAAGGAAAATAGCCCTTCAAACCTCCGAGTCCATACCAACCATGAAGCAACCCCCTACGCTAAACCTATTTTATTTTCCCCACATTCATCATCCAAAAGGAGGGTGATGTACCTAGAGTGAGCAAACAATCTCATTCGACATCGAAACCAGCAAATGGCCTTTTCCTGATTTTACCATAAGACCATAAGATAAAGGAGCAGAAGCCGGCCATTCGGCCCATCGAGTCTGCTCCACCATTCTATCATGAGCAGATCCATTCTCCCATTTAACCCCACTCCCCCGCCTTCTTACCATAACCTTTGATGCCCTGGCTACTCAGATACCTATCAATCTCTGCCCTACATATACCCAATACACAGCCGCCCGTGGCAACAAATTCCACAGATTCACCACTCTCTGGCTAAAGAAATTTCTCCGCATCTCTGTTCTGAATGGGCGCCCTTCAATCCTGAAGTCATGCCCTCTTGTACTAGACTCCCCTACCATGGGAAACAACTTTGCCACATCTACTCTGTCCAGGCCTTTTAACATTCAAAATGTTTCTATGAGGTCCCCCCTCATTTTTCTTCTGAACTCCAAGGAGTACAGCCCAAGAGCCGTCAAACTTTCCTCATGTGTTAAGGCCCCAAGCAAAGCATGTTTCAATACTGTGCTTGAAAATATTCAGGTCACTCTGCCACTCTGTAAACTATCAGATTATTCATTAGAGGGAGCGAAGGATAGATTTACCAAGAATGATACCTGGACTTGAAGAATTCAATCACAACAAGGAATTACACAAATTCCGGTCATATGTAAAAGGTCAGAAGTATAATTTAATAAAAGCCTTAAAGACATTATGGGGTGTTGAAGCAGAACTATTTCTGTGAGTTAGAGACCCCAGTTTTAAGTGCTGTAGCCTAAAGATTTGAGACTAAACTTTCAGGAGTTACAATACGCTTCTACTGGGAAAGGATAGTAAAAATTTATAACACTGAGCCCAACTGAAAATTGATACATCTCAAGATAACAATTGGCCTTGTATTTAATTTTTCTTATCAAGTTATTATGGAATGTGGAGCCAGATCAGGCACATGGAGTGAGATCACAAATCTCATTGGAATTTAGAACTGGAAAATTGCAGATTTTACATCCCCAATATTGGGGTTCAGGTCAGGGCTCACTCTGGAAGCTACTTGAATATCATACACTATTAAACAATAGCTAACATTTAAAGCAAATAATGCATAGTTTAGGACAAATATATATTCCTTTAAGTCATGAAAACCTAACAGAAAAAAAGTGGTCTAACCACAGCTAACAAGAAAATTTATGACAAGTGCAATAGAAAAGCTTATAATCTTCCTAAAAAGAATCATAAGCCTGAGGAGGGGGGAAATTTAAGAAATGTGAAAGGGGTCAATAAGGAAAGGGAAAGTGGAATGTGGGAGTAATCTAGCAAATAACGTAAAAACAGACTGAAAACTTCTGTAGATACACATAAAGGGAAAAGGTTAATGACAGTTAATGCATATCCCTTACACACAGACAGAAATTATTCTGGGGAATAAGGAAATGGCAAAGAAATTAAACAAATATTTTGCGTCTGTCTTCATGGAAGACTCAAAAAAAGCCTCTGAGAACTAATAGAGGACAGCAGGTAAAAGAATGAATGCGCAGCTGAAAGAAATTAGCATCAATTAAAATAAAAAAAGCATTGGAGAAATTAATGTGTCTGAAAGCCATCAAATCCACAGAACATGATGTGCTGCATTCCAAGGATTTGAGAGAGATGGCTGTGGAAGTATGGAGCATTCATAGTCATCTTCCAAAATATCGATGACAATTCCCACAGAAATAGCAAATGTAACCCCATATTTACAAAGCAGGGAGAGAGAAAATGGGGAACTTCAGACCCATTAACTTGACATTAATAGCACAGAAAATGCTGGAAACTATTAAGGAAATGGTAATAGGAGAGCTTAAAAATATTAAGATTGGGCAGACTCAACTTGGATTTTTTAAAGAGTAATTACATTTGACAAATCTGTTGAGCTTTTTTTTGAGGTTGTAATTAGTGGAACAGATAAGGAAGAATAAATGGATGCATTACATATGGTGTGCTGTCCCATGTTTAAGGATGGACGTTGATGTGTTGCAAGTAGTCCAGCTATTAGTCTGGTTAACCTTTTGTTTACTGGACTACTACCTGGGATTGTCTTGGACTACTACCTGGAATGGGTGGGATTGTCTTTTGAGGAGAGATTGTACAGGTTGTATTCACTTAAGGTTAGAAGAGTGAGCAGGGACTTGATCGAAACATGTTTCGGAAGGATCCTGACAGGGTGGATGTGGAGAGGGTGTTTGGCATTGTGGGAGTATCCAGAATCATTGGCCACTCTTCAATAAAAAGTCAGTCATTTAAGACAGAGATGAGGTGATTTTTTTTCCCCCTCTTCGAGGTTTGTGAGACTTTGGAACTCTTGACTCAAAAGATGGTAAAAGCAGTCTGAATATCTTAAGACAGAGGTAGGATCTACTTAATGAGAAAGTGGGTGAAAGATTACCTCAGGTTGGTAGTTATGTAGCATTGAGGATACAAATGGTCTCATTACAAGACAGAGCAGGTTTGAGGAAAAAATTGGCTGACTCCTGATCGTAGCTTGTATGTTCATACTGATTTTCAGAAGGCCTTCAATAAAGTACCTAGAAAACTTTATTAAGTGATATTCTAGCATGCAGGATGGAGGTAATAATATTGGTGTGGATTGAGGATTGGTTAATTGACGGAAAGTAGGGAGTAGGAATAGATGGGTAATTTTTGCATTGGGAATCTATGACTCGTGTGTTGCCAAAGCAACAGTGCTGGGGACCCAGATGCTTACAATTTATATCAATGATTAGGATGAGGACACTGTGGTAGGGAAGATACCTATGGATACAGAGCTGGATAGAAAGGACCCTAACCACAAGTTACAGGCTACAGTGAACTATTGTAACCCATGCTTGGTTACTGGCATAGCAACAGCATAGCAGCTATTCCAGAAACAGCAGGGTGGGAGCTTACCATTGCACATATGGCAAAAGCAGATCTATGCACAGCTCACATAATATACTAGGCATTGACTCCTGACACAGCAAAATGATTACCTCACACTATCTATCCACAGAGCATGCAGGGTAGAGATAAGGGTGGAGAAAAGTCAATAAGAAAGAGTACAAGAATAACGGAAGCTTTAGATTGGGGATGTCAGCTTGTAATAAACAAAGTTTGTTTTGAAGGTTTTGTGTGAATGTTTTCTGTCTACAGGCAGAAATAGTATACAGTGTAGTATATCCAAGTTTACTGATTTTGCAAAACTTACTGGCAATGAGATCTTTAGTGAAGGAAGGAAGTGATTGGGGTGAGGACACTGCAGATGGGAGATAATGTGAAGTCGTTCATTTTGGTGAACAGAATAGAAAATGGGTGTATTTGTTTTTTTGAAGTGGTCAGAGAGTGGAAATATTTGGATGCTTGGACACAATTCAGACTGAACATGCAAGTATAGCAAGCAATCAGTAATCAAACTGTATGTTGGCCTTGGAGACACAAGACGCTGCAGATGCTGGAATCAGGAGCCACAAAGAATCTGCTGGAGGAACTCATCAGGACAAGCAGCATCTGGGGTGGGGGGGGGGGGCGGGGGGTGGTGTGGTGGTGGAAGGATGGTGGATATTCGGGGTCAAAACCCTGCATCAGGACCAGAAACATTGACAATTCCTTCCCCCACTCAGATGCTGCTCAACCCGCAGAGTTCCTCCAGCAGATGGTTTGTTGCTGTATGTTGGCCTTTATTGTTACAGTATTTGAGTCTCAGAGGGAGGAATTCTTTCTGCTATTGTATCGGGTCATGGAGAGACCCTCCAGGGATGTTATGTACAAGTGCGATCACCCTACCCAAGAGAGAATGTACTTGTATTAGACAACAAAGGTTCATCAGATTGATCATTGGGATGGGGGATGGGGCGAAGGAGTTGCTCAATGTGGAGACATTACATAGAATGTGTCATGAAGAATTCTATTGAAGTCTGACACACGATGTTTCTCCTGGCTGGGGTGTCTAGAACCAGAGGGTCACAGTCTGAAAATAAGGGTTGGCCATTCAGAGGTGGCAGGAAACACCTTCACCCAGCGGGTGATGAATCATCATGCCCGAGTACTATGGATGCTCCATAGTTAAGTCTATTCAGGATAGAAATAAATATATTTTTGGATATTAGGGTATCAGTGATAAGGAGTTAGTGCAAGAAAGCAGCACTGAGCTAAAAGATCAGCAATGAGATTATCGAACTGGTTAGCAGCAGGCAAAAGCAGAACAGCCCCTCACTGCTTCCATTGTTATGCTCTGTCAATCACACAGGCAATCCATCGGCAATAACCCTGGATTCACCATTACCCACAATCATTGCACGGCCATTGTTCCTGTCTCAGAGTGTAAGATAGCAAATGCTGTTCAGCTAAATGTGATCAATGCTTCAGACCACAGAACGGATACAAAATAACCAAATTTTTTTTTGTATTACAACTAACCTGAAGGAAACAGCTAAGGATTGTATATTACCATTGGTTAAGTTTCTTTTTAAACATCCACCATATAATTGGCAAATGCTCATGGTATTAAAGGCATAAATACTTCTGCAAACATTCTTCTAGGATTCCCTATTATTGATATCAACTGATGATGCACAAAAATGAAGACAACAAATCTCGGAAGGCACTAGACTTCTTATTTTTCATTCATATTAATTTTTAAAAAACTTCATCCTTCTGGTATGCAACACATGGTGGATGACAGCCAAGTAAGTTCCATTCCATTGTAGGACACGGCAGATTTAGACTAAAGGATTACACAGAGGCAAGATTTTCCACTTGGAAATTATAAGTACATGAGGCAACTAGAACTCTAAACTAGTAGCAGCGCAAAATTTTGAAATACTCCCAAATAACGTCTCTCCAGTGGAAGGAATAGGAAAGTGTTTTGTTATTTGTTTGGAAGGAGTACAAACAGGAGAAACAGATAATCCCAGCACATTATTCAATAGCTAACTAGCATAAACCACAGAAAATGAATTTCTATCTTTATTATTTCAGACCAAGACCCTGACACTCCACCTTCAAGCCACAATAGTAGACACAGTGGCACTAAAATTAATCTTACTCTAAACGGATCTTGATTATGTAAACCTCTAAATAGATTGAAAACAAAAACAAAATGTTTTACATATTGTCTAACAATAGTAAAGGCCCAATATAAAAGTTGTCTCAAAATATAGAATTTATAAAAGTTCTGTAAAATAATCTCTCTCTTTAAAATACCAGAGGGAAATATGATTCCCTACTTTGGGCACCCCAAATCATTTTCTTTATGTGCATAGAAAGCAAGTAGAGTTATATTGATAACAGGAAGAATCAACAGGCCTAGAAAACCTCTTAACTGCACACAGCAAGGAGAATCTATGCCATAATGTGCAATGATGTTTGAACTGTGACACTGAAGGTAACTTTTGAAGAATTCATATCAATTTATTCAAAAATATAAGCTCATCGACACATATAGTAACAATTAGTGCCAAATTATTTGACACTAATTAATTACATGCCCAAAGTTATTTTGCTTCTTATCCTAATTTCCACCTTTTGTTACCTGAATGACTCAATACATTTCTTCCTGACTGTTCTTGTTTGCTGCAAGCCACTCGACTCTCCCGAAACAGATTTGCCTGATAGTCTTCCTACCTCTGATTTATCAATCCTGTACTTTTGGCTTTTCCAAGTCCAGAAAATATCTGTTTCTGCAATGTAGGTCATGCACATTGTAGTTTAATATATACATAGAATTAAACTCACAGCCTAAGAGTACTCTTTTTTAGAGAAAGAAGTGGATCTCTGACCAGCAAAGCAGTGTGGCGTACTAAACTGCACCAGCGTCTGCATTTCGTTCCCTTTTAAAAAAATACTCAGCTCTGCCCCAAAAGTACTGACAATGTTTGAGTGCGCAAGAACATGATCAACTTGAAATTGTTACCCCACCCAGTTCACAGGTTACTTTGACTTGGAGATAAATTGGTGTTTTTTCATCATGACTGTATCCTGATTGGTTACATCATGACCTGTTATGGCAATTTGAATGCACAGGGACACAAGAAGCTGCAGAGAGTGGACTCAGCCCAATACACACGCACATCGTTCCCCACTATCGACAGTATCTCCACAAGGTGCTGCCTCAAGAAGGCAACATCTGTCATCAAAGATCCCCACCATCCGGGCCATGCCATCTTCTCGCAGCTACCATCGGCAGGAGGACCAGAAGCCTGGAGTCCCACACCACCAGGTTCAAGACTTTTCATGCTCGGTCAGAATTCTGTAATTGCTAAACTAATGGGGTTGTAAAAGAGCCTTCGCCAAAAAGACTGCAACATTTTAAGTAGGCAGTTCATCATCACCGACTCAAAAGCTGTTAAGGATGGGAAAATAAGAACATACTGTACTTTGTAAGTAATGCCCATATTCTGGTAATCAATATTTTTTTCAAAAAGTTCGACAAAGTGAAATAGCTTTTGCCACAAGGAATTTGTTCAGAGAAATCCCTCAACCAGGTGCCATAACTTCTATCAAATGATTAACCCAAACCCCATTTTAAAAGGTCTTACTCCAAAATAGTAGAAATTAATTGTTCAAAATCTTGACGAAATTTCACATCTATTTCCTCGATGTGAAGGAAAGTGGGCAATACATCTTTAGCTGTAGCAGAAACTTACAGACATAGTGTCAATCAACTAACAAGGAATTTATTTTGTCTCCGACATTACATAAGTGTACCTTAACTACTGGATTTTATTCAAAATTTGCTTCACTATAACAGTGTATCCACATGTTTGCTATCATATTAAAGCTGGATGTGCGTGCATTGGGTCCTTATTGAACCTGAACTGTGACACTTCTGATTTGCATCCGGATGAGTTCTCCGTAAATTTGGATTTAATTCACCAATGGAGAATCAGTGAACATTATTGCTTAAACATATGGCACTCTTCAAATCTGGGCCATTCAATTAAAAAATGATTACAAAAGATTCGTGAGTAGCCTCCCAGAATTATTACAAACAATCCAAAAAGTCTGGCCGAAGCTGTACTTACAAAAGTCACTTTACTGGGCTAGAATAAACCAATGAATTATAAAAAGAGACAGATGACTAGCTGGTGATCAATGTTAATTACTCCATCATATGGTAGACTTGGCATCCATTAATTTCTTTGTTTGGTGGACAGAATAGATTGCTATTAAAATAACATGTATTCACTTCATCAATCACCATCGATGTTTTTTTGCAAGGGGAAGAGCTAACTGCCATCAATTATTCATGTTCATCACACATCTTAGGATAATTTTTTTTTCCAGAGTCAGTGTCAGCAGTGCCTTCCTCAAGGTTAGGAGCTTAATTCACCACCCGATACCAAGCTGTTCCCAGCAACGTAATAATATGTTTTCTCCAAACTTGTTTTTTCTCCAAACTTCCCCAGTTCTGATGAAAAGTCCTGAACAGATCTGAAAGGCTAACTCCGTTTCTCTCTGCAGAGATGTTGTGGAGAGAGATGTCCAACTTGCTGAGCATTTGCTGGTTAATGACATTCTTTGTTTTATTGCAGATTTCCAGCTTCTGGCTTATTTAACTGCTTTTCTTACTGATAAGTTAATGAAAATAAATTGATTCAACTCACCTTCAGCTCTCTCCCCACCCAACTCAGAATAAGGAAAATGAAATATATATTGTACTTGCATTGGAAGTTATCCAAAAGAGATTCGCTAGGTTAATTTCTGGGATGAAGTGGGTTGTCCTGAAACAAACAGCTAAAACAGTTGGACCTGTATTCTTTGGAGTTTGGAAGATCAAGGGGTGTTCTTATTGAAACATACAAGATCCTATGGGGGCTTGACAGGGTAGATGTTGAGGTGTTTCCACTCGTGGGAGTATCTCAAATGAGGGGACCTAGTTACAAGATTAGGAGCAGTCATTTAAAGCTGAGATGCAGAGGATTTTCTTCTTACAGAGGGTGGCAAATCTTTGGAATTTTCTGCCCTGGAGGGTTGTGGAGGCTAGATCACTGGAGGCATTTAAAGAGGAAGTGGATAAGTTTTTGAAATATCAGGGAATTGAAGGCTATGGGGAACGGGCACAGAAGAGGTGATGAGTCCTGAGACGGATCAGCCGTGATCATATTGGATGGTGGGGCAGGCCAGGTCAGGTGGAGAGGTTGGGTGGCCTACTCCTGCTCCAATTTTCTTGTGAAGTCAATTCTCAGCATAACACTTGAGTTTTGATCAATAACATCACTAAACTTGTCCTCTCTCTCAAATACTGAAGTTGACCCGCCCTTCTCAGCAGGGCTCAACAACTGCATGATTCCTTCTTCATGATCTTGCTTCCTGGGACATTAGCAGCTGAACCCAACTCATTTCCAAATGGAGCTTGAGTTATGGACTACTTATTAATTGGCCACTGTCCTTGCCAATGTTTGGACTTCTCCAAACGAGTTTCTGGACAGCTTCAAATTGTTAAATGTACCATTGCTTAATAGGTGAACATTTTCTGGAAGCTTTTGAACACGACTGCCTAGTGAATTTGCTTCCATTAGAAAAAGATAACAATTTCAATGGCTGGTTTATTAGCTTTAGGTAAACTCATTAACATGCCAATCTTCCTTCGTCTCCAATTGGGCCACTTCTGAACAAGGCTAAAATGTCAAAATGGCAGAAAGGATGCCTCAGTGTAGGCCCTACCTTAAATACCACTTAAAGAATTGATTGCAAGACATAAGGCAAGATATATAGCGAAGTTAGTCTGACTCAAGAAGAGAATGAACCTTGATCATGACAGAATGAGCAACTTTGCTTCAGGACGTTGTGGAAAGTGTTATGGGTGGTTCCTCGAGAGTTCCCAGCAGCTAAGCCAACAAAAAATGCTATTTTTAAAATTTGTTAAAATACTGGCTATATAATGCTCCTTGTACAGGGAGATGAGGTGTTGAGTTTCAGATAAGTCCAGTGACAGAGTGATAAATCCCAGCAAAATAAAGCACACTGTACTATATTTATGCATTACATAAATTCACTGGAAACTTCTGCCTAATTATTTATATGATATCTTGCCCGAGTCACCACAGCCAAGATCACAAGGCACAGTGCAGTCATTCCTCCACCAAGTTCAAGCGGTATCTCCATATATTCAGAAATTGGAAATTGTTAAAAGTTTCCTCAGAACTTTTAGGGAGGTATAAGTTACCTTAGTATTGAAGTTTCTTTCCAGTTGCTCCCTGTACTGTTTGATTTGTTCATACTGATCTCCCCTTAGCTCCTGAAGCACTTCAGCTAGTTTGCGCTTATTTTCCATCTGACGAACAACCTCTATTTCTTCACGCCTGTCTTTATTTCTCTTGAATTCTGTAATCTCCTACAGGATCAAAAATTCAAAATAGTCAAACAACTTGTTGGATTCACTGTTCATATTCAAAATATGTATTTTAAAACTGGACATTAAACCACACAGAGAACAATCAAACCAAATGTGAAGTCTTCATATCTCCATATAAGTTTTGATCGTTTTAGCAAATTGGTGGAATTTACATACATATAGAATGCAGACACAATAGAAAAGGAGACTAAGGGTCGATACACGATGGGCATAATTGCCACTGAGGAAATTTGGCAGCAGATGGATCACCTGTTCTTTCAATGGAGTAAGAGATTAGTCCTGGCATTAGTCTGGGAGGGCAAAAGCACAACAGGAAATAGATGGTATAATTCTACACATCATCTTCTATGACTCAATATTAACCATTCATTCCAAAATATACAGCAGGTAGCTCACTCAAAAGTCAGTTCTTATTTTTCCAACAAAAATATGAATAATATGAAAAAATAAAGTTAAGCTGGCAACCAAATATCCCTTTTATCATCACAGTAAATTAGGTTTGATAAAGAGAAGTGTGTTATCTAATTTAGAACTTTATTTGTATATGATATCAATAAGCACTTCTATTATATAAAGATCATTGGATAAAAGGTTGTGCAATTCACCCCTCAAGCCTGTCAATCTTTTAATTACATTATGGATACCTTGTATCTCAGCTCTACTTCCTTCATTTATTCTGTTTCCCTTGGTATACTTACTGACCATTAACGCAACAACCACAGTCCTGACATTTTCCTATATCTGCAGACTTTTGGGGAGGTAGCACAGATTTCCATAATAAGATTATCATTCAACTTTCCAAAATCAAGGGAACAGATAACAAGTTTACACAATGTTCTCATTCCATTCTGGTAAATATTGGCTGTGCCCTTTTTGAGGGCAATACTTCCTTTCAGAGTGGGCTACAAAACTGGCAGGAATACTCCAGATGGGAACTGACCATAACGGAGGGTGAAAATTACCAAAATACCTGCAATTAAAGACATTTCACCTCACTTCTGTCCTAAGTGGGCCATCTCTTACCTGGTCGCTATGGACCTTCAATCCTGCTTCTCCAATCAAGTTATTCAGCACCTATTCTGTTAAGCTATCTCCATTTTGTTAGGAGAAATATAAGTAGTAAGGATTGCAGAGCTCTGAAATGTAGAGTAATCTGGAAGTTCTGGGCATGCTATGTTGGCGCCGGAAGTGTGGCGACACTTGCGGGCTGCCCCCAGAACACTCTACGCAAAAGATGCATTTCACTGTGTGTTTTGATGTACATGTAACTAATAAAGATCTTATCTTATGTCCTAGTGCATGATCTGCAAAAGACTAGTAGGCTGATACTGTGCGTAATTAGGATGTTATTGTTTATTGTTGGGGGAACCGATTGCAAAAGAAGGGAAGTTATGCTTCAATTATATTGGATATTCATGAGACCACTTATGGAATATGGTGTACAGTGTCATTCTCCTTACTTAGGAAAGAAATTAATGCGATGGAAGCAGTTCAGATAAGGTTTGCTCAACTAAAACCAGGACTGGGCAGATTATCTCATGAGCAAATGTTGCACAGGGTAGGTTTGTGTTTGCTGAAGTTTAGAAGAGTAAGAGAGATCTTGATTGAAACAAGGGGTTGAGGGGTCCTGACAGGGTGGACAATCTAGGGGTCCTGAAAGGGTCAGTGTGGAGAGGATATTTCTGGCTGGAGAATCAAGGGGAGGCACGATAGTGTAGCGGTTAGCATACTGCTGTTACCTGGGACCCGGGTTCATTTCCGGCCACTGCCTGTAAGAAGTTTGTACATTCTCCCCACGACTATGTGGGTTTCCTCCCACATTCCAAAGACATACGGGTTAGGAAGTTGTGGGCATGCTATGTTGGCACTGGAAACGTGGCGACACTTGCGGGCTGCCCCCAGAACATGCATTTCACTGTGTTTCAATGTACATGTGACTAATAAACACATCTTATCTTAAGAAGTGGGGGTCATTGTTACAAAATAAGTGGTCACCCACTTAAGGCAGGGATGACACAAGATTTGTAGTCCCAGAAGGCTGCGCGTCTTTAGAATTCTCTTCCTCAAAACAGTGTTGAAAACAGAGTCTATGACTGTTTTTAGGTTAGAGGTAAATAGACACTTGATAAGCAAGGGAGTGAAAGGTTATCATGGGTAGTCAGGGAAGTGGAGCTGAGGTTACAGTCAGTTCAGTCATGATCTTATTTGTATGCAACCTCCTCCTTGGACTTATTTATATTTGCTCGTACTAATAGTATCTTAACCTCTTCCTCCACACAGAGGAATGCAGAGTAACATTTGTTTATTACGTTATAGTCCCACCTGTGTCTGTCGCTCATGGGCCAACATTTCCCTTGACTAATGCTTTTCTCTTAATATACAGCCCTACCAAGTCAATCAGCCATATTTAATACAGCCAGAAGGATTAATTACTGACAAGACTATACTGACCATTTGTCAGTAACATAAGCGGCAATTACAAAGGCACTGCTTAAACCATAAATTTAGCATGCAGGCTATTTCTGGAAAGTAAAGCAGCTGTCAACATCATCCAAAAATGTTGCTTGCATACTTCAATCCCATTCAGGGCTGATGAAATGAGGCAGACTGGTTTCTCTCTCTTTGGAATTAATACTGGCTCGTTTAAAAAGCTGAGATAGAGACAAGAATACTCTCTATATTCAGTGATAGCTTGGTCTAAAATATACAACCAGAAATGCCAGGTTTTAACAATTTAATTCTGCAAGATCTTTGAAGTAAATTAAATAAATTAGTAACTCAGCCAGTTTTTATAGTTTCTACTCAGTTGTACTGCCAACAAAGACTTTTATTGCTAACTACTTTATTATCACTGAAAAATGTTCATGTCTCCCTTTTACTTTATGTCTATTCTTTTGCTGTTATTTATTGAACCTTAAATTTGCAGAATTTCACTTTTTGTACTAGATAAACCTGGCTTTATCACTTACCTCATTTGCTGACCAAGATTGCTATGCAATGGAGTTTTTGCTTTTAAAGGGCTATAGATAAATTTGTCAAGTAAATCAGGAAAACCAAAAGGTCCTGAATGACATTGTCCTTTATTTGCAATTTTGTATGCATAGTGAACTGAATGAGTAGAATGCCCCAGAATGGCTGTATCACTTTAAGGTTCCTTAATTTTAAATTTTCTCTACTGCACACATCTGGAATCCTGTCTAATTCTGTAGCTCTGCCAGCAGGAAGAGATCTCATTTGTTTTTCATTGCATTTCCAAATTCAATATTTCCTGGGTCCTTTTCCACTGAGGGGAAAAATATTCTTTACCCAGAATCCGCAGTGCAGGGGACCTGCTCTCTCGTTGAGATTAGCCGTGCCGACAGTTGACTCTAGAGATAATGCAGCTTCTCAGCTGTTCAGGATGCCAGGTAGAGATCTAGATTCCATTAAGTTATTCCTTTCAGCAGGAGGCATGTCATTCTGATTCAAGTATGACATGCTTTAACTTGTAAATGAATCCAGTGTGGTGAAGGATGCCCACACCTCCTAATTATGAGTCTTCATTAGTTCAAGTTACAGCCCATTACTAGTACAATCATTAAGGACAGGCAATGTGTCTGTGTGTGCCTATCTGTGCATTATGAAGTCCAATATTTTACCAATACTTTCTATTGTTTTCTGCAAGATTGTCTGGCAACAGTTTTCTGTAGTCTTTACTTTCCTTAAAAAAAAGCTTCCTTTTCTCTCAAACACAAATATTGGATTGCAGCACATAGTCATTAAATGTGAAGGAAATCCTTTAAATGTTACGTACTGGTCTGGTTTGCTTCTCAATACCAAGCCTAGTATGACCTGCTCCCTCGTCCATTCTGTGACGTTTAGTAAGTTTGCAGATGATACAAAAAGTAGTGGTGTTCTTGATACCGAGGAGGGTAGTGTTAGGGTACAGAATTACATAGGTCAGTTTGTACGTTGGTAGAGCAACGGCAATGGAATTTAATCCTGATAAGTGTGATGTATTTTAGGGTGGTTGAATGAGGGTAAAACATATGTTATGAAAGGCAAGGTCCCAAGGAGGATCGAGGAACAAAGGCACTTTGATGTTATAAGTCCAAAGATCCCCAAAGGTTGAACTCAGACAGATAGGGTGTGAAGAAGGCATACAAGATGCTTGTCTTCATTAGGAAAAGCAGGGAGATCTTGGTACAACTTTATAAAACGTAGGTTAGACCACAGCTGGATTATTGTGTGCAGTTCTGGTTGCCAAACAATAGGATGGACATGATTCTACTGGAGAGGTCCAGAGGAGATTCACCAGGATCCAAGACGGAATGTTTCAGTCCTGAGGAGAGATTGGATAGGCTTGGTTTGTTTTCCTTGGAACAGGGGAGGCTGAGAGGTCCTGGAGGTGTAAAAAAATTATGAGAGGGATCGATAGGGTAAATAGAAACTTTTCCCCTTAGCAGAGGTGTTTTAGACCAAATGGCATTGGTTCAAGGTGGGGAGTAAGAGGGTTAGAAGGGAGACGAGGAATAAATTTTTCACCCAGAGGGTGGTTGGAGTCTGGAACACACTGTCTGTGAAGGTGGTAGAGGCAGATATTCTCATAACATTTAAAAAGCATCTGAATGAGCACCGAAATCACCAAGGGATAGTAGGCTCTGGACTATGTGCTGGGAAATGAGATTTGTACAGATAGGCAGGTATTTGTTGGTCAGCATGGACATGGTGGGCCGAAGGGCCTGTTTCTGTGTTGTATAACTCTCTGACTTTAGAAAATGAATACATTCGAGAAAATGTTTCCCATTACCCCATGTGTAGCTCAGCTGTCTGAATCCATTTGAAAATTAAATGTTTGCTTTAATGCACAATTGCTACCTTAGTCTCTGTTTTTATATATCCTCCCAGTATGTCACAACTATCAAGATGAATGGACAATGACCACCAACCTTCCAAGCTTTGCTGTTCTTGGACTATTCTTCACATTGGCTGCTTACCCTAACGGAAATCTTTTTTCGCCAACTGTAACAATTTCAGCTTTTATCAATACAAATCCTACTCCTTTCCAAAATCTTGTTGTCTGGAATATTTACAACCAGACAGTAAGCTTGTAGCCTGATATTTGTCGTAGTCACTACATCAATCCTCCTAAACTGAATGTATGTTTATTATTCACTTATTTTTTTGTAATGCCACATGCAATGGGAAACAGCAAAATAGCAAAGTAACAAAATAACTACAACAAAGAAACATGCCATTCAACCCAAACAGGTCCATGCCAATGTGTATCTACTTCATATCAACACAATCTTTTCCTCTCCTCATGCTTATCCAGGTTCCTTTTGAATGTATCCATGCTGTTTGCCTCAATATTCCCTGTAATAGCAATCTGCAAATTCAGTTGTTAAATAAGTTTCTCCCAAATTCCCTCTTGCAATTATAAGAAGTTATTTGCCATAACTTATATGTCCTTTGAACCAATTTATGTTTCAGCTTAGTCATATTTTGAATTAATATTCCTTTTATTGTACAGGTGTTTCTTAGCATATTAAGCAACTGATCCTGCAGTTTTGTTATCACCTGCACCAGAACCGTTACACAGAAAGGAACTTCACTGGGTGCTTCCAACAAGGCTGCTAGTTACAAGAAGAAAGAGATGGAATTTCCCATATGCAATATCACAGTGTCAATGAAAAACCCTGTCTAAGGTTACAACAGGATCGAGGTCAACTGCGAAAGTGGGCAAAGCAATGGCAGATGGAGTTTAACTCAGACAAGTGTGAAGTGATGCATTTTGGGAAGTTACACTAGGTGGGACGTACACAGTGAATGATAGGGCCTTGGGGAGTGCTGTAGAACAGAGAGACCTTGGGGTACAAGTACATAGTTCCCTGAAAGTGGCGACACAGGTAGACAAGGTGGTGAAGAAGGCACATGGCATGCTTGCCTTCATTGGACAGGTCACTGAGTACAAGAGCTGGGATGTCATGTTAGAGCTGAGACCACACCTGGAATACTGTGTGCAGTTCTGGTCACCGTACTATAGGGAGGATGTGATTAAGCTTGAGCTGATGCAGAAAAGGTTCACAAGCATGTTGTCAGGACTGGAGGGCTTTAGTTATAAGAAGAGACTGGATACCGGAGAGCTGGGATTGTTTTCCTTGGAACGAAAGGGGTGGAGGGGTGACCTTACAAAGGTTTATAAAATCACGAGGGCCATAGATAAGGTGGATGATCACAGTCTTTTTCCCAGGGTAGGGAAGTCTAAAACTAGAAGGCATAGATTTAATGTGAAAGGGGAAAGATTTAAAGGGAATCTGAGGATGCTGGGTATATGGAACAAGCTGCCAGAGGTGAATACAATTACAACACTTAGCACTTAGGGCGGCACGGTAGCTTAGCGGTTAGCAAGACGCTATTACAGTGCCAGCGATCGGGGTTTGATTCCCGTCGCTGTCTGTAAGGAGTTTGTACGTTCTCCCGTGTCTGCGCGGGTTTCCTCCAGGTGCTCCGGTTTCCTCCCACATTGTAAAGACGTACGGATAGGTTAATTTGGGTTTAAAATGGGCGGCACGGACTCATTGGGCCGGAAGGTCCTGTTACCACGCTGTAAATAAAATTCAAATTTAATTTAAAAAAATTTAATAAAATTTAAATTTAAATTTGAGACATTTGGACATGTTCATGGATAGGAAAGGTTTAGAGCAGTATGATCCAAATACAGGCAAATGGGTCTAGCTTAGGAAAGTACCTTGGTTGGCATGGACTAGTTGGGCCAAAGGGCCTGTTTCCATGCTGTATAACTCTATCAATCTATGATTAGTACACAAGGTATATGGATTGTGTCTTCTTTTGAATCTGGCCTTGGCTTCTCAGTGATTTCAGTACCTACCTTCTCGTGGAGGCTTTCCTGGAAAGCTAACTGCTCCTGCAATGTTTGTGTTTGGTTTTCTAAGTCACATCTTCGTAACATTTCATCTTGAAGTTGTGCTTTGGTATCACGGACAACTGAATTAGCCTATATTAAAATAGAAAAGACATTACAGCAATCAACTTTTTTTTTCTTCTGACTAGGATGCAGATCAATAACTCTGATACAAAATGCCTACTTTTGCAAGCTGAGCTTTGACTTCAAACAGTTCACTCTCCAAATTCTTCTTCTCACTCAGCGATGCAGCCAGCTGAGTCTTGTTGGAATTCAACAGAGTTTCCTGGACTCTCAACTGGACTGAAGCAGATTTCAACTCAGACTCCTTTTTTGCATTTCTGAAAGAATATAATATTACTTCCATTTATTTGATTTTCACTTCAACTTTTCCACTTTGACTAGAATTTGTTTATCAGCCAGTCTTAAAAAATTAATTGATATCAAAACACATGATTCCTTTGGATGGATTTATAGCAAAATAATTTGATTAAAGCAAAGGACGTCCCACAATTTGATTAAAAGAAAACATCAGGTAGCAGAAATCCAAGGCTAGATTTGTACTACAGCTGAAGTCTGCTTCCTTCTCTTTTCCAGTTTATATAATTCCTTCTCGTAACTTCCATTGTTCTAGCAGCTCTTAATCGGATCCTATTTTGCACTGCAGCGACCAGAATGATGTTAAGCGCCATTACACTAGTTGTAGAGACAGGATTACCTCAAAATTCTAGTCCAACATTGCACTTCTAAAACATCCCAGCATCTGACCTACTTTACTCACAGTTGCTGAGTATTGATGTGAAAGCTTCAATCCATTTAGTATACCAATGTCAATATGCTGGGAGAAAGATAACAAAAGTTGTTTAAACCAGGAAAATATATCCACATGAAGATACTGAAAAACTTTAAAGGCTTCACATTGACACTTAAAGCAGCAATTCTCTCAAAAGTTCTTATGTGGAAGTTAGAAAATTTCTGTTGTTCTTCCCAATTAAATTCCTAAGCATCAATTCTAAGGAGACAATGAATGCAACTGACAAGAGGCTTGAACTAGAGATTCGAGAGTAAGGTCGTCATTTTTATGGACATTTCACAAGATCCATTAAATTTCAATTTATACTTGTGTTTATAGTTAAATTGCACCTTGCACAGATAGCAAGATCCGAGCAGCAACTAAGATGATGAGCTGCCAGTCATATCTAGGTAGCTATATTATTATGTGAACATTTCCTGTGAACGTTCCCTCCACATTATAAATTCCTATGATTATATTTATAATGCAGGCTACTTTCCTAAATTTGTCACACTGTATACTGTACACACTGGGATACTATTACAGCTGCAGAAAGGGTGGATAATGTAGAAGGATCCTCTCTAAAGTCAGTATGGGTGGAAGTTAGGAACAATAAAGGAGCAGTTACTCTACTGGGAGTATTCTATAGGCCCCCCGGTAGCAGCAGGGATACTGAGAAGCAGATTGGGAGGCAGATTTTAGAAAGGTGCAAGAATAACAGGGTTGTTATCATGGGAGACTTCAACTTCGCAAATATTGATTGGCACCTGCTTAGTGCCAAAGGTTTAGACGGGGCAGAGTTTGTTAGTGTGTCCAGGATGGATTCCTGTCACAGTATGTTGACAGGCCTACTAGAGGGAATGCCATATTAAGATCTAGTATTAGGTAATGAACCGGGTCAGGTGACAGATCTCTCGGTGGGTGAGCATTTGGGGGACAGTGACTACCGCTCCCTAATCTTTAGCATTGTCATGGACAAGGATAGGAGCAAAGAGGACGGGAAGATATTTAATTGGGGAAGGGCAAATTATGAGGCTATAAGGCTAGAACTTGAGAGTGTAAATTGGGATGACATTTTTGAAGTGAAGTGTACTATGGAGATGTGGTCGTTGTTCAGGGATCTCTTGCAGGATGTTAGGGATAAGTTTGTCCTGGTGAAGCAGAGAAAGAATGGCAGGGTGAAGGAACCATGGGTGACAAGAGAGGTAGAACAACTAGTTAGGAAGAAGAAGGCAGCATACATAAGGTGTAAGCAGCAAGGATCAGATAGGGCTCATGAGGAATATAGAGTAGCAAGGAAGGAACTTAAGAAGGAGCTGAGGAGAGCAAGAAGGAGACAAGAAAAGGCTTTGGCGAGTAGGGTTAAAGAGAATCCCAAGGCTTTATTCACGTACATGAAGAGCAGAAGGATGATGAGAGTAAAGGTAGGGCCGATTAGAGACAAAGGTGGGAAGATGTGCCTGGAAGCTGTGGAAGTTCTCAATGAATACTTCTCTTCAGTATTCACCAAAGACAGGGGCCTTGATGATGCTGAGGACAGTGTTGGTAAGGATAATGTTCTAGAGTATGTAGATATCAAGAGAGAAGATGTCTTGGAGCTGTTAGAAAATATTAGGACAGATAAGTCCCCGGGGCCTGACGGAATATTCCCCAGGCTGCTCCATGAGGCGAGGGAGGAGATTGCAGAACTGTTAGCTAGGATCTTTGAGTCCTCATTGTCTATGGGAGTGATACCGGAGGATTGGAGGGTGGCAAATGTTGTCCCCTTATTCAAAAAAGGTAGTAGGGATAGTCCAGGGAATTACAGACCAGTGAGCCTTACGTCTGTGGTGGGCAAGCTGTTGGAAAGGATTCTAAGAGATAGGATCTATGAGCATTTAGAGAATCATGGACTGACTAGGGACAGCCAGCATGGCTTTGTGGAGGGCAGATCATGTCTCACGAGCCTGATAGGGTTCTTTGAGGAGGTGACCAGGAAGATTGATGAGGGTAGTGCAGTGGATGTGGTCTACATGGATTTTAGTAAGGCGTTTGATAAGGTTCCGCATGGTAGGCTTCTTCAGAAGGTCAGAGGCCAAGGGATCCAGGGAGGCTTAGCCATGTGGATTCAGAGTTGGCTTGCCTGTAGAAAGCAGAGGGTTGTGGTGGAGGGAGTGCATTCAGATTGGAGGGCTGTGACTAGTGGTGTCCCACAAGGATCGGTTCTGGGACCTCTACTTTTCGTGATATTTATTAATGACTTGGATGAGGGGGTAGAAGGGTAAGTTAGCAAGTTTGCAGACGACACAAGGATTGGTGGTGTTGTGGAAAGCATGGAGAACTGTCGAAGCTTGCAGAGGACATTGATAGGATGCAGAGCTGGGCTGAAAAGTGGCAGATGGAGTTCAATCCAGAGGAGTGTGAGGTTGTACACTTTGGAAGGACAAACTCCAAGGCGGAGTACAAAGGTTAATGGCAGGATTCTGGGTAGTGTGGAGGAGCAGAGGGATCTGGGGGTTCTGTGTATATACAGATCACTGAAAGTTGCCTCACAGGTGGATAGGGTAGTTAAGAAAGCTGATAGGATGTTAGCTTTCATAAGTCGTGGGATCGAGTTTTAGAGCTGTGAGGTAATGATGCAGCTCTACAAAACTCTGGTTAGACCACACTTACAGTACTGTGTCCAGTTCTGGTCGCCTCATTATAGGAAGGATGTGGAGGCGTTGGAAAGGGTACAGAGGAGATTTACCAGGATGCTGCCTGGATTGGAGAGTATGGATTATGAAGAGAGACTAAGGGAGCTAGGGCTTTACTCTTTGGAGAGGAGGAGGATGAGGGGAGACATGATAGAGGTATACAAAATATTAAGAGGAATAGACAGAGTAGACAGCCAGCCCCTCTTTCCAAGGGCACTAGTGCTCACTACAAGAGGGCATGGCTTTAAAGTAATGGGTGGGAAGTTCAAAGGAGATAACAGAGGGAGGTTTTCACCCAGAGAGTGGTTGGTGCATGGAATGTGCTGCCTGGGGTAGTGGTGGAGGCAGATACTTTGGTCAAGTTCAAGAGATTGTTAGATAAGCATATGGAGGAATTTAAAATAGGGGGATATGTGGGAGGAAGGGGGTTAGATAGTCTTAGGCGTGGTTTAAAGGTCGGCACAACATGATGGGCCAAAGGGCCTGTATTGTGCTGTATTGTTCAATGGTTCTATGGTTAAAGGCATGTTACCTCCAGTAGAGGTACTGTTGGGCCACCTTAGGGTGATGCAAATACAATACAAATCAGTTATTTCAAACCAAGAAACATGGATATAGAAATTCACCCAAGTTAATTGTCCATGTGCAAAGTCATTTAACCATAAATGAAGTAAATTCAGAAAATCAGATGTACAAATGACAGAGGTCTGGAAGATGCAACAAAAAATAGTTACACTAATACCTCCACAAATGTAAGAAAAAGCCTTTAACTTTGCTATGTTCAACTAGCTATATAATGGGAAAAGTGGATTTATGAAGCAGGTTGAAGTACATTTGCTCACATTAGAAGCCTTGCTCTCTGCACTCTGAAATTAATGAAAGAGGAAAGTTATTAAATACATCAGCTGTACAGAAGATATATTTGATTACTGGATTAAAGTTGTTACCTTTTTTTTCACCTTGTACTGTTGTTTTCCTACCTCAATAAATTCACGTACATTTGCACTTAGAAAGCTGAAATGAAAAAGAAACTCCAAATCCAAAATTCAAACTGAATTAGTGAAGCTAATCAGCATTTTGATTACATTAGACTTGTAACTTGCAGGAAGACATGGAGGCCATGTGCAAACAGAAAGGAACATGCAATATCTCAAACAGCCTATTCACCTGCGTCATTAAGTAATACCTGCCCACTAGTAATAACTGATTGAAGCCCATTCTTATGTCCTGAGACAAATCAGGATTGAACTTTGACACGCAGGATCTCAAAGCTCCTACCATCAGCTAATCCCCAACTCTACAAACCTTGATGTGTCCTACACAAATACGTCGGAACCATCACAACAACCAGAGCTGTTTATCCCCAAAAATGGAGGCACGTCTGCTCATAATGCAACAATTTATAAACCCACAAATTTCCCCACTTTTAATCTACAAAATTAAAACATCTAATAAGAGAGGGTGCAGAGGAGATTTACAAGGATGCTGCCTGGAATGCGGAGCATGCCTTATGAAAGCAGGTTGAGGGAACTCGGCCTTTTCTCCTTGGAGAGACGGAGGATGAGGGGGGACCTGATAGAGGTGTATAAGATGATGAGAGGTATTGATAGGGTAGATAGTCAGAGGCTTTTCCCCAGGGCTGAATTGGTGGCCACAAGAGGACATGGATTTAAAGTGCTGGGGAGTAGATATAGAGGAGATGTCAGGGCTAAGTTTTTACTCAGAGGGTGGTGAGTGCGTGGAATGGGCTGCCAGAAACTGTGGTGGAGGCTGATACGATATAGGGTCTTTCAAGAGACTGTTAGATAGGTACATGAAGCTGAGTGAAATAGAGGGCTATGGATAAGCCTAGTAATTTCTAGGGTAGGGACGTGTTCGGCACAGCTTTGTGGGCCGAAGGGCCTGAATTGTGCTGTAGTTTTTCTATGTTCTATGTTCTAATAAGTTTCAGCTTTCGTGTTGAGATGGGTTCTTAGCAACATCAAGAAATTAGGAATAGCTAAATGTACCAAAAGGAATTCAACTTAATACAAGGTGCACATCTTAATGATATCAAGTTTTCATAAAAATGCTCGGTATTTGAAATTTAAATTGCAATTGATTTTTTCTTTTTGAAGAAAAGGTGTAATCGGAATGATTATCAAATAGAAATATACATACTTTTTCCTCTTTGGGACTTGATCATTTATATACTTACAATAAAATAATAAGGCTAAAACACCAACTGGGAAGATCAGAAAAATCAGCACACATATCTACTCAACCAAGCAAGGCATGGTCAATTGTGGACTTCCAGTCTACCCGAACAGCCAATGATTAGATTACCATCAGTCCCCCCTTCTTAGGTAGTCTTTCATGGTTGAGAAAGGCTTGCTTCCAGTCCAGTTCTGTGGGTTCAGAGGTGGCTGAAGAACCCTCCATGCCTTCTGCAGACTCTGACACAGGTGGGCAGGCATTACTTAATGGCACAAGTGAATTGGTTGTCTGGGATGTTGCATGCTCCTTCCTGTTTGCACATAGCCTCCATGTTTTCCTGTTGCAAAGATTTGAGGTGTACGGTGCCTTCCTGATACTCCTTCTCTATGTTCAGCTTTTGTGGTCCAGGAATTCCTTTGAGTTAGTTAGGATGTTGCAATCTTTCAAGACAGCTTAGAGCACATCCTTGAAACATTTTCCCTATCCTACCAGAGATCTTATGCAGGGATGGGGGTTTGGTGCTCACTTTAGGAGTTTAGTATCAGGCACACAGATAAAGGCCAAAATACCCGAGTTGGTTTAGTATGATCAGTGCCTTGATGCTGGGGACGTTGGCCTGGAACAGGTCAGAGGAAATCGATGCAGAGGTAGGTTATTTAGTTCCTTGTGCCTCTCCACCATCCAATGAGATCAAGACTGTTCTTTTATTTCCTCACTTTTCTGCACTAACTGATGTCCCTTGATTGTTTTTAATATTAAGGTCTTGCGATCTCTGCCTTGAATTTATTCAACCCATGAGCTTCCACAACCCTTTTGGGTCAAAGTCCAAAGATTCACCACCCCAGAATGAAGTAACTTCTCCTCACTTCAATCCTGACAGGCCAACCCATTACCTTGAGATGTGACCACTAGTTCAAGACACGCCAGGTAGATGGCAATCCCATGTCTAATCTGTCAGTTCCCATAAACATGTATGTTTCCGTAACATCACCTCTCATTCTTCTAAACTCAAGAGAGTTTAGACCTTGACTGTTAATCTCTCCTTGTGACACACCTGCTATCATAGGAATCGATCTGAGTTGCACTCCTTCTATCACAAGTATATTCTTCCTTAGGTTGGGAGGCCAGAACTGTGCAAAATACTGGTCCTCACCAGGGTTCCATTCCCGAGAATGGTTCATAACCCAGAGAGTTTGCAAGTCCGAAATACAGCTGCCCAGCACTAAATTAAAAACACCAGTGAGCCAAAGGCAACGTGTAGTTAAACCAGGGCGTTTAACTCAACCAGATTTCTCTGCAAAATGCAATGATATTGCCGCAAACAGAAGATGCCTGCAGCCCTGCGGCAGCTGTCAAATTCATCCAGTCGATCTCCTGAACATTCATATGCATGTGTGGACTGTACACAAGTTGAACATACATAATCCAGGAAGGACCTATACTCCAGATGCTATCTCATCTATGTTATGTCAACACTGTTTCATCTATCCTGACAACAAATTTGGAGGATCATGCAAAAACTATATTGGCAGTACCAACTGTAATATCTGTATGTCTCCAAAGATTACAGGAGGGTATGGATCAATGCTGCTTGGTACACCATGATTTTGGTGCTATGATTGAGGTCATGGTGTTTAAACATTCTTTTCATCAGTCAGTCAAAGACGATGCTGGCCCTTTTGAGTAAGTGGTAGATTTCACCATCTTTTGCTGAGATGTGGCTCCCAATGTTATGGAAAGCAAATGTGAGGAGAAATTACTTCACTCAGAGAGTGGTGAAATTTTGGACTTCAACCCAAGAGGACTGCAAAAGCTCATTGGCCAAATATATTCAAGGCAGAGATTGAAAAATTTTTGGTTATTAAAAACAATCGAGGGATATTGGTCAAATCACATAGATGCCACGGCCAAGAAAGCTCACCAGTGGCTCTACTTCCTCAGGAGGCTAAAGAAATTCGGTTTGTCCCCTTTGACTCTCACCAACTTTTATCGATGTACCATAGAAAGCATCCTATCTGGATATATCACAGCTTGGTATGGCAAGTGCTCTGCCCAGGACCGCAAGAATCTGCAGAGAGTTGTGGACACAGCCCAGCGCATCACGGACACCAGCCTCCCCTCCTTGGGCTCTGTCTTTACCTCTTGCTGTCTTGGTGAAGCAGCCAGCATATTTGAAGACCCTACCCACCCATGTCATTCTCTCTTCTCTCCTCTTCCGTCGGGTAGAAGATATAGGAGCCTGAAGGCACGTACCACCAGACTTAAGGACAGCTTCTACCCCACTGTGATAAGACTATTGAACTTATATGATGAGATGGACCATGACCTCACAATCTACCTTATTGTGACCTCGCACCTTATTGCACTGCACTTTCTCTGTAGCTGTGACACTTTACTCTGTACTGTTACTGTTTTTACCTGTACTACATCAATGCACTCTGTACTGACTCAATGTAACTGCACTGTGTAATGAATTGACCTGTACGATTGGTATGCAAGACAAGTCTTTCACTATACCTCGGTACAAGTGACAATAATAAACCAATACCAATAGTACAGAAAAATGAGGAAGTAAAAAAAAAAATCAGCCTTGATCTCATTGGTGGAGAGGCACAAGGGGCTAAGGAACCTACCTTCTGCATCTACTTACCACATCCTGTTACAGGCCAACCTCCGCAGCATCAAAGGTCTCATCACATTTAACCTGTTCAGGTAGGTGGGTCGTGTTGTCTGTGTGTTGTCATGGACCTTGATTTATCCAGCCAATGCTAGAGTGGGTCAGGGGCAGAAGGGCTACTCCTCTGTGGGAAAGTATGCCTGGCTGTGTCTGGAGGACCTATGTCTTCCAGCTACTTTTTGTAAAGTCCATCCTTCTGTATGCACCTGTGAAGAAGTCAATGTTGACTTGGAGCTCAGCCTCTGAATTTGCATATATGCAAGTGGCATCTGAACACTGTAAGTTAATGACCAAGACTGAGGTGATCTTTGTTCTGGAGTGGCAATGGCAAAAGCTACCTGTTCATCCTGTAGGTTAACCCCACTCCTGCTAGAAACCATTGACTTAATTCAAGGTCAAATGCTAATCAGACGAGAGTGGAATCAATATGTTATTTTAAAAACATCATTACAATTAAATTTCTACAAGGTCACTTGCTGCAAAAAAAAGACATTATTCTACCCTCTGGGACGTGCTTTATAAGTTCATATGGTATGTTACAGACTCTGTTGATGCTTGTAATCATTAATTACCAGTGGCCTTATCACTCCACTAACCTGGCACTGAAGATATAAACAAGTCTACAACCAGGAACATAACAGACCACCGTGAGGTCCATTTTTACATCAATTTTACATTGATCCTAATAGAAATTAGTAGGTCTTTGCAAGTTCACTATTTTACTTTCATACCACTGTTAGGAAAATCTCCAAAAGGTTACTCAGTTATACAACTGCAGATCTATAATAGTTTCCCATTACAACTAATACGGCATTAATGACAGTATTTTCATTTCATGGTACACAGTAATTCATACTTCACATGATCTAACAGTTATTCTTGACAACAAATTATCTTAACAAGCTCAATGAAAAACAGATGGCAAATGTGTGTCACACTTGAAGATTTTCAGAGAAAACACACTGTCAGTTCTTCAGAAAATGAGTTCAGTGAAAAGTGAAATAGTGAGAAGATGGAACTGAGAGAACAGAATATTCTCCACTTGGAGCCTATTATAGATAATCACCCATTTTTAGAAAAAGTAATGTAGAACTGACATCAAGTGACAATGGTAAAAAGGTTAGTAAGGAAATAAAGGAATGCCCCATTTTGGTATGAAGGCAATTGAAGAAAATGAATATTTATTTTAGTTTATGAAAATGGAGGATATTTAAATATTTTGTGTAAATAAACCAAATAAAAACACACCATTTAAAACCATCTTCTCCAAGGACAACATACAACTGAACTGGACCTGGCTAATACACAAAACCTCCTGACAAATGAAACCAAGTAGCATACAAGCAGAGCTATACAATGTACTGCAACTACTAAAATGACACAAGACAAATTTTACCCAATGACCAATACTGATGCACAGGCAATTCTCCAATGGACAGCATCAACTGAAAATAAAACACTTTATTTGATAAGACCATAAGACGTACGGCCCATCGAGTCTGCTCCGCCATTCAATCATGGCTGATTTATTTTTCCCTCTCAACACTATTCTCCTGCCTTCTCCCCGTAACCTTTGATGCCCTCACTAATCAAGAACCTATCAACCTCTGCTTTAAATATACCCAATGACTTGGCCTCCACAGCTGTCTGTGGCAATGAATTCCACAGACTCACCACCCTCTGGCTAAAGAAATTCCACCTCACCTCTGTTCTAAAGGGACGCCTTTCTATTCTGAGGCTGTGCCCTCTGGTCCTAGATTCTACCACTACTGGAACATCCCCTCCACGTCCACTCTATCCAGGCCTTTCAATATTCGGTAAGTTTCAAAGAGATCCACCGTTATCCTTCTAAACTCCCAGCGAGTACAGGCCCAGAGCCATCAAACGCTCCTCATATGTTAAACCTTTCATTCCTGGGATCATTCTTGCGAACCTCCTCTGGACCCTCTCCAATGCCAGCACATCCTTCCTTAGATATGAGGCCCAAAACTGCTCACAATACTCCAAATATGGTCTGACCAATGCCTTATAAAACCTCAGCATTACATCCTTGCTTTTATATTCTAGTCCTCTCGAAATGAATGCTAACATTGCATTTACCTTCCTTACTACCGACTCAACCTCCAAGTTAACCTTTGGGTAATCCAGTACTAGGACTCCCAAGTCCCTTTGCATCTCCAATTTCTGAATTCGCTCCCCGCTTAGGTAATAGTCTACATCTTTATTCCTTCTACCAAAGTGCATGACCGTACACTTCCCTACGCTGTATTCCATCTGCCATAAGGTGCTCATCTGTGAAAAAAATTATGTCTCCTGGTGCCATTTGAGGATCAACAATATCGTTCCTCTTTAGTTCACAAGGCCAGTCAATCTGCCATGCCTGAATCTCATCATCATACATCCAGAATTAGATTCCAACTCAAACTTTTACTTCACATGAAAACTGATTTTGCACGTCTCCATAATTTTAAAGCTTCCATCTCCAAACTGCCTTGTACTTCTGAAAAAAAAAGCTCCCAAAACTTGCTAGATACAGAATAAACTGTTAGTTCTTATTAATATATGAACAGGGCATTCATTAATGCAAGCAACCCCAATTTTAGAAGCTCATTTTTTTTGCAGTAGGCTTATGTTTCGCACTTGCCAATTGTCACCTAATTTGCTTTTAAAGAATATAATGAAGCCCTTGTGAATGCGAATCTTTTCTCAAGGGGCCTTAGTAGTTCTGATTTCAAACAAAAATGTTAAAAGGTGTTACCTTTACTTTAGAGGGGGTTAGAATTTTTGATTCCTGCCTGTCAGAGATCCCCTCTCTAATGGATGTGTAAATATCACAATATTCAGCCCGAATTTCTGCCAATATTGTCAAGTTATCAAGAGAGCTACCATTATTTGTTAAAAAGAAAGCAAACAGCAAAAATTAATTATTTTGGATTATTATCCTTTGGGATATCTGGCAAGTTGAAAAATAGTAATGGGGGTGGGAGGGAAGAGTGTACCCATTTGTACTGGTTCCAGTTTAAGAAATGGGAGCCAGGAGTAGGCCAATTGAACTTCCCCTGTCATTCAGTAAGGTCATGGCTTATAAACACCAATTTATAAGATATGATATTTATTTATTAGTCACATGTACATTGAAACACACAGTGAAATGCGTTTTTTTTGCGTTACTGAGAATGTGCTGGGGGCAGCCCGCAAGTGTCGCCACTCTTCTGGCACTGACATAGCACACGCACAGCTCCTAACCCGTATGTCTTTGGAATGTGGGAGGAAACCGGAGCACTCGAAGGAAACCCACGCAGACACGGGGAGAATGTACAACCAGCGGCGGAACTGAACCCGGGTCATGGCGTTGTGATAGCATTATGCTAATCCCTACACTACTCTTCCCACATCCCTCAATTCTCTTGTAGTTCAAACATCTGTCAGTTTCCTCCTTGAATATATCCAATGACTCCACCTCCACAGATCACTGGGATAGATAAGTCCAAAAAGCCACAACCATAAGTAAGGAAACTTCTTTTTGTCTCTACCCAAACTGGGCAATTCCACTTTCTGGACCCATAATCCTTACTTGCAGATACTCGCACCAGTGGAAACCTCCTCTCAGGATCTACCCTGTCACCCCCCAAGAATCTTGTATGTTTCAATATGTTCAACCCTCATTCTTCAGAACGACTATGGGTATAGATCGGCCCAGTCTGCTCAACCGTTCTTCATATGCCAATTCCTTCATCCCAGCAATCAACCCAAGGAACCATTTCTGTAATGCCTCCAATGCAAGCACATCGTTCCTTAAATATGGAGACCAAAACTGTGTGCTGTTCTCCAGATTTAATCTCACCAACACCCAGTAAAGTTGTATCAAAACGACTATACTTTTGTACTAATACCCAATGCAAAAAAAGGGGGGGGGGGGGGAGGAGAGATTGGCGGGATGGGGCAGATGAGGCAGGGAGGGGGTGGAGAGGGGGTGGGGTGGGGCAGGATGGGGATAGATGGGCTGGGGAGGAGATGGGGGTGGGGAGAGGAGATGGAGGGAGATGCGGGTGGGGTGGGGTGGGGTGGGGAGCCCTTGATCCGTGCGCCGATGCTGTGAGCGGACGGTGGCAGTGCGGGGTGCACGGCCGCGGTACCTCTCTTGGAGCTTGCGGTTCTCCTCGCGGAGCCTGCCCAGCTCCACCTGCAGCCGGGCCCGCTCGGCGGCTGTGGTGTCCAGCTGCTGCCTGGAGTCGGCCAGCTGGGTCTCCAAGAGGCGGCGGGTGTTGCGGAACTGGGAGCTGTCCTCCTCCCGGCACTCGGCGAGCTGCCGCCGCAGAGCCTCCTTCTCCGCCTCCAGACGGCAGTTCTGCTCGATGCAGGCGGCCAAGCGGTCGTTCAGCTGCTGTAGTTCCTCCTTCTCCTGCAGCCGGCTCAGGCGAACCGGGCTCGGGCTGCTGAGCGGCACCGAGTGGCCGGGCCTTCGGCGATGCGGCGTGGAGCTCCGCGGCTCCATTCCCCTGACTCCGCAGTCTCTGCACCGGTCCGGGATCAGAGGCCAACCCAATAGCTCCGAGCAGCCCAACTACTTCCAGCACAAGGAGGATAGGTCAAGCATTACACTTCCACAAGTCCCCCATTATGACCCACATTTAAAAGGCAAATGTTATTTTGGGGTTGAAGGTGAGTTGTGATCAATAAAGATTACTTTATTTGCTGTTACCCTGTTTTGCAGATGACACTAAAATAGGTGGTGTCTTAGTGAAGGAGGTGGGGGATCTTGATTAGCTGGGCAGTGGTGTGGAGTTCATTCCTGCTTAGTGTGAGCTATTGCATTTCGAGACATAAAACAAGGATTCACAGTGAACGGTAGGGCTCTGGGAGGTGTTGTAGAACAGCAGGACCTTGGAGTACAAGTACATGGTTCCCTGAAAGTGGCGTCATAGGTAGACAGGTTGTTGAAGAAGGTGTCCTGCACGCTGGCCTTCTTCAGTCGGGGCATCGAGTGCAGGAGTTGGGACGTTATGTTGCAGTTGTAAAGATGTTGGTGAGGCTGCACCTGGAATATTGTGTACAGCTTTGGTTACTCTGTTTTAGGGAAAATATCGTAAAGCTGGAAAGAGTGTAAAGATTTACGAGAATGTTGCCAGGACTGAGTTATAGGGAGAGATTGGGCAAGCTGGGACTTTATTTCCTTGGAGACTGAGGGGTGACCTTATAGAGGGCAGGCACGGTAGTGTAGCGGTTAGCGTAACATTATTACAGTGCCAGCGACCCAGGTTCAATTCCGGCCGCTGTCTGTAAGGAGTTTGTACGTTCTCCCCATGACTGTGTGGGTTTCCTCCAGGTGCTCCGGTTTCCCCCTACATTCCAAAGATGTACAGGTTAGGAAGTTGTGGGCATGCTATATTGGCGCCAGAAGCATGGCGACACTTGCAGGCTGCCCCCAGAACACTCAACACAAAAGATGCATTTCACTGTGTGTTTCGATGTACATGTGACTAGTAAAGAAATCTTATTTTATCTAAAATCACGAGCATAGGGGAACGCACACAGTCTTTTTCTCAGGGAAAGGGAACCAAAAACTAGAGAGCATAGGTTTAAGGTGAGGGGGGAAAGTTTTAAAAGGCACTTGAGGGGCAATTTCTTCACGCAGAGGGTGGTGTGTATATGGAACAAGCTGCCAGAGGAAGTGGTTGAGGCAGGTACAACAACGACATTTAAAAAACAGTTGGACAGGTACATGGATAGGAAAAGTTAGTGGGATATTGGCCAAATGTGGGCAAATGGGACTAGCTTAGATAGGCATCTTGGTCAGTATGGACGAGTTGGGCCAAAGGGCCTGTATGACCTTGTGACTCTACCTGCAGCTTTTTTCTCTGACAGCTTTAGTAACACACATACAACTCAGATTAGTTTATTGTCATGTACACCAGGATGCAATGAAATTCCTTGCTCACATAAGGCTCACAGTATACATAATAATAATTACAACAATGAGTACAGTGATGAGCACAAAGCAACAGAATGGTGCAAAGGCATGGTTGCCAAGAGGCAGTGAATGGCTTGTGTGGCTCAATATCATCATGATTTCAGGCAACATTCTGGCTGTGCCTGTTTTTGAATGGCCACTCACAGGAAAACAATTCCACATCACCTGGGGAGGTACACAGATTCTTACCTGGGATCAAAATCAGAAGGGGGTCATCAAACAAAACTAATAAAGGTGTCCACTTTAGTTAAATCATTAAAATCAATGGAAGCTTATCAAATGAAATTAATGCACCCATTACAGAAAACCTGGTCTTATCAGTGTACTATTTCTATAGGGTGATTTGTGTAAAGGCAAGGTAACTAAAGATAGCCACAAAGCCATGTTCTGAATATGAGTTTTAAATCACCAATTTAAGCAAGCTGAGATGATCACATGTTTAGGAGCTCATAGAGTTGAACAGCATGGAAACTTTGGCCTGACTCATCCACGCCAACCAAGATAGCTATCCAGCTAGTCCCATTTGCCTGCATTTGGCCCATATCCCTCTAAGCATTTTCTATCCATTTACCTGTTTAAATATCTGTTAAACATTATAATTGTACCTGCCTCCACAGCCTCCTGTGGCAGCTCATTGCAAATACCCACCTTTGCGTGAAAAAGTTTCCCGCAGGTCCCTTTCTCTTTCCCCTCTTACCTAAAACCTATGCCCTCTAGTTTTAGACTCCCCTACCCTGGGAGAAAGACTGTGAATATCCATCTCATCTATGCCCCTCATGATTTTGTATTCCTCTATAAGGTCACCCCCAATCATCTACGTTTCAGCTATTTCACATATAACTTCTGGATAAGCATAATGCACTATGCCCATCATATCCATTACTTAGACTTTGTGGTCCTTCTGCCACTGTTGAGATTCCAAGTGACTGATTTTCTTCAACTGTTGATCATGTTTTTTTGATGTGATGTCAGAGTCCCAAAACAGGTGGTCTGTTCTGAGCTCTGTCCTGGGAGGTAATTACCAGGTGGACAACTGAAGAGATTCAAGGAGGTGCTCAGAGCCTCCTTGAGAAAATGCAACATCCCCACTGACTCATGGGAATCCCTGACCCATAACTGATCCAGAGCAAAGAAGGAGCATTTGGGACAATATTGAGAACCTTGAGCTCATGTCTCAGGAACACACAGCAGTCATGTAACAGATGACAAAAGCAGCGCAACATCACAGAAACTACCCATCTGCCCACTCCATTAGGTACCTCCTGCTCCATTTGTGGCAGGGTCTGTGGCTTCCACATTGGCCTCATCAGTCATCTCAGAACCCTGTGGCACAGTGGCACAACTAGCAGAGATGTTGCTTCATAACACCAGAGACCTGGGTTCAGTCCTGACCTTGGTTCCTGTCTGAGTGGAATATGCACTTTCTCCCTGTAATTGCATGGGTTTCCCCCAGGTGCTCCAGTTTCCTCCCACGTTCCAAAATCATGCAGGTTGGTTACTTAATTGGCCACTGTGAATTGTTGCCAGTGTAGTGGTGGATGGGGTGCTGTTCAAGTGTGTTGCTTTGTCCTGGATATTGTTGAACTTCTTGAGAGTTGTTGGAACTGGCAAATTGAGAACATTCCATCACACTCTGGAATGTGTGCCTTGTAGCTGTGGCAGGTTGGGGTGTCAGGAAGTGAGTCATTCACCACAGGATACCCAGCCTTTTGTAACCATGGAATCTAAATGAATGGCTCAGTTGAGTTTCTGGTCAATGGTAACTCTCAGGATGTTGATGGGAAACCTGGTGAAGGTAATGTCACTGAATGTTAAGGGTGGATGATCAGACTCTCTTGTTGGAAATGGCCATTACCTGACCTTTCTGTTGTGCAAATTTACTTCCCACTTATTAGTCCGTAACTGAGTGTTGTCTAGGTCTGGCTGCATGCAGGCATGGACTGCCTCATTTACTGAGGAATTGTGAAAGGAATTGAACATTGTGCAGTCACCAGTAAACATTCCCATTTCTGACCTTATGATGAAACAGCTGAAGATGACTGGTAAGGAATTCCTGCAAGGTGTGGCATGATTGACTTCCAACCACCAACCATTGGAGTGTTTTTCTTTGATGCCCATTATCTTCAATTTTACCTTGATTCCTCGAAGCCACACTCAGTCAAATGCTGCCTTGATGTCAGGGCAGTCATTCTCACTTTATCTGTGGAATTCACCTGTTTGCTCCATGGTTGTGATGAGGTCTGGATCCAAGTGGTCTTGATGAAACTTGAACAGGTTTTGGTCAAGTTGTCTCTCATGTCAGGATTGATATTGTACTCATTGAAAAGTACTGATGACTTGCTCAAATATTTTCAGTCTTGGAAAGCAGATTGTTCATGCATTTAATTACATTTAAATGGAACATTGGCATGCCACTGGAGTAAAAGACAGACTGGCATTTTCCTACTATGGGTTCACATTTTACGATGGCACCTGAGTTATTCTGTAAAAGCAATCTGGTATGTGTCAGATATAAAAACGAAAGTGATGTTAAAAAATGAAAACATATGTCCAAAAGAAGGATATTATGAAGTTTAAAGGTTTTATCTGCATTCCTTGTCTATTCTTATCAAAGACATTGTCATTATGGACAATATTTACATTACAAAGGAATTTGTAATGGAATTGATCACTAACCTCGAATGCAAAGCTCAAGAGCAATGAGCTGTCCCCATACACTTTAGCAGATCCACTGCCCAAAGCCAATACTAAAAGGCAAGGACTTGAGCAGGATCTTGCACGGTGCCACCACATAGATGGACCAGAAGAAGCTGTGAGCACAAAGCAATGCCTGCTGGAGCACACTGCCAGCCTATCAAACCTTTCAAAGACTGTTAATACTTCTGAGTGCCTCTGACATTCAGAAACCTTCAAAAACATTCAAAACCTATTAAAAATCAAACAAAAAAAATGTTTAAATCTAAAATTGAATCAAATCACTTATCAAACTTCCATGATTACCAGGATGCTACCTGGATTGGAGAACATCTCTTATGAGGATAGCTTGAGCAAGCTAGGGCTTTTCTCTTTTTGAGAGAAGGAGGATGAGAGGTGACTTAATAGAGGTGTACAAGATGAGAAGAGGCATAGATCGAGTGGACAGTCAGAGACTTTTTCCCAGGGTGACAATGGCTAACACGAGGGGACATAATTTTAAGGTGATTGGAGGAAGGTATAAGGGGAATGACAGGGGTAAGTTTTTTACACAGGGAGTGGTGGGTGTGTGGAACAAACTGCCGGCAGAGGTTGTTGGGGTGGATACATTAGGGACATTTAAGAGACTCTTAGATAGACACATGAATTACAGAAAAATAGGGGGCTATGTGGGAGGGAAGGGTTAGATAGATCTTAGAGCAGGATAAAATGTCGGCACAACATTGTGGGCCGAAGGACCTGTACTGTGCTGTAGAGTTCTATGATTAACCTCAACCTACTTTGGAGCCAGATCCATGGAGTGATGCTTCTGGCCCTGACATCACTCACCACAGCTAACTGCACCTCAGTTACTGCACCTTTTCCCCTTTAAGATGCACAGGGTGGCTTTAAGTGGTAACTGGAATGCCATAAATTGAAGACTTTGATTAAGCAAGTTGTCAGTGGACACACTGGCCTATGTATTTAACTAGAAAGAGTGGACCAGGCCAATTTTTGTTCCACTCATACTTTCACCTCAATAAATAATGGCCTTAACTCAAATCTCAACAGCTGTAAGCTGATCCTTGAACTGTGGAGATGACAATTGATTCTGACATTCTGCAAAGACTTTAGAACACATTTTCCCCCTTTCCATATGTCAGAGGAAAAATGTTGGTGGGAAAGATTGTATGTCTCTTATAGAATCCCTTCTATTAATTGCGACTGACTGCCACGTAACTTCCCCACCAGATTTTCAGCTCTGCTTCTGTGGCACTTAACATCCAGACAGTAGAGGGAAAAAGAGCATAAAATAAACTGCAGAAAGAACTCAGCAGGTCAAGCAGCATCTGTGGAGGCAAAGGGATGGTCGATGCTTGGGGTCAAGACTCTGCATTAGCAGAAACACATATCTCCCCGCAGCTGCAGAGATAAAAGTAAGGCCAGAAGCACTCCTGATTGTACACTAAAAGAAACTGTATTTTGTACATAATTGTCAGTTGGGATAAGGATAGAATGGCACATATTGGAGAGAAGGAATTATGCTGAGGCAGTGAAAAGAAATTGGAACAAAAAACATTACATGGACCAGTTGTGCCAATTGGCTTGTTTCTGTGCTGTATCTCCTAGGTAACAACATGATCAGACTCAAGTGTTGAATCCATAATAAAATAGATTCCTGACAATCACTGTCTATGCAATAAACCATATTCTTATCAGGGAGCAATTTAGTTGAACTGCAAGAATTGTGATTTTTGAGAGATGGGGAGGAAAGAGGAATAAACATAAAAAGATGAATGTATGGCAAAATAACTAGAATATTTTGTTGTAGTCAAACAAACAAGCAGGGCTGCATTTTTGAATCTAACTCCAGAAATGTTCTCCTGTTTAAACATTCCAAGGTGTCAACATGGTTGATCTGTTAATTTAAAGCTGAACGAACACATAAATTTCTTTATTTTATTCTCAGTCTGGAAGGGGTGGTTATTAAAGCACATCCGCAAAGCTGATTGACAGACCTAAATATCAGCAAATGCAACAAAGTTTATACAACTATAGTTAAGTAATTAAAGGGAATTTGAAGGGAATAAAAATTCCAGATGTGTTTATTTTGATAAGGATTCCAGTAATACTCTGGAGCTATGCATCTTTAAATGTGCAGCAAGATCATGTACCCAGGCAACACCATGAAATTCATTATTTATCTGAGGATCCTTTATAGAAAGGAATCATAACTCTAATTTAGTGTAAGGATAAAGGAAAGTAATTGGAACAGATCACACATCGTTTGTAATATATACACACAACAAAAAGACATTTTTCTGATCAAAATGCTCATTGTTAATATTTTAATTGTTTTGTTAAACACCTGAAAATGCAAAAAGCGATGCTATGTCTTATCAATCTGTGGAAATTTTATTAGTCCCCATCAATAAGTATTTAGGAATGAGTTTAAAATCACTGACTGATAACAGAATACCTTGTAAACAAGGTAAGACAGTTCTATTAAGACAAGTGACTGATGAGGATCGGATTAGATTAGTTTATTATCCAATACAGCAGGGTGCAATTAAATTCCTTGTTTGCATGAAGCTCACAGAATGAACAGTATACTTGGTAATAATAAATACAATGATAAGCACAAAATAGCAGGGTAGTGTAAAGATTGCACTGCAATCTGAAGTGGTGCAAAAAGAAATGCTAAAGTAACAATAATGGAATAACCTAGAGAGGTAAAATGAAGAGTAGGAGAATGTGGCAGCAGCACTGGGAAGGGGATGTGAAAGAAGTGATTGGTTCAAAAGTCTGATGGCATTGGAGAAGACGCTGTTCTTAAGTCTGGATGTCCAGGCTTTCAAGCTCCTGCATCTTCTCCCAGAAGGTAGAAGAGAGAAAAGGTGGCAGGCATCCTTGACGCTACTGCTAGCCTTCCTGAGCAATGCACCGTGAAGATGGACTGGATGGAAGGAAGTGACGAACCTGTGATGGACAGGGCTGTGTTCACCACTCTCTGCAGGTTCTGCTGGTCAAGAGCACAGCAGAGGAAGAACTCATCTTATGCAATGCACTTTATATTCTTGGGATGCCCCAAATATTTTTAAAATGTTTTAACAGAGCCATGACAGATAAATGGACAGAACAAATTGCTATAACAGCAAAGTAATGGTCAGGAAAATTGGTTTTGATGGTGTTGTTGGCTGACGAGAGCTAAGGCTACATAATACCTCTCAAGTATGAAGAATTGAGCAGGCAGACGTTACCATTGTTTAATTCGTCACTTGAAAGACAAAGAAGTCAATTTGTGTTTTAGGCTGAGTCAGAATGGGGAGTAAAACTGATCAATTTTTGTTACCAAAGCACATTTAGATACAAAGAAGGACAATGTCTGTGGTCAAATCATTCCAATTTTCTGATCACATAGAACAATTATGAGTTAGGAGCAGGAGAAGGCCACTCAGCCCCTCAGACCTGCTCCCCCATTTAATGAGATCACAGCTGATGTGATAGCAGCATCAACTCCAAATTCCCATCTATCCCCAGTAACCTTTCATCCCTCCTGCTGCTTATGAAAGAAGAGATTTGTTGAAGAAGTCAGGGTCAAAAACCAAATCATAAGCATGGAGAAGTTGCTGAGCAATCAGTAAGTAGCAATACTCATGGAATCTGGCTCACGTGTTGCAATTAAATGTAATGACCCAGCCACAATTACCAAGTTGAAACTTCTCTTTGCATCATTTCTTCACATACAGCTGTATAGGATGTTGGTGAGACCACATCTGGAATAGTGTGTGCAGTTTTGGTTACCATACTATAAGAAGGATGTGATTAAGTTAGAGAGGGTGTAGAAGAGGTTCACTGGAGGGCTTAAGTTAGGAGGAGAGAGTGGATAGACTGGAACTGTTTTTCCTGGAGCGAAGGAGGCTGAGGGGTGGCCTTTTAGACGTTTATAAATTCATGATGCCCATAGATAAGGTGGATGGTCACAATCTTTTTCCCAGGATAGGGGAATCTAAATCTAGAGGGCATACGGATTGAAGATGAGAGGGGAAAGATTTAAAAGGGACCTGAGAGGCAAGTTTTTCATACAGAGAGTGGTGGGTTTGTGGAATGAGCTTCCAGAGAAAGTGGAAGAGGTGGGTACAATTACATTTAAAAGACATTTGGACAGGTTCATGGATAGGAAAGTTTTAAATGGATATGGGACAAATGCAGATAAATGGGACTAGTTCAGAAAGGCACCTTAGTCAGCATGGACGAGTTGGGCTGAAAGGCCTGTTTCTGTGCTGTTTAATTCTGAGGCTATGACAACCAAGACTTTTTCAACAACATTACCAATCTTCCCGCTCTCTATCTATGTCATGCATTCAATTGAGTAGAACAATGCATCACATCTTTTACTACTCAAACACACACAACACTTGCTACCACCCTGTAAACTAGACTAATTGCTGTATTTCATGCAAGTTCCCATCTTGTGTTCACTCACTGCTTCTCCACTTCTGTATGCATACTATTTGCCATACCCCAGGACATCATCAGAACACGTCCATAGGCCACACAGACGTCGACTGTCCATTTCCCTCCACAGATGCTGCCTGACCCACTGAGTTCCTCCAGCAGCTCACTTTTTGCTCCACTTTCCAGTATCTGCTGTCACTTGTGTCTCCTCTACCTCACTCCACACCTTTTACACACAAAGAGGGAGAACATGGAGAGGGACAATTATGTTGTAAAGCCTCAGCTGTAAATCCATCAACATAAACTAATCCCAGGATTACCTTAGTTTTGTCTATTGCAGTTGTACAAGGAGGCTCCACCCCAGGATCCAAGGCAGGCTGACAATTTCTTTCATCCTTGTTATACCATTAACATACTGTAAATTTCTAAATCACAGTTTCAAACCCAGGCAGTGACAGCTGTAGAATATTCAGCTTATGAGATCTCAGATGTTTATAAAGCTGTGTAAATTATTATCCTGACCTCCTGGTGAAGCAACCTAGAAATGATTGCTTAACGTTAATTCAGGAACTTCATTCATCACACTCTTTACCTCTAACCACAATTTCACCTTTTATTTCCATCATTAATTCTTCATGTATAATAACAAGATTTTAAATTTATTGCTATATTAGAAACTTCTTCAGTTGCACACGTTCAGTTAGAGAATGTTTACCGTCTGTCTGCGAGCTCACTGCATTACTGATTTTCTCTGTCTCTTACGTTTCTCTTTCTGGCCGCTCCTCTTCAGTTTGCTTCTCCCTCTCTTTTCCTCTCTGGTGGGAGGAGATGGACAGAATGATGCAGTGAGGCGGAGAAGAGGGAATTCACCAGTGGCTGCAGGGAGGGTAGGGACCTTAACATCTTTCTCACCATTGCCCTGGCAATCACTCATGGGGCTTTTGTTGCCTCATTCTCATTATTCTGTTTACATTAGCCTTCCCAATATCTCCTGTGGATCAGCTCCCTATCAGCAGTGTTGCTGTGAAGTAAGACAGAAAATGCTGGAAGAACTCAGCCAGTCAAGCAGCATCTGAAGAAAGAGAAACCAGTTGATGTCTCGGGTCAGGAACCCCATCTCAGAACTAGAGGAAGAGTAAAGGGTTTGCAGCTTTCAAAGCAGAGCTGGCCCATTGAAATAAAAATTCTAAATATCATTCAACAAAACTAAATACCAGCATAAATGTTAGGATAGTTCATTCAATTGGTCTGATTAAAAAAGAAATAAGAAATTTATTTGTGTGAGGAATACCAAGACTGAAACAGTAGGTTTGTCTCTTTCTTTAAGATCTGTGCATTTGGTTTGGGCTGTTCCAGTTCAGGTTAAAGAGAGACGGTTTATGTATGAACATCTCGGATTAGCTTTGCTTAGTTCAAAGGGCATTGGAGCTTCCAACTTGCTGGAGGCTACTAAGTGAGTTCCAACCCCAGTAAAATCACTACCATGTGGCAACATTGAAGTTGGATAGCCTGAGCTGCCTATTTCCATTAAGATCAGTAGATACATTAAAATATATTTCAAGTGACCTGGAACTGGGTTGAGATTGAACATGATAAAAATATTTTGCTCAATTGAAGATGCATTCTGGAAAAGAAGTTAGAATTTTTAAAGGACTATCAAAGAACAAGTTCCCTGCCTTTCTCTTTAACTGCTTCATTTGTCTTGGTAAATAATTACATAGAACTCAACATGGAAACAAATGATTAAACTCAACCAGTCCATACGTAGGTTTGTCTCCATATGAACAATAATCCTAATCTTGAATGCTCGTAATCTTTCTTCTGGAGAACTGCAAGGATCAGTCCCTGACTCACATCAATATCGCATCAGCAGGCTCCATTTTGACGTAACCTCTGGATCTGAAATCAGTCTTCACACGTACATTGACAACACCCAATTCATTGCAACAGTAGCTCTCCTGACTGCTTTTGAACTGCCAAGCTTCCCATCTGAAATCCAGTCCTGAATCAGCAGCAACTTCTTCCAGTACACAAAGGCAGAATATAAATCATTGCCTTCAGTCCCTGACACATCCTGCCTCAGACTCTATCACAGTCCTCAAGACCTCAGCGTTCTACCTAACCCTGAGCAGAGCTGCTGACACCATGTTCTCATTTTCACAAAATTCACATCCACCCCTATGGTGTTGTCTATCCTCTCTTGTACATTGACTCTCTGTGGCTGAAACCCTCAGCCATACTTTTGCTCAGAGTTGGCAATTAAAATGCTCTCCCGTGTAGGCTAACAACTTCCACCATCTTTAAACTTCGGCGCACTCAATACTACATCCCCTGCATATCCAACATTTAACATCAGGTTTGCCCTGTTCACATAGTTTGCAAGTGCTTTTTAGAGGTTTTGGATGATTTGATGTCCAACTTAGAGCAACTTAGAATTTATCAGGTCATGAAATAGGAAGGAGTGGGGACAAACCATTGACAGTAAACATGCTCCGAAAGTGAAGTGAACAAAGGTTTGGTCAAAGAAGCAGGTTTTCAGGACTAGGTTAAGTAGGTAAGTGGATGAATCTCTTTAACCAGGCTTTATTAATGCCCTTTAATATCTCACCAGGCTCTTCTTAAGTCCCCTCATAATATGTCTTATCAGTGATAATTTTTTCTTACTGGACTCCTGAAAAACATTGTGATATATTTTCCAAAGAACCTGAAGATGCTGGAAATCTAAAACAAAAACAGAAATCTTTCTATACTACCAAGTAATCTTTACAAGCAACTTATAAACAAAAATTGCTGGAAACATTCAGCAGGTCAAACAGCAGCTGTGGAAAGAGAATAGAGTTAATGTTTCAAGTCATTTGTCAGAACAAAGATTTTCTCACTTAAAAGGTACTGTATAATTGCTGAGATTTAGTTAATCTTCTTCCTTCAAATCACCTTTGCAACTTATGCATAAATATTACTATTTATTTATATCGTAGTTATTGGAGGTTTCGTGTAAGTGTGCCTTTTCACAGCTTCATTAAATTTCTTTCTATTAATAACTGAAAATATTCATATTTTGAAACAAAAATTTAAACATTAATGAGGATCCAACACATGGATACAATCTAAGTCCTCCAGTTTCAGTTTATAAACTATTTCTGTCCCTCACTTCCATAAAATATGCATGTTTATGCCAGTTTTAATGAAAGACTTGCATCCAGGAGATTGCATTCTTTTGTCCTGTCTCATCCTTCCATACTACCAAGTAATTATTACAAGCAACTTAGAAGTGTTTTTCTATTGTTTATGAATCATAAGACATCACAGAAGTTATCATCAGCAACTCTCTAAGGTGGTAAATATTTCAGAAAACCCATTGATAGTCAATGAATATGAGAATTGTTTTCAGTTGCTTGGTAAATAAGATGAAATTAGTGGTCAAAAAATTGTGAAACATTATTCATCGGATACACTGACTTATCCATTCAATTCTGTGTGACCGCTGAGCAGATTCTGCACCAGGGTTTCACAATTTCAGGGCTTTAACAAACATGTTAACTATACAGAAAGTGCCAGCTGGGTTTGTCATTATCTGGACCACCTGGAATAACTAGCTTCTGAGTCATTGTGCACTAATGGATTACAGCTGAGTTTAGTAAAATGTGGTAAATGCAGACTGGAGTTAATTGCACACTAAGTAACATTGCAGCAAGTGGGAATCACACTGCGATGAACAGCAACTTATTAAAGTCACTGCAGGCATAGTGATTCTAGCCTTTGCATTTAAAATTGCTTAGAATAACACTATTTGAAATAGCACATAACCTTCAAAATATTTTAAGGTAACTAGAAACATATTTTCATTTACAACTCTTTAAATTAACCTGTCACATATAAAATTAGTGTCAGTTTCAGTGCAAAATTTTCTAATGATCTACTGCAGAACTGCTATTTTTTCAGACCAGTGAGGTTAAAACTCTCATTGAAAATGAATTTTGCTGAAGTCCTAAGAGGGGTTTTAATGATAAATAGAAGATGCTGGAGCAACCTGAAAATCTTGCCAGAAACAAAGGGGTCAGATTATCCAATGGGCACTAAAATGCTTGGGTATCCAGGAACTCCGATTTCCTCCCACATCCCAAAGACATGCGGGTTTGTAGGTTAATTGGCCTCTGTAAATTGATCCTAGTATGTAGATGGGTTGTAGAATCTGGGGCGAGCTTATGGGAATGTGGGGAGAATATACTGGAATTAGTGTATGATTGGCATAGATATCTGCCTGATAGTTGGTGTGGATCCATGGGCCTGTTTCCATGCTGTGTGACTATGACTCGATTTAAAAGTGTGTTCAGAATTGCACTACTCCAACTATTTGTTTTGGAGCTGGGCAAAGGGATTTCTAGGCACTGGTCACTCATATCACTATTGTTCACACTGTAGCAATGGACTACGCACTGAGCTAGAAATAACGACACGCAGTCGGTAGATTGCGCTCAAGTCTGGTTTATTGAGAACCTCGTCGCGCTGGCTTTTAAACAGTTAAGTTCCCACCCTCTCCGGGTGGTGATGACATCAGAGGTGCACCACCAGAACCTCTTCCCGGGTGTGGGCTTTCTCCCCTCGCTGGTGGAGAAGGCGGCCCAGCGCCATTTTGTGGCTGGCCTCTCTGCCGACGCGTGCACCGTTTTCGGAGCCGGTTCGCCTGCGTGGAAGGTAGGTCGCCACATAACCCCTTCCCCCCCCCAGAACCGGCGATACATCCCCAAAGTCCACAGACTGGATCAGTCACTGTTTGGGCGGTCTGCCTCTGCGCCACAGGGCCTGAAACTTCAACCGGCTGCGCCAAGTCTACATGGGCCAGTTTGAGCCGGTCCACCGTGAAAACCTCCTCTTTCCCCCCAATATCTAGAACAAACATGGACCCGTTGTTCCTGAGTACCTTGAACGGCCCCTCATACGGCCGCTGTAGCGGTGTCTGGTGTGCGTCCCTCCGTACAAATACAAACTTACAGTTCTGCAGGTCTTTGGGTACGCAGGTGGGGATCTGTCCGTGCCATGAAGTCAGTACAGGGGCCAGGTTGCCGAGCCTCTCGCATAGTCTGTCCAGGACTACCGCGGGTTCTTCCTCTTGCCCCCTTGGGGCTGGTATGAACTCCCCTGGGATGACCAGGGTTGCGCCGTGCACCAGCTCGGCCGACAAGGTGTGCAGATCCTCTTTGGGTGCTGTGCGGATTCCAAGCAGGACCCAGGGAAGCTCGTCCACCCAGTTCGGCCCTTTCAGGCGAGCCATGAGAGCCGACTTCAAGTGACGGTGGAAACATTCCACTAGTCCATTCGACTGTGGGTGGTAGGCAGTAGTGTGGTGTAACCGTGCTCCCAACAGGCTGGCCACAGCTGACCACAGGCTGGAGGTGAACTGGGCGCCTCTGTCGGAGGTAATGTGGGCTGGTACCCCAAAGCGTCCTACCCAGGTTGCAATCAGCGCTCGGGTGCAGGAATCGGTGGTGGTGTCAGTGAAAGGGGCCGCCTCCGGCCATCTCGTGAACCAGTCTACCATAGTTAGGAGGTACCGTGCTCCTCTCGACACTGGCAGGGGCCCCACGATATCCACATGAACGTGGTCGAACCTCTGGCAGGCGGGTTCAAACTGCTGCAGCGGGGCTTTGGTGTGCCGCTGCACCTTGGCCACTTGACACTGTGTGCACGTTTTGGCCCATTCGCTGACCTGTTTGCGAAGTCCGTGCCACACGAACCTGCTGGAGACCATCTGGATGGTTGTCCTGATAGATGGGTGCGCCAAGCCGTGTATGGAGCTGAAAACTTGCTGCCGCCAGGCTGCCGGGACGATAGGGTGAGGTTGGCTGGTAGCCATGTTGCACAGGAGGGTCCTCCCACCTGGGCCTACCAGGGAGTCTTGCGGCTGCAAACCTGAGACTGCGGTCCTGTAGCTGGGCAACTCGTCGTCTGCCTGCTGCGCCTCTGCCAGTGCTGCATAGTCCACCCCCTGGGACAGGGCCTGGATAGCTGGCCTGGAGGGTGCGTCCACCACGATGTTGTCCTTTCCCGAGACATGCTGGACATCCGTTGTGTACTCGGAGATGTAGGACAGATGTCGCTGCTGGCAGGCCGATCAGGGATCAGACACCTTTGTGAACGCGAAGGTCAACGGTTTGTGGTCCATAAACGAGGTGAAAGGCCTGCCCTCTAAGAAGTACCTGAAATGTCGGATTGCCAGATATAGTGCCAACAGCTCCTGGTCGAAAACGCTGTACTTGAGTTCGGGTTGCCGCAGGTGCCTACTGAAGAATGCCAGGGGTTGCCAGCGCCCCTCGATGAGTTGCTCCAGCACCCCACTGACTGCCGTGGTGGATGCATCCACTGTGAGGGCGGTTGGAACGTCTGTTCTGGGGTGCACCAGCATCGCGGCATCTGCCAAGGCTTCCTTGGCTTGAACGAAAGCAACCGTGGCCTCTTCGTCCCAAGTAATGTCCTTGCCTTTACCCAACATCAGGGTGAACAAAGGCCGCATGACACGGGCTGCTGAGGGGAGGAAATGGCGGTAGAAGTTGACCATACCCACGAACTCCTGCAAGCCTTTGACTGTGTTGGGCCAGGTGAAGTGGCGGATCGCGTCTACCTTGGCGGGCAGGGGTGTTGCACTGTCTTTGGTAATCCTGTGGCCCAGGAAGTCGATGGTGTTGAGTCCAAACTGGCATTTGGCCGGGTTGATCGTGAGGCCAAAGTCACTCAGGCGAGAGCAGAGCTGGCGGAGGTGGGACAGATGCTCCTGACGATTTCTGCTGGCTATGAGGATGTCGTCCGAATAGATGAATGCAAAATCCAGGTCGCGTCCCACTGCATCCATTAGCCGCTGGAACGTCTGTGTGGCGTCTTTCAGGCTGAACAGCATTCGGAGGAACTCGAACAGGCCAAACGAGGTAATGAGTGCTGTCTTGGGGATGTCTTCAGGGTGTACCTGGATTTGATGGGATCCCCGGACGAGGTCCACTTTGGAAAAGACACTTGCCCTGTGCGGGTTTGCTGCAAAGTCGTGTATGTGCAGCACAGGGTAGCGGTCTGGGGTTGTAGCCTCATTCAGTCGACGGTAGTCGCCGCATGGTCTCCAGCCCCCGGCTGCTTTGGGCACCATGTGTAGGGGGGAAGCCCATGGGCTGTCTGACCTCCGTACGATCCCCAATTCCTCCATCCTCTTGAACTCCTCCTTCGCCAGGCGAAGCTTGTCCGGGGGAAGCCGTTGTGCGCGGGCGTGGAGTGGTGGTCCCTTGGTCAGAATGAGGTGCTGTATTCCATGTCTGGGGATGGCTGCGGTGAACTGCGGTGCCAGAACCGATAGGAAGTCTGCCAGGATTCTGGTGAATTCATTGTCCGACAGCGTGACGGAGTCCAGGTGTGGGGCCGGCAACTTGGCTTCGCCCAAGGAGAACGTCTGGAAAGTCTTGGCATGGACCAGTCGATCAGTAGGCTGTGAGCTCGCAAGAAGTCCGCCCCCAGGAGTGGTTGGGCCACAGCGGCCAGTGTGAAGTCCCACGTGAACCGGCTGGCGCCAAACTGCAACTGCACTGTGCGGATGCCGTAGGTTCATATCGTGCTACCATTTGCAGCCCTCAGGGTGGGTCCCAGCTTCCTGTTATGGGTGTCGTACCCCGTCGGGGGTAAGACGCTGATTTCCGCTCTGGTGTCGACCAAGAAGCGGTGTCCCGACTGTTTGTCCCAGACGTGCAAGAGGCTGTCCTGGTGGCCAGCCACTGTAGCCATTAGTGGCGGCTGGCCTTGGCGTTTCCCGGGAACTTGCAGGGCGGGCAACACCAGCAGGATTCTGTACCCCACCGCTGGTGGTAGAAACACCACTGTGCATTGGCCTCCTCACTCCTGCCTCTGGGTTGTGTGTGCTCCATTGCTGGGCCTGGTCTGTCCTGCCGTTGGGCACGTGGCTTGGTAATCTGTCCGACGGACGCCCCGCTTTCCTTCTTGGCTTTCCACAGCATGTCTGCCTGGGCCGCCACCTTCCAGGTGTCACTGAAATCTGCGTCGGCCAGTAGCAGATGTATGTCCTCGGGCAGTTGCTATAGGAATGCCTGCTTGAACATGAGGCAGGGCTTGTGTCCGTCAGCCAGAGCCAGCATCTCGTTCATTAATGCTGACGGCGGCCTGTCTCCCAAACCGTCAAGGTGCAGCAAGTGGGCACCTCGCTCCCGCCATGAGAGGCCGAAGGTCCTTATGAGCAGTGCTTGGAATGCTGCATATTTGCCTTCCTCCGGGGGCGACTTTATGAAATCCTCAACCTGGGCAGCTGTCTCCTGGTCAGGGGAGCTCACCACGAAATAGTAACATGTGGAATCAGAAGATATCTGCTGAATCTGGAACTGGGCCTCTGCTTGGTCAAACCACAAGCGTGGTCGCAGCATCCAGAAGGGTGGCAGTTTTAGTGAAACTGCGTGAACGGATGAAGAGTTGATCATCTTCGGTCCAAATCCCATTTGGACCGTCGGGGTTACCAATGTAGCGATGGACTACGCACTGAGCTAGAAATAACAACACGCAGTCGGTAGGTTGCATTCAAGACTGGCTTATTGCGAACCTCGCCGTGCTGGCTTTTAAACAGTTAAGTCCCCACCCTCTCCAGGCAGTGGTGACGTCAGAGGTGCGCCATCAGAACCTCTTCCCACACGTGGGCTTTCTCCCCTCGCTGGTGGAGAAGAAGGCCTAGCGCCATTTTGTGGCTGGCCTCTCTGCCGACGCGCTTGTCGTTTTTGGAGCCGGTTTGCCTGCGTGGAAGGTGGGTCGCCACGACACAATACAATGACTGCTGCATTTCTCCTTTTTACAACAGTAGCCAGTGTTCTAAAGAAATCCATTAGGTTGTGATGCTCCAAAATTGTACAAGGCACTTTTTTATGGATTTTACATTGAACAGTACCTATTCTGTGTTGGGACTGCCAGATAATTCATTCCCTGTACTCATGTGAAGAAAACATAAGAAAAGAAAATGACATAATGTCAGTCCAGATCTTCAAAATGAACAACCTTGGATTCACAAAAATGTTCAAAATAAGTTTTGAATCATGAATTACGGATTTTGTTTGGAAGAATGCAATAAAAATAAGTGGCAATGGTTGGCTAAACATCACACATTCCAGTTCTTCAAAAATAAGCCAGACTGAAGCAATAAATGTTGGAAATGTACTCAGGAAATTAAACACTACACACCATATGTGAGTGGTGGAGAATTACGAATTGCTGGGGGAAAGTCTTGTAAAGAAAAACTGAGCATACAAAATCCCTTACAAATCCCCCTTTATCCTTTCAATGAGGTGCATCTGATTTGTCAATGGTTTCAATGAAGGGATTGGTTTATTGTGCTTAATTATTTATTTTCCGACTTTCTGTTAAATTAGTGGTTTTTAATTAAATTTTATCCTTTTAATACTTGTCAAACATACACGAAAACCCAAAACCAAGCCCATTTCCCACCTCAACCAGGCCCTTCATAATTTCCGAGAAAGCATATTTCGGGTAGGCTATCTAGTGAGAAATGTCACTGATATCATGACATGGTCAGTGTTTCTGTTGATTACATTTTTATAAAAAATGTTCAAAAGCTGACTAAAAAGGATGAGGTAATGCAATGGGTAGAGGTCAACAAGCTCCTCTAATTTATATAAAGATGTTGTACTGCAATTGTATGGAGCCTTGGTGAGATCACATTTTAAATATTGTTACAGTTTTGGCTTCCATATCTAAAAAAGAATATACCTGCCGTACAGGAGTACCGTGAAAATTCATCAGACTGGTTTCAAGGAAGGCGGGTTTGCCATGTAGGGAAAGATTGAATACTCTGGGCCCATATTTGCTAGAGTTTGGAAGAGTTAGCAATAATCTCATTGAAATATCCAAAATTCTTACAGGTCCCGAGAGGCTAGATGCAGGCAGTATGTTTCCCCTGGCTGAGGAATCTAGAATTTAAGGGGTCAAAGTCCCAGAATAAGGTGTAGGCCATTTAGGATTGGAACGAGGAGAAATTTCTTCACTCAGAGCATGATGAACCCTTGGAGTTCTCATCCACGGAGGGCTGTGGAGGTTTCAGTCATTGAGTTCATTCAGGATAGCAAAGGATGATAGGATACCACAGGAAAGTAGCACTGAGGAGGAAGCATAGCCACGGTGACTGGAAGAAAAGGCTCAAAGGTTCCAATGGCCTCATCCTATTTCTTACATTAGTATGAACAAAAGGTACACCTCTGCTCGAAAACTTGTGTTGACACAATGCCTTGCTTTAACAATGTAGCCAAATTCTTCCTTTTGGCTTGTATGTCTTTGTTAAACACGTGTTCATTCTTTAATAATTACCAATGATTGTTTGATACAGGATTTATATTGGGTATTAATCTACATGTCTTTGGGGTGGCTCAGTGGCACAGCTAATAGATTCACTGCCTCACAGTTCCAGGGACCTGAGTTTGATCCCGACCTCTGGTGCTGTCTGGGTGAAGTTTGCACGTTCTCCTTTTAGGGGCAGGCATGGTAGTGTAGTCGTTAGCATAATGCTATTACAGCGCCAGCGACCCGGGTTCAATTCCGGCCACTGTCCGTAAGGAGTTTGTACGTTCTCCTCGTGTCTGCGTGGGTTTCCTCCGGGTGCTCCGTTTCCTCCCACATTCCAAAGACGTACGGGTTAGGAAGTTGTGGGCATTTTATGTTGGCGCCAGAAGCGTGGCGACACTTGTGGGCTGCCCCCAGAACACTCTACACAAAAATGCATTTCACTGTGTGTTTCGATGTACATGTGACTAATAAAGATATCTTATCTTATCTTGTGTAGGAGGAAACCAGATCATCTGGAGGAAGCCCACATGGTCTCAGGGAGAACATTCAATCTTCACACAGACAGTATCTAAGGTCAGGATTGGACCAAGGCTGCTGGAGTTGTGAGGTATAAGCTCTACTATCTGCACCACTGTGAGATTGTGCTCAACATTAGAACCCAGAAATGACACTCTATTCTGGGCTTTATTGGGGGAAGAGATGACCAGGCAGACAGAAGAATAGATTTGAGTACGTGTTCAAAGCCTCCTTGAAAAATTGCAACATCCGTACTGACTCCTGGGAATCCCTGGCCCATGATCACTCATTGTGGAGAAGGAGCATTCAGGATGGTATTCAGAACCTTCAATCCATGCACTGGGATCACACAGAAACCCAGTGTAAGCAGTAGCAGGAGTGCACCACCTTACAAACTACCAATCTGCCTACCTCATCAGACACCTCCTGCTCCATCTGTGCAAGATCCCCTACCTTTGCTTCATCAGTCAACTCAGAACCCAGAAAACTGGAGTGAATCACAAGAGGAGAACTCACTGGAATAGTTATGCAAATGTAACAGAACAATGGAGTTTCAAAAGACTGGGAAGTAAAAATTCTGAGGCACTTCATAGAGATGGAACTGATGCCAAAGAATTAGAAGAATAAGATTGAAAAGACATATAAATGTACTTGTGCGTGCTAACCATCCAAGAAGTGCATATGTTACCTATATCTTTAGCCAATCCATCTTTTCAAAATAGTTTATGGATGAGACTCATTTTGGGAGTTACATTCTGGAATACTTGACATGTCTGCAAAATCCTACTAGATGATCACATTTTATCATTCTACATATTCTAGACTGAAATCAATATAACAATGGTCATCATGCAGATATTGACATTTTAATACAAATTTTAATAGACTAATTGGGAAGAGTATCATTGGCATCTTCATAATAACTGTGCTCCATGATATCTTAAAAGGCAGAGGCCTTGTCTTAGAAAATGATGAAGAATTTCCTCAAGACTTGGTGTTAGAGAAGGAGTAAAATATTACCTAGAGCCACCAGCACCCAGACATAGTTTGCAGTAAGACCATAATTGGGAAAGATTTATTCACCAAAAGCTTGCAGAGCAATCTAATTGGCCAGTATGTTAAATGATGTTCAATATCAGTTGTGATAGGAGCTCTTTTATAATGACTATTAATTTTCAAAACAATGGAAAACACTGCCATATACTTTGGCTAACATACTTGTGTGGACATTTATTTGGATGCCTCTCACATATCCTCAATGTTATGGTACAGAAAGAAGACAGTCAATTCTCAGTAAAAAAGTAAAATGGCAATATTGATTCAAGCACAAATTAATTCCCAGATTTTCAGTAAGAGAGATGTATTATGATTGGCTGAATTGACAGCACTTGTTTAACAATATCACACAAATGCATAGTTACCCCCCCCTGCATCTTGACTGAACACTATGAAGAGCCTCTGAGATACCCGTATTATGAACTAATCATAAACCTATTCCTAATCCCAGCCTTCAAAGTTCAGCTGCAGTATGAGGTAACTTGCACATTTTTGGGTGTTCAGAGGCTGAATTCCAAGCCATCGGTGGCTCATACACTGAAGTGTATGAGAGGAGGGGCCTCACACTCAACATCCTCAAGACAAAGGTTCCCAACCAACCTGTCCCCATTGTGCAACACTGCCTTTCAACAATAACGTTTTGTAGCAAGAGCTGGAAAATGTGGACCACATCCCTGCTGGAGTTATGGAGTCACACAGCACAGCAACAGGCCCTTTGGCCCACTGTACTTGTGCCAGCATTGATCTATACTGATCAATTTTCCAGCAGTTGGATCACAGCCTCTATGCCTAAAGCCAGCTCTGAATGAAGGCATATATTGATGAAGAAATTCACCACTCCTTTCAGTACATCAGCACAGCCTTTGGCCAGTTGAAGAAAGGATATCTAAAGATCAAGATCTCAAATCTGGCACAAAGCTCTGAGTCTACAGGCAGCAGTGATCCCTTCCCACCGATATACTTCAGAGACCTGGCACCTCAATGCATTGGAAAAAAAAATACCAAAGCTGTTTCCACAAAATTCTCCAAATTCACTGGAAAGATAAGCAGACTAATGTTAGTGTCCTCTGCCAGGGCAACATTCCTAACAATGACGTCCTACTTACACTCAATCAGCTACTTTGGGCAGGCCACATCATTCGTATGCCTAACACTTGACTCCCAAAACAGACACTCTGTTCTGAGCTCAATTATGGAAAGAGATAGACAGACAGAAGAAAATATTCAAAGATGTGCTCCTTGAAGTAAAGCAGCATCCCCACTGACTCCTGGTAACCTCTGGCCCAAGACCATTCAAAGTAGAGAAGTAGCATTTGAAATGGCGCTGAGAACCTTGTCCACACTTCGGGATCACATGGAGCAACAAACACAGTCTGCTGGAGGAACTCGGCGGGTTGAGCAGCATCTGTGGTGGGAAAGGAATTGTCAGCATTTCAGGTCAAAACCCTGCATCAGGATCACACAAGGATCCAGCGTAAGTTGCGGAAGGAATGCACCACTTCACAACCTGCTCATCTGCCTACTCCATCTACACTTCTGCCTCGCCTGTGGAAGAGACTATGGTTCTCACATTGGCCTCATCAACCACCTCAGAACCCACAAAACAAGGGTAGAAGCAAGTCTCTTCTATCATGAATAATTGCCTGAGAGAGAGAGAGAGAGAGAGAGAGAGAAGAGTGTACAAAGGTATATTTTACAATAGCAATGCAGCTTAAACAGCATCACCATGATGCCATACTGTATATGGTCATAGATCACTGCCTTGCCAACGTGGTACAGAAAATTCATTGGCTACAAAGACACTCCCATCCAACCTTTCTATTTTTGTGATTTTCTAATTGTGTTTGATTGCATGTAAATCATTTCATGATTTGCGATGTAATGATACAAATTCAATTCTGTGGTAATACCATTAATTAAGTACTAATCCACGTTGTCACTTATTTTCTAAAAGTAATTTAACCACAATCAGGCATTCAATCAGCCATTTCCTTTTCATTCCTGTGTATAATACAGTATTGTAAGTCATGGTAACAAGATTGGTTTTCTTTGGCGATCATCCTTAAGTCAAACATTTCCTCTCTGATTTATTTTTACATTCAGCAGGGGTTACAATATGTTCATTATCCCCAATAACTAACCTAATTCTCCGTGGCTGAGGGAGTGCTGCATTGTCAGAAGTGCCATATGTTGGAGTAGTTATTAAACTAACGAATATTCAGCCATCTGAGGTGGACTGAAGGATTCCTATAAGAAGAACGGTAGGTGGTTTCTCTCGTGTGTCCTGACCGACATGAATCCCTCAAACCAACACACCAAAACAGATAAATTTGTCGCCACTAATCACCTTCCAGCGTCGGTCACTATCTCCACGCCTCTTTCCCCAGCTGGCTCCATCTGCCTATCAACCCTTCTTCATCTAGATCCACCTAATGCTTGCCAGCCCCTGCCTCACCCCTCCCCCTCACCTCTTTATACTGGCTGTCTCCCCTCTTTATATTCTCAGTCCTGATGCAGGGTCTCAATGCAAATTATTGATTATCCCTTAGCCTCCACAGATGCTGCTCAAACTGCTAAGTTCCTCCAGCAGTTTGTTTTTTTGCTCCAAGTCCCAGCATCTGCAGTCTCTTATGTCTCTAAGTTTGTCCTTAAAAACTTTTCTCCTCGTGGTATTTATAGCAATATAGAATCTATGACTGGCTGGCGAGGTGCGTCATCAAGAGCTCCAGTAGCTATGCTTCTCAGGTCGAGGACAAATGGTTGGATTTTGGGAGGACCTGTTGACAGTCAAGGTGTAGTGCCTGAGAACAGCGAGAAGAGACTCCATTAGTAAAAAATGTTATTTGACAGATAGTAGGGATGCGATCAGTGGTTCAAGAAGGCAGCTTGCCTACACCTTCTCAGGAGCATAAGATGAAAAATATAAAATGCTGGAAATACTCAGCAGGTCAGGGCACATCAGTGGGAAGAGAAACAGAGTCATCGTTTTAGGTTGAAGACCCTTCATCAAATTCTGTTCTGGAAGACGAACAATCCACAGTCTGTGGGAGCTTGCAGTGCGTAAATTCGTTGCCATGTTTTAGAGCATAAGAAACAGGAAAATACCAATCAGCCCCTCGAGCTTGCTCCACCATTCAATAAGCTCATGGCAAATCCAACCTTGGCCTCTCCACCACCTTGCAGCACTCTCCCCATACCCCCTGATTCCCTCGTAATTTAAATGCTTGTCAATCTCCACCTTGAATATATTCAATAACTTCCAAGGTCTCTGGACTACTTCCAAAGACTTCCAAAGATTCCTGACCCTCTAAGAGAAGTAATTCCTCCTCATCTCCATCTTATGTGAGCAATCCAATATTCTGAAACTAAGCCAGTTGGTTCTAGATAACCCCCTCCAGGGGGAACATCCACCCTGATAAACCTCCTCAAAATCTTATGTTGCTGTAAGATCACATCTCATTCTTCTCAACTCCCAAGGTTGAACTTGCTTAATCTTTCTTCATATGCCAACCCCATCATTCCAGAAATCAACATAATGTATCCTCTCTCTTCTGCCTCCAATACAAGTATAAAATTCAGATAATATGGGGACCAAAACTGTTTGCAGTAATCCAGACGACAGTCTATGAAGTTGTATCAAAACTTCCCTGATTTTATACACAATGCCCCTTGGAAAAAATTACATTAGCCTTCCAAATTACTTGATGTAATTATGAAGGCTAGTGCTACCTGCATGCTATATTTTATGTTTCACCCTCAAATAAAATTTTTACTGCATCATTTTGTAGTCTCCGCCCATTTAAGTTATAATTTGCTTTTTCTCTCCTCCTTTTCTGAATTACAAGGTAATTGCATGCAAAAATCAACTCTTCATTTTCTATGATGTGCTTCGGGATGTTTATATAAAAGCTGTTCTTCCCTTTCTTTCTTATTATTACCTGCCACATCTCACCAAGTTTTTCTCTGCATGTGTACATAATGGAAGAGCTCTTCTTTAACACACATACTTAGGCCACAGAGGACTCTCTCCACAGCTTCAGGGCAGTTGTCTTAGGTTGATAAATAAAGGTAGATCGGCTCTTTAAGGTTCCCACATCAATTCACCCCAGATGACTGTCTCTGCATTTCCCCCAACAAACACCATTCCCATTATGATCCATCTCTAGTACTCATCAGCCCACGTAAGTGGGATTAAATTACAGTGACCAGGATTTCTGACCCACTTCCTTCTATATTCCTTCCTTACCAAGCAGCACAGTGGTGCAGATAGTGGAGACACTGCCTCACAGAGTCAGCAGTCCAAGTTCAATCCCAACCTGGGGTGCTGCCTGTGTGGAGTTTGCACGTTCTTCTTATGACCATGTGGGTTTCCCCGTGTGCTCCGGTTTCCTCCCACATCTTAAAGACTTGTGGGGTTGGTGGGTTAATTGACTACTGTAAATTGCCCCTGGTTTTGTCGGTAAGTGGTAGAATCTGGGGGCAGTTGATGAAAATAAGGAGATAATAAGTTATAGGGGAAATTAGTGGGGAATGGGATTGCTCTGTGAGCTGGCATGGACTCAATGGGCCGAATGGTCTCCTTCCATGTTGTAAGGAAGTTTGGAAATATGGTACGTTCATCCCAAAACTATAATAGATGCACCACCATACAGCGCCATCTCATGGTCCTATAGTGTAGTATATCTATGTGCACCCCAGAGTGCAGCCACTTATGTATCTTTGTGTGCCCCACAATGTTCCTATGTATCTGGTGTCCGATGTTGTGGTGCATCCATGTGTGTCCACTGGTTTAGTGTACCTATGTATCCATGTACGAGAGTGATGCAGTATTATGTACATTTCCAAATACAGGCTGTCCCCAGGTATCAAACAGGTTCCATTATCACAGACGTCCTTGAGTCAATTTTGTCCATAAGTCAGAATATACACAATAATCACTGGATATCATTACTACACCTCCTCAGTATTGTAATGAATGGTATCAAAAGCACATAAGAGAGAGAGAGAGAGAGAGAGAGAGAACTAGTTCTGCTAGTTCTGCTATCCGTAGGAGTAGAGATATGTACGTACATTGAACTTTAATGATTTTATGCCTTTGTATTTTGCAAGGATGTCCAAAACTCAGGTGGAACAATTGTTTGCTGAAGTAGAACAACTCCATTCACTATCGAGGATGTGCACCTGCAGAATTCCTGATGAAGAGAAGATTGAGAATCCAGTTAAGCCTAGTTCACCCAAACTTAGTTTCTAGAGTTGAACAGTACCAGCTGCGTCAAACCAGAACTGTTCACAATACTCCGAGTGTGGTCTCACCAAGGTTTCATACAGGTTTAAGGGCTTCGTATAATGTTTCCACATTTCAAATTTCATCCCTGTAGAAATAAACGCTGGTGCATAGTTTTGTTTCTCTTGATCTTATTAACAACTTGTGTTGCTATATTTAGTAATTTGTACTTTCAGACCCATATGTTTCTCTGTGTCAGTGACATTCTTGTTTTTCAAATATTATATCACCTACTTAATTTTTTTACTAAAATATGGTGCATTACAATTATCTGCATTGAAATTCATTTGTCAAGTATTTGCCCATTTTGTTTCATTGTTACTGGACGTGGTGTCATTGGTAGGACCAAGATTTATTGCCCTTGAGAAAGGGGATGGTGAGCTAACTCTTAAAACGCGGCAATCCTTCTGGTGAAGGTACTCCCATTAGGCAAGGAGTTCAGGATTTAGACTCAATGACGATGAAAGACACTTAACATGTTTCCATTTAGGTTGGTGTGTGACTTGGAGAGGAACTGCAAGTGTTTCTATGCACCATCTGTCCTTGTTTTTCTTGGTGGTAGCAGTCACGGGTTTCAGAGATGTTGTTGGAATAGCTATGACAAGTGATTGCAGTACATTGTGTAATTGCTATGGACTGCAGTCATGGTAGAGGGAGTGAATGTTCAGTGTAGTGTATGGAATGCTGATCAAATGGGCTGTTTACCTTGGATAGTATTGAACATCATGAACAGTAGCCACAGCTCCAGGATGTTGGTGCTGTGCTCATTCAGGCAGTGGAAATTATTCCTTTGCTCTCCTGACTTGTGCCTTGTAGATGGTGGAAAGGCTTTAGCATTCCAGGAGGTGAGTTAGTCACCACAGGATACCCAGCTTCTGACTTGCCCCTGTAGCCAACTGTATTTATGTAGCTGGTTCAGTTGCATTTCTGGTCACTGGTGATCTCCTCCTCCCCTCCACCCATCAGGACAGTGCAGGTCTTGGTGCTGGTAGTTCCGCTGAATGTTGAAGTCAGTTGGTTCAGCTTTCTCTTGTTGGAGATTGTCATTGTCCAGCACTTACATAAATTGAATGGTACTTGCCAGTTAACTGCCCGATGGTACTTGCCAGTTGTCAAGGTATCGTTGCATGAAGGTACAGACAGTTCCATTCACTGATGGGCATCAAATGGAAATGAACATTGTGCAATCATTAGTAAACAACCCCCTTCTGACCTCATTTTGAAAAGAAAGTCAATGATGAAGTAGCTGGTATTAGTTGGGCCATGGACACTGCCTGAGTGATGTCTTTAGGCTATTGTGATTGATCTCCAACAATCACATCAATCTTTTGCTGTGAGTCTAAATTCTGCACACAAGTGGAGCATTTTCCCCTTGACTCCCATTGACTTCAGTTTCATCAGGGCATCTTGATGCCATTCTCAATAAATGTAACAACTCAGGCAATAACTCTCACTTCACCTCTTTTAACACGTTTGACCAAGGCTGATGCGCTGCCTGAAAACCAATGTGTGCATTTGTGTGTAGGTGGTTGGTAAATACCGCTCAACTATACCTTTCATCTCTTTGAAAGGAAATCGATAGAGCAAGAATTAACTGAATTACATCTGTCCTGCTTTTTGTGGACAGGTACACCTGGGCAATTCTCCACGTTACTGGTCGATGCCCTAATTGGAATGGCTTACTTAAGGCATGGCCAGTTCTGAAATTCATAATTTTACCCGACAGTTTAGATGTTTTCTTGTCCTATCATCTTTGCTATTTCCAGTATTTCCTACTATCATGTGGAGTGAATTGACATAGCTGAAGACTATGATGGTGGGGTCCTGAGGAGGAAGCCAAGATGAATCATCTCCTCATCAAGCTGAATATGGCTGCAAATGCTTCAGCCTTGCCCTTGGCATTCATGAACTAAACTCTGTCATCTTTGAAGTTGGAGCCTTCTTGGAGCCTTGGAATCTTTTTGGAGTCTTCTCCTCCCATTGTCCACCACCATTCATGACTAGATGTGGGAGGAATGTGTAGTACCACATAGGTAACACAATGCTGTATGTAAGGAATTAAACAGAACATATTAAGGGAATTCTCGACAAGTCAGTTAAACTTTGGTGAGAAGAAAAATAAATTTCCTGGAAAGGAGAAAAAGAAAAACATCTTCTTGTAATTTGTTGCAGTAATTGAATTTGATACTTCCTCAAATTTAAGATGTAAGATTTTTATCCCAGCGCTGATTTTTGTGAGGTCTTGCTTTGCATCTTTCATACCACTGAATAGATTTACCCCTACTCTCTGCTGTTTGCCTTGAAGTCACCTATCTGACTCCTGCGTTCTGGCTCCACATTCAATAACACAGACTTATTCATTAATCTATTATGTGGTACATTATCAAAAGTCTTTTGGAAATCTAGAGAGATCACATTTAATGCATAACCATTGCCTTCAATTTCTGTCATCTCTTCGAAGAGTTCTCTCAGATTGGTCAAGTAAAGTTCACCCTGTCGGTATCCATACTGAAACCATTTTTATTTTCTTATATATCTGGATGTCTTTCTCCTTTAATAGTAATTTCATTATTTTTCTTTCCATTGGTAACTAGGAGATTGTTCCCCAGACATATTTTATTTCCTTGCTTAAATATAGGCATGCATTTATTCTTTGTCACTCATCTGGCACCTTGCACCATTGAAATAAATCACTCAACAGGTATATTGGACCTACTATATCTCTTCCATAAATTTTTATAAAATGTAATCTTCCCAGCCCAGAGATATTATCCTCTATGAGTTTTATTTATTATTTTAAATGTGGTTCTAACATTTCTAATCTCATCCACAGAAATCAGTTTCATCTCATCTCCTCCTTGACAATTAGCAAAGTGAAATCTTCCTCTATTTCCTGCACATCTACCCTCACCCCATCCCCACCCCCCTGACATAAGAGGGATAGGATTCCCCTTGTCCTCACCGACCACCCCACGATCCTCTGCATCCAGCGTACCATTCTCCTCAACTTCCGCCATCTTCAATGGGATCCCAACACCGGGCACATCTTTCCCTCCCATCCCCTCCCCTCTCTGCTTTCCACATGAATCACTCTCTCTGCGACTCCCTTGTCCACTCATCCTTCCCTACTGATCCCCCCTCCAAGCACTTATCCCTGCAACCGCACTCAGTGTTACACCTGCCCCTACACCTCCTCCCTCACCACCATTCAGGGCCCCAAACAGTCCTTCCAGGTGAGGCAGCACTTCACATGTGAATCCATTGGGGTCACTTATTGCATTCAGTGCTCCTGGTGTGGCCTCCTCTACATCTGTGAAACCCGATGCAGATCTGGGGATCACTTCGTCGAGCACCTTCGCTCTGTCTGCCAGGACAGCCAGGATCTCCCGGTGGCCAGCCATTTTAATTCCACTTCCCATTCCCACACTGACATGTTTGTCCACAGCCTCCTCTACTGCCAAGTTGAGGTGAGACGCAGATTAGAGGAACAACACCTCATATTCGGTCTTGGTAGTCTCCAACCTGACAGCATCAACACCGATTTCTCTAACTTCCGGTTACCACTCCCTTCTGTTTCTCCCCCCTTTGTTTTCCCTTAACCCTCTGGCCCCTTCACCCCTTCTCTTTCCCCTCCCCTGCCCTCGCGACCTGCTCATCACCCACACCTTCCTCCCTCTGGTTCCCCACCTCCTTCCCTTTATTCCATGGTCCACTGTCCTCTCCTATCAGATTCCATCTTGTTTAGCCCTTTGCCTCTTCCACCTATCACCTCCCAGCTTCTCACATCTTTCCCTTTCACCCCTCTCCCCCACCTACCTCCCTTCCCCCTCACCTGGATTCACCCATCACCCGCCAGCCTGTGCTCGTCCCCCTCCCCCCACCCTTTTATTCTGGCTTCTGCCCACTTTCTTTCCAGTCCTGATAAAGGGTCTCGGCCCGAAACATCGACTGTCCATCTCCCTCCATAGATGCTGCCTGACCTGCCGAGTTCCTCCAGCATTTTGTGTGTGTTGCTCCAGATTTCCAGCATCTGCAGTCTTTCTTGTGTCTACCAAAGTGAAATAACCATTTTATGATCTTATCCTGTCCA